>NC_031965.2:14661680-15409180 GCF_001858045.2 Oreochromis niloticus
AATTATCCCTCTCCCATTGTTTACCAGGAAGCAGGGGTAGAGAGGAGAGGAGAGAAGCCTCAAAATGGCCACTGTCAGGTGGAGGGATCCATTTCCCTGCCAGCGTGGGGGTGGGGGTTAGGGAGAGAGAGGGAGAGACAGAGGGACCATAGCCATGAAGCACGCTTAGAGGGAAGGGAGGAGCATGATCGCCTGGCAGTTGGGATGATATGACATTATACTAAAGGTACAGCTCTGACAGTGGTTAACATTTGTAATGCTGACATCATCCGTTAAGAGGTGATTGTCAGATCTCTCAACTTGAAGCAGACAGTCACTAGTTGTCTGTGTATGAATCCCAAAAGCGAACATTTGTGCCAAAATCAGCGCTGTATACATTTCTAAATGAATTGTCATGATGTTCGTGCAGTGCTGCAAAGACACGCACACACACATGTGTATGCTTAATGCCACAGTACTGCAGGTACACTTCCTATTTTTAGCGTGGAGAAGTGAAGGGGGTGTGGGGGGGTACATACTCTAAAGGTCAGGTGGCAGAGAGAAAAAACCGACTGGGAACAAATGATGCACTAAGCGAATGACACTCTGAGGTCCTGCTTTAATATGTATGTATCGCAGGTTGATGGCTGATTTCATTAGCGCTTCTCATTGTTATGCATAGATTGTCCTCCTGCAGCAAAATGAATATTGTATTCACATGCGCGCGCACACACACACACACATATATGCACGCACACACATACACACACAACAAGTGCGATTTTCAGGGAATACTGTATGTTTGCATCTTGCAGAAAAAGACTTGAAGAAAAGGGTGATGTTTCCACAGGCTGTTATCTGTGTTGGCTATAATTAAAACAATTTACAGAGCTGTCATTTTAACACAGGTTTCGGCGCTGCTGTGGACAATTGCTGTCAGGTAGTTGGTGTGATTATTTAGGGGTCCTTGCTGATGCACGCGAGAATTATTTCCAAAGCGGAAAAGAAAAGCTATCTTTGTTCAGATGACTTGAGCAAAATAAGTCATGTCATGTCTGTGGGTTCAGATTACGTCACTTCAGTTTACCTAAATCCTGTCTGTGTGTGTGTGTGTATGTGTATGTGTGTGTCTGGGAGAATAATATGTTTAGTTCTATCAATTAGTTTACTGTAAGCATTTATGGGACTATATGATAATATTTGCACACGGAGAATACATGTGGTGAGTGTGTGAAAATGCCTGGCCACTTTTTTCTAATCCTCCAAGATGACTGTGTTTCAGAAGGGATTCCAATCCTTAGTGGGGCATGAGCAAATGCTCTGTGCTAGATATTAATAGCTATTGTGGGCGGAAAAAGGAAAAAAAAAAAGCTTCTGCATTTTTCCATATGTTTTGTAAGGAAACAGTCCAGATGGATCATCTCTTGGTCTGGAGCTTTCTCTTTCTTCAACCCAGCTCAAATCCAAGTGGTGTTGGACGTGCCAGACACACACACACAAACACACACGCAAACACACCCCAGTGCTCACACTCCTCCCGTCTGAAGTACAACAGGCTGTTACTGATTAACATGTCTAAACTCAGCCAGTTCAAAAAGCCACTGCAATTCTTCTTCCAGCTTACCCTCATGGATGACGTGACAGTCTTTCTTCCCAACATACCTCACGTTCCCCGCAATCACCGAGATATGTTTGTCGCCTTTCTGTTTGTTGCCTGAGAAGCCATGTTGGCATGTCTTCTCACATTACACACTTGGTTTCATCCCCTTAACCCCGTAATTCTCAGCCTGCATGGGCCGCCTGACCTCTTGAGTCATGGATGTTAGACTCATCAGCATCACAGGAGACAGAGTTGGGATTTATCCTGCCAAATAATTGTAAGCATGGTGGACAGGAATAAACTTTTTTTTTTTATTTGGACATTTAAATACCTCCAGTGATACTCTTTCTGAATGAATTTTAACTCTCCTTGTATTGGTTTTTCAGTTCTGCACTAACGTAATTTAAAAGTCCCCCTTGAGAAAGCAAAGCACGCACACTCACTTCTTCTTTCCTGAGTTGGCGCATGTCCGAACAACCGCACGTGTAGATGCATTTTGTAGTGTGACAGGATGCCACATAGTTGGCGTTTACCAGTAGGCTGGAATTTCAGGATAGCACGCAGAGAGATAAAGTCAAAGTGTCGTTGGTTAACTCACTGTCTTATCCTGTTTCTGGGCCACGGAGCATGAAGGGTGTCTGTTTATGACACCCATACATGCCATGTACGCATCACTTACATACACCACTTTACCTTTGCTAGTCAATTGATAATAAAAAAAGAGTAACGTGAGATGCTCCTAGACATGGGTGCCAGCACAGACAAAAGCTGCAGTCTTGTCTGTGAATGCATCTAAGTTTTCTTTTTATGACACATCATTTCTGGAACCAGGAAGTGTGCCACAATGACTGACAGGATGTAGGATGATATTGTGTAGGTGTTTAAATTGTGCTTTTAGAGGTCACAGTGCCCTTAAAATAGATTTTGAGCATATTATTGGGCGTTGCAACAAGTTAAAGAGCAAGCTTTGTAAGTGTTGATTGTTCGTAACCCAGTGGTGCTATATTTACATGAAGAAATCATGAAATTCACTTAGTCAGCAGCGGAAAAACGAGCTTCCTCTCCAAAACCACCCACACCGCTTTCAGCCTTGTTGTGACTTGTTTGTCTGTCGTTGGAGGATTTTGACTTCTTCCAGAACAATTGCACTTAAACACCCTCAGTTCCAGAGAGGACAGGAGCTGGTTTGGTTACACGGCGGCAAAGTAGCGCTAAAAAACACAAAAACACCAGCAGAGCCCGTGAGACAGAAACTTTGAATACACTCTTTCTCCCACCCTTGTTGTAGCCTCTTTCTGTATGCATGTCAGGTGCATGCATGCTATTGTTACTTTCATCACTGGTGTGTGTTGTCATGTGCAGCTGTTTGCTCTCCAGTTAGTGTAGTGTGCAGTGAGTTAGTGGAGTTACGGCTGTGTGGAGTTTCTCTTCACTCTGAGCTTCTCTCTGATTTATTCTTAACATCTGTCTTTGGCAGGTGTGTGGAACCACAAGGTCCTTTCTTCTGAGCCTGTGATGTAGCTATCATTGCGGGCAGTGTGTGTCTGCGTGTGCGCACACTTTTTGTGCAAAACAACAGAGAAGGCCTTCCTCCACCCCCTCCTTGGGATGAGTCATATTTGAGCTCTGTGTAATCTAAGCCCGTGTTTCATGTGTGTGAACAGACAGACCCTGAGCAGTGGTCTTGGTCCTGACTCCCTCTGGGGCACTGAGTGGGTGAGACACAGCTATCAACAACAGGCCCAGGCAGCTTCGGTTTCAGCCTTGCTACACAAGGAATCTACTCGTCATGACACAAGCACAGATACACACACATCCGCACAAAAAAAACAAGCAGACATTCATGTAGAGCCAACACTATTCTTTGCTCTCCTTAACTCCTCCTGAAATAATATCAGGTAACAAGACGGGGGCTGATGGCAAGCTTTGTGATTGGCTCAACTAAAAGGAAGTGTTAGGATCCAGAGGGTGGACTTATGGGTCTAGTTTCACATGAAAAGACAGTTGAACACAGGTAACTGCGAGTGTCAGTGTGACAGTGTGCAAGTGCATATGAGTGTGTGTGCGTATGTCATGTGTAGATCCACCTGGGGGAGTGCAATTGCAGCACAGTAATGTCAAAGCTGGGTTTGACACAGTCGACAATGGAGACTCAAATATTTTGGCTTTTTATATGAAATCACACAGGGGAAGTGTGGTGACACAGGAAATAGGGCCATGTCACGGGAGAAAAAAAAGGAGCACTATTTGGTGGATATTCTGCACACCATTTCAAAGCACCCCATTGCTGGTGTGACTAACTCTTTTAAGGCACAGCTGGACTTTTAAAAGGGTCTTCAACATTTGCCCCCAGGAGGGAGGAAAATGTCCTGGATAGAGCCACAGAAAGGTGATACTGGAAAAATGAAGCTGTTTCCCATTATGATACTGCTTTTGTTATATAAGTGTCATGTTTTATCACACTTTGAACTGCACTGAAAGGAAAGTGCTTTTTTTCCTAATTCCTGTGAAATATTTAATGAAATTTAGTAAAAATTTTGCTTGGGTGTGGAAAAAAATAGAGGTTTTTGGCACATGCTGTCCCAATTTTGCCATTCGATAACACTGGAAGGGTATAGGCAGGGTCACATTTACAAGAACACAAGGATTGGATGATAGCACTTTCACTTTGGGAATGTCATGCCTTGAATCTTTTTTCTTTTTTGCCTTGACCATTTATTCCGAACTGCATGGCATCAGATGTCACAATGACAGCACAGAAGGACAGAACAAACCATGTCAGAGTAACATTATGCATGCCTCGAGGCAAACTGTGGTGACCACAGTGTTGTACAATTCTGGTCTTAATCTCAGCTCACTGAACTGTGAATTTCCTTGAGTTGTCTCATTTTAAGCCAGCTCAGATGCAGAAACAAAGAGGTCTTGTAATAGTATGGTCTTGCTTTCGTGTCAGTTTCTTGCTATCTTTTGTTGAACATGTACCTTTTACAGTTTGTTGAAGGTCAGACTAAGTTTCTTTGTTTTGTTTTTTTTGATGTTCGGTTAAAAGAAAGAAAAGAAAAAGGACGATATCTTTTATTTTGAATTTGGAACAAGTGAAAATTGTTTTTTGTTAGTCACATGCTTGCCAGCTGCGAGCATTTTGGCAAGTTACAAAGCAACTTGAATAATTTTTCTCAACAGTCATAAAAACAGAAAACACATACTTTTTTCAGCAACATGCCTTATTGTTGCAATTACAGGCACGTGCGAAAATAAACAACATTTGGTTAGTCTCGATGCCCGTTTATGGCCAAGATGCGTTCCAAGTGTGCACAACTTCTCTGATTTAATCCTGGCTCGGGTCCTTTGTTGCATCTAACCCCCCTCCAATATGTTTGGGCTTTATAGTCCTAAAAAAGAAAAACCTCTTGTCTTTACAAACCTCTCTCGTTATTGGGAGCAGCAGACAACATTACAAGTCTTTATGACACTACAGCCAGCAGTAAGCATAGTGACTCGTTGCTGCCTGGTCCTTGTTAAAATATATTTAGATCACTGTTTATTTTATCATGACCTCGCCTAATTACATAGCGTGTTGTTGTTACAGTATAGTAGTGTTTTGGGGTTTTTTTGTTCTCTTATAACATCTTTTCACATCATCGTTAACACTCCTGTAATAATGCTGCACCAAGGTTTTTTTTAATCTCCACAGTTATCTCATGTTGTATAATTTGTAATTTTCACTTTTTTGAAGGTGAAAATTACATTCTTGTTTCTTCTAAAACAGAAATTTAGCAAGATATTCATATCTTTGTATTTATCCATATGTTTATATTTTACTGCACATTAGAGCCAAACCATTTCAGCATTGTCTCACATTGCAATGTTTGATCCATCACTCATATAAACAGTGAAAAGATGGAATAAGTAGATAAAAAATGTATTTGTTTTGAAAGTACAGTATGTAACGTTGGAAAAGTCTTGAGCCGCCACTTAATAATTTGCTTTATTGGCCTTGAGCAATACTTCTTTATGTGTTCTGAATTTCATTCAAAGTTTGTCTTTGGACACTGGTCATTCAAGTATAAAAATGGAATCACACAAGGGGTAACCGTGTTGTGTCTGGACAAAATTTACCAAAGATCCAATTTTTAAATTGTGATTTAAGCACTTTTTTACTAGCAGCCCTCATAATTTGTTCCCATTTCTTTAGTTGAATCTATGAAAAATGCCAAAGAATAGTTTGGGAGCCATAAACTACTAGTGCATCAAAAAGGTGATTCTTAAACAACTGTTAGCTGAAAACATGTCATATTTCAGCATGATGTGCAGTGCGTGTTTTAAAAAAATAAACAAATGGAGGACAAAAGACGAGCTGACAGGCCTAAAAACTATCTACAGCACATAAGAAAAGACTGAGCTATGCCAAATTAGACAAGAACTGGACTGAAAATCACTAACAACAGGTCTCATGGAGTGAATCCAAATTTAAAACTTCTGTTTGAAATTGTTTCAGTTTCCCCAAAGAAGGTCAGGAGAAAGGTACCACAGTGAATGTCTTTGGCCATGTGTAAAACAGGCGGAGGCTCTGTCATGGTTTGGGGCTGCATTACAGCCAGTGGTGTTGGAGATCTTGACAAAATTGATGGAATTATGAACACAGAAAAGTGCTGTCAGATTTTGATCAAGCATCCAATACCATCTGGAAAGCATCTGATTGGCAACATCTTGCCAGTGATCTTAAACACACTGGCGATGCAGTAAAAGCCTACCGGGATAGAAACACACACAGTGGAACACTTTCAGTCATGGATTGACCTCCCCAGAGTCCAGAGCTAACCATTATTGAAGGAGTGTGGGATCATCTTGACAAAGAACAGAACAAAGGCAGCCAACATACAAATAAGAGCTTTGAATATCCTTCGAGAAGCCTGGGGAACTCTTCCTGAAGACTACTTAAAGAAACGAGAGGACAGAGGACTTTTCGATGAGAGTTCAGGCTGTGTTAAACTAGATATTGACTTTCAAGGTTGTTACAGTTGTACAACACCTTTTTAGTTTTTTTCCTTTGTGCTGTAATTATATTTATGTTTGCACATGCTTATAAATCACTGCACCTACTTTCTATTTTTTTTAACAAAATGTAAAGAAATGAGGGGTGGCTCAAGACTTGTACAAATACAAAGTTGCATATTCTTCTATTAATAATATTATTGTGTGTTATTTCATTGTGATTTTACAAGCTTTTTAAAAATTATTTTTAACCAACTCACCCAGTCAATAATTGCACAGGACCGTTGGTCCCTGAAGTTACGCTGAAAACATGTAGCTCAATATTGAATAAACAAAAACCTTACAGTCACTCGCCCAGCAAATCAACACGCACAAGCTTGCCAGGACATCTGTGAAGTCTTAAAAGGGACATAGAAAACAAGTCAGCTTAATGTATTGCTTGGTTTGTCAAAGAAAAAAACAAGGAGTGTTGTCACGCATCACATGAGCTCCGAGTTGTGCGTTGGCAAGTTATAAATAAAGTGATGGGATTGTTGAAGATTTGCTCTTGATACAGTCTTCCTTCCTTCCTTTCCGTCTGGAGCAGGATAAAGCGGGAATGAATGCCAGGCTTTATTTGTCTGGAACTATTTGCCCAGTTCATCAGGAAAGGTTGAACTAACTGTCACTGTTAGTTTACAGCAACTAATCTGTGGTGTTCATTAGAAAACCTACGCACATACAAACATTTTCTGCCCTCTGTGCTTTGGCTGCATTTTGTGATTCTTGTGTAATATGGATGTAAATTAGTGGCTGATATCGCAGCTTATGTGATTGCGTGTGTTTGTGTTTGCACGTGTGTGTGTGTGTGCCTGTGCGTGGGCATGCACATTCATGTGTGTGTGGTAACAGCACAAAGATGTCCCAAGGGTTTTTTCCCCCTTTTCTCATTACAAATGCTAATGTCACATTAATGAAATCGGCTTAGTTTAAGGTTTATAGCGTAGCCTACACTGAGAGATTTGGCCTTGACACTTCCCACATATTTCAAGTTGAATCACATTTTTTTTCCTGTGGGCATACAGTTAGAGTTAAACTGGCCCTGAGTGAAACTTCAGAGGTAAACTTTAGGCCACGCTTGCCAACCTTTGTCATCATTGTAAATTGTTGGGCCACAGGCTGCCCGCTGCTCAGCTTCCAATGATGAGCGCTAGCTTAGCAACAGCAGTAATGGCTTCAATGAGGGTCTGGCTAATGTAAACATTGTGGTAATGTGCAAG
Source organism: Oreochromis niloticus (assembly GCF_001858045.2). Lineage (NCBI taxonomy): Eukaryota > Metazoa > Chordata > Actinopteri > Cichliformes > Cichlidae > Oreochromis > Oreochromis niloticus. Next base: position 14,669,514 of record NC_031965.2, read on the forward strand.
CGGCGGTTTGTGGAGTCACAAGCTGTTAATCATTGCTCAACAGAGAGCTTGTCAGGCACAACAACATGCCAGAGAGTTAATCATAGTTATAGATCCCTCCTTTTATGCAGAGGACATATTTAACAGCTGAGTTTCTAATCACTTGGCCTTTCCAGTAAGCACGTACAGTCATATTAGCAGCCATGATTCCAAGGGTCAAAAAGAGAGAGAGAGAAAAAAACAAGAAGCGAGTAAACAGCTGCTTTAAAATGCACGTATCTAAAAGAATTGTTTACCATTACGCGTACAACCAGGGACATTTACTAGGTTGTTGAATCATAATGTATTAATTTCATATTGTCATACTGTCTAGCATATTGAGGATGAGCCGGTGATATTTCTGCCATTTATACGCTTAACACATCAGTCTTAGTCTGTTTTTCCCACTCGAGTGTGATAGGTAGCATTTTCTAACCTTTCGCTTAGGTTTTACTTCTTGCCTCAGTTTGAGTTTTTTCCTTTTTTTTTGGGAAAAACAAAGGCTTAACCAGTAACTGTGAGAAGACAAGATTGTTCTTTGTAATTAAAAGCCAATTTTGTAAAATTGATTAGATTATGCTAATCAGTGGAGATAATATCTTAAAAGCAGTGTGAGGAAAGGAGATAGAGGGAGTGTGAAGAGTGGAAAGGAGTGACAGTCCAGCCGCCATTACAAGCTGCTGATTTCTGCAGAGTGCTTCATAAAATGTCAGAGCGCTTCTCCCTGAGCAAGACACTGAAAAATGGCAGCGCTGTGATGTGCTGGCACCTCACCTGCTGCACTGTGTGCGAGTGTGTGCATGTGTTTGTTAGAGAGCGAGAGAGAGACTGAGCGAGAGAGGAAGAGTGTAAGTGTGTGTTCATTTGTGCGAGCGTGTGCTTGCTCCTGTGTACATGCCTGTATGTGTGTTTTTACATCTGTGCGTGTGTGCGTGCGTGCGTGCGTGCGTGCACGTGCGTGTGTGTGTGTGTATATGTGTCCACGCTGGCCTCCCTCCCATGTTGCAGTGAAGCAGAACAGAGTGGCTGACTGCCTGCTGCTTTGCCTCCCTCTCTGTCAATACAACACCATTCTCCTCCAGCCAGTCATTTTCACATGTTTAACATTAAGTAAAGCACACATTTGAACAGAGGAATACAGCTGATTGACATATTGAGTTTAATGCTGGTGGATTTTCTCCCATCACAGCTTACTGTAGGTTGCCAGATTGTTGCTCCGAAGACTACTCAGTGGCTTTTTAGACCTTCACCTGATTGCAGTGTTCAAACACAGATGCAACACCATGGATTGCTCGCCACTCTAAATACCTGTAAACATGCTTTCTTTTCTGCTCCCTTCTGTTAAGAGCACCTCGAACCTCATTTGCACTTTAGCATTTGTCTGTTTGTGTTGAGAAGAAAGCAGTTAATGAAGTCAATTTGTCAGGTGTTGCTAATGTTTTTAATAAAAAAAAGAAATAAGAGGAAGTGTGAACAGTGGAGCACGAGGGGAGAAGGACTGGGCAGGAGAAAGGTGTTAAGGTGGGGGTTTGAGATAAGCCAGAGTTGTGAGCAGTCATTTCATTAAGCAGTAATTGCTAAGTGAGCTGCTAACTATATACCAAACCTATGATCTGGGATGCCACTGGCTGCATGGTTCACCCATAAGAGTTTTTTTAGTTTTTACTGGCCATAACGGTCATTTAAACCAAATTAATTTATTCTTTTCATGGACACTTATTTTCTGAGCCCTGCAATCAGCAAAGGAAGGAATCTGAAGACTGCGGCAGCTTTGTGCGGTTGAGAGGAAGAGTGAAAAATTAGGGTTTGTGACTATACATGTCTTTTCATTTCTGTCAAATAACACATTATGTGCTGCAGTAGCAGCATCAAACAAAAAAAAAAGTGACTGGTAGTCTTGGATAAGCTATTCCAGCCATCGCACCACTTATCCGAATTCTGTCACATTTACACAGTGATATCAGTTATCTCCTGCAAGTAAAGTTTCAGCCGAACAGAACTCTAAATGTTTTTCTTCCCATGGAAATGGACAGGAGGGCCTCAAACAATTGCTCAAGCTCGACTGGCCGCTCTCTGGCTATTCCATTGTTCTGTCACTGTCAGTTTGTTTTGCTATTTGACATGCATGTCATTTGCATTATGCATATCTGGAGTACTGCGCTCATTTTCTCTCCTCCCCCCCATCTCCTTCTCTCTCACGCGCTCCTTTTTTGCTTGATATTCCCCAATAACTGATGGTATTTCCTGGTAGTTAATTTTATTTCCTGCATTCATTTAAATATGTGCGTTTGTCTTATTACGATTTTGTCAGTTAAATGGTAGTCAATGTGGGTAAACCTTGTTTTATGGCATAGATTGTGTGTCATTTCACATCACTGGTGTCGTACATAACATGAGTTCAACAACATGCAATAGATCAGTGAAATAGTTACAAATCTGTTACATTTTGTGTTGAGTTAAGCCATTACATCACAAGTTATTGAGGAATGCCATCATTACAAAACAGAGCATCAAAGCTTGCACTGATCAACTTAGTCTGAGGGAGATTACACATTGCACTATTGACACAGTGTCTGTTAAGATTAAAGAAAAATGACTGGATATTAGATTTTACAGCCTTTGCAACTTCCCGGGCTGATTCCGATTTTCTTTCTAGAAGTTTTAATTGACAGCATTAGCGGTCATTTTTGTGACCTTTCTGTTCATAATAATTAATATTAAAGCATTGAATGGAGGTTAGACGTCTCAGTCCAGGTGAAAATGAACTGCAATATCTCCCACTTCTATCATGTAAAGTGTCTTTAAGTCTGTAAATAAATCTGGAAAACAAAAAACACGTATTAAGGGGGGGGGGGCACTGTGAGACTGTGTTCAGCTGCTTCTTGTACCTTGAAAAGTGTGGATTGAGCTGGGATCATGCTAAGTTTGAAGAAGAGATCCTCCTGCAAACCTGACCTGTTCATACATGAATTTTTATAAGTGTAAAAACAGGGAACCCACCAATTGCTTCACTGACAGATTATTGGCTGCAGCATTAGCATTACGAAGTAGGTCAGATACAATTAAAGTCCATTATGTATACATACCATTTCGTTTTGTGGTAGAAACATCTTTTCAGGATGTTGGCCAATCAGATCATCAGAGAATGCAATTCAGTTGAGCTAATTCCACTTACTTGCCAAATAAATGGTGAATCTCTACTTAAATACTTTGCTACTCAGCGTTAGTTTGCTGTGGCTCTTCTGTTTTGGATCAGTTTTGCTGTAGTCTTTTTTTTCTCTGCATTCAAAACACAGGACTTAACAGCATTAACTAGAATCAAAGTTAATATTTACAGCAATTATAGTATTTTTTCACTGCTCTCTTTGGAAATGTCGTCAGAAAAATTAGATATGATTATTAGATTTTGAGATGATTTGTGACTTTGGAATTGTGCAAACGTCTGAAAAGGTCTCTTTAAATACCGGAGAATTGCATCTGCTGGATTTGATATGCAGGATGTATTTTGTGAAGTGAATTGTTATTCTAGTATCTGAGCTCAATGTTTTAGGCCTCGAGGTACATTTTTTTGCACATCATCAGTTTGGCTCTGCACTGAGTTACATACAAAGCTCTGTTGTGAAAGGTGAACTAGCACAAATGTAAAATGATGTCAGTGTTTTAAATGATAATTAACCTTAAAAGGCATTGGCTCACTACTCACTTTGCCTCCACTGCATCTGTTGGGTGTCTGTTTGTGCATGTGCGTTGCATTTTTTTCGTTATTCTGTGCTTCCAAAGTCCTCTGAAGTCATTATAGATTCTTGTAGACACATGCAGCCAGTGGCGAGCAGATCTGGTTCAGTCTACAGAAAAACAGTAATGAGCATTGAGACTGGCAGATGAGTGTGAGTGGCTAGCAGAGGGAGAAGGGCAGATTCATCAGGGATGATTGCCTGATGCACACTTCTGGTTTTTTGATGTGAAGACCCTGCTAGGTTACCATGGGGAGAATAATTAGCTTTGGGTGGATGCAGATGCGAATGAGCGTAAGAGATGGGAATTTTCTTATTGAGCTTACTTTATGATACTTAGAATGGTGCATAAGGGTGTGCTTGTGTGCACACAGATACACACAGATTATCCTCTTTTTTTTTTTGCAACACTTGCACACAGACACACACTCACTATCCTCTCTTTCTCTTCTATTTATGGCCAGGAAATGGGAGTAGTGCTATGTCTGGTTGAGCTGAGTAACACTATTCTGTCACACATAGGTTTGACATCAAACACAAGTGACAAGCCTATCCTATTCCTCTCCACCGAGTCATCACCATGTCCCAAAATCACATTATTGTCACTGGGAACCCAGCAGAGACGGATGGTGAGTAGGGGTGTTGATTCCAGCCTTTGGCATCTACAGTATGCTTGAAAAGGCAAATAAAGCCATTTGGCAAGAGCTGATTTCTTGTCATTTCAAAAATATACAGAATGCGTGTGGCACGCCATTTGGTTTTATACTTTATCTAAAGCCTCTTACCACTGCATGGATGCGTGTATGTGTAGGGGTTACACCAGGGCCCGGTAAATACTAAGTCTGGAAACTCTTCTGTCACACGCCACACTCTACCATTTGTTGCACACAGGACCATATCATTACCTTTTTTACCTGGCAGGCAGTAAGCAGCTCTAGCGTGGTAAGCTTCAGTGTTACATGAAAGCAGGCAGGCAGTGGTGTGGCTGTAATAAGACCTGTGGCCAGCACCACTGCCAAGGCTAGCTGAGGAAGGGTGAGAGATGGTGCCCATCCCCTACATGCCCCGCTCTGCCATCTGTCACTGGGCAGGAGTGGTGCCGAGGGAGGGGTCTGAGTCACTCTAGTTGTTGTCACCTAGACAGGCCACACTGGGGCATGCTGTCTCTTTGTACTCCCTTTCAGGCATTGGCACAATGCTCTGTGAGTTCACCATGCAGTTATGCAGTTTTTGTGCAAATCCAGTTTAATATGATTATTCAGTTATTTAGTGTTCTGTACTTTTTGTACTTCATTAATTAAAAAAGAAAAAAGTGTGTAATGGAGTGTCTCAGTGATAAAACACTCCAAGTAAAATAGAGCTATAACAATTAGCTGATTAATAAAGCCACACAATCAGTGCTAAACCATGATGTAACAGAGTACACACTGTCTCTTTAAATGTTCTCTGAGTTGATGTTTGACATGGGACAAAGGTTGTCACTTTTTTTCTTTTTTTTTTGCCAAGATCCCTGATTATGTCATTTCCTGGCTGATGGTATGTATGCAGAGAAGGAAGGGGAGGGGTGTTGGTGGGGGAGAGCAAAGGGAGGAGAAATGGGGTCAAGCAAGCTTGTGCGTGCATTCGGTCAGCATTCATTGCCAACAAGCATGCAAAGCGCAGGCATCCACATCCATACGAACATGTCGTGCCTACAAAAACATACACCCACACGAACCTATACGAACACACGGAGAGATGGGAAGTTCAAGCAGTGAGGCTGAACAGCAGCTTTACGAGGTCAGAAATAAGAGATCTTCTTGCTGATTCAGAAAGTGTCAATGATATCACTTTGGCGAACACTAGCGCAACAGAAAGTACCGCTTTGTGTGTGTTGTGTGCTATGCCTTTTGGAGAAGAGTGATTCACCACTCACTTACTGGCTGTTTTTCCCCTACCTGATAACCAATGTGTCTGGATATTAGACTTATAACAAGCATTATTAATTCTCAGAAAGACTTTGACTGGCTGTGCGATAAGTCAGTATGGTTGTTTTGAGCAATACTAGGAAAAAATAACTCTGTAAAACTGATGATTACTCACTCCAATTCTTTTTGTTACCAACAACCTTCATCATGACACACTTGCTATGTTGACATTTTTCTTTTCTTTTTTTTTTTTGGCTGACTGAACACAGAGGTCTGCTTTAGACACAGTTGCACATCACAATAAAAGGTAGGGAGCGAGAGATCTGGAGGGGAGAGTGAATGTTGTAGAAGCAGCGATGATATACTCTTTGTTGTCTATGGTGAGGAGAAAAAAGAAAGGGAGCTGGGAGCCGCTGTGTGTGTCTTTGAATGAGGTCAGGGCATCATGGGGAATAATGCATTTCCCTTCTCTTGCGCCAGGCGCTCCTTCCATTACGGCTGGAGAAGAGACATTGTGTCCACACTCTGATTACCACTGATCCATGCTGATGACTCTGTTGGCGGATTATCTCAGTTAGTATCAGCCATCTGTTACTGTGTGTATGCGTATGTGTGTGTGTGTGTTTTGTGTGTGCGTTGAAGGGGTGAGGAGAAAAGGGGCAGGAGACACACAGACACACACGGGAGGTTGAATAGTTTGAGGATGCGACACACACTCACACACATACGTGCCCACAAACACTTCCATAGGCACATGCATTGGGAGCCTTTTGTTAAACCGCCGCATGTGTAACAGAGCACCGCTACATACACGCAACACAGACACACAACACCACAAAACAAATGCATGATGTAAGGCCGCGATACCGAGCAGCACGGGCCACCAAATGCACTCACACTATCTCTCCTTTATGCTATTCTGCCCTCCTTTCAGATCACACTGACGTGTGAAGGCTCCTATATGAAGGCCAAGTGCAATCATAAAACTGCAGAGCTGTTTATAGCTACACTATCTCCTGAAGGGCCGCTGCGTCTAACCACTATTAGCCGCATGCGTTGACAGCTGGGTGCTGTGTTGTATTTGTGGACGTGACTGCGAATCCGGTGCTGGAACACATCTTATAAATCATAGTTCAGCTATTAGCATAAATTCTCCCTCTCCTTGCATCTGCGAGACCTGCTGTTTCTGGTTGCGGCGTTCTCTGTTGATTGGTTGGTGTTGTTCAAGTCAAATTGATTTAGCCGTTCACGGAGATTATAACGCTTGCCTTATACCGCCACTGTGGTGTGCCGTTAATTACCTATAAAATCAAGCTAATTCTGATGCTAAATCCATTTTAATTTCTCATAATTAAGTCAGGATTGGATCCTTAAATACCTTGGCGCTCCATTATTGTTGCAATCATTGTTGTTGCTGTGCATTTGGTGGTACATTGCTGAGCCCAATCTTATTATTGTTATTAGATTTAATTGCTCTAAGTGATCAGTTTGTAGTTGTCAGAGGAAGATGGACTCGCCCCGCAGTCGTTTCTTTCCCCCCGCTGTCCTTTCTCTCTCTCTCTTTCCGTCTCTCATCCCAGGAAGAGGCCCTTTGAGAGATTGTGAGAGATGAGAGGAGATGAGGGGGAGGGTAGCTCTGCTTTACACCTCTGCAAAGAAGGGATTGCTTTTTTGTTGTTTGTTAGGGGGGGAAATCAATTCTGTTCACATCATCACGTTTTGACAAGGCGAGGCATTAAGTGCAGATATTGAGAAACGACAGAAACGGTTTACAGGCTGTCCTTCATCTTCTCCACTCTTTCTCTTTCTTCTGCCTTTCCCACCTCCCCCCCATACCCCCTCTACACCCCACAACAAAATCAGAGTATATTGTCTTGCTTATTCCTTTTTCCTTCTCAATCTCTCAAACTCTCTTTCCCTCCCTCTGTCTATGTTTCTCCCTTCCTGTGAAAAGGTAGGGAAATGATCCGCTTCACTTACCAGCTGACACCACGTAAGCCTGCTCGTCCTCCGAGACACAAGCCTTTTGTTTTCATGTGCATTATGATAATTATGAAGGGCCACAGCTCCTCTCCATTTTCACAACACTTTTGATGATACTTGCTTTTTTTTTTTTTGCCAGACGCAAATACAGAAAAGTCACTTTTTCTTTAAATCTTGTGGAAGAATCCTTTTTCCATTTTTTTTCTTTACACCCTGACCTGACATTTAAAAGGTGACAGCCAGAGTGAAGGAGCATAGAGTGTGACAGCCATTCATGCAACAAAGTGTGGCACAGAGGTAACAGTTTCTTTTTGGGCGGGTGGGGTGGGTTTGAAATTAGGATAAACTCCCCATCTTCACTCAGCTGGAAATGTATTCTTGTAACTAACATGTAACATTCATTCACTGCCCGTTAAGGTTGATAATTTGTCTCTTTAACCCACATCCTGTCACCTCGCGTGAGATACAAGTCAAAGGACCTTTGACCTTGCTCTTATTTGCACAGCCACCCTCTTTTTCACTGCAGCAGTGGCGGGGATGGCTGCCCAAGTCCGATGGCACACCAGCCTCCTCCCCGTGGACTGCAGCAGGTTTTCTTGTCATCCGCGTCTCTCTCTCTCTCTCGCTCTCTCTCTCTCTTGTCAGTGTTGCTCCTGGCGAAAGGCTGATACTTGATATTCAGAGGATAGCAGCTTTTGTCTCAGAGATTTAATCAGTGGCTCTGCTCCCACTGCAGAGGAGAGAGGGAGGGAGGGAGGGTGGCGGAGGGGTGGCAGGAGCGAGAGAGAAGGCGAAAGAGAGAGGGAAAGAGAGATGGAGGCAGAGACTGTTTATGTGTAATGACACAATAACAAAGCCTGCCTGTAAAACACAATCTGCAAACTGTGCTTTTGAAGGGGATTTTCAGTCCTGGATTAGTGTCAGGCAGAGGGATATGGAAAAGGAGAAGAGAGAAAAAGAGTCAGGTTGATGTGATAGACAGGGGAGGCGATTTTTGTGTATGTGTGTGTCTGTCTGCAGTGGGGGCTGTAATGTGTGAACGTGTGTGTGTGTGTGTGTAAATGTGTGTGTTTTATATTTGTTTGCCTCCACAAGTCAGCGGTTGTGTGGGCATAGCCACATTGTGTTCTCAGTTGTAAGCAAAAGGGGATTAAAGCTGAATAATGTAAGTAAAATATTTGGCTGCAGAATGGCCAAATGTTTCTTGTAAGGGTTTGTGTTGTTGGTTGGTTGATAATGGCTGGCATGGTAACTCTGTGAAACCGATAATGGAAAAAAGCTACCGTGTTGGTTAATGCACCAATCATCTAAAAGCCTATCCATTTAGTTCTGGTTCCAAGTGAAAGGAGGCAGAGAGTAATGCTGTCTTTAAAGGCCTCAAAGAGCTCTTTTAATTTGAATGACTTTTTTTTATTTTTTATTTTTTATCAGGGTTGTGTAAAGGGATCCTGTTTGTAAAACGCAGGTACAGACACGTGTGAGTTTCCACACGCGTCTGAGTCCCCGCGAGTTACAGGAAAAGTGACAAACGTGTTATTCGTCTATGTTGTGTTTGACATTTTGCCTAACCTTTGTCATTTCAACTGTCCCACTTCAAACTCACCAGAGCAAGTTTCTTGTAAAAAGTGGCCGTCCTGCTGTGGAACAGATTCTCAGCAGGGGCATGTTCCTGCATCAAAATGTGAAACCTGCTTTGTTGTCCCTTATCAGAGTCCTTAAACATGTCATCCTCCGTCCTACCCCATATTGAATCAATAGAGGCTGGGAGCCAGTGAGCATGGCTAAATGGAAATATTGTTCAGGGGAAGTGAGATGTGAAAGGAAAAGTGTCAGGAGGTATGTGTGTGTGTGTGGGCGTGCTTGTGCATGGGCGTGCTCGAATGTGTGTGTTGGGGGGGCACAGTATGCAGTTGTGTGTACGCATTTAAGTGTATGTGTTTGTCAGTGTACGGGTGGGTGTGCTTTCCTATTGTAACCCTGCTGATTGGATTGTGTTTGACAGATATGGAGTCTGGAGAGCGGCTGGTCTCCCCTGCGCCCACCCTGTCTGCTGCTCGCACCTCCTCCCCTGCGGCCTCTTCCTCATCCTCATCCTCTTCTTCTTCCTCTTCGTCATCGCCTGCTCCGCACTCTAAGAGCAGCCTGGCCCCGAGCCCCTCAGCACTGGGATCCACCCTCAGCGCCTCTGGTAAGAAACAGTTGTGTCAATCTTCTGTCTCTGAAACCGTGCGTACAGAGGAGGAAAAATACCAACACACGGGGCAAACAGTTTTCACATAACCATAACAAGATGCCCCGAAATATGGCCACCTTCATGTCTCGATAGCATTCAGAATCTTCCTCATTTCTTTACCATGAAAAATGAGTTTTTTCCAGTGTTAATTACACAGTTATTTTGCAGCCGGTGTGAATACACCTCTCTTCCAGTTACATGGATTTCTCTTTTTTTTTCCTGACAGCTTGGGTTGCAATTGAAAAGCTGCTGCATTAATGAATCCCAAACAATTAGGGGGCTCTTTTGTGTGAGAAACACACACATGCTTCGCCATGTCTCCTGACAACCTTCAGCTCTCTGGCTCCAGCTGCCTCAGAGTCAGGCTCAGCACGCCACTGTGCATGGATGCATGTGTGTGTATGTGTATGTGTGTGTCTGTGTGTGAGAAAGAGAGAGAGAAAGAGCCTCTGCCTGCATGATTTAACATTTGTTAGCCACTCAGTGTCTAGTCATCCCTGTCCAGCATCCAGCCGCCTTTCTATGTATTGGTCAAAGCCATTAGGCAAAGAGGAGTGTGTATATATGGTGTGAGTGTGTGTATCTGTTGTATCTCAGTGTGTTTTTCAAATATCCCTTGTGTGAGAGTGAATCATTTGCTCATACTTTCGTTCTCCTCATCTCTTAATGTCTTGCTGTTTTTGCTGTTTTTTTCGTAGGCCTGTTATGCACACACACACACACACACACACACAAACGCACACAAACACACGCGCAAACAAAACCACCATCGCACTGAGTAGGGAATAGGATATCTAGCTTTCTCCATGATTGTTGTGTTTTCTCTCTGTTACGAGAAAAGGAAGAAGTAGAGAGGATAGAAAATGAAGCCTGTTGTTTTGTCCTCCATATCCTCAATGTTGCCCCAAAGAAGAAGCCATTAGGAGTGTCTCCTTCTTATGCATTATAAATCCCTCTTATCCCTGTGTGCCATTACGCGTGCTCAGATTTTCTAGATAAGCGATTTTGGACTGAGCATCAAATGAAATGCTGAGAGGCAGACTGTTAGCTCTGAACTTTTGCTGTGCTTTGTGGGAAATCAAGCAAGCAGTTCGTCTTCATTTCACACACGGCGCCTTGTTCAGTGTGTGTGCGCTTTAGCTCAAACTTGTAGTGGAGTAAAGCCTTTGCAACTTGAATCACAATTAAAAGCAAAAACATTCTCATGCAGAACAGCAAGAACATGTCAAGTGTATATTGTGAGCAGATACCATCGGTATAAAAATATGTTAATACCGATATAGAATCATCACAGACTGTGCGGGCATCGATTCATCGTCCTTTGCCTGTGTGCCAATAACACTTAAGAAAAAGAATCTGAAGAACGCATGAAAAAGTAAAAAAAAAAAAAGAAATACATGGACTCCTGTTTATGTGTGTGTGCATGTGTCATTGATGAGGATATCACTTGGAGAATAAAAGCTGATCTGCGCTTGTAGCACTCTCTCCTTCTGGGATCAACTCACGGATGCAATTAACTTAAATCTGTCTGTGGAAATTTGATTGACTGCAACAAACAACAAATTAATCCCCCTTCGGCAGCATCCAAACATGAAAAAAGCAGGCGGTGCAGTTTGTCAGAGTGGAGGAAGGATTGAAACAGAATGAGAAAGAGGGCGAGGGAGCGGGGGGGAGAGAGAGAGAGAGGGAGAAAGGGGGGGTGAGGAAGAGCGAGTAGGTAATCCAAGGTATGTCTTTCCCGTGCCTCTTTCTCGCTTCAAATTTTTAGATTTAATTATTCGCCTTCTGGAAGCCCGCATTAATATTGAAAAGGCATTTGCAGATGTCACTTTGTGTTGCCGAGAAAAGAAGGGGGTGTGCGGGGGGTGGGGGAAGAGAGGTGGGCACCCCAGGCATAAGCGAATGCTGTGGCTGGCCTTTCTGGGGGTTGCATTGCAGTCGTTTATCTTCGTATCCACTAGCTGACACTGGCAAGGCGGGCTCTACATATTCAGCATATTCTAATGCCATTCAAAAGGCAGATTTTGCTGTCTTGTGGCAGAGAAGGGCCTTGGCGCCAACACAAAGGGCTATACTCTCATCCTGCCAGCTTTCCTGGTATGGCCACATACGTGCAAACAGTTGGATTCACACTCATTTCATAGTCTTCTCTAGTGTTTTGGGTTTTTTTTCTTGCTATAGAGCACATGTAACTGGCCATACTATTAGATCATGTACTGCATTAGCTCTGAAAACACTCCTCTTCCGTGTCACTCTGCTTTACATTTCTGTGTGCATGTGTATAGTAGTTTGACATTTTCATCCGCACTGTGCACAACACTTTCCTTTTCTTCAGTCATCACTTTTTCTTTCTTTTTTTCTTTTTTTCTTTTTTTTTGCATGTGTATTACCTGGCTTATGCAGAGGCATCAAGCAGACTTGCTCTCCTTTTCTGGAATAGAAATTGAATTTGCATGAAATATGCTCACACCAAATTGCATCTGACTCTGGGAGGAGGTAATACGTGGCAGTCGCCCCTGCCAGAAATGATTGTGCTCAGGAAAACGCTAGACGATGATGATGTTGATGAAGTATTCTTCTCTGCTGAAATTGAATGCCAAAAGGATAGAAGGAGGTTAGCTTTTTACACCGTATGCATGCTCCTCTTTCTCTCACCGGGACTATCCAGTCTTTGTTACCGTGCGACATATTCTGACAGTCATTTTAAACTAAAAAAAAAAAATTGCTATAAACAAGTGGCTCTATGCCGGAATAGGATTATGACAGCATGGTCTGTAATCTAAATGTGCATGTTTCATGGTATATGCGTGAGAGTCAGATTGAAGTGCTGGTGTGTCAGGCTCAGAAACAGTATGGCTGCCGTTTAAATTTAGGTGCAACGAGCACTCTGTGAAAGCAAAATTTGAAGTTAATTCTTCTACACACACAGAAGGCAGTTGTTCTGTATTTAATTCCTCTATAGTCAGGTGGATAAGAAGCGACATCTTCAAAAGCTGTTTAAATCTAGTTTTTACACTCTGTCGATTCTTACATCAAGAGCTCAGAGATGTAATTGAGAATAGTCTTCTCAGCCTGTACAAATAAACATATACAGAGCTAACAGTAGGGCAGTAAGGTGTAATAAACAACTGTCAAACCAGCTGTGCACTAATGTCAAAATTGAACTTTACATAGCACAAAATATTAAATATGTACAAGTAGTAAAATTTAGTCTTAAGCATTTTTGTCACTTCAAAGCAAAATTTATCTTCTGCGTGGAATTCATCTTTTAATCCTGTCGTATAGGAGTTGTTTGTCACTATCTCAAACTGAAACAACTGCTTTAAAAAGCCGTTTAACACTATCAGCTATCAGCAACAAAATAATTCCCGTAACGAATGAGCAACTTGTCCTCTTAAAACAGCTGTTTACTTACTTTGTTTTATTTTAACATCTGAAGATCTGGCGGAAATGCATCATTTCTCCTTTTACAGGACAGTTTCTGGTAAAGGGAACATGTCAATCTTTAACTTAAAATTAGATCAAATGGTGAAAAATGTTCTGCACCTGTTGCTTTGTTTCACTGTGCCATTGAGCTCTTATCCACACCCTTTTATTGTGGAGTGTACTTTAAAACATTTGGACATGTCCTTCTTGGTTCGGATCTATCTTAGGCCGTCTGTTTGGAGCAGCAGGAGAGCAGCCCTTCATTGGCTCCACATTGTCAAGTGCCTTCCCTCTGGTCAACCACCCAGCATTTGGAGCCCTCTACACTGCCGGAGCAGGCAGGCCGGAGTTTGGAGGCCTGGGCTCTCTAGGCATGTCAGCTGCTCTGGCTGCCCATCCCCAACTAGGAGCCCTCTCTGGTAAGAGGATGACATTTGAATTTTGGGTAGCAGTTGGTTAAGGGGACTATACCTTTAATCTTCTCCTCTCGTCTCCTCTCCTCTCGTCTCCTCTCCTCTACTTTCTGACCCGACAGAGTGGTGGCGAGCTGCCGAAGCCCATGGACGGGGAGCTGCTGCCTTTCTCCCCTCTTTCATCGGCTTTCCCCCATTCTTCGCCCCTCACATTCAGTCCAATCACAGCGCCAGTCCTGTTCCGATCAGGATGCCCGGCAAGAATAGCCATGCTGCACCTAAAGGTACAGCGCTGTCCCGGGAGCTTCTTTTCATTGCTCAGTCTTCCCCCTAACCCTCCCATAATCACTATCTGTGGATCTTCTTCTACAACCTAAATCCACTTTGCCCTATGATGAGATTTCTCTTTTTCAAGCCAGATTTAATGACTTTCAGTCCTCACTTAGTGATTCTGTTAACCTCTATCTCCCCGCTCTTTCCCTTATGTTCCCTCTCGTAATCTCTGTTTCTGGCACTCTTTTAATTTCACAGTATCTTTTAATTTATCTTTTATTATGTAAACCACTCGTGTTGGGCTTGCGCTTCGCACAGCTCGCATGTTAGATGAGATACATGTATAAATCAATATTTTTATTAGCCTTATTTCAATCTGCTGTTAGTTCCACATATTCCATTATCGCTTGTTGGAAAGTTCTTAGGAGAGATGAAGCTGATTAGTAATACAGCAGAATTTGTGTTTCTAGGGGTGAATGGTGCAGTGAATGGAAGTGGGGCCTGCCCTCCCGTCACACAATCAGGGAGCTTTTCTGCGAGTCCGGCTCCTGTTCAGGCACCAACCAAGCCAACCAAAAATTCAGACCCTGCTAATAGCCAGCGTAGCAGCCCTCAGAACAATCCCACAGAGATGGTGGAAAAGACGACTCAGAAACCTAAAGAGAAGGTCAGTGCTGAGATCAAAATTACTCCTTAATTTGAAATGAGCCAGTTTGTGTTGCATAGTGAAGCTGATTTTTACAATGCCTTTTTTTTCTCAATTCAGAAACCAAGGAAGAAGACAGCTGACACTTCTATGGTGAGCAATAGTGAGTCAGGCACATCATCAGACAGCTCAAGTGACGGGTCCCTCAGCAGTGATCTGGAAGACCTAGCAGAGGATGATGAAGATGATGATGACGATGACGAGGACGACGAAGAAGAGGACAAACACAGCGAACTGTCTGACACAGAGAAGCGGACAAAGAAGAAAACAAAGGTAAAGAGGAAATGTCCAAATGAGTAAAAACAGGAAAGTGAAGGTGAATAGAAGGAGGCCACTGCGCCCTCAGCTGCTCCACATGGTGCACTTGACTGCACTTGGTGCGCAGTGCTTTCATTCACTAAAATAGTGCCCACAATGTTGAATGAATTAAAATAAATTATCGCATACCACAGAGAGAGCCTTTGTTCTAACAGTTCTTTATTTCATGCCCGCACCAGGTTTTGATACCCAGCACTGGAACTGCAAAGAATGACAGACCACTCTCTGGGGATGCCAACAGAAAGAAAGGCACCCAGGCCCAAAAGGTCCCCTCCAATCCCCCGACCCTCGTGCCCTTACCCTGCTCTGTCTCTCCTCCCGCCTTGTCCCAAACCTCACCGCTGGCTCTTCACAGCTCCAGGTCCCGGACAGAGGGACCACAGCAACACTTTAGTGTGATCCAGTCCACTGGCCTGGCTGCCAACTCAAAGCCCCTGGCACTCCTCACTCAACCCCGCAGGGAGTCGTCACCGTCTTCCTCCCCCATAGCGCTCACCACATCTCCAAAGGCACCGTCCAGCACCACTTCTCCCAAACCTCCCAAGCTGCTGCCCTCCAACTCCCCTCCGCACCTTCCCCTCTCCCTCTGCTCCTCCCCTAAGCCTCTCTCAGTTCCCTCTCCACCCCGCTCGACTCTCCCGATGTCTACCTCCCCAAAACCTTTTGGTTTGACCTCATCTTTAACAAGCTCCCAGAAGTCCTCACTGAAGCCACCAAAGCACTCTGTCTCTGGCACCGCCAAATCCAACAAAAGGAAACTGTTGGAAGCTTCACTAGCGCAGATCAGTGAGTTCAGGCTGCGACAGGTAAGCCTGCCTGATAACATCAGTTAAGTAATGTCATTCACGCACACAGTATCCTGTCAGAAAAATATTGCTGCACACTCCGCTTTACTGATTAAAGTTACTAACAACAAATTGACAATAATGAAATTATTCAGTGGAGCTGAGTACGCAGTTAGATCTGCAGTTCTGTTTATCTCTTTTCCCTCATCATTACCATACCATAACCAGCCTCTCCCTCTCTCTCTGTTTTTTTAAAATCTGGTGGCCGTTTTCAAAATTTATTTAAGACAGAATCCAAACAGCTTCCAGACAGCTACAGATCTGTTAGTGTAGCTGCGCAGTCAATTAAAAAGAAAATCATAACTGTTACAGTTTCTCTTACATACCAGTCTGGGATTTTATATCAAAGGGAAACAAGTGCCAAACAGCCTCATCAAAATTAACATGGCCTGGAGCTGAATCTCACAGCTGCAAATGGACATCAGTCAGCATCTTTGTTTTGTATAGTAGATGCATTACTTTTGTTCTTTTTCTCTTTTTACTTGTATTGCACTGGGATTGTCATAGAACAGCAACTAAACATCTAAGCTATCTGGATACAGATGTGACAAATTAAAGGAAAAAAAGAAACAGTGATTGATTCTGTGCAGTAAGGGAGTCTGGTCAACCTGTTATGGTATGAAGGTTTTTGCTGGCACTGTGGTCCACTTGTCCTTCTAGAGGGCACGTCAAGGTCACTGTGAGTCAATACAAAGTTGTTCTGAGTGGTTATCTTTATCCTATCATTAAAGACAAATTGAATAGGATGACAATTCTCACTCGATGGGGCACAAGGCATCACCAAATGGTTTGAAGAGCATGAAAATGATGTGAGATTATATGCTGTTACCTTGACAGTCATTAGATCTCAATCGAAAATGAATAACTCTAAGGATTTTGGGGTTGACATGTGCAAAGCACCAAATAGTGGAATATCTTTTGGAATATATGCGTTTCCTTTCAGTAGACTCCAGAGTCTAGCACAAAGTGTTTGCTTTATGGTAGCTTTATGCTGGCTTTTCCTTTAATTTGGTGTTATTACCAAGAAGCTTCTTTTTGTATTTTTTTCTGCGAATGTCACGAGTTTCTGTTATGATGTGGGGAGAGGAAAAAACGCTTGCATCAAACTTTAATGTCATCGCTGCTATTGTGAACTATGACATTTGTACAAAGGGGTAGTTGCCAGTTTATACTGACCATCAGAATTATTCAAAACATTTATTATTCAGCAGTTTTACTGTTATCCTACAGTGTTATAGTAAAAGCACAGGAGACCTTCCAGTTTAATTTAGCACGTATGTTGATAAAGATTTCCTTCCAGCTTTCATAGTGTGTTGGTTTATTTGATGATCACTTCCGCAGCCAGTAGTTTGCAGCGGATGCTGGCCAAGCATGCTTCATTAAGTTAAAATCTCCTCTTTTATGAACATTGACTTTTTAAAATTTTAAACTTTCAAGTTTTTAAATCATATTTTTCAGATTTGTTTGACTAATTTGCATTGGGTACGTTTCGCATACTGCTGTAGAGATGACACAGATAATGCCTTTAGTCTTGTTACCTTCCTGAGGCAGCCATTGCTTGTGCACGGATTCCACTGTATTATTTATGGTTTTCCTGATTTCAGATGAAATGCTGTAAAAATTGACATTTGTATTTGCTTTTCACTTTACAAATTCGATTTCCCCAGATGAAATATGAACGACAGCACCGTGATCAATAAGCTAAACTTATTGGGATCAGCTTATTCTGTAGAAATCATTTCCCTTTTTTGTTTTTACCAGTATAGAGAAGTTTACAGCAAGCCAAATTCCCCCTGTGGTTTTCAGCACTGTTACTGTATTTCATGGTCTGTGAAATTGATTTGTTTCACTTCATATCACATCCAGTTGAAAGTGCAACATTAAAGTCTAACCTGCCTTTGCTTAAACACCGATTGAGCCAAGCTGGTCCTCGCTGTGAAAAAAATAAAAACAAATAAAAAAAACAAACCAAAACAAAAGGCAAACATGTCTAGCTGTATGGTGATAATGATGATGGAGCTTTTCAAATGTGCAGACAAGTAATTACAATTTTAGAGAGATACACAGTGTCTCTTTTCTGTAAACTTGGCCGAGAACAATGCCTTTGGTTATTGCATTTATGTTCTTTTTGTTTCCCTAAAAGAAGCTTAGACACAGTTAACTGTACCAGTGTTCAGCATTGTAGTTTTGTCACCTGCTCAAACAATCAGCAGTGATGTGAACTGACAGCTAAAGCAACTCCACTTTGTCCCATTTCTTTTCTGTTTTTTTTCCTAACCTTTCTTTGTTGTTCCCATTCTGTGTTTCCCTCTCTGTCCCTCCCCCTGACTCCATACCTCTCCTTGTTCTCTGCCTCTCTCCTCCTCCTCCTCTGTTCCCAGACTCTCATGTCCCAAGGGCAGACGTTCCCAGCTGAGCTAAAGAAGCAGCAGCAGGGGCCAAACAAATCTCCCAAGAGGACATCTCTGTCTTCATCGCCATTGCCACCCGTCCCGCCTCCTCCACCCCAGAACAATCACTCCAACCTCTTCCTCTCAAGTGCCCTGCTGGGGCTCCCTGAACCCCATCACCCAAATGGAGTCATCCAAAGCACCACTCAGGACGCACCTTTGGCCCTCATCTCCAAACCTCGCAAAGACTCTGCCTCTCAAGGCAAGTCCCCTCAGCGTGACGCTGATGCTGGGTCGATGCCTGTCAATCTGAGCACAGGGGCAAACAGGACCCAGGCAGCCGGCCAGGCTGGGCCTCCGTCACAGCCCCCCACTACCTCACCCCATGCTACAACAGGCCATGGATCCAGAAAGAACAAGACCGCCAAGGGGAAGGGACAGACACCAGGGCTAGGACAGGGACAGGGACAGGGACAAGCAGACCCTTTAGCTGCCTGGAAGGGCTTCTCTCAGAACCATCTGGTACAGTCTCTAGTAGATCTGTTTCGAGGTGGAGAGTCTGGGATTGGGATTCCTGGAGTTAGTATCCCTGGAGTTGGAATTCCTGGAGTGGGGATCCCTGGGACATGTAACCCCACAGCTGGTCTCCCAGCCAACAAGGAATCTGATGACTCAGGAGATGATGATGATGAGGAGGATGACGATCTTGAGGAGGAAGAGGATGAAGAGGACTCAGATGATAGTCTGTCAGGTTGGTACCTTCTACAGCAGTGAATGTAACTTTCACAATTAAAAAAGGAGCTGAAGATAAAAATCAGGGCTGACAGCTAACCACTATATTAATTACGGATTACTCTTCTAATTATTTAGATTAGTCAGTCAGTTTAATACCAGTGCTGGAGAGGAACCACAGGTCAAGCTGAAGTTACTATCATATAGGACAAAGAAAAGCATTACAATCTCACAGCTCAGAAGCTGTGATTCCTAAATAGTGTGCATTTTTGCTTGAACAAAAAATAATAACTCTGAACAGTTCTTTTAAGTTGTGTTTTGGCAGATGAACTAATAAAATAATTGGTTATGTCTGTGCAGTTGTTTAAGAAAATTAAAAAAATCCAGTCATTAAAAAAAGATATTAAATGCTAATCCACTTTGGTGACTTGATGCCTCTCTGTTTTTTAACTCCTCACCTCCTTTGCACACTTGTGTCCGATTTCAGAGTCTGACACCAACTCGGACAGTGACATCTCTGGGAAGAAGGTGAAGGAGTTAAAGCTGCTGCCATCTGGATCATCTAAGAAGGAGATGACTCCCCACAGGCTAACCAAAGGCCCAGAACTACTGAACACCTCAACGAATCACACCGCCACCAGCTGCTCACCACTCAACCTCCAGGTCATCAAGACTCCCACCATTGCCACCAGCTCCAGTGCCTTGGCCTATCACAGCTCTCCAGGCTCTTCCTCCTGTAGTCTAGCCTCTCCGTTAGGTAATGTATTCAAAATGCTGGATTGGGAAAAGTATTAAAGCAAGAGGTGAAGGATGAGTTTTAGTAGGCTGTCTCTTGCTGGATAAAAAGTCTTTTCAGTCTCACAAACAACACTGTAGTATAATGCTGGAGTAAATTATTTTTCCCAGAGGGAGTATATTCCCATCAGCCTCAGATGAAGAGATTGTTACATTTAGAAAGGCACGAAGAAAGCAGTTGGTTGTCTTAGCTTACCCAAAGCTTTGAGGTCCTGCAGGGCCATGCCCGAGAGTCTCGACAACTTGTTTGGCACAGCAACAAGGTTAATTTCTGCCTTTTTCAATGCAAAGAGATTACCCAGATCAGAAAAAATAGGATATAAGTGCAGCTTGCCGGAAATATTTCAAGCAGACATTTCCAGTCTGCTACTCTAAGTGACATATTCTCTCTTATGTGTGTTTTGTGTGCTCACACTTTTGAATGTGTCTAAATATATATACCATAGACATATGGTGTTAGTAAATTTCTTAAGTTAAGGAAATCTGAACATTAAACCGTCTCTCCACAGGTTTAGGAAAGCGGAAGAGGGTGATGGATGAGAAGGAGTTGATGATACCTCTGGAGTTAGGGTATGTATAAGTGACAGATTTCAACAAAGCCACTCAGGTTACATTTTGCTGCAGCCACAGATGTACTTATTTCTTATTTGTTGTTAACATCAGTGTTATTTATTCCTTCTCCCAAACCTAGGTGGCGAAGGGAAACTAGAATCAAATCGGTGGCTGGACGGCCGCAGGGCGAGGTGGCCTACTATGCCCCCTGTGGCAAGAAACTGAGGCAGTACCCAGATGTGATGAAGGTACCTGGGCCTCACGGCCTCACAGCGCGCTTTGAATCCGTGATACAGATTCTTTTTGGGCAAAAAGATGAGCAGTTTTGTTTGTAACAGCGACTACTGCGGGATGGTTTATGATTTATCACGGAAGGATTTTCTTCCCCCTCTAATAACAGCAAAACCGCTCATCCACGTTGCTCAGAGAAATGCTTATGTATCAGGATTTGTTCTATATTGTCTATGCTACTGCTCCAGCTGTCCCTCCAAACCCCCACCCCACGCCTCCACCCTCCCTGCTTTCTGTGACCATAATAGTGACAGATGATATTCTTAGATTCACTTCTTGTGCCACTTTTTTCACCTCTCCTTCTCCCTCCCCGCCGAATGATTAATGGTTAGTGTTGGGATGCACGACTTTGGCCCCATTTGTACAATTTAATATGACCCGCGGCCTTCTTTGTTTGTTTCATCAAAAGCACAAACACGCAGATTGTCTAAACTCCCTTTTGAGTGTTGTCGTGCAAACACACACACACACAGAAAAAGAAAAAAACTCTATGCAGTAACATCCACTCGCTGCTAGTCAGGCAGTAGGCAGTAAAAGCCTGGCGATGCCACAGATAAATAAGAAAGGGCCTGAATTGTGCACCCCAAGGTCAGAACCATTTTTCCCTCCTGAGAGCTGTTGCTCTTTTTTTTTTTTTTTTTTTTGTCCCCTGGCTTTTATAACGATTAGCAGCACTGCACAGATGCACTGTAACCGTAGACTCCCTTCCATCTAGTGCCTCCCAGTTGCTTTTCAATGTCGCTAATTTTCACATTTTTCATTTTTTTTCTGCCTAAACCAACGCCATTATTATTTTCTCTTCTGTAGTATCTATCCAGAAATGGAATAAGTGGCATCACGCGTGATAATTTTAGCTTCAGTGCAAAGATAAGGGTTGGTGACTTCTATGAAGCCAGAGAAGGACCCCAGGTGACTGCCTTTCATCTCTCTCTCTCTCTTTCCCTGATCCCTCTTCATCTTTTCATCTAGCGGCAGGCAAAGCTTCATGCAGCAGTCACTGTCAGGGCATGAGTAGGAATCAGCCAAAACCCTCAGTAGTCCTAGTTCATAGACCTCGCACTGTGCATGGAGAAATGTAATAATCAGCTGACATTACTTCCACAGGTGACCACTGATATACTCCATGTAATGTCTGTGTGTGACACAAAGAGATAAACTAGGAAATGGATGTGTGTTTGTAATTGGAAGCAGAATAGAGGAAGTGCTAATATAGAAATACAGCAGTGCTGAGGGGCAAGAGAAACAGAATTCTTATTTAATCTGCTATTTAGCCTGTGTTTTATTGTGAATTACATAAAATGTAATGATATATCATTTTCAGTCTCTGCTGAATGCATCCAGATCAGAGCCTAGCAGCTAATGATTTAATTGTCCTTTAGTCACATGAAATGATTCATGCTGGCAAGTTATTCACTGTTGCATCTCTCCACACCCCTCCCAATCTCTCTTTCTCTACTTTTTTTCTCTCTCCCTTTTTCCAGGGTTTACAGTGGAGCCTGTTGAAGGAGGAGGAGGTCATACCTCGTATTTTGGCAATGGAAGGTCGAAGGGGTCGTCCCCCAAATTCGGAGCGCCAGTTAGCAGGCGAAGGTGCCAAAGGTAACCGACGAAGGAAGGGACGACCCCCTAATGTAGGCGATCCACTGGCGCCTGAGGGCCCTAGTCCCAGTCAGGTCAAACTTCTGCGCAAACTAGAGGCTCAAGGTTAGCAGAGGAAATGAGCCCTGAAATATGTTTGTCATAAGTGTGTGTGCCATTCATCAACCAGCTATTATTCGGGTAGCTAACGACAGCGGAGGGGTCACAGTTTCAAATATTTTTTTTAGCACAAGGACAAGTTTTTTCTGTCTTCTTTCTTTTCAGGCTTTTTTGTTTGAGCCACCTACTTTATCTGAATAATACTAACAACAATTACTTGTCAAGATGAATCACCATTGTTAACATGTCTTGTTTTTGTGCCTTTGTGTTGCTTAGCAAAGCCCTGCAAACCTGATTTTTCAGCCCTACCTATGTAAAATTCTTTTGACTTGTATTGCAGTATTTTAAAAATGCTAACGGATAAATATATCACTCTGAGTTTATAGTTGCAATGGCTAAACTTTATAAATGAAGCCTTAGGAACGATCCCAGTTATTTATATGTCCAGTTACAACTACAGAGGTTTCTCACCGACAGCACTTTTGTTTCCACTTTGCAGAAATAGCCCGTCAGGCGGCACAGATGAAACTGATGAGAAAACTGGAAAAGCAGGCGCTGGCACGTGCAGCCAAAGAAGCTCGGAAACAGCAAGGTAAGAGAGTACAGGGCTGTAAACATGCTGGCGGAGGTTATTTAATTGGTCAGTCGGTCAGTTCAGACTACTTTGATCTAAATCAACAGAGTATAAAGCCCGGCAAGAACTCATATTGCTTGTATAGCCTTTGTTTGCATGTAGGTTCAAAACTGTTTTCATCATTTTTTAAGCTTTAATCTTCTTTCTCCTCTAATCTTTATTGCATCCAATCTCAAGACTGTTTGCTTAGCTCTTGCTTAAATTCAGAGCCGTAGTTAGACATGTTATACATTCAGAAATGTATAATGCACCAGAACATTTAAACAGGGGAAAACAATTTTGATCCCAATCCCGAAGATCACTTTGATTTTTTAAATTTAAGTTTTCCAACTAGACAGCTCAAATCCATGGAGTAAATGTGCTGACACAAGTGACCCAAACATGAATACCAGCCACTTGTGACTTAACTATGGATGTACCATGTAGCTGCTGTGTATCTGTGTGGGGCCAGTTGTTAATGAATGTGTCCCTCAAGGATCCATGTTAGGCCCACTGCTATTTACTTTGTACATAATGTCATAATATCTGACGGATGCAGTCCAGCATTGTAAATGCTTAGAAATCCGCTGAGGCAGCTTGTTTTCCTTCATGTTTATGTATCTGTCTGCAAGTTCAAAGGTAATTCTGAATACTGATTAGCTAGGTGGGGCGATGATTTCTGATCTCTCATGGCTCAGAATGGCTTGGGCGATCCAGGCACTAGCTGGGCTCCAGTTTGTCTCTTGACAACAGTAATAAACAATCAATCTCCCAAACTGTCTATATTGGATTGTGGAGATCTCCTTAAAAGCATTAAACAAAGCCAATCACAGTGCCATTCAGTTTGTTAAACAAGACAGCATTTTCATCCACCTTACTGCTGTGAGCTTGATGAAAAAGTTGGATGGTCATTACTGGCGTGAAGAGAGCATCGGCTGGTGGGATATTTAACACCCTTAGTTCCCTTCATTGCTAATAACCACAACAACAGACCAAAGTAGGCTCATACAAGGACTTTAATGTTTACAGACAGCAAGCAAATAAATGAAAGCGTAAAATAACTTTTCAAACTGGAATTAGCTGCAGCTGTAGCTCCTTCCAGTAGCTCTGAGAGGTTTTTTTGTGACTCTTTCAGTCGATGTGGCCATGTGTCTGTATGAGTTGTTTTGAGTTAAGCGATTCATGATGAATTGAGCTATCATCTGTAATTATCAGACCTGACCTACAAAAGTGAACATGAGGTCGCTGAGATTTCCTGCATAAGCGAAGCATAAATGTCCACAAATTAACCAAAATTAAGCACAAATGTCAACGTTCAGGCCTGAAAATTAGGATTGAGACACGATAGTGAGAGACCTGCTGTATCCTACACCCGTAGATGTAAAGGGATTGACAGTGTTGTTTAGATTCTAATTAAAATGTGTCATTTTAGCGAGGTCGTCTGAGCATGTCGATTGTTTTCGAGTCACGGCCTTATTTTTACAGTACTCTGTTTTAATTTAGTCCCCTGAATTTCTCCGTGCCTTGTTAAAAAATACATTGTGATCTCAGTGAGACCTCTTAAATAAATAAAGCGGAACAACTCCGAGTCTCTCAGATATGAATACAGTTGGAAGCCCGTGTTTTTATAGGTCATTTTTCTAGACACTAATGTAACACTGATTTGACTCTTGTAGCTATCATGGCAGCAGAGGAGAGAAGGAAGCAGAAGGAACAGATCAAGATTCTCAAGCAGCAGGTGGGTCTTCTTTGTGGGTGTGCTGACTGGATTTTTCCCTTCTTTTCCTTATCTAGGTGTCCTGACACACACACTCCCTGTGAGCACTGCAGGAAATGTAGAATTGTTATTTTTTGATCCTTTAAAGCTTACTTTTCAATTACCATTATTACTTGTAGTGCTAAACTTGTTGTTGTGACTTTCTGCCTGGCCCAATTGGAATAGAGTGGTTGGAAAGTGATTTTATCTGGGGATGTCTAAAATATTAAGAGATTATGTTTTTTTCTTTTGGTTTTTTTTTACAGGAAAAGATCAAGCGTATTCAGCAAATTCGGATGGAGAAGGAACTCAGAGCGCAGCAAATTTTGGAGGTACAGAATCTGATCCAGCAGCACCTCTGATTAAGCAGAACATTCCTGGATAGCTACAGCCCCTCAGTCTATAGTGTTTTAATCTTCCTAAAGCTCATTACTGAACAGCAGCATGCATTGGAGGGAGTTGCGTCTTCTTAGGCATAATTCCACATGGAACTAATGCTAAATTGGTCTTGGTTGACGGCTGTTGAATATTAAAATGGCTGTTGCTGCCTCTTCAGACCTTATTTAAATTGGACAGAAAAGTCTTTTTTTTTTTTTCATCAGACAACAGTAACAGTTTAGCATAAGTGGGTCGAGGGGAAAAAAAAAGGTGCTGTTTTCCACACACAAACACACATCCAAGGATGCAGACACGTTCACACAAACACACACACATATGCAGGGCCACACAATTATACTGTAGGAGCTTCAAAGTGTTTTAGCAGGACTAAATCAATTTTGAGTTGACACGGTTGGCAAGCCACTCTTAACAGGAGGCTTCAACATTTTCACAATTACGTGTTAAAGAGATACATTATTCATTTGCTGTGTTTTACAAATTTGACTGGCATTCAGGAGCATGAAATCTTTGCTCAAACCAGAAAACTGCAAACAATCAGTTAAAGTGCTGCAGAGCCCAAGTCTGATTGGACTTGATGTGCCTGAATGATATACGTCTCTGTGATTCTTGACTTTAATCTTTATTCAAAGGCCAAACGGAAAAAGAAGGAAGAAGCCGCCAACGCCAAAATACTGGAGGCTGAAAAGCGTATAAAGGTATGCTTACAAATTAAACTCTTGGAAAAAATATGGAAAACTGTGATATACCTTTATTTATTTCTTTATTTGTCTTCAAAAATCCTGTTAATTGAATTGTATAATTCATGTACCGTGTTGTGGGGCTTTTCCATCAGCCTGTATTTGTACTTTTCACGATATTAATACAATGGAAGCATATTGATTTTTCTCTCATCTTCTCATTTTCGCCTTCAAGGAGAAAGAGTTGAGGAGACAGCAAGCGGAGATGCTCAAACAACAGGTAGGCACTCGAATCAACTTACTGAGCCTCTTGAACCTCATAGTTACTGCTGAATAAAACCATTTACCTCAGACTTGAATAAAAATTTGAAGGTGCGTGTGCGTGTGTGGATGTGTTTATACTTTGTGTATTTAAATATAGGCATGCGTGAGTGTGTGTATGTGAGTATTTCTCTGTTTTAAACGCCTTGCTTATTGGTATTGGATATTACTTCTGTTCCATAATATTTTGCCAACTCTCTCTGCCAGGAGTTGGAGAGGCATAGACTAGATATGGTATGGGTATGTTTATTTTTGTACATCTAACACCTGCATCGTGTAACTGGTTGTGTTATGGTTGTCATAGCAATGCATTAAGTGTAGCACTGGCTGCTGTCATACTACATTCTTCTGCATGGCTTTCCAGCAAAACCAACAAAAGAGAAAAAGAGTCAGTATGCTGCCTCCATCTGCTCGTCCTGAGGGACAACTGACCCTGTCACGGTGGCCAGGCAGCTTCTTTCCCCCTCCCCCCATCCTCCCCTTCTACTCAGAATGCATTGCAAAGACCGCTAGCCAATCCACACTCACTGTCTCAAAGTGCGCTCGAGGAGTTTCCATCCATCACATACATTGTCTAACTGTTGTATTGGAGTAGCCTGTGTTACCCGTGAGTGCTTGACGATTTCGGCCCAGACGTTGAGCTTGTGTCTGTTCGTCCGTGCATCTGTTCTGCAGTCCACAGAGTGCTGGACTTTAACCTGCCCCATCCCGGCCTCTCTGTCATTCACTGTTCCTATACTCTGCACAATGAATGAAAACAGCTACTGAGAGTCATTTCGTCTTCATGGTGGAGACACTTACAGGCAGATTTCCCACCAGTTTGGTGCGGGTACCTTGGAATTTAAAAAAAAAAAAAGACCTTTGGGGGAAAAAAAACCCAGAACAAGAATACAATCATCTTCACCATGGGGACTGTATGGTTCTATGTAGCTTTTTATTTTGGCCTGGCTCTCCTGCTTGTAGCCCTTCTTACTCATACACACTCACACATACAGTCGCAGCTGAATCTAAAGGTTCGCCTTCCTGTCGTGGACCAGGCCGATTACTGCATCAACCTCTTGTGCACTACAGTGTTTAAAATTAGGAAGCGCGTTTAATCCCGTGTGTTTAAAGTTGTCTCGTGTGGCCGTATCGCACTTGATTTATCGCAGTTTATTATCATAAAAGCCTTTAACGTATTCGTTGTTTTTGATGAATTGGAAGAAGCTGAATGCCACAGGCTTTCTGTCGTTTTTCAAGTTTTCCATTTGTAGATAAATCAAACAAATAAGCACAAAGAAATATTGCGGCAGAGTGCTTGGCATCTAGCCTGTTATGTTTATCACAATGACAAAACAGTCCTCACAAAACAGCCCATTTTAGTCAGCGAGAACTGGAAATGTCCTTGGCAAGCCCTAATAGTGGCAATTGTGTCTTTCTGGTGGATCACAGAGGGAATGACAGCCTGATATGGAGGAGCGGGAAACCTTAAGAGATCAAATAAAATG
Organism: Oreochromis niloticus; assembly: GCF_001858045.2. Lineage (NCBI taxonomy): Eukaryota > Metazoa > Chordata > Actinopteri > Cichliformes > Cichlidae > Oreochromis > Oreochromis niloticus. Next base: position 14,697,081 of record NC_031965.2, read on the forward strand.
ATAGTCAGTCACCAGTGATTCCTGTGCCCTTTGGCAGTAGACTGTGTATCATGCACCAAAGAACAACATAGACGTCTCATCCTCAGCAGTCACATACTGTGCTAACACTTAAGCTGCCAAAACCACTGAAGTGAAACTGCTCAGTTTGTAGTTACACCTCACAATCCATTCCTCTTTGTAACCCCCTACTAAATATTACAGGTATGATGTGTCCAAAAAAAAGGCGATATCATTGATTCACGTAGCAGAATTGATTGTTTTTATCATAACTCTAATGACATGTGGCATGTCAGATGACTTCCAGCAACTAGTGTTTTGTTGCTTTTGTTGTGTCAGCTCTAGTTTAGAGGCGCCGTCACCGATTCCAGCTGCTTCTCTTTTTGAGCCTGTCATCACATCTATTTTGTACCGCATCTATGTGTTGCTTTTTGGTTGTCATTGTACTACTGTACTCTTCACTTATGCTTCCACCATACATGTGAAAGTGTATACATGTGAAGCATTGTTCTGTGTTTGTTCAAGTATGGTGCCTCTACTGAATTTAGTGCATCACAGTTTTACATTAATACATAATAAACTAAGGCTGGCCTTGACTGCTGTATGTACAACGTGTGCTTGTTAATGTTTCCCTGTTTTTTTTTTTTTTGCCCCTTTAGGAGAGGGAAAGGAGGAGGCAACATGTAATGCTGATGAAGGCTGTTGAGGCTCGCAAGAAAGCAGAGGTAGCCCATATGCACGCAAATAAATGCAGAAACACACACGGGCGCACAGTCCACTACATAAAAAGAGCCTAAGTCATTATTCCCTCGATGGATTCCTGCTTCCTCTCCTTTATGTGCGCTCTTTCCCTTCATTCATTTTTTTTTTTCTGCACACTTACCAAGTCAAAAGATTCTGGCCCTCAAGCACTTTTCCTTTGAATGCACAGCAGCATTAGGCTGAATTCTAACACAGCTCAGCAAAGTCAAGTAAACCTTCTTGTCTGTTTTCTCTCTCTCACACACACACACAAATGCACACACACATTTTTCTTTCCTAATGCTCCCTTGAATTTTGGACTCTCTAGGAGCGTGAACGCTTGCGGCAGGAGAAAAGGGATGAGAAGCGTCTGAACAAAGAGCGTAAACTGGAGCAACGGAGGCTGGAGCTGGAGATAGCGAGGGAACTGAAGAAACCAAATGAAGATATGTGTCTGTCTGATCATAAGGTACCTTATTGTTATTATTATTATTGTTATTATTATTATTATTATTAGTAGTAGTATTAGTATTATTATTGAGTGGACTGTTTTTCCTGAGACCACATGGTGCTGAGTATTTTTATGTGGAATTGTGTGCCCTCAAGTGGTTAAAATAGCATACTGCAAAATACACAAACTAAGCTGTCAATACTGTTTTGAGCACATACACATAACATCTGACACACATGTTTTTCTAAGCTTTACCAATTGATCCTAATATGAGCAAAAAGAGTCCTAATTTTACCCATATTCCTGCATCCAGGCTCTCCCTGACTTCTCCAGGATTCCCGGACTCATCCTACCAGGACGTGCCGTGTCGGACTGCCTGATGCTCATGCAGTTCTTGCGAGGCTTTGGAAAGGTTTTGGGACTCGATGTGAACACGGATGTGCCCACGCTGGGAATGCTACAGGAGGGCTTGCTTAATGTGGGGGACAGCATGGGCCAAGTTCAAGACCTTCTGGTCAAACTGCTTTCTCTGGCAGTCTGTGATCCCGGTTTGCCGCCTGGACAAAAGGTGAGCTCCGTTTTGAACTGACTGATTCTGCTTTAGGACTGTAGCTGAGACATAATCAAGTTAGTAAATATGATCCTTAAGATACAATATATTAATAATGCCACCATATGTAGCTTTGTCATATAGATTTAGGAGTAGCTTTAGGATTATAAAGATCTTTCACAAAGTCATTTAGAATGACTTCAAAATCATTGTTTTTACATTTGACTTGACATTATTTTAATGCTGATGCCTCTGTATTTTTACTAGCAATGTGATATTTTTGGTTTTAGATTACAGGCTTGGGTACATTTTCATCTATTTTAAAATATGGATACATATAATATATATTATTTATTTGCTATCATCAACTTCCCTATCAGACAAAAACCATGCTGGGGGACCACCTGACTAACGTTGGCATCAACAGAGATAATGTCTCCGAGGTGCTACAGATGTACATGGGAGCCCATTGTGCAAATACAGATCTGGCTCCTTTGGCTCTCAGTTTGAAGACAAAGGCCTTTCAGGCTCACACACCTGCTCAGAAGGCCTCAATTCTGGGGTTCTTGGCTAACGAGCTGGCCTGCAGCAAAGCTGTCATCAGGTAGGTAACTGACCACTTCGAGTAATCCACAGTATTGTGCAAAAGTCTTGAGGCATATTTCACTTCCAAGGAGCCAAGCTTTCTTTTATTTATTTATGTATTTATTTTTAAGTAGTCTTGAGCACTAATTTTCCAGGGTTTCTAAAAGTCTAGCAGCTTATTTTTAGTTAAATGACAAAGCTAACACGCCTTTACAGGCATGAAATAGTATTTTTTGCACCAACAAGGTGATCCCCAAAGAAAATATCTAAAGGAAATGAACAGTATCTGAAAGTCATATCCTTTAGGAATAGGACCTGAGGGATGTATCTGGCCTTTCAGTTGATCCATCTATTGTTCACTGAAGCCTCATCAACAAAGGTCTCAGTGGTAGGATGGCTGTCAAGAAGCCATTTTTAAGGAAAGGGAATCGGGATAAAATGCTGAGGTCTGCCAAATTACACGAGAACTGGACTGAAAATCAGTGTCAACAGGTTTGATGAAGTGATGAATTCAAATGGTGTTGGTGGGGCCCTTCCCAAAATTGGTGGAATTATGAACACAGAAACGTATGGTAAGATTTTGATCCATCATGCAGTATCATCAGGAAAGGATGTGATGGGCAACAGCTTAATCTTTGATGACAGTGACACCAAATACACCAGCAATGCAGTAAAAGTATACTTGGATAGAAAAACACACAGTCATGGATTGGCCTCCACAGAGCCTGAATCTTAACATTATTCATTATTGAACAGAAAACAGAACAAAAGGCAACCAACATCCAAATATTAACTTTGAATGTCTTACAAGAAGCCTGGAGAACTATTCCTAAAGACGACTTAAAGAAATGACAAGAAATCTGAAGAGAGTTCACGCTGTGTTAGAGAATGAATAAATGTGGTCATACCAAATATAGACTTTCAAGCTCATTAGAATTGTTGTTGCCTCATACACTGTTTTTCTATGTATGTTTGCACATGTTTCAGTAGAATAAAAGAAAGAAGACTTTTGCACATTACCATATGTCAGTGTAGGATGTGTCTCTTCCTCTGAAGGGACATAATTAAAAGACAAAATTAAAAATCTTAACAGTCCTTTTCACCAACCACGCACTGGAAAAAATTAGTTAATGCGGTATATGTGTTTTTACTTTGTTTAACGCTCAAATAATATCTGAGCCAGTGATGTTATTTTTTTTATTGATACGGTGGAGGACAATTAATAAAGCTGCAGTAGGGAGCAGTAATTTGCAGTCCTTTTTATTGTAGGGAAATAATAAAAGTATTCATTTGTGCTCTGGGATACCAGCTGTTATATTAAGCTTTTTTTGAGCTGTAAATGGTAGCCAGCCCCCATGAACTTTTACTCATTATATTTATTAGTTTCCGAGATTACCTAAAACAATGGATGTACACTGCCACAGCTATAATTAACAGAATTGTGTTTCCTCGTGCAGTGAGATTGACAAGAACTTGGATCAGATGGCAAATATGAGGAAAGACAAGATCATTATGGAGGGAAAACTGAAGAAGTAAGATTTCTTAACCCTAAAAATAATGATTTTGTTCTCCGTGCTAGGTCAGACTAAACTCCTGTGTCCTTATACAGGTTGAGAACCATTTATGCCAAACGAACTGGAAAGAGGGAAGCCAGCATGGGTGTGGAAGAGAACCAGTCTGTTGGCACTCCATCCTCAGCCACCAAACGCAAGAGGAAACTGGGTGGAGACAGCGAAGATGACGACGACGACGACGATGACAGTGACGACCAACCGGAGGAAGAGGAGGAAGAGGAGGAGGAAGAAATAAAGAAGGTTAAAAAAGTGGAGACATATGATGAGGTAAGGTGACAGAGCCAGCTTCATTATAAGAAACTAAAAGTTTGTGCAGTTGCTCAAAGACATTTCCTGTATTTTTTTTCTCCTCTATCAGGATGAAGTTGACCACGCTACCAGTGTCGAGGAACTGGAGAAGCAAATAGAAAAAATGGCCAAGGTATGCCGTTCTTGAACACGTTTAAATGCTTTAAAATGCATGAGAATCAGTGTTTGATTGATCCAGTTAATGTGGGATACACTCGAATAGACAAAGTGAGATTAAAGAAAAATCTCCTGCTGCAGTAGAAGTAATGCCTCAGACACCTGCAATGCTAGACTTTGGAATAACAGCTGCGAAATGTGTTGAAAACTACAATGTGATTTGTACGTTGTGTGAATATTTGTGTTGCCATAGGTCTGTTTACTAATAAAGGCACTAATTAGTTTGATAAATTACCTCATTAGCATCTTATGTGATGCTTCATATGTCGCACAAAATTTAAAAAAAAAACAGGTAGGGCAGATTTCTTCTGTTTTTGGAAGGTCTGTAATTTCCACCTATGTTTTGTACAATTGCAGCAACATCATCAAACCAGAAGAAAGCTGTTTGAGATATCCCATTCCCTACGCTCCATGATGTATGGACAGGATCGGTACCGCCGCCGATACTGGGTACTGCCCCACTGTGGAGGGGTCTTCATTGAAGCCATGGAGAGTGGAGAAGGTTGTTGCAGTACACCGCCCACTATGTTTTTCTGAATACGTATATGCTTCACTTTGCTTATCTGAGAGGATATTTGGAAAATGAATGTGTAATGGTAACAGGCTTGGCAAGAAGACAAAGAAAGACCTTTTATAATTCGTGTAGCTGCATGTTCAGCTGTTTTATTGCCGAGTGAAATACGCAGATAAAGACTAATTTGAGATAGCATCTGTCAACACTAATAACACAGCTCTGCCTGTCTTCCGAAAGCAAGCGAATTAGTGTAATGTCCAATAATCAGGATCCAGTTTCAGTGTTACAGTAGTTCACTTTCTAACTTGAGTACGTTTTTCTCATTTTTCCTGCAGCTCCAGAGGAACTGGAGGAGGAGCGACAGAGGAGGAGGAGAGCAGCAGAGGAGGTCAAGGTCAAAGAAGAACCTCAAGAGATTGAGTTGCAGAAGGAGAAACCCACCAACCTCGATGGGCAGAGCGTTCGAACACAGGACTTGGAGCAACAGAAAGAGGAGGAGAAGGAACACGAGGGGAAGAAAAACTCCCCAACCCTCTTCTACCAGCAACCAGGCTGTGTAACCAAGCTGTGCGCTCTCAGAGAAGTCAGCAAGGACATTGGTAAAGAATCTGTGAAGGCAGAAGACAAGGAGAGTCCCCATGTGAGACAGAATGGCAGTCCCCTAGGCACTCCTGTTACAACCACTGTGTCAACGTCCTCCCCCACTCACAATACCCTCGAGCCTGCAACGGCGGCAGCAACAGCTCCCTCCATGGTGACCGCTAACGACACAACAAACATCCCTCCCCTGGCTTCATCCTCTTTATCTGCCCCGTGCCTGCCAGCTGCACGTGAAAGCCCAGGGAACACTCCTCCAACCTCATCCCCGGCTCCATCGCCACACCTTGCATTCCAAGCGAACGACCAGCTGCTCAGAGTGCTAACAGAAAGGAGTGGGCACTGGTTCAGTCTGCTCCCTCGCAACCCTTGCGACCTCTCCTCCCTCACCACAACACCATCAGGAGTGCCTCGTGTGTCTCCTCAGGCATCCTCCACCCCAGCCAGACCCAGATCCCCACCTCCATCCCCTGCTCTCCCTCTCACCCCTTCTGCTGCCTCAGCCTCTGCCAGCCCACACCACCCAACTGGCATCCTCAGCTACCCACTATCCACCCTGCAGGTGAGAATCCTGGCTGGTAAACATGTTGCTATTATATTTCCTTTTGTGCACTATCACCTTCCTCACCCCTCTATTGTCCCTCTTTTCTCCACAGGTGAAGTCAGGTGGCTCTTTGCTAGGAGTTTCCTTCGCAAGCTGGCCCAGTGGAATGATAAGTCCCAGCCTGCCTCTGTGCAGCAGCCCTAGCCCCATGCCAGGTCACTCTGTAGAGGGCAACACAGCAGCAAGTGTCTCCAGTAAAAGTGAATCGCCTTTACCTCGCATTGAGAAAACTTGCTCTATGCCCTCTCCCGCCTTGGAGATGCCCAAATCCCTCGACCACGCCATGCCACGACCCATTCCGGAAGGTGAGCGACACTGGATGTATTATTTTGTATAAATATAATGAGATCAGCCAATGCTATCCTTACTTAAGCCCAGTTTGATCTGACTGTAAAATGTCTTAACTGAACAAAACATCTTCTTGCTTTCACACCCGTGTGCTCAGAGATGCTGACAGGTTGGTGGCGGGTGTCTGACATCGAAGAGCTCAGGGCTCTCGTCAATGCTCTCCACAGCCGAGGAATCAGAGAGAAGGCCCTCCAGAGACAAATGCAGAAATACATGGAGATCATACCCCAGGTCTGCACCAAACACAGAGACGGTAAGTCTGGAAACAGCTCCTCTGAGCACATAATGATGTGCCACAGATTCATTCATGCTTAGAAGCGTTTCCTTATAATCCCACAATAAACTGCTAATACTGTATCAGTGAGTTTTATTGAAGTTTATATCAATAACTGTCTTTCACTGCCTAACCCATGTGTTTACCTACATCATGTGCTGGTGTCTGTTGTGTTGCTTATCTAGTGGCCATGATTGAGCTCCATGAGTTGGAGGAGAGCCAGGTCAGTGTGGAGTCGGTGCGGGGCTGGTGTGTTGAGGAGCAAGCAATGGAAATGGACATCGCTATACTGCAGCAGGTTGAGGAACTGGAGAGGAAGGTCACCGCAGCCAGCCTGCAGGTTAAGGTGAAATAGTAACACACTAGCACAAATATTTCTACATATTTTGTTTGTGAAATTTATGGGTTTTTTTAAGAGGCCAAAAAACTCAACAGCTGATTTCCTCTCACAGGGCTGGACGTACCCGGACCCTCAGTCTGAGCGTGAGGACCTGGTGTACTACGAGCACAAGCCCCTGACCAAATCCACGGCATCGGCGACAAACACGGGAGACAAGGAATCCAAGGAGCATCTGGAGGAGCGGGGAGAGAAGGGCGGGGTGATGCGTCACCCGGACAACCCGCTGGACATTGCAGTGACACGTCTGGCTGATCTGGAGCGCAACATCGAGAGAAGGTACCTGAGGAGCCCCTTAGGTACCACCATTCAGATCAGGCTGGATAATGTGGGTACGGTCACTGTCCCTGCCCCCGCCCCATCTACTAGTGCTGACAGGGAAGGGTAGGTCATTTCTCCAACCAGCTCCCCACTCTCCCACTGAGACCCTTTCCTCTCTCTATGTGTGCTTTTTTTGTTTCCCATATTACTCAAAGGGTGAGGGTCTTTGCTGATTTCACAGCAGATTTTTGTGGTCGCCTGTTGCTTTTTTTTCCTTTTTTTTCCTTTTTGTCTTGTGCAGCTTTTTGTATGGGAGGGGCTCCACTCACTGCCATTTTTTCCCCTAAAGTCATCTGCATGGTGTTGTGCATCAGCAACCTCAGTTATAGGCTTACTTACAGCTCCCACTATTCAGCATACACTTACCCTTCCTGCATGAGCGTCCCCCTTAACATGATAAAAACAGTGTGTACCTCTCCCCAGCACTCTATACTCCCAAAAACGTCATGCCTGTCTCTGCCCAGATGGAGCTTTTTACAGCATCTGGTTCAACTGACACAGTTTACTACAAACCCATTTTCATAAAAAGTTGTGTGGACTTTAAATAAAAACAAAATGCTGTGTTTTGAAACTTATTAAAAGTAATTTGTTTAGTTAAAAACGGAACAACTAGAACATATTAAATGTCAAGAAACTGATAAATTCACATTTCAGAAACGCATCTGTTTTCTGTAGTTTTGATATTCTACACCTTTCTGTTTTTGCTTGACGTAAAGTTTAGCTTTGTTTCAGGCCCACCAAATGTTTTCAGCGGGTAACAGGTGTGGATTAGCCAGGATCTTACTACAGATTGATTCTGAGCTGTGAAATAAGCAAACCGTTCCCTGAGAATGACACACTACCAGCATTTGTTGCTCTAAATTGTGTGTATTTTGCTTAGCATTAATGGTGCCCATACCATAAGAAGTTGGGTAGGTCTTACCGTCTTTAGCCTGCAGTCAATGATTTCTGACTTTCAAATTAAGATTTGTCACACCAGAGACCAGTTTTCTGCTTTGCCTCAGTCCATCTTGAATGACTTCTTAGAGACTCAGCCTCACATCAGCACTCTTTTCACTACTGAACCTAATGATGCTTTACAGCGTCTCACACACAGTCTTTTGTTGGCCCGTCTCAACTTTTTTTAAAAAACATGTTGCTGGAATCAAATTCAAATTGACCATAGAGCTTAAAATAAAGAGTAAAATGCTGTGATAATGCCCCTGAACATTATATACACGAGCTTAAAATTATTTGCAAGTCACTGCATTTTGTTTTTATTCACATTTTACACAGCAGCCTTAGTTTTATTGGTTACGGGTTGTAGTCTGTGTGTAAATAACCCCACACGTTCCCATATGTGTATCTATTTTGATTCTCATAACCTTCCCTTCAATTCCCTCAGCAGCGAGGAGGAGGTGGCCCACGGTATGAAAGTGTGGAGGAAGGCCCTGAGCGAAGTGCGTAGCGCCGCCCAGCTGGCCATGTGTATCCAGCAACTGCAGAAGTCCATTGCCTGGGAGAGGTCCATAATGAAAGTGGTAAGAGAATAAAACAACAGCCTGTGTCCACCCTGTTAATTGAAAACTATTTGGAAGGTTTGCACTTGTTTTTAATGGACGCACTGATTTTGTAGTACTGTCAGATGTGCAAGAAGGGGGATAATGAGGACCTCCTCCTGCTGTGTGATGGCTGTGACAAAGGCTGCCACACTTACTGTCACAAACCCAAGATCACCAGCATCCCAGAAGGAGACTGGTACTGCCCAGCCTGCATATCCAAGGTATCTGAACCCTTTATTACTTATGATTTTTTTTTTATGAGCTGTTTTTTTAGATTCATCTTAGGACTTATTTTACTCCTGTTTTGTAAAGTTGATGGTAGAAAGGCAAGAAGAAAAAGGACACATTGTAGAGTATATCTTGTGCATCTAAACCGCAAGGGCACTTGCTCGCTCAAAGAAATCTCATCAGCTGCTCCTCCCCTAGAGTTTTATTGCTTGCTCTTCACTTTTATTGTCTGCAGCATGGATTTATCCCATTAAGTGACAGTAAAACTCATAAGTAATACTCATACTGATACAAGCTGAGTAACGATTTTTAACGCAGGCTTTAAAGAATTTGTGTTGACGCAGATGTGGTCAGCAAAGGGACTAAATATTATTGCTTGTGTAAGATATGGCAAATTGATATGACATTTTAGGAAAGGACAATATTAGGAGGATGAAACTAAATGGTTCCAGTTTGAATAGCACCCGAACTAAGGAAATGCTGCAATTTTGGATACTTTTGCAGGCAAGTGGCCCATCCCCCAAAAGCAAAAAGCCTCCAGCCAAACCAGTAGCATCTAGTGGGGGGAGTAGCAAGAAGGGCGGAGAGGCGAAGAAGAATGGAAAGCAGGCCGGTAACGGGGAAGTGTCAGAGGATGACTCGGCAAGTGCCAGCAGTACGCCCAAAAAAGGAGCAAAAGACACCAGCAGGAAGAGGAAAATGGAGGAGAGTTCACCTGCTCTAACGGCATCCAATCAGGAGAGCCCTGGGTGTGTGAAGCGAGCCAAGACGGCTCGAGACAACAACAGGGACCTGGGATTATGCAGGTATGTCTCCATGGCGTGTTTGCACTTGTCTTTCTGTGTCATTTTCTTCTCAGTAGTAGCACAGTAATTTCCACCTGCTACAAAGCTGTATGGAAAGGTTGGAGGAAGCTGATGTGTTTTACATCTTCTGTTGTGGTTAAAGCCGCAAAACCTCAGATCAATGTTTACTTGCAGTATTTCATTCCTGGAATTTTTCAGCACAAAGTCAGCCTCTTTTTATGTTTTTTATTGGCTTTATTAGCTCATAAAACCCTAAAGATTATGAGTTAAATGCAAACTTTAAACCTCCACAGACATATTTTTAACCAGCAGCAGAAACAAACTGTAAACAGAAAGCTGAAAGTACCTTGAAATACACTGGTTAGGAAATGCTGTTTACACAACCACTTAGGGGAAAGCAGCACTATCTTAGCTTTCTTTTACCTCGGCTTTCAGTCTACTCAGCTTTCTGGGGAAATACCTGATTCTCCAGCTGTTAAAGCTCCAATGTTCACCAGCTAGTCCTAGCCTTGTGTACCATAAACCCAAAACAATGATTTGAAAGAAACTTCCAGTATTCAGGCACAATGAGAGCCTCATTCACACACTTTACCCGCATGTAACCGATCCCTTGTCAGTCCAGAAATATTGGTTATAGCTGCTTAAAAGGAAGAGGAAATTATGAAAGAAAGCTTTTCTGTGTTATACACAAAGCTTATATTTACACGAAGTCATGGCCAGAGTTTAACTGTGTGTGTGTGTGTGTCCTACAGAGTACTCCTTGCTGAGTTGGAGCGGCATCAGGATGCATGGCCTTTTCTCACACCTGTCAACCTGAAATCGGTGCCCGGCTACAGGAAGGTCATCAAGAAACCGATGGACTTCTCCACCATACGTGAGAAGCTTGTGAGCAGCCAGTGAGTTCCCATCGCTTCTCTTGGTTCTTTTTTCTGCTAAAAGCCTCGCACAGAAGTTAAAGCAAGACTAGTGTTTTCAGTTTTGTTTGTTTGTGTTTTTCCAGGGAATTATGTGATGTGTCTGCTGTTCTCTCTAACCTGAATATGTCTTTTTTTTAAATTTAAGGTATCAAAACCTGGAGACGTTCATCATCGATGTCAACTTGGTCTTTGATAACTGTGAAAAATTCAATGAAGACAATTCAGACATTGGTCGAGCTGGTCATAACATGAGGAAGTTCTTTGAGAAGCGCTGGACTGAGCTTCTGAAACAAACAAACTAAAACAAAAAAAAATAACACTTAAGATTTAAAAAAAAAAAAGTCTGTTCAGACTCTTCCCCAATACACCCATTCAACTTTTCGTACTGGAGCACCAGGTGTTACTTTTTATTTTGTGATGGAGAACATGGCTTTGCAGGATGGTAGAAGAAGCAGAAGAAGAAGCCGACTCCTTAATAAGGAACCTGTGGTGTGCTTAGGAAAGGTGTCACCTTGAAAAATAAAAAGTTGTTTAGGTGCGCTGGATTTATTACAACAGGGATAAAAGCCCCAAAGAGTCCCAGAGAAATGGGGTGTCATAGTGCAATACCATTCCCTGTCTCAGAACACTGCACTGAATGAATCCTCAAAAATGTCACTGATGTGTCTGCGCTAGAATACTTTCCACTACTTGTAAATAGTCTTTTTTTTTGTTTATTTGGGTTTTTTTGTTCGTTTGTTATTTAATCGTATTATAGTGAATGTATTTAATTTTGTAATAATTATTTATGAATCAAGGTCCACTTCATTTTCTATGAAAAAGGAGGAATCAGCCGAACTGCTTTGACTTCTGAAAAGGAATGTGTTATTGTGTTATAATTTTTTTTCTTTCTCTCTCTCCCAAATATCAAACGAAGCCAAGACAAAAAAAAAAAAGAAAAGAAAAAAAAGAAAAAAAAGAGCTGTTTACACTGTTCAGTGCTTTGGGGCATCGGAGGACTGTATTCAATTGTTCGATCTGTAAAACTGCATTTATTTACAGTAACTGCAGAGGAACAGTTAGGCTATGGTGATTCATGTGTATATACTGTTTATTAATGTCTATATTATGTCTTGTTTGGAACAATGTGTAAAAATTGTTTAAGAATATTAAGATATTGTTTATGCCTTAGAATGATTGTAGCATTCTATTTTAGTGAACGTGATGAAAACATTATCATAAATATTGTTTGTACAGTATATACATATCCTCTGCAAACACTGTGGTATCCTTAATCTTGGTAGTGCCTACCCTTCCAACAGGGGCATGTAGGGGATGTTATCGTTTTTAGTTTTCATTCTTTATGATAATTATTTTTTTATATGATTTCAATCCAACAAGGCCTCCAAAGTTGGACAGTGACACAGAAATCATTCCTCCCCATAAATAATAATAACTAAAAAGAGAAAAAAAAAGGAACAACAAGCATTCAGTTATGCTTCCATGATACATTTCCTCACAATCTGCCACAATACAAGGACCTAAGGCCATTTTTAACCACTGTGTTGAACCTTGCTGTGTGTTGTGGCCTGATGGAGGCAGCTAGATTTTTTTGTACCCAAGTCAAAAGTACTTGAAGTTACTTTATTTAAGATATTGTGGAATAAAAGTATCATTCTTTTGTAGGAGCTTTATTTTTCACTAGTGTGTGGCACGGACCTATTAAAAGGATGTTTTTCAACGTAAGTGACTCAAACTGGTTTCATTTCAAGTCCGACCTGCAGCTGTAGAAGTGCGGTTTAACTCGTTATTCTGTCAAAGTGCGAGTCATATGTAAAGTTGCACCTGTGACCGGATTAAAGAGAAATTTATTTTATTTGTGCTTTTAGCTAAATATCTGCAATTGTACTTAACATCATGTTAAATGCCTCTTTCATGACCAGACTGTAAAATGTTTTCAGGATCCTGAGAAGCTGCTCTGAAACATACATTTTTCAAGGATCTCAGAAACGGTGTCTCAATATTGAATTCAGCTTACTGAATTAACATCTGTAAATTAACAATAAAGTCCAGAAAGAGCAGATCCTTATGTGTCTCATCAAGTGGCAGATCACAAAATGAAGACAGTTAATAAAAAGAAAGTTAAGTGTGCCATACACAGCTGGCAAGTGCAAGTTTAGCAAGTGCCTATTCCCAGGGTTTCTATATATTTTGTTCTTGTAGAGAAAATATTAATCATGAACCCTGCCGCACCCTATGGTATATATAGCCTGAGGCACTACGCAGTTTAGATGCATACAGTTAGGTCCATAAGCATGTTGTTAATGACATATGTTTTGTAGTTTTACATCTGTACATTACCAAAATCCAGATGTGACTTTCAACTTTAATTCAGAAGGCTGTACAAAGGTTTTTACATGAAGTGCTGCGTAATTACAGCCATTTTTATACACAATCCTTCATTTTCACATGCTCAAAAGTAATTGAGCAATTGACTGATAACCAGTTTTCATAGCACTGCGAAGCCCATTCCCTCCTTTTCTTTTTTCTTTTCTTTCTTTCTTTTTTATTATATTTATTTATTTTGATGACAAATTAAGCAGATAAAAGATCTAGAGCTGATTCTGAATTTTAAATTTGCATTTGGTGGTTGTTCACTGAAACTCTCAGTTTGAGGTCCAGACCATAATTAGGCTGAATAACAAATATAAACCAGTCGAGGTAGAAAAAAACAAACCCACAAGCTGCTTCATTCTTAAAAAGAGTGAATGTGCTGACCAGCTCAACAACACCAAATGGCCTGAATGATCACTGGAAATGGCTACAGTGGGTGATTGCAGAATTATTTTCTTAGGTTAAGAAGAAACTCTTTACAACATCAAACCAAGTGAAGAACACTTTCCATGAGGTAAGATTACCATTGTGGATTGTCTATAATGCCTAGCGGATGTTTTCATTCTTGAAGGCCGGAAACTTCTAAAAGAGCGCAATGAAACCATGATTAACTTTGGAAGAGAAAGATATGGAGAATGTGAGAAACCACTCATGATGTGAAGCAAACAGGCTGTAGGCAATGTTAGGGCATGGGTACACTGGTGATGTGACTGCTGATAGAAGCAACAGGATGAAATGTGAAGTGTACAGGCCTCTACTCTGCTCAGATTCAGCCAAATGCTGCAAAACTGATCAGACAGCGCTTCACCGGTGCAAATGGATAATGACAGAAAGCGTACTGCAAAAGCACTCCAAGAGTTTCTCAAGCCAAAGAAAAGAGATATCCTTGAATGGAATGAAGTAACACGAGCTCCGCTGTATTTTATGCACACTAACAAGCGTCACTCTTCTCACATCATATATCAAAGTCACCACCTCTGGGTACTGCATATGTACTTTTCTTTTGTAAAAAAAAAAGATAGATAGATAGATAGATAGATAGATAGATAGATAGATAGATTAAACCTTTCATTTAAAGTACATTGTGTGAGATTGGAAACTTTGCTTCCTATTTATTTTTTATTTGTGATATTTTATTATCATTATTATTTATTTATTTATTTTTAATAAAACATTTAATATACGGCTGTTCGTTAAAGACTGTGAAGCAAGCTTTAGGCCTTTATTTATTAGAGTCCTGTCTACAGAAAGTTACGATACAGAAAGGGTGACGCGGCCGCATTACGTCATGGTCAGGTGATTGACGAGGAAGTAAACAACTCCTAAGAGAAGAGACATCTCGACGGGGAAAGGTGAGGAGACGTTACACGTTACATTACAACCAGATTTCTTAACATTTGCAGGCTGGGTTTGCTTGTTAGGCAGTTTTGGCCACAGACTGGCTGACTAATGTTTGATTTTTGACATGAAGTTGGACGATGTTTTTACGGCTCTGAAGCGCCGTTAGCTCGGATCTTACAGTCACTACAGCATCAGCAGCATCCTGTTAGCTTTACAGATGATGCTAGAAAACGGGTTCGGGTGGTTTAAACTTTCAGTGTGTGTCCAGCTGTGTCGTAAAAGGCGAGCTAGGAACAAAAACATGGTTGTCCACACGACAGAGGATGTTACTTTGCTTTGCAGAAGTATACACGTTTTCCTGTTGTTGTTTTTTTGTTGTCCATTTTAATGAAACAAAAATGTAAGTAAATTGAGCCCAACTTAAAATAAAATAATAATGGGATGTGTAAAGCCATCGGATTGGGAACTAAATGTAAAATGGGGTTTTTCAGTATTTGAAATGTTAAAAAAAAGTGTCAAAAAAAGGCCAATGTTGCATTTTATAATTGTGAAATAATGTGTTAATTCTCTAATTGTTTAAGTACTGATGGGTGGAAAAGGGTTGTCAAATTTAAAGATGACACTGATCAAAACTGGTATGATATGTGTTTGTTTATCCCGTGGTTTTGGTTTTAAATACACTTTTTTTTCTTTTTTAAATTATGCTTTTTATTTTCTTAATCCATCTGTGACATCTTCAGGTCCAGCTCTCCAGATGACGTCCCTTATCTGCACTTTACAACACCATCAAGACGATGTCAACTGGTGCGCCTTTGCGGCCAAGCTTTTAGCCACATGTTCTGGGGACAAAACACTCAGGATATACGACGCCCGTGATTTCTCCGAGCTGCCTTTTTCGCCGCTGACGGGTCACGGCTACACTGTCCACTGCTGCTGCTTCAGCGCCTGTGGTCAGTTCCTCGCTTCGTGCTCCACAGATGCGACCACGGTGATCTGGTCTATGGTCTCGGGTGAGATCGAGGCTGTGCTGGAGCATCCTGGCCGCAGCCCTGTCAGGATCTGCGCTTTCTCTCCTGACTCTCTCCACTTGGTTTCTGGTGCATCTGATGGCACTTTGGCTCTTTGGGATTTTCCCTCCAGACAACTGCGAAGGTAAAATTGTTAACCGAGTATCTCTGGAACTAAATTATTTAAGGGGAAAACAAGGGAACTTTCTCTGTCTGGCGTTTCTTAAATGCTATGAAGCCTCTTTCCTACAAAAAAACCCAAAACGTGACAAGCATTTTCACAATTTTCTCTCTTTTGATAGCAAGATTACATGGAAGATTATTTGAGAATTAAAATAATTGTTGTTAATTATAGGCTATTGTGCTTTCAGCTGATGGTAAATTTAAAGATGTCTTCTTAACATTAAGAAATTTCAATGGGTCTTTTCACCATGTTTTATAGACCAAGTTTTAATTTTTCAGTTCTAAGTATGTGTTAATCAATAGGCCTACTATTTAGGTTGATATACAGGTCTGTAGTTTTTATAATAATGACAAAAATGAGCTGGAATATAAATGTAAACAGGAGTCTGCACCAGTGTTTGCACTGGCTTCTTGTCACTATCAGTTTTCATGTGTTAATAAATGGGAACAATGATAATAGCCCTGAAGTGAAAAATAAATTGCTCATGCAGCTGCTGTCGGTTGTGTTTGTGAAGGACCGGGGCAGTGAATGACACAACAATGGTAGCCTGCTCCTTCAGCCCCTGCAGTCAGATGTTTATGACCGGCTCCACATACGGAGACCTGCGTTTGTGGGACCTGCGCATGAACCAGCTCCACGCAGAGAAGAACGCCCACGACCTGGGCGTCTCCTGCTGTACCTTCGCTCCGAGCATCCTCAGCGGTGAGGACTGTTGCTGTGCATCAGGCTGTTTTACAGCAGCATCTGGGAATAAAGGCCTGTAGATATAAAGAGACACAGATAATAGATGTGACATGACCATTTTATTGATCACAAATAAATAAATAACTCACTAAATAAAATGCAGATAACAGGTTTTTTAAGTGGTCTCAACCTTTCAGTAGTCCACCAGTTGGGTTTTTACATAAAACATGCAGAAATCAGGCATCTTTTCAGGTTAAAGCCAGTTTGGGCCAAAATATTTGCTGAAGGTCAGTTAAAGAACGGCACAGTAAATACAAACAAGTGTTAGATTGGGTCCTCATTTAGGCCTCTAACCTAGAAATCCAGAAGCTTTAGTTAAAACAAAAGATCCAAAAACAGTCTTTTCCCAATGGCTCACACCCATCATCACTTATAGAAGAGTCACAAGAAAGTACACAAATCAAATCAAATGACTGCAATACCATTTGACTAAAATGTCATCGGTGGTGTGATCAGTACACAGCTGCTCTATTTGGACTTGGGCTGATTGTTTATTTCTAATTTTCTTTCTGAAAGAGTGAGACTTTCTTTGCATTTTATTGTTTTTGTTTTTCAGGCGGTCAAGTTGTGCAGTTTCGCGTGGCGTCTTGTGGACAGGACAGCCTGCTGAAGATATGGGCCATAAACAAGTTCAGCTCTGGAGGTAGAGTGTGGCGGTCCCTCTCTCTCTCATTTGATCCCTTTCTGTCGTTATTTTTTACGACCTCTTTGCATATCAGCTAACATTGCAAACCTGGATTTGTCATCACGTCCTCTGTTCCTACATGCCAGACTCCATGGATGCTAAACAGCTGTCACAGTAATACCATTTAAAGCAGAATTTGACTATCATGTTGTCATGTGACCTGTTGAAGCTTGCACTGTGGTGAAACTGTAGCCTCTCAGTGTGCACTCACAATAGTTCAGAGTCTGATGTGTACGTATTTCCCAGAGGCACGATTTTTCAAATCACTGGTGCTGCAAGTCCAAACGAGCTACCAGTTTTTTTTATGCTGTTATTAAAATTAACTGCAGATTAACTGTTTTTACTTCACTCCCCCACCTTTCTTTCTTTTTACCTTAAAGAGACTCTTTCCACCTTTATTTCTGGATGTTACCGTCTAATCCTTAAACTGAAAACAGTCCAGCCTTCTGTGTATTTTGATCTTTGTACAAATGTGATTTATCTTCCGCAGCCTATAAGATGAAGCTCCTGCACATGTTAACTGGCCAATCAGCTCCCGTCCTTTCCTGTGCGTACTCCTCAGATGGGCAGCTACTTGTGTCTGGGTAAGAGCTTAACTTTACTTTTCAAAGCATCTGGTGTCTAATTGTGTTTAATAATTAAATTAATAATACATGCTCTTCTTTACTTTGGTAAATTATTGCATATTAAATGATTTCGAGGACTTATTTTATGATTTTGGAGTTGGCTTAATGCACCACTCTCTCAAAATAATAAGATTAATTAAATCTGGTACACTTTGAGAGTAGCTGCCATATAAACCGTACTCAAATTGTATTTGATGGGCTAAAACATGCAGTACATTTACACGATTTCTAGTCAGCCTGATTCCCTCAGTTTCAAGCTAAATCTATATTTGACACCCCTCGCTTGATGTGAAATACCTCAGCATCCGTGTCTTGATCTATTTGAGATCAAGAGTCTGCTTTGAAATATAGATTGTTTTCCTGGATGTGTAAGTAGGCCACCTCTGCACAAATATAACAGTGCAGTACTCAGGAGCAAACACTAGAGGGAGACATGGATTGCTCTATTTCTCAATGGGTGAACACGAGTTTGAGTCCAGCCTACTGTGCTGCATTTAACAGTTAAGCAATACAAATGTTTTTTAGGTGGTTGTAATCTTTTTTTTTTTTAATCTCATATTTTTATGTCTTTCAGCTCTGTGGACAAAACAGTCACAATTTATGATGCTGTAAGCACTTCTCCTCTTATTATGATTTACCAAGCGGCATTAGCTTAAATTGTATTTTAAAATATATCCGTCTGGATTGAATACAGAGAGCTCATGTTTTGTTTTTTGCTCACATTGTCTGCAGGAGAACGCAGTTTTGCTTTACAGGCTGAAACAGCACGAAAGGTAAACATTGATTTTCACTGACGTGGTGAGGCTTTGTTTGCTGGATTTTCACACTGAGTATAAGCACGACTTTGTTCCACAAAGACGATACTGAGATTTTCTCCCAACTTGTCTCACAGAATTCTTTTCTATGCAGTTCGTGGTTTGATTCTGTCTTTCTGTATTATTAAATTGATACGTCTGATAAAACTAGAAGCGTACAAAATTGGCCACAATATAAGATTTTGAATATTTAAAATAGCTAAAGTTAAAGCTAATGATAAAATAATTGATCATTTTTGCACTATTGATTTTGTCTATATTACTCGCTGTTGTTTTATGCACACCTGAGCTCTTCTTTTTAATTTCTCCTAGCAGAAATTTGTAAATTTCTCCATAAACAGTGATGTAGTTGCTGCAGAACAGTGATGGAACTGATGGAACTTAGCCATGTTGCTTTTATATAGGAATATAACCAGAATACAACCACTTGGCAAATAGCGCTGTTTTTGCAGAGAGACCTGTTGCAGATGAGTTGTGGTCATCAGAACAGACTGATTTAGCCTGATTGCAACGTGTTGGCAGTCTGGTTGTTTTTATGAATTTAACTGGACTCATTCGAAAGTGTTTGGAGTCAGTCTGCGACCTGTGCAGTCGCCTTATGATCAAAAGTGATCAGGCAGAAGTTAAGGGTGTTGGTCACTCAGCCTCTGGATGACCAGACGTTTGCCACAACTACTTGCAAACAGTCTCAGACGGTAAACAGTTGAGTGCAGTCACCAGACAACCAACATTTTCTTTTTCTTTTTTAGTTGCACAGAGGTTTCCATCCTGTTTTTGCTCTAGTGTGGCTGAGCGATGAAAAAGGTCTATACGGTTTCTCCATAGCAGTCAGTTATGTAGAGACAGCAAGATTCATAATAATATGTTCATGTAACCTTTAAATTATTATAAAATCTACATCTTTAACAGGTGTTTGGGCTCCAAGTCATCACTGTTGACTCTAATCTCTAATCAGAATATGTGACTCTTGGCTATCAGTAGATAACACACATCAAAAACTATTGACTTCTTTTTTTCACTAAAACAAGGTTAGGCGTAGCTAGGGTTCTGCAAAAATATTCTACTAGAAATAGTAGGTACCGGATCTAAATCTCTTCCAGTATGTTTTTGCCCCCTAACTGGTTGTGCCAGGTGTCAAGTCTGTCCGTGGCCACCACCCTGCTCCGCCCCTGCTGGTGGACAACACGTCTGTATAAAATTATACACAAAATTCAAAACTCAAGTCCCATGTTTGTGGGGAAATCGACAGCTGAAACTCCGCCCATGATGTGAACTACATGAAATCTACATGATTAAAATCAATTGTGTTGCATTGTTGTCTCTAAACTTGTGTTTTTTTAGAAAAAGGTAAGACTACTCTCACTCTGTCCCTCCCACCCCCGCAAAAACCACAGCTGAACGATCACACTTGCATGCTATTTATACGTCCATCCAGCCACCTGTGTCTGAAAGGCAGCAGACTCCTTTCAGCGGGGCGAATGAAAGTCGTTTCGGAAAATCACTAACTGAAGAGGAAGCAAGCGGCAAGTTGAGGAAAAGTGGATAAATGGGGAAGAAGTTTTTTCAGTACTTGACAAAATGTCTTCAGGAAACTGCTTTGAGTTAGACAAACTGATGATACAACATTGTGAGAGTGTCTTAGGTCGGGTTAGTGCGTGCCTCTCTTTCAGCTCTTTTAATCGTAGAGATATTTGTGTGAAGCCAGCTAGCTTTTGTGGATCATCATTTCTCAGCAATCCAGCTTAGGTTCGAGAGAGATTGGACTCATTAACGCTGCCTTGACTTTACTGAATCCACTGAGAATTTGATTTTAATCCTTATTGAGATGCTCAGTGCAGCTTTCAGCGTGGTAAGCCTTCACTGAATTGGTCCTGATGGAGAGCATTTTTATCACTGTGACATATGTAGCATCAAGCCAGAATTTAAAAAACTTTGGGCCATCTAGGAAACAACTGCAGTTTTAAAGCTTCAAGCAGACCTATTATGCTTTGTCTTGTTTCCTGTTAGAAAAGTCGATGCTCATATTAAAGAATCAAAGTTCCAGATTATGAGGCAAGGGTGTGTACAAGTAATCCCTGTCAGCTCAAACTAGGCTTCAGCCTAATCACCCAATTTCAGAGAGGTTTCTTTTTCCTACTCTTTGCTTTTGCATGAGGTCAGAGAGCATTTTCCTTAATAGAGGGCCAAATCACAACAACAGTCACCAAGGTGCTTTATATTGTAAAGTAAAGAAAAGAAACCCCAACAAGTACACAACCCCCTATGAGAAAGCACCGTGGCAACAGTGGGAAGGAAAAACTCAATTTTAACAGGAAGAAACCTTTGTCACTTTCTCCAGCAGAACCAGGCTCAGGGAGGGACAGCCATCTGCTGCGACTGTTTCTTATGACAGCTCTCATGACAGATCTCTTATCAAGCTCCTCCCCCAAGCAGACATTCAGAAGAAAGTTGCCTTATAGTGAAAGAAAAGGAGCTAAAACGGTTTTTTTTTCAGACAGTGCACCAAGCCCCAGATTAATCCGGATTATTCTGAACTGTGAATCATGCAAAGCTACTCTAGGCAAGTCCAGGTATTTAAAAAAAACATGCAGTTGGAAGCTGGGAATCTTTGATGCCAGCTTCCAACTGCATGTTTTTTAAGTCATTGAGCTGCTTAGCAGGACTGGGATGTGGTTCTTTCCACTTTGACTTCTGAATTATTGATTTTAATACTCTGTTTGTGCGCTTTTATAACAAAGGTTCGCTCAACATCTTATTTTTCATTTTTCTTTTTGCATATGCTGCAAAATAATGTAAACCTTTAATAATCGTGAAGGAAATTCACAATGCATAGTAGTATGTGTAGGTAATATAATTTAATTTAAAAAAGCAGTAGAAAATAAAAAACATTATCAAGCTGTTGGAGTAATTTGAAATCCAAAGTAATCATTACGTTTGTGTATGATTCTTGGAAATGATTGCATTGATGTTGAAAATGTCATACCGCCCATTGACATCGATGTGATTGTGTTATTGGCATAATTGTTGTCGGTGAATCATGCATAAGCTGTTTGCTTGGACACCTTTCTCTGTCAATCTGTTATTATTATCATATAGAGAAATTATACCTGTATTGTTAATAGAAGCAGCGTTCAGGTGGTTATCCTCTGCTGCAGGTATGTGACAGCGTGCGCCTTCTCTCCGACTTCACCGCTGATTGCTACAGGATCTATGGATAAGACCGTAAACATCTGGAGACTGGAGGATGGTTGCAGTGGAAACGGTAGGGAGGGAAAAAACCCACATGCATCACTTTAGAAGAGCCACATCTATGTTTTGATGAGTTGTAAAAATGTTCCTGTAATCTGTTTTTGTCTTTCTCCCTTACTGCTCCTCCCCGTCCAACGGAAAGGCGGGAAGCTGTTGCCTGGTTGGTTTTCTTTTTATCTTTTTTGTTTTTTCTTGTTTGGACACATTTTTTATGTCACTTTAACAACAACAACAGCAGACTGAGTACAACAGCAAGCAACACTCAGCAGTAACAGGCCAGCTTTTATTGCTCCTTTTTTGTCAGCTCTGAAAAACAGAGGATTTTTTAAAGACCTTATAACCTATATAATCTCTGTTGAGTACGAATCAGTATAACCTTTAATGACGGTGTTACAGCTCGAGAGCATCATTGGCTCTTTTTTTGTGTGTGTGTTAAGATTTTACATGTTAAAGCAGCTTCGTCTCCTAGAGAAGGGCACAGATGTTGGTTTCACGGTCGCCCTCGTTTCCTCGATCACTCGCCACTCTCACGTGTTTGCAGTTGGCCCAAAGATTTCATTGCATTTCTCATGTTTACGGTTTTTTTTCTTTCTTTTGTTTGTCTTGCAGAAGAATCTGCTCAGACTTCAATCAAAGGTGAGAAGACAGAAAATGTGCTTTACTGTATTATGTGTTGCAGATATTCTATACAAAAATATTCCAGTCCTGAGACAAAATGTGCACGAAAGCCTGCGATCGTTTTTGTCCTAATCATACTATTCACGTTTGGTTTCACATTAATCTTTCAAACATTTATTTATATCGCTGTAACAGCCACAGCCTCACGATCAATAAGCAGTCAGCCGGACTCTAGGTTCACCTTGCATGGAGAATATGTGTCCATTTTTCAAAAGCTGTCTAGGACTGACCGTCTTGCTTTGACTCACCCTCTCAGGGAGAGCCTCGGGAGGCCGATCGAAGCTGCTGGTCAGCGATTGGTCGGAGGACGATGTGTCACAGTGGCTGCTGGAGGAAGGCCTCGAGGGATTGGTGGACAGATTTAAGGCCAATAACATAGATGGGACAGAGCTGCTCAGCCTCACCAAGGAAACACTGGCGTCAGAGCTGCACGTCGGTGAGGAAGACGAGCATCACACGCTGCTCAGCGAGAGCGGCGCCGTTTCCCCTCTCCCTCCTTTTCCCACAGTCCTAATGCTTTCCTTTTTGTCCAGAACAGAAGGATAAAAGCCCAGTCTTATGAGCATTACACGCCGGGTCTCTTGTGAGAATGAGCACGGCCGCGTGCGGATTAGGATTTTTGCACCTATTTACATGGATAAAAGATGGCATATTAAATCAAAGTAAGGGTGAAGGAATGGGTGCTGATGCGGGTGGGGGGTTTACTCAGCAAGATTATGTAATATTAGGCTGCACTGGGAAACCACTAAGCTTTAGGGACCTTAAGGGTTCGGACGTTTAATCTGGAGCGGTTCATCAGTTACATAACCCAATCATCAAAACAGAATTCCCCATAAGGTATAAAGTGGATTTATACCTAAGCCCTATTGGTTATTTCCAAGTCTGTCTGAATGTATTATTTTTAGTTGTTACTTTTGGTTTTTTTCCTCCCCCTTTTTCACCATCAAGTGAAACCGCTCGGCAAAGTCGGAGCGTTATGTTGTCGATGTCAGTCTACCAGCTAGGCCTGTGTTCGTCACGTAGTTGTCAGCAAATTTGTTGCATTGCCGTGCCGTCATTTTCATCCCACAGTCGCTGTCAATCACTCCTCGCCGTGGCAGCTCGCGTTCCCATTGTTCTGTTTTTAGTAACGCCGCGTGAATCCCACCTTGCTTGTAACCAGAACTAACTTGGAGAAGAGTGTAGTCTGTTTTATCCGCTACAATAACAGAGAGAGACGGAGACGGAGCGCCCCGGCGCGTTTTTCAAAGCTGAGAGTGAAATCAATCAGTCTTTTGTGTTCATTTGCAGTTAAGGCATTGTTTATGAGATTGTTTATTTGTAAACTATAATTTCTGCGTGATGATTTTTTTTATTTTCAAAGTAAAATTGGCCCCTGGGTAGCTGCTGAGGATTTATCTTTGAATTATTGGACAGACAGCAGACATGGTCTGGTCCCGCCACGCTCACTTTCACCCACGCTCACATTTGTCATCCGAGAGCGCAAAGTGCTAAGACACGAATAACAAATGCTCAGAGGCTTCATCGTGTCGATATTATTGTCAGTGTTTGGGTCAGTTCAGGTTGTTCCACTTGATGCTCAGCTATTTTCCTTTTCTTTCTTTGAATCAGTGCACACCGAGTCTTTATGTGCCTCTGTTCTGTGTGTCTGTAGAGTCAGTCGGCCTGCGCAGTAAACTCCTGAGGAAGGTTGAGGAGCTGAAGAGTGATTCAGTGTGTTTAGGCATTCCCGATGAGTTCCTGTGTCCAATCACCAGAGAACTGATGAAGGAGCCGGTTATTGCTGCCGGTGAGCTGAGATCATCGATCGTGTGTTTCATCATTACTTTGTGCTTGTTTGTGGTGTTTACACAGTTTTTTCCACTCCAAACAGATGGCTACTCGTATGAAAAAGAGGCCATTGAGAGCTGGATTAGTACCAAAAACCGCTCCAGCCCCATGACCAACCTCCCCTTGCTGACGACTCTGCTCACCCCTAACCACACCCTGAAGATGGCTATTGGTCGCTGGAAGACCAGCCACTAGACATCCGTGGACCTCTGAGCTGGCGTGCTAATGATTTTTCACTAAAGTGTAGAGAAGCAGAATGCAGTGCTCAGATAAATGCCCACAGCACGGATTCAGGAAAAGGTGTGCCTGATAGTTAGCCAGATTTTAAACGACCAACCCGAATCAACAATCAGCTGCCTGCTATCACACAGAGGGGAGAAAAGACCAGCATGAGCATCCAGAGTTTTGAAGAATGCACTTAGCTATTCACTCAAATTCAACTGGCTTTGGCTGCAGCAAATATGTCACTTTTAGGCTGGATTATGTTTTCAGTTTCCTCATATTTAGGATTATATTTGGTCCTTCCTGTGAAATCCCTGCTTTGATTTCTGATCATTGAAGAATGGGGAAAACTATTTGCCTGCATTGCTTTTAATGATTCCCCTAACCTCACTTTACAAATAGGTGGCTATTTTGTTATTATGTTAAACTGATTAGCATTATTGATATATATATGTATATATACACAAATAAAGATCTTGTTAACACAGATAAACAAGGTGAAGGTAAGTAAAAGGATGTAGGACTGGCAGTAATAACAGCCCTTTGAGATTAGAGAGTCTACTGATGAGTGTGTAATTGAAGGTGAAAAACACTATTTGCACTAACTGTAGATGAGAAGAATCTACAGTGTATTTTATTTTGATTGCTGTAACCTTGTTGATTATTTTAGGCTGTGTGTAAAAGATGAACATAGCTGCTTTGTTGGAACAGCGACGCCAATGTGGAAGTGCCTTTCACCTGCATTCTTTCCATTAGCCAGCAGGGGGCGACTGCTCTGGTTGCACAAAGAAGCGAAATTCATAAGAAGCCTGTTAGAAATCTATCTTTCTACTCTCTTCGTTTATGGGCTCAGTAAACATCTTCCTGATGACTTTATGAACTCAGTCACTAGTTTAAAGTCTTGCTGAATACAGGATGATGCTTATGTGTGGTATTTGTCAGTTTCTAACTCATTTCCACTCCTCACACAAGAAATTGAGGTTCAAAAAAGCCAAGATGGTGAGACCCGAAATGCTCAAGTCCAGACTGGAGAAAGATAGTCCGTGTTTTATATGAATGTTTATTACAACCCTTTTCCAAAAAAGGATGCTGTTTATCATTTCAGAACAATTTCAAATCATTAAAACCATATGATGTGAGCATGTCTTTAAACTTTGATGCTTGGAAAAGGTAAAGTTGGGGCATGCCTCCCTCTTTTTTTAACAGCACCAGTTGCTGCAGTTTATGAAGCAAAAATGTTCCCTCATTCTTGGTTTATATGAAAACGTAACATCCACAGTTTTAAACAAGGAAGTTTACTTAAAAAAGGCTCGTTTTAATGTCAATTTAGGCGAGTTATGTGAAAGGCCTTTCTCCCTCCCGCACACTGCAAAGCTTTAAGCAACATTTTATGGAGTAAAATGAAAGAATGAGCTGTAGAAATGTAGTCATCCATGAATATTTTATTATACCACAATAATAATGTGGTAATATTCTGTAATCCATAGTATGACTCTGAAAAGTGTATATGACAACTATGAACATATATTAAGTCTTAAGTTTCTGTTTTCTCTCTTTATCCCACACTCTGTAAAAGCTCTTTCTCAAGCCTAAATAAACCAATAAACACTTCATATGAATATTTTCTCTGCTATGCAAAAATAAATAACATTTACTGTGAATACTGAAGCAGTCACTTGTAAGATTATGACAAGAAGCTGTCCAACAATGTCATGTACAGTGCCTTTTTTTTGTTTGTTTTTCTAGTCAAATGCACCAAGAAAAAGGATCTCGGGTACACGAAGTAATCCGTTCTGAAGCCTGTAATGCTAACAGATAACCACTTACAGGGAAATAGATAATCTGCAAATATAGTGTACACCGTACAAATATAAATGTTTTTTAAAAGAACTTCACAATAGAAATGGTCATATCCTGCAACAAACAGCGTGAGGTTTCGTATATTCGTGCACAAAGCTTTCTCAGTTTTCTATATTTGATATTATGAATTAAAAGTTGAGACAATAGACTACTCTTTTTTTTTATTTTAAATCCCTACTTAAGGTATGTCTGGTCTTCTTGAATACACTAGCTGTATACATGTAAGCAAAAGCGTAGTAGCCTGAGTTGAACACTGGTTCTAGATTGTAAATGCAGTGCAGCAGCATAAATCTACAAAACAGGCTCAGGGAAGGGAGCCGTTCTCACGCCCGTCTCCCTTGCTACCTAATGTGGGACATAGCTTGTTGCAAAAAACCAGCCTGCTCCTGTGCTTTGAGAAACTACGCTCAGACGTTGGATTCTATAAAAGAGCGTTTGGGCTTTATGGGAGCCATGTGCAGGGCTGGGTTGTCTCTCGTCAGGCTCGCCTGTCTGTGCCTCCCCTCGGGGAAGCGTAGCTGGGAGGATGTGGTGCCTCTGCCCTCTCGCTGGTGCAGCCGGTCTCCAAACTCACGGCCCTGCTGCTGGCTGTTGCTCTGGCTCACAGAGTGCTGCTCCTGGAATGATGCGTGTTTGAACTCATTGTTCAGCCCTTGGAACTCCATCACGGACATGCTGAAGCTCTCCACCCCTCCTCCCTGCCGGCTCAGGCCAGAGGCCTGCTGGCTGACTCGCACTGCTTTGTCCATGACCCCCATAAAGGGCCGGGGCTTTAACTCAGGTTTTGTCTTGAAGCTACCGCTGCTCTTGATGGGGCACGGGGCATCTGGTGCCTGCTGCCTTCCCCCATCTGACAGGTTCCCACTGGAGGCCTGACTGGAGCTGGAGCCCCTTGAGCCTGTTGTGCCTGCTCCACCACCCTCCCGCCTAACCTCCATACCAGCACCTAAAGCGAGCGCTAGGCCATCCAGAGCCACAGAGTGGGTAGAGAGCCTGTCAGAGCCCCTGGAGAAGCTGGAGGAGCGCGGCTGGTACATCTGCAGAGGTCCAGGTGGGGAGGAGCTGTTGGGGGACATAGGGTGATAATGCTCAGTAGGACTGAGCCCAGAGTGTTCACAGGATCCAGGGCCGATGTCGATACCCATAACAGGTGCAGGCCTCAGAGAGGTGGAGATGTGTCTACCTGGCAAAGGACTAGAAGGACCGCACAGAGACAGAGGCCTGCCCCCAATTCTGCTCCCTGACTGGAGGGAGTGGCACTGGTGATGAGTCCTGCTGCCCTGGCTCTGGAGTTGCCTGTTAACAGCCGGAACTGGCTCGGGCATGTCCACAAACAGCTGGTTCTGTACATATTCCTCTTGATGAAAGCTCGGCGACTGATCTCCTAATCCAAAGGCCACAGCTCCGGGGAGAGTCCTGTTCGGAGCGTATGGATTCAGAGGCCAAAATTCAGGACTTTTCCCACACTGCAGGCTCACCTCCTCACCATCCTCCTTTTCTTCTTCCTTCTCCGCATTGGGCTGCTCTGCTGGGATGTGCCTTTCCAGACTTCCCTGTGAAAAGACGTCCGTTTCCTCCTCTGTGGCTTGATGATGGTGGGTGTGAGGGTCCCTGTTGTAACCCTGTGCCGAGTTGTTGCTGGAAAGCTTCTGATGATGCTTACATTCCTCCTCTACTCGTGCCAGCAGGCGCCGGATCTCCCGGTTGGACGGGCAGAGTCGTGCTGCTTCGTGGAGATCTGCCAGCGCTGCAGCAAACTGCCTGGGGAGGACCGAGAAAACGAACAAAAGGAACTTTTTAAAAATACAGAGAGGACGCGGCCCTTTTCTCGCAAGAATTTCCTCTAAGCAAAAGGATTCGGCTCGAAATATACTTGAATATTGTTGTACCTGCTACTCCTCTTGGCCCGGGCTCTGGCGTAAAAGGCTTCATAAGACCTTGGTTTCAGTTCCAGGGCTTTTGTTGCAAACTCCTCAGCTATGCCAAAATCCTGCAGAAAAATGCATTTAGAGACACGCGCTGTTTGTATTTCAAATTAAATGTGACGCTGTGACGTGCAGCAACAAATAAACCCCACTGTATGATCAGCTGCATTTCTAAGTGCCTAGCCTGGAGAGTGTCGGCTCTGCAGAAATAATTTGAGGCCATTTCACGAATAAAAAAAGAAAAATACTGTTTGTTTGCCGCTTCATTATATGGAGCTGAGGATCAAAGCCTGTTTAATGAAACAGAACTCGCGCTGCAATCATTTTTATTGACCAGGAGCAGAAGGAGAGCGGCTTGCCTTTCCTGCTGGTTTTTACTGCTCCCATCATCACTCTCAGGTGGATATTTAATGACACCAACATACTGTGATTCTGTCCTTCAGAGTGAGGTCAAAACGACAGCCTTGAATGTGAGATTGTGAGCGTCGCTGTTGAATGTTTAATGACGGTATCATGTAGTCTCCCTGCTGGCCCCTACTGCCTGCGTTCAGCTGTAATATGTGGATTTTAGCCAGCGCGTTAGTGCGGCCACCGTAAATAAACCCCCTGCAGAGCCACGCAGAAGGAAAGAGAGTGGACTCAGCCTGCCAGAGAGAGTGACCTTATCACATCACATTATCTGCTCCATTATTCATCGGCCACACTGACCCTAAGGATGGCATTTTTACACAGTCTGTTAGGACGTCTGTCATCACCAGGGTGGGTTCCAGCCCTGGCTGCGGGCCACACACACATCTATCTCCGCACTAACGGCACACAGTTATTCATTATGTCACCACCTGCTTCCAGGTCTTACAAGTACATTCTGTTTACCAGGGAGGCCTGAAATTAGATCTGAAAACCAGCTATATTTTTACATTGCGCTATACCAGCGGAGACATGTACTTTTTATGTTGATATGGATAAATAATACATCTTGGGAAACCGTGTATCTTGCCTCGGCCGCCCTAACTGACATTCCCTAGGTGTCCAATAAACCTGCCGATGTTAAATAGTGCAGGAGTGATTTGGTACAGCTGTGAGTCTTACGTTGGTTTTCCTGCGGCACCGTGAAAGGTTTAGATAGAGGGAGACCCGCAGGTCTTTCAAGCCTTTCAGCTCCTCTCCTTGCCCCTCACGTGGTAGCTTCCTTAGGGCATACTGGTAACGCTGGCCTGCTTCCTTCATACGTCCCTTCTGTGAAAGATAAGAAAAACTCAGAGGGGGTTACTGACAACTAATCGTTTTCTCACCACATGTAACATGTAACATTCGCCATACCGCACCTTGTAAAGTAAGTTCCCTTCCTCCATCAGCTTCTGCAGCAGGATGAGGAGAATGTCTGGTTTGGAGGAAGCCATAGCCCACGTAGCATGACCTGATGGAGGGGTACAAAAACTTTTTGTATTATCCTGCCCCACCCTATCTCTTGTTCTTTCGATGTTAAATATGTCACATATGTCGGCTACCTGATCGATCGTGCGGAGCTGTTCTGTAGCCTTTTGTTTGACAACGGGGAGCAACCAGGGATGGAGAGAGAGAGAGAGAGAGAGGTGAGAAGGGAGTTAGACAAGTGGATGTAAAACTGCTCGTGTGTGGCAGTAATCAAATCTAGCTGTAAAGAGCCATTGATTGGTTTAAGGCGAATACGAGCAAACTTTGAGTGATGGGCTTAGCCTGAGACGCGTCGATTCAACTTTATGCTATGTTAGACGTCGTGCTGCAATTAGCGAAGAAAAATTGTTGTACAATAATTAGTTTTGAAGAGGAGCAATGATGGGAGCAAAGTTGTCATGGCAACTGGATCTGGGGCCTGGTCTTCATACATTGCTTTAAAAAAAAAAAAAAAAAACTCAACTAGGTGACTAGGTTAGGACCATGTAGGAGGAGTTACCTCTTCCTCTGAAGCACTGCCATCCTGTCGGGTGTTTGTGTCATATCACAGCCTTTTTGGTTCTCGTTTACTTCATTCATAACTGTTTGGAAGGAAATCTCACATTTTTTTTCCTAATGTGTGGGACTAATAAATAATTCCCTTTTGAATGAAGTAGCTCTTCTCGAAAAAGTAATAAGTCAGGGCACGCCACATTGCCTTGAGACAAATGCGGTTCAGACATAAAATAAATTGAACTGATTTAAGGGATCCTGATGATCGTGCAATATTCTCTCTACTCCAAATGCTCTTCTTATTACAATAACACAACGTTTGTTTGTGCTTATTGAATTTATTTTATTTTATTTTTTTTTGCCTGATTGCTTATTCCTCAAAGACGCAGAAAAATGTATTTTATTCTTTAGTTTCAGGACAGCAAGAAGGCCTGGTCGGTGTTGACCTTTTAGGTGTGAGGTTTGCGTGTTTCCTCCATGCCTGTGTGGGTCACAGTCTAAAGACATGATATCAAGGTTAATCCCACAGGAAAAAGAAACAACTTGCGTTTGAAGTCGTTACTCAGATAACCCCACTTTCTGTTTTGGTTCAAACCTCTTTCAATTTTGACCCTTCAGGGGTGTAAGACTGCTTGAGACGCAGACGTGAAACTGAATCAGGAGCCTGTAATCAATCAGTGTGGCAGACTTCAGTGACAGGAGAAGAGAAAGACGATGATGAATGGGTAAAGTCTGGAACGCTATGGGTACCTTTGCATCTTCACTGCCTTGCTCCTAACAAAGCAAACACATATAAAGTTGTGCTTTTCGTGTTTTCATTGAATACAGTGCAAAACATTTACAGTATAGACTATACTAGGTAAGTGAACCTCTGTGATTAAATCGCTCCCTCAAAATAAAGGCAAGCAAAATGTGGTTAATTATAAATGCTTAAGTCTGCTCTTCTTGGGAAATATAGCCTGGTTTGGTTTATCATAAATCCCTGCAGGAATCCCCTGGTGGACGTTGTTGCTGCTAAAGGATGTTCTACCAAGTTTTAAGTTCAAGAGATTTCTTCCTTTTTTCCAACTACTCTATAAGGTTACTTTCAGCTGCTCCCTTGTTTACAAGGGGTCAGGACCAGAGGCGTTTCTAGAGGGGGGGGGGGGGGGGGGGGGGGGGGGGGGCAGGAGATTGCACCAGCCCCCCTGAAATATGATTGTTTATGATTTTACTCAGGTTTAATGTACTTGTACAATATTGAAATATTTCTATGCTATACTGCTTTTACTCCACTACATTTTGAGTCCAATCATTATGTTTTTTACTCCATACTAAGCTTTACTTGCTTATTATTTTGCAACATTGTTACAGTTTAAACTAGTGAGCAACATATAAGTAATTAAACTACCAACAGCTGCAACAATAAAGAGATATATGCATCAACAAATCAATAATAATAATAATAATAATAATACAATAATATCAAGTCATGATTCTGAAAAGCATCAATTCAAATGTGCAAATTTAATTTAGATTTAGGTTCTTTAAATATATTTGAATATATAATCTCTGAAGTAGTAAACTACTTACTACTTACTAGTAGGATTTTAACTAATTAATTAAATAATAAGTTAAAATAGTTTTTTTTTCCACAAATTTCTATCACATGATTACCTTTGTGTAGTTTAAGCAATACTTATGCAGCTTTACTTTTCATATAATACATCTGCAATATAATGCAGGGCTGCGTATGAGCTTGAAAATTGTGGTTTGCAAACCATTTACTTTGCACACTTATTAAACATTTCTTTGTGTCTCCTCCTGAAATCAAAGACGTTGATTACTGCAGGCCTGCTAAAGTTTAAACAAAAAAAAGGGTTCATACCCATTTTGGATCCTTTCTTAAGCAGTGACGCCACCAGCGCCGGGTTCTGGCAGCCAGTCACTCGATCTGAACCTCTGGAACTGTTGTCAGCTCTCTCCAGCACCGCTCCATTTTCCACCAGGCAATGCACCTGAACATTCATTGAAAAATATTAACATATTTATATTTAAATTAATTACTTCTGCGATGAAATGCTGATTTTTAAATAGTCTCATTGATTATGAGCTGTAAGCCTCAGTAAATTAGCAGACGGGCTCTCTGCTGCTGACTTTGGAAAACTGTTGATTATCAAAGTCTTTGATTACTCTCCTGCTCATCAGCGGAACAAATCAAAGGCACAATGCTTGGATTGAAGGCTGACTGCATGAACTGTGGTGGAAATTTGAGGTCCTGTGCAGAGCGCCGCATGAAGATTGTTATGGTTATTATAGTAATTGTGACATTTATCTACAATTTATTGCAATTATGTGTTGTGTGTTGCTAATCATCTTTTAATTGTATGTTTTGCAGAATATTGTCAATAAGCATTAAACCCACTGTATCTGCATCCCCGTTAAGGGCAGCTAGGTCAAGCGGAGTCCGCCCCTGTCTGTCTGGATGGTTCAGGTCAGCTCCTGCCTCCACCAGAACCTGCACTGCACCTTTCTGGCCCTTCATGCAGGCCCAGCTAAGTGCAGTCAGCCCCTCCTGATCAGCAGAGGACAGAGAAGCACCTGGGACCACAAACAATAAAAGTATTGCTCTCCAGTTCATATATACACTTCAAACAAACTTGGATCTCACTGTGAAAGGTGCTTACTCTCACCCTTTGACAGCAGGAGTTCAACCGTGCTTGCGTGGCCCTCAGAGGCGGCCAGTATCAGCGCAGAGCGTCCCTGCTTATCAGTGGCGTTGATGTCTGCACCTTGCTTCAGTAGCAGCTCGGCAACCTGGGAAAGTGAGGGGAGTTATCCAAAAAATAAATAATTTTAAAAATTGAAAAAATAGTAGACAAACTGGTAAGGAGAAGAACCTCCTCACCTGTGTGTGTCCATGTTTGGTAGCACTAAGCAGAGGGACCATTCCTCTGCGGTTTGCTTCCTCGAGCCCTGCCCCCCGCTCCAGGAGGAACGCACACATCTCGAGCCTCCCTCTCCCTGCTGCTGCACTCAGCACTGACAGAGGGTCGGCATAGAGATGAGGAGGCGAAGAGAAGAATATGTAATTGACACATTTAGGAGAGAAGTAGAAGCCGAAGTGAGAAACAGAAAGGAGACAAAAAAAGAGGCCTGTTATTTCCATAATCTGTATGATTCTAACACTTTTCTGCTTTTAAATGTAGATATCTGAGAAACACTCTTTCTGTTACACAATGGATTAAAAAGAAGCAAGCAGCGCACAGTTATTTCTAATGATGACTTACACACCAAACAATCTGCACCCCACCCTAATCAGCCAGTGTTATTCTGACAAACTGTGGGCACTGACCATTTTTTTCCTCCCCAGTATGCAAGTCCCTCAGCTAATTGAGCTGCTGGGGATGGAGGCATGGTATTGATGCTGTACTGGTATATTCTCCAAGTACCCTTGATAAATGACATTCTGTTTAATGTGTCCACATGCTTCAGTGGACAAATCTATTATATAACACTGTGTTTAAGGAGGAGTTATTGCCATATGAGTCAAAGAACCCCCCCCCCCCCCCCCCCCAGTGCAGAAAATAATTTGCTTTATTTTCTGCACTGTTACAATTGTGGATGCTCATGTTAAACATGGCAAAGATTTTAAGTTATGGGCTGAAAGCTCAGGATTCAGTTTTTGCCTACCTAGGCTATCTATGATTTCACTGGGGGAGCGGGGATATCCTTAATATGATCCTCTCAGGCACACAGCTTTATTTGGATCCATCCATTTTCTTGTGTGGGGGTTGAAGCCTATCCTGCAGTTTTGGTGGTTGGTCACAGTGCCAGCACAGAGAGACAGGCAACCACACACTCACTCATCCATATCTATGGCTAATTCAGAACCACCAATTAGTCCATTAAGCATATTTTGGGCTGTGGGAGGAAAGTGGAGGAGCCTGGATCTGCCGGAGGTTTCTTCCTGTTAAAAGGGAGTTCCCATGGTCGCTAAAGTACTCGCTCATGATTGTTGGGGTTTTGTCACACGCCAAGGCCAGTTCTAACCCACAGCCTTCCTGCTGTGAAGTGGCAGTGCTGACCACTACAGTCACATGCCACATCAAAGATAAATAAAGTTTTAGTGTTTTTTTTTTCTAAAATGTTAAAGTGTGAAAGTAGAATAGTGGGTCCCCTTTAAAAAGAAGATTTGAAAAATGTGATATGCATCACTCACTCCCCAAACAAGTGGAAATCCTTGGTTCAGTAATTAGACTTTAACATGTACCTCAAATGACCACTTTGCCTTTGCTAATGGACTCTAATCCGATCATCCCAACACTAAACATAAAACAAAGCCAGAGCAGTGCACACACAAAGGTGAATGTTCACAAGGGTACTTTGTGCTTCCTTTTTTTTTGCTGCTTCGGTCCTGCAGGGGACTGTGTAATAGAATTATAGCATAATGGTGCTGTAGGCACAGAAACAGGCCGTGTGTCCGACATGCTTTCAGGAAATGGACTTAACAGAATTCTGCAAGCTGCACTATCACATCCATGACAGAGGTAAAAGTATTACAATTGAATAGCGGCTGCTTTTAGATTTTACGAATGCAACTGGACATAAGATTATCTGACGATAAATGTGATGCTCCATTTATGCCAAAAAACAAACATGATTTACAATCAAATCCGCTTTTTGATATCAACCAGAGCATCTTAAAAAAATAAATCATACAACTAAAAGCAGCTAATGGATATTGTTAAGATGAGCTCCTGCAGCCCCCCTGACGTACAGGTAAGCTTATTGTGTGTCCCCTGCACAGAGCTGAAATGTGCATGAAATGCAACCCCGAAGCCCTTGAGCATGACTCTAGAACCACAGTGATTGACAGAAAGAGGTGAGAAAGCTAAATTTATCTGAGTGGTAGCAGAAATGCACCCGTTTCTCCCCAGAGTGAGTCGTGAGCGTCCATCTGCACCGCCAGCTGTTCATCTTTCAAGTCCAGCAAGCTTTTCACCACCTGCAAGAAAACACAATTTACAGTCCTCTACTGCTGGCTTGCTGCACACAAAACAGAGCAAAGCACCCGCAGACCTTGAACAGAAAATAACAAACCACATCTAATGAATCCTCTGCATCAGCCAAGGACAGGCACCACGTTCCATGTAGAGACGAATTTCAGCAGTTTTAAAAATGTTTCTGTCATCGGGACCTTGATCTGATACATACCTGTGTGTGCCCCACGCCGGCTGCCGCTGTAGCTGCCTGCTGTGCCGCCTGTGTTTTTCCGGTCACAGTCTCACCGCCGTGGTGCTGCTGCGGGTCAGTGGGAATCTCCTCTCCCCAATCCTGGCCCAGCAGGATGTTGATGATTTCTACATGGCCCTTCAGCCCGGCGTGGACCAGCGCACACTGGCCACTCTTATCAGCATGGCTCACCTGGCGCAGAGGGATACACAGAAGGACTTAAAACACTGACCCTGGCTAGTGCCTGTAATACGCTGGCCTAGATCAGCCCAATATACACTGTGTCATCCATCTCCTAGAATAGATCCCGGAGCTGTGGTGAATGTAAAACCGGAGCGGTTCCGGACATCAGTGATGTAGAGATACTGAGAGGCAGAGTGTTCTGTCACAGATTAAAATCTGATTTATTCACGGTAATTATGCCCGTTACGCCCTCCCAGCCTGCAGTTGTCCGTCTTCATCCCGGCACAGAAGTGACACTGACCTTGCTCCCTTTCTTGCAGAGCAGGCTGACGATGTCGGTGTGTCCCGCGGCGGCAGCCAGACACAGGGGCGTCATGCCGCTGTCGGTGGTACCATCTACAGGAGCGCCCATTTCAAGCAGCAGAGCGACCATCTCTACATGACCCAGGTGGGCATGCACAGCCAGGATGGGAGCGTGTCCTATCACCTCCGTACACCAGGTCACGCTAGCGCCACCGAGGATTAACAGACGACTCACCTGCAAAATGAAAAGAAGTTCCGAGTTATAAGTTTGTATGAAAATATATTTATATATATGTTTGAATTAAAGAGAACATTTAAATATAGAGCACTGCAGTGTGTCACCTTGATATTAGGTGTATATAGGTTTCGCAGGGAGGCCAGTGCAGCAGACAAACTGTCGGTGCTGCAGTTTACCCACATGGCCTGCAGAACGCTGGAGGACACACCTGTCTTCTTACTCAGACCCTGTAAGTGTGTGTGACAGAGGCGCAGGCAGAGAGATGCAGAGAGTTAAAAACTTTTTTCTGATGGAGAATTCGAATCGCCCCTCGGGATAACGCAGCAGAGTGCAGCTCACACACATAAAACAGTTCAATATTCACTGTTGGTGTTTATGTTTATGAGTAGTGCTAATGTGCGTGGGTGACAGTAGGAACCTGGGTTCACTCTTACTCATGTGTTTCCATGCAGCTAAACACAGTAAAGTATGGGACCTTGTTTATGTGAAGCTTTTGGGAATCATCAGTTACGCTCATAAACCTACTTAACAAGTTATATACATAGTATCACATTTCCTATTACCTTGAATATGTGAGCCTTGAGGATGTGGTGCCCCAGTTCCATAGTCTGCTGCCTGTTGAGCTTTCCCTCCTGTCTGGAGAACATGAATGCCAGGAGAGCGTGGCCGCTCCTGTGCGATTTACAAATCAGAAACAGGATACATTACCAAAAGTTCTAATCGAAGAAATCTACGGTGCCGTGAGAAAGCATTTGCCCCTTCCTGATTTGTTATTTTTTTGCATATTTATCCCACTTACATGTTTCAGATCATCAAACAAATTTTATTATAAGCAAAAATAACCCAAGGAAATACAAAATGCAATTTTTAAATGATTTTAAATTCAGCACTGTTCCAATTTTTCTCCATTTGTGGATAATGGCTCTCACTGTGGTTCACTGGAGTCCCAAAGCCTTAGAAACGACTTTGTAACCCGTTTCCAGACTGACAAGAGATCTGGGATTTTGTTTCTCAGCTATTTTGTGAGATTGTGGCATGGACATGTTGCTTTTTAAGATCTTTTAACCTGCTTCATTTTGTCATAAAGGTTCTATTTAAGTGATTTCTCGATTCAACAGGTCTTCCAGTAATCAGGCCTGGGTGTGGCTAGGGAAATTTAATTCAGTTTTCTACAAAATGTGGGTAATTACAGTTAATCCATGATTTAACAAATTACTTTTTCACATATGGTCAGGTAGGTTTGGATAGTTTTTTTTCCACTTAATAAAATAAATCATAATTTAAAAACTGCATTTTGTATTTACTCAGGTTGTCTGATAATAAAATTTGTTTCAAAATGCAAGTGTGACAAAAAAAGAAGTCAGGAAGGAGGCAATTAACTTTTCCATAGCTCTGTATTTTCTTTTATTTTAAACTGATTTATTATATATGAATCTTAAGAATCCTCTGCTGCACGACCTTTTTAGTCTCACCTGGGGTCACAGAGAAAATCGCTGCTTTCTCCATCAGCTCGCCAAACCAACCACTCTCTGAAGGAGGGATGACACAGCATCCGTGTGCCGTCTCTGCGTCTCACCTACGAACACAAATGGCAGTTACCTTTCTTAAACGATTCCCTTAGCGTCCATCCAGATCTTCTTAGATGTCACTGCATTTTATTCACACATTATTCAAAGCAGACAAAAGTTTGACTCATTACGGACGCCGTCACGCCACCATATCAAGAATCTTACCATGAACTCAGCCAGGCTGTCTAATCTCTGCTGGAAGTCCTTCCACTCCAGCTCCCCCTTGACACTGCCTGCGTTCAGTGCTCTGAACATTTGCTCATCAGCCAGTGGGTGCAGAGACGCCAGTGCCACATTTAGCACCGGAAGCACCCGCTCAAAGAGCTCTTTATCCGGAAAGCTCACACGACACATCAGCAGGTACACCTAACAGACAGCACATGCTGTTAATAATTTGCAGTGGATTTTCTTTACTTTACATTAAAATAATGAAACAATTTAAAAATATATAATCCGCCAACTCTGCTTGTGATCGCGTCAACACTGTTCGGCAAAATGTAGCTGGCAGGTAGCGCTTTGATGTGCTTTGGATGTTTGTGTGGTGGGTTTATGGTAAATATTAATCACATTATCAGGACCAACATAAACATCTTCTGCAAAGCTAGTCAGCATGACAGCTTCTATAATTCCGCAGTACTGGATTCGATGTCATCTTGCACCTTCAGAATATTAATAAGTCGGTCGGAGGATTGCACGCAACATCATGATGGTGAAAACACATGTAAGTGTGAGTCAAAGGAAAAATAAGCTAAAAGTACAGTGTATTTCAAGAGTTAATTATTATTATTGTTATTAGATTCATCGGGCACTCCAGTTGTTTCTGTGTATAACTGTCGCCATCCACTACCTTGGCCTGCGCATCCTTACCTCACATTTATGCTTCCTTTTTTGGCATCATCCAGTCTTTGTGTAATTGCATTTCTAAGTCATCCGTCACCTGAATTTACACCGACGATTATGTAACAATAAAATGTCATTTTACTTCAGTCACTGAGAGCTATTTTTGGCACTTTTTATGAAGTTTCAGCCTCCTGTCACTTTCTCATTTATTGATTTGAGCAGCGTGCGGGTACCGTTTCCTCTTCCTCCTGAAAAACATCCCTGAATGTTGTTGCCCGTGTACCTTAATTGTGTGTAGATTTTATGAAGAGTGATTATTACTTCAGCCTGGAGCGAGATGCCATTTCACGACAGACAGCTCACCAGGATGACTGATAACTGTTAAGTGCTAGACTGTGAACTCGCCCAAATGTGGAGGAGGAGAACATTTCCAACAATGCACTTCAGGTAAAATATGTCTTTTTAACTCTGGAAGATTAAAAAATTGCAAATTACCTCTTTATTGAACTGATAACTCAGTGACATGCACATTATTCCACATCTGTGGTTCACAACCTTTTCTGTCATGCATAATTTAACAAACTACACCAGCTGGAGTGACGGATGCTGGCTGATTCTACAGTGTCAGACTTTTTAGAGCCCTTTAAAGGGGAGAACATTTTCTAAAGATCCCAAATAATCCTGACACGGATTTAGCAAAGCAGACTGACCATAGACTGTATATGAAAGATGGAGCAATGACATCAAACATTGGTTAGTGAAATGTAGCTGTGAAGCCTTGAGATGAGCTTTTCTCCATCACCACCTTTGCAGTTGAAATCAGACTACACAATGCGTGTCATTAGCCAATGAGCTGAGTCATTAGTTCATTAGCTAATGACTTGCCATTTACAAGTCGTTAGGGAAAGAGGTGGACTCTGGTTCACCTTCATTTCTGACCATAATTTACATGATGAACTTCAGGATGACTTGATGCTAGCAACTGAGCCTCGATATCGTCAAGAAAGTGCAGCGGCTACTTTAGAGTCTGTTGGGGCTGTAGGGGACACCACCAACCAGTGATCATCACTGTTATCTTATTTATGACACCAACAGTTAAAAAAAAATAAAAATAATGAAATGTAAGCGG
This sequence comes from Oreochromis niloticus, assembly GCF_001858045.2. NCBI lineage: Eukaryota > Metazoa > Chordata > Actinopteri > Cichliformes > Cichlidae > Oreochromis > Oreochromis niloticus. The sequence goes on from NC_031965.2 coordinate 14,736,931, forward strand.
TCTTATTGTACCAATGGTAATTATGTGTCTTGGCTGTTCTATGCCCTCCAGATCCAAAAACCTACTCTATTAAAGTTAGACCTAAAGAGGATCAGCAGGAGTCAGCAGATCCAGGTGTGACCTAAGTGGTCAGGCCTCCACCACTGTCAGGGAAAATTCTGCACATTGCTGCTGCTGTAGTTTAAAGTTCGTCAGGTCCTTGGGGGCCCCCTCCCAACTGGCTTGGGGCCCCAAGCAGTTGCCTGCCTTGCCTGTTGTTCCATCAGCGCCCCTGGAAAAGTGTTTGCTATGGTCACAAATAGGCATAGGTACCAAACTGGCCCCGGGGCTAAATTATTAAAGACTGAAAAATCACTAAGCTCTGATGTTATTGCTGGTACTGCAGACATTTTGTTTGAGGCTCCGTGCAAGGGGCATCCTCACTCTTTGTGAAGATGGCAGAGAGAATTAAACACTCAAAGGTGTGTGATGTGTGGTTGCGCTTGGCTAGATTTGATTCTGACACTGCTCATGGCCACAAATCCAACAGGTCTTTTTCTTGTAAAAGCAAAAGCACGAGCAGTCCACTGAAACATTTAGCAGAAGTCCATCACACGCAGATGAAAAAATACAGTTTATGGTTTATCTGCCATTGCTTCAGGTATGTTATGCTAGCAGTCTGACGCACACAGATAAATATCTAAATGACTGGGTATCTCATCTAAAATATGAACACAGGTCACTTGGTTTGAAATAACTGACTGCTATGGGTGCGTGCTTTAAGTCTGAGATGGTCAAAACATCTGATTGTTGCTCCTAATTCCCAATCTCGGTTTCAGTGATTTGGAGGCTGCAGTCAAAGTAATATTACAGCACAGTAAATGTTGTCAGAAAAAGTGCTGAACATCTGTTCAAGGTGGAGGTTTTTAATTCTTGCATACTGCATATGCTAATATAGACTTCATTTGTTTTGGATGGATGGAATACATCAAATGTAATTTTTTCCGTTTTTTGAGCATCCTGGACAGATGATACCTGAGAAAATTATCTCTGATCTGATATCCTTTTAATTTTGTTATTAATTCAAAGTACCAAACCAGTACCACTAAAATCTAAACGATACCCATCCCAAGGAACCGAGGATTGTTTCTCGACAGATTTTTATACAAATGGAAGTCTTTTTGAAAAAAGGGTCAGCCCCTACAGACCATTAAGAAGTATGCCGGTCTAAGACACTTTCACTTCCACTCTATAGGACTTGCTGAGATAATCCTCCATGGTCACCAGACAGCTAGCTGGCTAGGTTTCCAGCAACAAGAAAAGCTTTTTGCACCCTGAGAGAAGCGAGCGATTTCATGACAGACTGCAAGACGGCCACCATCATATTAGAGTTTATATTAGTCTAAAGATAATGTTGAAGAGCGTATTCACCACAAACTGTACCCCTGTGTATGCACTGATAAGCTGTAAAGCAGAACTTTAAGAACAGCTAATGTTTATTTCCTATTTGATTTACAGGGAGATTTATCCATTACTTTAGGCTAATGTGAACTACTTCGGCGCACGCTTGGGCTATTTATGCTTGCCCAGTACTTTGCTGTTCTGCACTCTCACATTAGTAGAGCTTCCGGGTACCCTTCAGTAAGACATTTCAAACAATGCAGCACCAGCATTTTTAGAAATCAATGCTCTACATGTCTGACCTCTGACAGAGAGACAGGCACGACCAGGTAGTTTCCTCCCTTCAGTGCCAGATGGCCTTTGTGGAACAGATCCAGGGTCAGCTGAAGATAGAGGATGGAGCCGTGGCTCCGTGTTGACAGATGGCTGCTGAATTTGCTCAGGAGCAGAGGATCAGGGGCAGAACCTGTTGGTGTGGTGACATTAGCGGCAATCTGGGTGCTGCTGCTGACCCGGTGATGGATGTAGTCACTCAGGTCGGCTCCCAGATCGCTGCTGTCTGGCAGGATGTCCAGCGAAATACCAGAGAACGGAAGGAGCGTGGTGATATCCTGCAGGAGAAGAAACAGTTAAATTACTGCTGATATGCTGTAGCAAATGATACCACACGAAAGGCACAATTCAACAGTTAAAGAGCTGCAGTCTTAGGTGTATTAGCAAAGGACACATTTAAAGCACCAAAATCAGGACCCATTCCTCAGATGCTCTTGCCTCTGACTCACACAGAGCCATGGGATACAGTACAGTAAATACTGTGACAATGACTCAAGCTCCAACATTGCTCACAGGCATCTCTCAGATTCGCATTTCATCTCCTCGCTTGCCATCCTCAGCTGCTCAACACCGGCCAAAACCAGCTATGACTGATCAAAAAAAAAAAAAAAAAAGAAAAGAAAAAAAATCCATGTTATTGCAGCTCAGTTCCTCATTAACCATCACTGACATTTTGGTTCAACGACAAGCAGCGGACATGTGATCGCGGACAGTGCTTCACTTAACCCCTTCACAACACTTCACTGCGAAATATTCAGGTTGCCATACAAGAGCGAGCTCTTCCTGTGAAATGGCTGAAGTGGTAAAAAGAGAGGAGAATCATGATCCATGTAGGAAGTGTGGACACCGCAGGAGCAGAATTAACAGCGGTACTGTTCATCCCTAACTTTTGATATTTAATGCTCACTGACTTTCAGTGAATCATGAAGAAAATGACCCCGAATGTGTTTTGTGTATTCCCAAACACTAATCCAATTATGCAACCGACTGGCTGGCTGTCAAGCTCCAGACTCCCAGCAGACTCCCAGTAGTATTACCATCCATTCAAGGCATAATCCTCGCAGCATTTGGAGGCTTGGCTTTGGCATTGGACAGATGCGTCCGCTGTTTGGTGGGATTACCAACCGGATTGAGAAAATACATCAGACGGGAGAGACCGACCGTGCCAAACGTCACACTGTCTATACTAAACGCAGTGAAAGCACAACATCAAACTACACAGTGTGTACAGGGAGCAAACACAAAAGAAGCAGGATTTGGTAATACTTCTGTCATTTGCGTAGTGTGAGCCAAGGTGAAATCTAAAAAGTTAGTTCACCCAGAAAATAACTCACACTGCCAGATATATAAATAGTTCGATTTGCATAGGTTAGGAGATTTCTGCCTCTGTGCAATTTAAGTTAAAGAGTTCTCGCCTGATCAGTAACAAGTAAAACACACAACGCATCCTGCTACAAACGAGACACATGGAACTGTATTTGAAGTATTCAAAAATAAGTTTTAAATTATTCAAAAGCAACATCTGTTTTTCAGAAACAGCAGCTGTGATACTTCACAGTAAGATTTAGCAATTATACAGTACCTGGTAAATGTCTATAAATATACTTTCATACATGTTATCAGAAGTGCTCACGGAGTGATCAAGAAGGATGAAGCCTTTTTTCAGCTAAAGCTTGATGAATAGTGAGGTACACCCATTTAAATATTAATTAAACTGGTTCCAGTGGTGTCACCATAGATTGGATATTTTTTAAAAATGAATGTAGCCTCCAGGTTTGAAAAGTGAAGCCAAAGCAGATGTTCCTCATGCTGCATTATTTCTAATGGTCCACTTGCATAGTAAACTATGGGACAATTATGGTACTTGTCACTTTATTTATGATCTCAGAGTCTTATTAGAAACAGGATGATTGTTAATTGTGTAAATTGCAGTCTCTCTAGACCCTCTCATCCAAAGACACACACATATTATTCCACAAACTCGAGGCAATAAAAAAATAGAATAAGAAAATGAACAACCCAATATATATAATATATATGTATACATATAGCTATAGATATATTGCCTATTCATCTCAGCCACTGTGATACTCTTACAAAACTATTTTTATATGCATGATATCATCCTAATCACTGAGCGGGTGGGGCCAAGGAGAGAAACACAGATGTCTGATAGCCAGGCCCTGCCAAACTTTCTTGGCTTGTGGTCATTTATTACTGCCAGAGTATTGTTTTGAAGTAAGTCGTGAGTCACTAAACATTTAAGACCTCTGAGAATATTCTTGTTTAAAAAAAGAATTTCCCACTTTTTCCCCAGTATTTATCCTTCAAGCTTGCGTCCTCTACCACAGGCCTGGGAGCTTCAGGGTTCTGCGTAGTATCTTTGTTGTTCCTAGGACTGCGTTCTTTTGGGCAGAGATCTCGGATGTCGTTCCTGGGATCTCTAGAGCCTCTTGAACAGTTTAGGGGTCACTGTCCCGAGTGCTGGGACCACTGTTGCCTTCACCCTCCAAACTTCTCGAGCTCCTCTCTCAGCCCTCGGTACTTCTCAAGCTACTTATCTTGCTTCTTTCTGATGTTGCTTTCACTCGGTATAGCTACATCAATCACTACAACCGTCTTCCTCTGCTTGTCCATCGCTACTATATCCGGTTGGTTAACCGTCACCAGTTTGTCCGTCTTTATCTGGAAGTCCCACAGGATCTTAGCTCGGTCATTCTCGGCCACTCTAGGACGCGCATCCCATTTTTACTTTCCAGGCCATACTCGCCACAGATGTTCCTGCATACTATGCCGGCCACTTGATTATGGCATTCCATGTATACCCTGCCTGCTAGCATCTTGTACCCTGCTGATTTGTGCTGGATTGTCTCAGGGGCATCTTTGCACACCTGGGGTTTTGCCTGGTGTGGTAGACCCCAGCCTGATGACCTGCTCTACCTCCTGAGCTACAGCTACCCCACCTGAGATAAGTTGGAAAATGTGTGACATGTGCTGTGTTTCAGACATAAATATTCTCACTCACCACGAGGCCTGTCCTGACTGTGACCACCAACTTAAGCCAGTGGGGGAATTTGGGGATTATTTTGGTGATGAAGGTGGCTATGGTGTCCCCGTAGTCTGGCTTATGAAATTCAGCCTCATTTAGACTGTCAACCAAAATGATGTAGTCTTCTTCAGGTAGCCTCCGTTCTGATTACACACATAAAAAAGAGAGAGTAAATAATAAAACAGTGTCTATATCATTAACTTTGCAAAGGCCACAAAATACAAACTCTAAGAAAGACTTATGCCGCGTATGAAGAAGACTGGTGCATCCTGGTTTTGCAGCACAGGATATGCTGAGAAAATTACCACCTGCCTATGCTGATTATTTTGTACAGAAAGGGGTCAGAGGCCATTGTTGTTTATTAGCTTGAAACAGGACATATCCATCATATTTTGCATCACCTAAGCTGTCAAAAAAAAAAAAAAGATCTGCAAGGCTTTTAGGTCTAGTACACTCACATTCACACAAGTGCTCTCCATTTTTCCAACCTGGTTTATAGAGATGGAGCAGACAAAAAAAAAGAAATAAAGAAAATAAGAAAAACACTTCTCTACTCAGACTGGATGGAGGTCCCGGCCATAATAACACATCCATCTATCTGATTGACTGTATCACGAGAAACCCTAACCCTAACATTCAAAGCCTTTTCTAAGTATTTTGTGACCTTGGAACCCCAAATCACAAAGACAAAATAACATCCTCATGTAAATGACCAAGAATCAGTTACACACTCTACAGCGTTTCAAATCGTTGACCTTAACTAGGAAAAATCATCAATGAGCCCATCATGGAGTCATTAAGAGCCCACCCTGAAACGGAAGCTATTTTAATCTTAAAATGTCTTTTAATGTTTAAATCCCATTGATCTTGGAGTGTGTGCGTATGTGTGTAATTACCCTTGCGCAGGCTGGCTATGGGCTCTAGGACACCCTTTCGGAAGGCAGCAATGGGGTCTTGAACGCAGGAACGTAAGCTCAGCGTGTTTTGTAGGTGAGGCTCTTGTATTAGCAGCTCCCTGTATGGGGCGAGCTGTGGCGCTCTGGCCAGCAGGGCGGCGACACTGTGCACAAACTCCGGCACCAGGCACGTGTATGTGTTGTCGGCCTGACAGAAATGGTAGGCGACCACCTGGAAGGAGGGAGAAGCAGGTGAAAGTGACAAATGCTGCAATCTGTATCTGTTTATCTCACAAACAAGTAGAAGTGCACAGAGCCGAAACATGAGATGGAACCGTAGATGAAAGCTGGTTCTTGTTTTAATGAACAAATAAGTACTGTAAAAAAAAAAAGAAAAGTCTTCAGCTACCCCTCATTTCTTTATTATATCTTGCTAAATGCGCAATAGGTGCACTGATTTATTGAAATGTGCAGACATGGAATTATAGCTATCAGGGAAACTGGAGTTTTCCCTGATAGCTTGAAAGTCAATATTTGGCATGACCACCTTTATTCTTCAACATTGCCTGACATCTTAGGCTCACTCTTGCCATTTCTTTAAGTAGTCTTCAGGAATAGTTCTGGAGTATTCCTGAAGGAAATTCAAAGCTCTCTTATGAATTATTCTGCCTTTTGTTCTCTTCTCTGTCATGATCCCACACTGCTTTTAGAGTGTTGTGGTCTGAGCTCTGGGGAGGCCAATCCATGACTGACTGTGTCCCACTGTTTTTTGTTTTTGTTTTTTTGTTTGTTTGTTTTTATCCAGATATGCTTCTACTGAACCAAAAATGTCATGACGGAAAATGACTACACTCATTCCCGTTCTTGTGTAATTTGGCAAACCTCAGCCTTTTCTCCCAGAACTTTTCAAAAACATTACTCCAAAGAAAAACTTCACATCTCAACATTTTTGCACTATTAAAAACTTTCGAGCTCTCCTGGCCATTTTTGTCACCCCTGAGGCATCTCGTCAGTTTCTGTACACTATCTGTGCAATACGTATTCGTTGTGGGTTACTGGTTATATACTGTATTCAAAATTGGCTGAATGAGAAACAGAGAGCAGAAGTGGTTAATTTTTGCAAGAATAGAGCAAGAGCATATTTCCCCCATACAGATAAATAGAACAAGAGAGAGAAGACATAGAAACAGCAGTTTAACCCGGTCACCATGTCCTCACACCCTGCATGCTGTTATTGGCTGGGGGCTATACACCTGTGGCCCATAGGCTCCTCAGCCCAGAAACATCCATTACACAGAAAACTTTGAAGAAAAGACGAACACGCAAGCAGGGATTCATTTTGTATCTGTACTTAAAAATATATTCAATATAACTGTACCTACATTATTATTATCGTATAGTTCACACTTGTTCGCTTTGCTTATGTATGAAAACAAAGACGTGTATGTTAATTTATCATGCTATTCTGTTGCTCTTTATTAAATCATTGTATATAGTGAAATGTCAAAAACAGCTGTTCATAAACATTAAACAAATAAATAATAAAAACACATTTATTGCTCTTCTTCTTTGCAAGCTACATTTTCACTGTATGAGACCAAGTAATCAATTACAGGCACTATTAGTGTCACTGCTTGATGAACACTTATGTGCATGACAACATCCCCAGTGCCACTGCACTAAAGGTACTTTAGCAAAATGTGTTTACAAAGACCAACGTACACACAATGTCAACTGCTACACATAATTTAAATAATTTATACAAATTGTGAGTGTTATAAAAAAAAATCTTCAAAGCTATATAGATGTTGATAATCCTGGTACTCTAGGCAAGTTTCATCCAGATCGATATAGTAAGATGCTAAGTGTATAGTAAGATTATTACTTATGCATTTATTTATTCATATCTTGTATTTTGGTTAATTGCAATCATAAAAAGTCAATTCCTATGCAGAAAACAATAATCTTAAATATTTTGAAACTAAAGAAATAAACTGACTGTGGTGAATACGAGCCATGATCTGAAATTAAAACAAGTGTCTTTTCTTTGTGATTTCAGAACAAATGTATGTACATCTACCCTTCAGGCGCTTAAAGAGTCGAGTCTGCTGAGTGTGGGCAGCTATGTATGTACATCTATGATTTTCACTTTGACTGAAAAGTGGTGCACTTTTCTTTAAACTGTGTCAAAACTGACTGACTCGCAATTTGCGGGAAAGGGAACGACACTACAGCACAGATTCAGATGCAGTTCAGTGTATTCAGACTGTATTATCCGCTTATCTGCACAGGAAATCAAAAAATGCATCAAACAATATAAGTACACAATATAATGAAATATAAACACAAATAAATGTATCCAGAAATCCTAAAGGTGGCTGAGTTATGACATAGTTTCTCTAAAACACACTAAATACTGTAAAAAAAAAGAAGTATTCATTTTATCACTAATAATAAAGGTGTTTTTTTAAAAACAGCAGATATACGGTAACTGTTTTGCTGAAGCATAAACATGTGCAATCTTGTTAAGGCGCCAGTCTAGGCTATGAGTGGTTCACATATAATGCTATCAATGATTTTACTTTTGAGCAAACATCTTCACCATCACAAGTAGTCTGACTAGTTCCCATGGAAACTCTTATTGAGGCCAAGTTAGTAAATTTAGAAGCTTCCATGTCATCTATGTGATGCAGTCAGCAGCATGTTCTGCGTGTGTTCAAAAAAAACAGAGAGGAACAGTCTGACATTAAAATTTTGTGTCACAAATGTGCAGCTTCAAAGCTCTTTAAAAAACAAAAAAAACAATGCTGCTCTGTGTTTATTGCTTCGATGTTTTTTATGAAGGGCTGTTTTACAGTCATAGCTCTCCGTAGGACTGTTTGAGATGTTGCATTATATTACCATACTTACAAATCTAGTGACAAAAAAACAACAACAACAAGAAGAAAAAACAGGGCTACTAAAAGCACCATGACAAAATAATATATCTCTAAAGGCATCCCTGTGATGTAAATGTAATTTTCTCCTGCAGGTGAGTCACAGCAGTCTGCTCAGCAACAGGATAAATAGCTATAAGTGAGTGTGTTCTTCAGCTATATGTGTATGCAATCTCCTATCATTGTCAGGAGTGAACATCAGCCCTGAACATCAGAATGTTTTGTTTGGTGGATAACGTGTGGGTTCAAATTAATGTTATGACTATTTAAATGTATGGTTTTTGGCTTTTTGCCTTTACTGGATAGAGAGAATGAGATTAGGGGAACTAGGGGAGTAAAACTGTGCACATTTAAACTGGGTAAACTATAGGTCCCTCCAACATTAAAATTAGGTTGAAGTTCATACTTGGGGATGGCATCAAGCCAGTAGTTTTGGTGGTTCAAGTGTCAATGTGAACCTGTGTTCTTGCAGGTAGACGAAAAGACTGATACAAGTCTCAAACCTGTTTGCTGAATATGACACATTTGAGCTAATTTTGCTGAATTAATTAAAAAAAAAAAAACATATATTAACACATAAAAATCACAATTATGCAATGAATAACCAGTCTTATTCAGCGCTGTGGGGAGGCGGGAGCCTGTTCAAGCTGTCACAGTCGCACTACAACACCCTGGACTGGTTGGCGGTCTGCCATAGGGCTGTACAGTATAGCACATGAACCTGGTAAAGAAATGAACTGTGATGTGGATCATAGGTACCAGAGAGAGAAGGTGGCAGTTTTTGGGACAGTCACGCTATGCATTTCCCCCTTTTTCCCACTCTTTTATGCTTCAGCGACTTTATGGTTAGACAGTGGCATCAATCTTGTCATCCGACTCCCCCAGAGAGCAAAAATGCACACTCCTGGAGTGTGGAGCTATTGTTTTCAGGTTAGAATATGGACTATGAGGGAACATTTGTAACTGAGGATCTTCACACGTACAGAAGTACTAGAAGTGCATTCGTGTGTGTTTTGAGTTACCCTGGCAGCCAAGGATCTGACAGCCTCCTTCCTCAGTGGTGTGCTATCGCTTGTGCCTGAAACGGTGCCCTGGTTGGGATGGGAATCAGCCGGCTGCTTGGAGGCTGCTTTTCCCTGCCTATCCCCACCTGCACACCATGCAGAGCAACAACAACAACAACAACAAACTCTCAGGTGTAAGCAAAGAAATGTCACGAGCCTATAAAGAAACACAGTTAAACTGCTGCAATTCATTAGCGCATAAGCAAGACTGGAAACTCTGGCACTGAGCAAAGCCTGCATTTCTCTGAGCTCATGCTAACTAACTCTGTCTTAAAGCTAAATTAAAATGACAACATACAATGCAGATATGGATAAATAATGCAACGGTGCTGAAAAATGAATGCTACACTGCTTTTTTCTTTTACACTGCTCTGTTTCCTCAGCCTGTAATTTTAACAATGCTTCTTATTGTACAACAGAAAAAGCCTGAAATCAGTCAAAATGTGCATATATGGACATTTTTATATTGCAGGGAGTGCCATAGATTCAAAAACAATGTGCATGTCACAGTGTGTAACGCGCATTTATGTGCAAAATCTTTTTCTTTTTTCCTCTCCTCAGACAAAAGAGCCGTGCCACTCATGAAAGGAGGAAAACAACAACCTCACTCGCCTTACACAACTGCAATCAGCAGAGAAACCTCAGGGGAGAACTTGAAAGAAGTGTCTTTGACCTAGTTACCAACTCCTCAAAAAGTGATGTTTCCTTAAATTTCATACATATATATATATAATAAAAAAATGCACTTTTACTAGACTGTACTGGATACTGTATGAATTATCCTTGCGGATGCATACAAAAACAAATTACAGTGCTCTGAATTTCTTTAAAAAAAGGGAAGACTCTTACACTTAGGGGAGGAGCCGGGGCTGTGAGGGATGCTGGGACCTCCCAGTGATGTACGCATGCCGTGACAGCTGAGCGTCACCAGCCTCCAGATGATGGCGGTCTTGCCAGATCCTGCATTACCCACAATGACAGCGCCGCGTCCCTCACAGCTGCGTGTTTTTCTAAGGACCTCCTCCAGACGCGTGAAGAGCCAATCCCGGCCAACGAAAGGTGTTTCCGTGGTGATGCCGGGGACTTCAAATAGAAGCGGTTTTAGCATGATGTCAGCTTGTTTGAATGGTACCAATCGCCCTGGATAGAGAGAAAACAATCGAGGTAAGTAAGTAAGTATGTGAGAACTCATCACCCTATGTACAGTACTGTGCAAAAGTCTTGAGCCACAACTCATTTCTTTATGTGTTAGTGGGAAAATAGGAAACATATACACTGATTTATTTAAATGTGAAAACAGAAATAACAGAATTTATTAGGGAAAACAAGAGTTTGTACAATTCTAATGAGCTTAAAGTCTTGGTCTGGCCGCATTTATTTTTTAACACAGTCTGAACTCTTAGACAGTTTTCCTGTCATTTCTTTTAGTAGTCTTCAGGAATAGTTCACCAGGAATCTTGAAGGAAATTCAAAATTGTTCGCTGGATGTTGGCTTCATTTTTTTAAATTCTCGGCCAAGATGATCCCACAATGCTTCAATAATATTGAGGCCCAGGGTCTGGGAAGGATAATCCATGACTGATAGTGCTTAATTGTGTGTTTTTCTATTCAGGTATACTTTTACTGCATTGGGAGTGTGTTTGGGATCATTTATCATTACTGAAAAATGAAGTCATTGCCAATCAGATGCTTTCCATATTGTATTACATGATGGAGCAAAATCTAATGTCGCTTTTTATGTATTCATAATTCAATCAGTTTTGGTAAGAGCTCCAAGACCACTTACTGAAATGCATTCCCAAACAATGACAGAGCCTCTCTGCTGACCTCCTCCGTATATACTAACAACAATTTGAACCAAAAAAGTCAAATTCGATTTCCTCACTCCACCGGTCCAGTTCTTGTGTAATTTGGCAAACCTTCCACTGAGACCATGAGGCTGATGAGGCTTCAGTGAACAGTAGATGAATCAACTGAAGGTCCAGATGTATCTCTCAAGTCCTGTGTCATGTCTTTGGTGAATTTAGTTCTTTTTTTTAAGGTCATGATTTTCACATGCTTTTTAGCTGCCTTTAGGTGTTTTTGTTTTTTTTAGACTTGCCACCTCAACATGTTCAGTTTCTTCAGTTTTGTTAAGGACACACTTGCTTAGATATGCCGAGTTTTCAGAAGCTCTTTGTGAATCGCCTTGACGGTGCAAAAAACCACAAAAAACAAAACAAAACACTATTTTACACCTGTCAAACTGTTTTCATAGATTCAACAAAATGTGGACAAATGATGTGCTTTTGTGGTAACAAAGTGCCTAAAGATACAATTTTAAATTGTTTTTTGTTTTGCTAAGTTGTCTGTGAAAGCACTGGTTTATCTCAGCAGTTAGGTGCCTTTTATGCTTGAATGACTCATGGTTGAGTCTTAAGTGGCTTAGCAAACAAGAAACATTCCTCTGAAAATGGTCAGGTGCAAGGACTGTACTGAAAATGACTTAAAAAGCAGCCAATGTCCAAAGAGATCATTTAAAAGACCTTAAGGATGTTACAGGCAGTAACCCGGGGCGTTAAAGCCTGGTACAAATTTATTGTGTGCATCTAATTTTGCTCTTATCTACTTATATTTATTAATTTTATGCCTTAATGGGCTAGACTGCTCTGAGTGACAGGCTGGTGCTAGGCCTCAAGCCATCCCTGTGGTTAACTGAAGTCAGGGACATTTTCATTGTGTTTGTGGCGTTGGAGCGTATTTTGGGTAAATATTACAGCTATAATCTGACAAATAATATGAACTGCTTGTGGTTAAACATACTAAATAGACACCTAAGAAGTTGCTTGAAATATGATCATTACATTTCCAGGACTTTATTTACAAGTTACTTAGCAAACAGTGTGTCTTTAGTCTATTGAAGCACCTTGTTAAATTGGCTAGCATTACTTGATGACTCCACTCTCCTCGTTCTCTAAATATGGCCACTCCTGGTTTCAAAAGCCACAACCCAGTTGTATGCAGTAGCAGTCTATGGTGGCTACATGCTGCATGCAGTTGTACTTGCTCACAAAATACCTTTGGAGTCATCACTTGTGCGTCCAGATGTGTTGTGTTTGCGGACAGAGCCTCTGTGCCCAGTAGCCCTTTGACTGTCCAGATAACCCAAATCCTCTAGTCGAGTGGAGCTTGTTGCTGTAAAGAGAGAATGGGAGGCGGATGAATTCAGCGAGAGAAAGAGAGATCCAGTAAAGATGCACATGCATACTGCAGAAACTCCAGTCAATTACTGTATCCATGGAGACAGGAAATATAAACAATTTTTGCTGTTAATGATACGTGCTCAGTGACCTTGAGGAGATAAGAGAGAAGAGAAGAAAACAGCTCTTCTCACATCCTGTAATATCAAGCTGACATGAGTCTGAAATGACCAAATGTTTCATAGTGTCTCACGCGTCAGGACACCAAATTTGTGATAATCAGTAGAAACACGTCGCCGGCTGTAATGCAAAAATGTATCAGCTGTCAATAACAGGATTACACGCATTCCTCTAATGACCAAATAAGCCACATAAAAGCCAACATGACACATACAATTGAGAACGTGTTGTACCGAAGGGCAAATAACAAAACAGATAGAGTTCTTTACTCCTACATTCACCTATCCATCCACCTACTCACACCACTGAGTTGACAGGTCAGCCAGGCATCTGCAGTTTCTGAGAAATTTAGTCTTTAGTCCACTGTGAAACACAAGAAAGTATGCGCTTTGCAGTTCCTTAAATTTGGTTTCCCACATAAACAGTGTATTTGTGATACATCACTATTCATTATTAACAGAGAAACAAGAGAAATAGAAGACCTAGCACACTGTAATGCAATCTGACACAACAGTCCATTAATAAATAGTACCTCTTGTTGTCAGTGAAGCAGTTCTGTTCGAGAGCTGCCAAATGAACTCGACTGCAAGTCACAACCGAGTTCATTAAGCAGCTTGAGGGTTTCTGATGGATTTAAGGAGAGAATAATTCTTAACATCCCTACACGTTTCAGTCCAGCAGCAGAAAACCAGTCGACACACAAGCAAAATATATATATGTTCATATGAGATGTTTTCGCTGGTAGTGCCTGCATATACTACCTTGCATATGCACACAGCTGCAGACATCAGGGACTTTGACTTGTTCTAATTATGCTACTTTTTGGTCCACTTGGAGGAAGTTTGGAGGAAGCATGCCCTTACAGTGCAGTGTCTGCATGAACATAAGCACACAGATTTACATAAATCACCTGAATATGACATTTGCATTACTTGGACTGTGAAAGACCCTTGCATCCTTTAAGTGTAAGAGTGAGGGTCTCTTACAGTACAAGAACTGTTGGAGACCCTCACAAAGGATGATTAATCTCATGAAAAATAAAGTCACTTGGAGTGGATTCTGCAATTAAAGCAAAAAACAGAACAACAAAATCTGTCTCGCATCTCAAAAAACAATACTAACGTATTCGAGTGCCAGCAAAAGCAAATAGTTATTAGCGTCTGCTGTCCTGTCCCTGCAAATAATTTCACTTTCAAACTACATCTAGGCAAGTAAGCGTTTCACATACTTGAAAATATTTTATCCTTATAAATTGCAAAACTTAATAATTAATTGCACATTTCTGTAACTCACTTAATGTTGCTTAATTAAAAAAATAATTAAAATAGTGCAGTGTAAAGCCTGGTTTTTGTCTGTTTTTAGAGCAGCTGGAGAGAAAAAAGGGAAGAATCTGTTCCAGCCTAATCTCGAGCTCTTCCTAGTTCTATTTTTCACTTTTAACATCAGGCCGTTTAATCCAAGTGGCTGACAAATCCAGACAGGAAATCAACTAGATTACAGCCACTGCAGGCATAAGTGCTTGTGCTCGACCTTTGCCTTCTTCCAATATTGTTTCTATGCAGTATTTTTTTTTGCTCCTATTTATATTATTGGTTTGTCTGCTATTGGAGGAATAAATAGCATATATATTTTATGGCTTTGGAAATGAATCCATTGTTATTTTAAGAGTTTATTTTCAATGAGTAGCAGACGGGTTCATGTCATTCATTCATTGCTCTTTGTTATTGGCAAATAAAAAAAAAATCCTCTGTAAAATCTGAAAATCTGGCATTACTGCTGTCTCTAATCCCTTTGGAGAGGGATAAAAAAAAAAAGGCTCAAGTCACGTTGCACACTGTACACAGACCAATAAATTAGGCAGTGGGCAAGACAGTGACTTCCTATAATCGTGTAATAACATTAAATGAAATCACTGGTAATCTCAGAGCATGTGAGAAAGCATATCAGCATAGATCTGCACTGTTATGGGCTGACAGGCTTTAAAGCAGAAGTTTTAATCACATCCTGAAGATCCTGGCTGCAGTATTCTTCAACACAACCAATCAAAAACTTCTCTACACTCAGACATGGGCCACACAATGTAAAATATATTTGCATCTTGCATTACTGCATGTCATTCTGCCGCACCATCGCTCGCTTTGCTTTCTGTGGAACAGCGAGAAAGACACACTGAACTTGCTTCTTTGAAAATACTCCAGTAGATACAGCTCACACTTGGCTGATCAGATCCCTTTCTGACACGTTTACTATCTCTACATGTGTCCATCAGCCTGCAGCAGCAGAGTGAGCGAGCGAGTGTGGGTGAAAGCTGCCGAGGCCTGTTGATATTCTAATTTACAGGCTCATCAAAAACACATATAACCTGTTCTTTGGACTCCCTAGTAAACAATGATGGGCTTTCTGGATCAACAAATATCAATCGCGGTGTGAACTCTGCATTTAGGATAAAAGAAAGTTGTGTGGGGGATGAGCCGTTAATATACTGTGAAAGAGTACAGCATGAGATATTTCAGAAGTGGGAGGGAGCTTTCAGGACAAAGAACATGCATAAAATGACTGTAAATATCAAGCAAGAACACAAGTGGCGAAAACTGAGGATTGAAAGAACATCCACAGCAAGAGGATGGAGCACAGTCTGCAGCAAAACAGTGTGAAGGAGGTGTGGGAGTGGGATGAGAAAGACTGCTGGCTAAAGACAACCAGGCCAAATGGCTGAGGGGACACAGTTAAAGAGTTAAAACATGTTTTTCAGCCAGTTTGACACAGAGACTCTTGGACAGTTTGACAGGTCAACCCATCTCACACTCACTGACCATCTATATGTTCCCTGTTGATGAAAGTCTAGCTGATTACCCCATAGCCCCCGTTGATCCTTCATCACTTTAAAGGTCAAGCCTCCAGTATCCCTGATGGCATTACTTACACAATTTAATCACAAGCAGCTCATTAGAACCCATTTAAAAGCCTTTTCAACCCTAAAGGTATCGATACTCTTAATTGCTTTCTGGCAGAAAATAAAATAAATCTGTGAAGAAAATATCATGCCAGGTTTAAATTATTTTCACAGGATTTTTCTCTGATATCAAGTTTGTCAGCCAATTATGAAGTCACAAATTCTTGATGTAACTTGGCCATGGACATGACAAACTTAAGACTGATATTTCAATTCAAATTACTTTCATTTATATAGCGCCAAATCACAGCAGCAGTCGCCTCAAGGTGCTTTATCTTGTAAGGTAAAGACCCCTACAATAATAATAATAAAAAAAACCAACAAAAAACAACAACAACAATCAGATGAGCAAGCACTTGGCGAAAGTAGGAAGGAAAAACTCCCTTTTAACAGGAAGAAGCCTCCAGCAGAACCAGGCTCAGGGAGGGGCGGCCATTTGCTGTGACTTGGAAGATAGCCAGAGATGAATAATAACAACTATTCATTAAATGCAAAGACATGGATAAACACATGTGTAAATCTGAATGACATGCAGGCGATCCTTAGCTGCTGCCTTTCATGACCTGAGTGATGGAGGAGGAAGAGCAGGAGGGTGTTGTGAAGGAATGACATCAGGAAATATGCACACATACAGTGGTACCAAGGCAGCGACACCCATTTTTGGTCCAACCGCCCAAGATCTACAGCTGGGACATGGTTAGATCATCAGAATCATCATCATCATCATCATCATCATCATCATCATCATCATTTATTTATATAGCACTTTAAAAACACACCTGGTAGACCAAAGTGCTGTACAATACTAATATGCACATAGTGATAAAAAACAGACATAGCAATAACAATAACAAAAAAATCAATCAGTTACCCACAGAGTTAAAAGCCAGGGAATAAAAATAGGTTTTTAATAAAGACTTAAAAAAGAATGACTGAACACAGCCAAGCCAGCTGTTTTCCTTTGTTTTTTCAGTTTTTTTAATGTTGTTTATTAACAGTAACTAAAGCAGACTACTAGCACCTCTGAACCTCTCTAATTGAAAATGTAAATGGGTCATTCTATGTGTGTTCGCCAAATGCCTCCCAAGGTATCTTACAGATTTTCCTGGAAAAAAACATCCAGGGTAAAGATGCACATGGTAGTAGTTTTTAAGAAAAGATTTCAGGTCCCTCCTCTCATTAGTTTTCTCAATTTCAAGAGATGAAGGCAGAGCTGGTTTTAGATGTCTTTTTTTTCAGGGGCTATTTGAAAAATTCCATTATCTGGAAAACTGCTTCAGTTAGGTCCTTCAAATCTTTTAGGTACTGTGGCTCTGTGAATATGGACTCTCATGAGTGCAGCTGAAGTTAACACAGAATGATGGATGCTTGAAGTCCCTAAAATATCTGGATAAAATATTTGGATCTCTGATCTCTGAGAGATGATTTGGAGGTCTGTAGGAAGTCCAGTTTTGCAGGTAGGGGACTGATACTTTATATACGGGTTCTCATATACAAGCAACATAACATTCTTTAAAACGGTTCAAATCAGGTTACCGGTTTCACTGATATTAAAGCTTGAATACTTGAAAAAAACCCAACACATTTTCATCCAACTTCAGTGTGATATTCCCCAGGTATGACACCATGTACCAAATTCAAATTCAGCTTCTTAGAAAGACCAAGTTTCTGTTAATGTTAAATCCAAAATCTGTTACGGCATTCTCTCTCATTTTCCCAATATGAATTTTTGAAACAGTCATATTTAAGTAAAGATTGTTTCAGAGGCAGAGCATGAAGTCTGAATCCAATTTATGGACCCTCACTGCCCAGCAAGACAAGACTTTTATGAACAGGAAGGGAAGAAGTGTGCTGGGTGCCGTTGCAAAGCACGATCTATTTCATAAAATGTAAATGTTAAATGTAAAAAAAAAAAAAAAGCCATTTTATAGTGAGTCATGTGCTCGACTATATCTTGGTGAAGACCATCATCTAACCCATAATACAAAAGTGAACTGTTATTTTTACACTCTTTTTTAGATAAATTACACAAACATCATATAACGTTTTTTGTTTGTTTGTTTGTTTGTTTGCCAGATTAAGAGTTTTATCAATTCCCCCCAAAAATAATTGTGTGAATATTTGTTTTTTTTTCTCAACAAAAATAACAGGTGAAAAAAAAAAATGATCTGGAGTTTTAATATCATTCTAAGAGGCCGATTTAAACACGTTTTGCAATCAGACCTTGATTCTTTTCCAAATTTGTAAAAACGTGCCCAGCTAACAAACCTGACCCAGAACCACAGGCAAATGTACTCTTCAGTACCACCCATGGCAAGGAGGGGGGAAGGGAAGGAAGGAAACTTAGAAATTTACACAGTCAGAGAGGATTTAGTATGGTGCTGAAAACGATCAACCTCAAGTATGAACCACGATGCTGTAAATAGTCTCACTTTTGAAAGAGCCACACAAGCTGTTTCTCCTTGTTTCCACTCTTTTGGCCAAACTAAGCTAACTGCCTGCTCACTGCAACATTAAGCAAAAGCTACCAGGCTGCATATTAGAAAGCTCAGCAGAGAGGCAGTGCGCTGGCAGAAGAAAAAGTCTTTAAAGTGGGGATCTGGATCACTCTCCAAAAAAAGAAAAAAAACGACAGTAAAGTAAGGCACTATCCTCAGCACAGGATGTACTCTCCTAGTATCCCTCCAGCTTCAGAAGACGTCCTACTGTTCTGTTATCGTAACCATGATGCTCCAGTATCCTTGTTAGCCAGTAGTATTAATCTCTCATATAACAAAGAACTCTAATACGCTGCCACTAAAGCATCTTCAACCACATTTAAAAGCGTGGACTACGTGTTAAGAAGAGACAGGTACCTGGGAAATTTACTGAAGGCACAAGTAGTTGATGCAGCTAATTCATTCATACATCTTTAGTGTCCGATATTGCAACAAAAAAGCAAACTACTTTAGCGCTGCCCACCAAAATGGCGGCAGTTTTAGTCCACCAGAAGATTAATGAAGCAGCCAACTCTTATTGAATCTAGCCTGCACTCCTGCTTCTTAGAATCAGCATTTTTCTTAGTAATGTGTGAGAAGTTACTCCATTCATCCATTCTGCAAATTCTCTCTGGGATCACATTAATAGGAACAGATAGATGGTCACAAATGGTGATAAAGTTTAGCTCTGGTTTGGACTTTAAATTATGTATGGGCTAATTGCACAATTAAACATTAGCATCTGCACTGGGATAGATCTGATTATATACGCCCAGACTGTAATCTACATATTCTTTTCATTTCTTTGCTACGTGATGCTCTGCTGCTACTAAATCTTGCTGCTTTGCATACATTAATGGATGGACCTCATATTCATTACACACAATGCATCTTACATTTTTTGTAGCTTCTATCAGTCGTGCACTACTATCCATTAACTTTATCATCATGTCTGAATGAGCAGAAATCACAGAGGTCAGGTCAGACCTAGCAGCATTTAGATATCACTTTCAGTGGTGCACAGGCCAGACGTGCATGGGCACAGGAAAGATACAATTTCTGTTTTTGTCTACAGATGTCTCTTGTGTTTGTGAGTTACTCAGCTTTTTTTTAAGCATGAATGATTTGGAGACTGAACAAATTTCAAACTTTTGACATAAGACTCCCACTTACGCTGCTGAAAACTAATCAAACTACAGGACAAGACCCAAAGCTGCTCCTTAGGTCCACATTTCAGTACTAACACGGCTCCATAAACTTCAGAGAGTCTAAAACAGACAGTTTGCATGTGTTCACTTGCCAGGGTTACACAATGAGACCTCTCTAAAAATCACAAATGCATATTGACTTGCCTCACACACACACACACACTTCTCTACAGTTTCACAGAATAGATGTTTACAGTAAACTCTGTGTTGCGATGAGAACAGATTTATAACCAGCTGTGGATATAAACCAACTCACGATCTAAAGTTTGATGCTTCTAGCTGTTTTCTAGGAGTCTCTCGTCTGAAATGATGGACCTTCAACAGCATAAGACAGCAAGATCCATGTAAAATGAAAGAGAGCTGCACGCATTTATGCGCCTGCTACAACACTGGCAACTTTGTTAATTTCTAAAGCTATTATGCTACTTCAAATCTACACATTCTCCAGCTACTTTTTTAGGTACACCTGTTCAACTGCTTGTTTAGCCACAAATCTAATTAGCCAATCACATAGCAGCAAGTCGGGGCATGTAATCACGTAGATGTGGTCAAGATGACCTGCTGAAGTTTAAACTGACCATGAGAATGAGTAGGAAAAGTGATTTAAGTGCCTCAAAATGTGGCATTGCTGTTGGTCTGAGTATTTCAGAATCTGCTGATCTATTTGGATTTTATTCTCTAGGATTTACACTGGTTTACAGCAGCAGTTCTCTGAGCAAAAGTGTCCTGTTTATCTCAGAGGTAATGGCAGAATCACCTTCACAGTAACCCAAATACCTACTTGTTACAACCAAGGTATGCAGAAGAGTATATCTTAATGCACAACACGTCAGCCACACCAGGTGCTACTCTGGTCAGCTAAGAACAGAACTGAGGCTACAACTTTATTTATATAGAGGGAAAGCAAACCAACAGTAATCTCAAGGTGCTTTTGATTGTAATGTAAAGACTCTACAATAACAGAGAGAACTAACGTCACACAGATTCACCAAAACTGGACAATAGAAGATTACAAAAATGGTGCGTGGTGTGGGAGATATTTTCCTGACACACTTAGTACCGTCCTTCAGCACCACAGCCTATCTGAGTGTTGTTGCCGAGCATGTTCATCCCTTTATGACCGTAGTGTGCCCATCTTCTGATGGCTGCTTCCAGCAGGATAGCAAGCCATGTTACAAAGCTTCAATCATCTCAAACTGGTTTCTTGAACATAAGAGTGAGTTCACTGGACTCAAATGGCCTCCACAGTCAACAGATCTCACTCCAATAGACCACCTTTGGGATTTGGTGGAACGGGGTATTCACATCATGGATGTGCAGCCAACAAATCTGCAGCAACTGTGTGATGCTATCATGTAAATATGGATTCATCTATAACTGGTGGTTAATAATAAAGCTGTGAGGAACATTTCCATAAAAATGACTTGTGGCTGAATGCAAAATGCAATTCAATGTTTTAATCTGAATCTAACTGGAGCACAAGTTTATCTTTATCTGTCTACAGTTTGACACTAATACTCCATTAAACACCTAAATTTTAAGTTTTAGATTTCATTTTTTCTTGTCTTATTATGTATATCATATATAAATATATTCATCCTGCTCCTCTATGTCTAATTGTTCATGAAGATGAAGTAAAATCCTAACAGCTACATGCAGCTTGTTTCATCTTGATACTGAATTTCATCAAGAGTGTCTAAATGAAAGCACCAGCTGACAGAAGAAACTGGCAGGCGTTACTGTGAATCCACTCCTTAGGGAATCTCTTCTTTTGCTCCCACTACAAATGAACTGACATCTAAAGGAAGAAAAAGAGCCTCATGCATTAGGAAAGATCGTGACTGTAGAGGGAGGGGGGTATTTTTTATGACAACTAGAGGCCTCCCAGGACTTTTAACTGGTACTGCTCACTGTGTGTATCCAGCCTCCGTGGTAAGTAGAGCACCAGCACACGGTGCAGTGAAGTTCAGTTCTGCATCACAGGCATTTTCTAAATTATGCTTCTACTGCATTGCATGAACAGTTTGAGAGTATCAAGTTAACAATCAACTTAATCAATTTGCTATTCAGTCAATATTAATCAGTCCATTAATTAATCACTCGGGTCACAGCTGCCATATTCATACTCTCATTAGCCCACTTCATCTACAGTATAATGGCATCTTTTAACAACTCACTCACTAGCTCACTAATTATGAATCATTTGTTTAATGTGTGCAAGAATGGAGGTGTAAAAATGGCACGTTTTGCTTTTATGCGTGTTGGGGGTAATGAGTGGGACTATTTCTTGGCCGGGAAAATTAACTTCCTGGAATGTTTGTTGGTTGCAACTTTGAGGTGACGGCAAGACCCTAGGAAATACGCAGTAATTAGCCAGACTGTATTCCCTTTAGATTTCCTTAGCTTGGCTAATAGACAGCCAGCTTCATATGAAACTGGGAGATATGAAACGTATTAATCCATCAGCAGCTGAGAAGGTGCACAATCCCAAATCTCTCTCAAAGTCATAACCGCTTCTTAATTTGCAGAATAAGAAAGAACGGGAACCTGGGTACCTGCCACTGAGTTTGGACGGGGCAGCGCAAGAGAGGAGGTGCTGTGCAAGTGGTGCTGTGGGAGGGGTCGTTTCGGTGCTGGTGGAGTTCTGGACTCCATGATGTCCATTCTAGGTAAGGCCTCATCTGGCTGGGCTGTGAGATTGTCCCTGGTTGGCCTGGGATGGCGGTCCTCATTTGTATGGCCCATTACGCCGCCACTTCCCTCTGGGCCTTCGTCCTTACCCAGACCCTCTGTGGAGATGCTGCGCTCCTCATTCTCAGAAGAACTAGTGATTGTTGCTGAGCGGCGGAAAGAAAAATATGGTTAACAGAGCCAAAAAAAGAAAAAAACAACAACATCTGGCATGTGACTGCTTATATGCACATCCTTATAAATGACTAAAGACAAAAATTTAAGCAATAGCTTCAACATCATCAAAAACACATTTAGTCAATCTACAATGAAATATATCCTTTTTTTTACTCACAAGTCATCAATCAATAAGTTTCATTGTACTTGATGAGCCCTCTACCTTTTTGTGTTCAACTATAAATACAAACTCTATTTAAAGAGAAAAAAAGTGTCCTATTTTGGGAGAATCAGACCCGTAAGCAACAAAGACAGCAGTGTCCCAGTTTTGACAGGAGGGAGCTGAAGCCTGAAGGCTGAAGTGGCACAGACAAACAGAGAAACTGGCTGTGGGGTGGAGGTGCACATTTTACATAGATAGTGATGTTGCATCTCCCTAACTTTCAGAGTGTAGGAAGGTGTGGCAAACACCAGAAGAGTCATATTTCATTTCCCTGATTCCATATTATATTCCATGTTTGTTTAGCTAACTCTTTTTTTTTTTTAACTTCTGATGATGCACGACTAGGCATCTGTGTTGGACGTGCGTCACTATGTGTAAAAAAAAGAAGAAAAAAAAAAAACACAATTTGAAGTCATGCAATATGAACAGATACCATCTGGAGACACAGAGCAGCAGCAGCTCTCACCTATAATTCCACTATCCTTGCTCTCCAACGTTGAGGTGGGGCTTTGAGATGGAGGCCCTGGGCTGCTCCCAGTCATGAGTCCACAAGGAGGGCAAGGGGCTGGGCTGGATGCAGGGCTAGAGAGGGTTCCACTGGGACTGCTGCTAGAGCCACAGTGGGGAGAAGGTAAGGGTAAAGGCTGAGGCAAAGACTGGCCTCCCGCACTGGTGCTCAGGGTGGACGAGGGGCTCTCTGAGCAGGGTGAGGCTGTGCTGCAGGTCAGGGTGGAGCTGGGACTCCCCCCCTGAGCAGAGGAATCATACTGGGAAAAAAAAAAAACAGAGAAGAGAAAGGGTTAGAAAAAGTTAAGCCATACATAAAGGTGGAAAAAAAGGCTCTGCAGAACGATATTTGAGCATGTTTAAGTGAAATTCCTCTATGTTGAAAGTGGAGTAAATTAGCAGTGCCAATTTCAAACCTTTTAACAGCACTTCACTCCTCGTGACACTGTTGGCCTTCTTGCGCAGCGTTATTTGCAATAGTGAGTGAATATGTTTGAGCGTGCATGCAGATGGGAATTGAAAAGATAATTCCAGTTATTTTCATCCTTGCTGTCATTTCCCAGTTTTTCTTTTTTCTGAAGATGACTGGCTGTCGTCAAAACTAAAATCAATCACTGCAGACATTCAGAATTTACCACGCTCTGGGGTTTTTTGCAATGTACCACACAGAGCAAAGACAAAAAAGTGCAAAAAAATCACGGCATCTGGCTTTTTAAACAATGTTACTGATTAAAACGGCACACCTAAATTTTAAGTAGCTGTTAATGTGATAAAAGCTGACTGGCTTGTTTTTGCATAGCGCACTGGACAGGAACTACGTGTAAAGAGTTAAAGCACAGCAAGTATTATACTCGCTTCTCGAACACACACAGCTTTTTTTTAAGTCCGTTTCCGCCTATTTCCCCTCTGATGAGTAAATTCAAGATACTCAGACCTGACTTTGCATACTTGCCAATGCAGGAACTATAAC
The DNA here is from genome assembly GCF_001858045.2 of Oreochromis niloticus. Classification (NCBI taxonomy): domain Eukaryota; kingdom Metazoa; phylum Chordata; class Actinopteri; order Cichliformes; family Cichlidae; genus Oreochromis; species Oreochromis niloticus. The sequence goes on from NC_031965.2 coordinate 14,761,133, forward strand.
ACAGGAAGTAAGTATTTAACCCTTTAAAGCCTGCACCATGAAATACTTGCCAGAAATTTCTATTTTATTTTATTTTTTTTGAAAATTGAGTGTTAATTAAACCTCAAATATAGGAGTTTTAATTTGTAATATATTTGTTACATTCAGCATTTTTCTGCAGTTTATCGTTTAAAAACGTATTGTGGAATTTATTTAAGTTTTCCCGTAAGGAAAAAAAAAATCATATTTATGATGCAGAAGTAAGAAAAACTGTATGAAATGTATAAAATATGATATATTAGACATTAAGGGGTTAATAGTGCAAAAAAAAAATTACAAAGCTAAGAGCCAGGCTGGAAAAAATGGATGTAATAATAAAACCAAATGTTCTATCATACCCATCAATAAAAAAGCCTTCAACTTTTAAACTCACCTTTTGAGAGAACAGAAAACACACATGCACACAAAATAGCAAGTGCACATCACTACAGCAGCACTGCGGTGAGTTACATTATATAAGACAGACTGTGACGTTTTTCTTTACGTTGTCAAAGGGCTTTTGGTTCTAACTCGTACATTTTAATGAATGGTTTTAATCTATTGAGTTTCTCCACTGGTCTTTAAAAATACATATCTATATCATATAAAAATTCATAGCTTTTTACCAGTTGAGGGAGCGAGAAGTGAAAAATGTTTGAATTAACATTTACTTTAAAAAACGGGCACAAAAAACAAAAAGCAGTCTTTTATCCTTTCATTTGATCACGTGCATTTCAGGTCTCTTCATTACTGATGCAACCTTTCTGCAACACAGAGAATGTATGGAGACAAGGCAGCAGAGTTTAAACAGCTCACTGTTATTCCCTTTATACCAAAGCCTCATCTATCTTAGCCAGGACAACCCACATTCCTCATATGAGCTTTGCTATCTCTGTGAAACTGACTGAATCTGGAGCTCAGGTGGTGGAATGAGGCTGCGAAAATGGGCCATGGCTGAAGCATGCAAAGGCATAAAGATGGAAATACATTCGTGCAAACAATAACTCTTCATACAGAGAGGTTAAACCAATTATGCACTGAGCACACACACAGTATACAATGAGTTCTGCGCAACTGCATTTTAAAATGCAGTCTAATTATCTTTAATAAGCTTGATTCAAATGTTTAAAGAGGATTGTGACGGCAATCGAAAGTTGTTTTTCTTTTAAACCATCCATTCTCCTTTTCTATGCCATGGCAGTATGGGGCCGGTTAATCAATATGTGGCCTTACCTTCTTTTCCCTCCTGTCCTCCATAGGAGAGCTAGCAGTACCGGGCGTTGTTTCTCCCAATAAGAAGCATAGTCTGGTCATTAGTTCCTGGTTAGAGAGGGAGGAGCCAGGCTGTGGCTCCACGTGGAGGTCTGGAGCATACACACATTCAGGACACAGGGATTAACAAGCATGAAAAAACACAGCAGGCCAAATGAAGCCACCGACAAACCGATGCTGCAGATTGAGCACAACTCCCTTTTAGAGCTTCCCACCCAGCAGCATCAGGCAGTGGACTGCAAGAATTGTATGCATCCACAGGTCAGCGCAGCCCCAGCTGCACTGATTACGGATGCACAGACAGTGGCTTTCCAGTCCCCGGGTTGACGCAGCAGCAGCGAGAGGTTGTGTGAGGTTGTGAGTTTGCCCGTGCTCACGCCTGCCAGGTGCTCTCGGTTAAGAGACGGGTTGTGAATTTCAATGAGCTCGGCGTCGACTCTGGAGCAGAAAGAAGGAGTGCCTCGGCTCTGCCTGCACTGTCTTTCCTAGAGACTGGCTAACAAAGGCCATGTGCAGCATTCATTTATCACTGTTTAAGGCTCCCCTATGCTCTGACCTCCAACCCCTGCTTCTTTAAGGTCCGTGCTTACTTCAGCAAGTAAACAGTTTTCGCGTCTCTACGCTTTATCCGGACGAGCGATACATTCGTTCATTCTCGCACCTCATCTGTGTGCTGTTATCAGCTGAGTAACATGCATATTGAGTAGGCATATAAACAGGATGACAGGACATCACGGATTACAGGAACAGCTCACTCCTCCTCGCAAACATCTTTTCGTTTAGACATCACATTCAGTCCACTCAGTCGTTCTCTTTCTGGCTCACTCTCACGTTTTAAAGACACTACATCACTCTTACAGACAAACAAATTGTGTACAAAACACAAGTCAAACCCTGAGAGGAAAGGGTCAGTTCTGAGAATTAAGTGTGGTCTTTTTTTGTCTGCTTTTTGTTTTGTTTTGTTTTGGAAGGTGCCCCAGTTACAGCCTTTCTTAGTGTAGCCTTTGTTGGTACTTTTTTCACAGCTTGGGCATCTGCTGAAGACTTGGGCAGGATGTGTATTTCGGCGAGGGGGGAGGAGGGAAAACTTTGCATTTAGTCAGCAGTGCACTGAGATCCAATCTGGAGTAACATGAGGACACACCGAATGTCCAGTTCTATTCATCAAACCACCTAGCAGTTGCCATTGGAAACGGGAAGCTGAGAGGTGCCTGGCAACCAGGATGGAAGATGCCTCGTGAAATCTGTTTAGCCCAAGGGTAGCCCTCTGGCCAGAAACACAGAGAAAGCTGGCAGAGAGGTCCGTGTTTACACCATTATTGCTTTCATCTAACCTTAACTGTGTAAAGCAACATAAAGAGAAGTCAGGGCGACGACTCAAGAGAAACTGGGGTAAAACAAATCCACTCTCAGCCATCCCATGAAAATGACACAGGCACCACTGTCCTTATATACATCTGACAGAGGAAAAAAACTCAGCAAAGCCTTTTAGATGTAATTAACCTGCCCTCATTTTCTCTTGAATCTCTTTCTCATTCATTCTCTCTCACCTATAGCCCTATTCTCATTCACCTCCACTGATCAATACCTGCCAAAAAAACAAAACACACACGACGATGCTATACCCACGCCCACACGCTCCCGTTCTCACCTCTGTGGTCTGCCTTGCCACGGCATGAGGCAAAGACGAGTGGCTCTCTCGCGCTGGAAGAGCCATCCACATACTCCAGCCTCCTTACCCGTCCTTTGGCCACAGCAAAGAGGCAGAAGGGAGAGGGAGGGAGGGAGGGAGGGAGAGCAGGCAGGGTGGGAGGGATTGAGGGTGGAGGTAGGGAGGGATATGAAAGAAAGTGAGAGAGAGGGAGGGCGAGAGAGAGACACAGAGAGAGAGAGAGAGAAATTAAGCCTCCTCAGATGAGATCTGTGGTGCAGAATTTGAATTGTGTCCCATGAGTATAAAGAAGAATGTACACAGTGTAAGCCATGCATACAAACAGTGCAACATTCACTGGACTGTGGGCGGATATCTATAATATATTAACACCACAAATGTGTGTGTGTGTGTGTGGTGGGGACAGCGGTGCACTCTGATGTGTGTGGGTGTGTCTCACTTTATGCAACATCTCAGGGTTTTTTGAGGTGCAGATTCTTCAGCACTGGAGCCCGTTTGAGGATGAGATGTTTGTGAACACTGACATGGTTTTTTTTAATACTCAAGGCTTCTTAGTGTTTGAATCACACATGTGAATCAACTCGGAAACACTCGGAAGTCTAACATACTGTTCAATATTTGATCACCAAAGCCATGACACTCTAATATAGATTTAGATATATTTTTTCACTTACTGCAATTTTCATTCTCATATTTGCTCGGGTGGGAAAACAAGGCAGTGCTGCATGCAATGAAATGCAATAGCACCTTTTTCTGAATGGCTGTACTTACTGCAGCACACTGCCACCTGGTGTTCTCTCTAAGGTTAGTAAATGTAAAGTTAACTTTCTTTCATGCAGCGAATTTAGATGGATTCATGTATGGAAAACATCGCAGAACATGAAGGGTTTTTTTTAAGATTATTACTACTGAAAATATTTACTCCTTGTTTCATGTATTTATAAGCTTTAAAATATTTAAAATTCACAAAGGAATATGCAAATCAAGGAAATTTCAGTATAAGATACTATAAAATTTGTGCTCTAATATTTCTTTTGATTGACCTACTATGAAGAATGCTGTACGTACAGAGTTGCTCACCTTAAACCTGACATTAACCAGTATATACAAGCACTTTGCTTTATGACCTACAACTCAACTTTCAAAAACAATAAAGAAAATTTGAAAGTTACACACACCGAGCATTAGCTTTTTACGGGTAATTAAGTGGTACCTTAATATGAATCACAGTTTTTTATTCACACAGAGTAACTTTAATGACATTGAAAAAGTAAATCCGTAAAAACAAACTACACCTTTTTTAAATTCTAAGGTTTTACATATCATGAGAAGTAAGTAAAGTAGATGAATACATTCTCAGATGAACAACATCACATAAATATTACAATATGTCATTATTTATGTAACATAAACTAAGGCAAAAACGCAGCAGCAATCTTGTGAAGGAGACTTTTAGCGCTTCCATAGGAAGCACAAAGGTAAGTGGCGGGTGCTGCTATCAAATGCACTTAAATAAATGCCCATCAAGTTGATTATTCTACAGTGAACACCACTAGTGGAAAACATGCAGGACAATCTTTCAAGGAGTGGACATCCCTGACAAATTCACTCAGAGAAACTGAGTACTGCATGATCTCAGCCCTCAGGTGGCATGTTAAATGTTAAAGTTCATGACAGTACAATTAGAAAATGATTAAATAAGCATGACTTGTTGGGAAGGGTCTACAGGAGAAAGCACATGCCAGCATAGATTAGATTTACAAAGTTACATATGAACAAATCACAAGACTTTTGGAACAATTACCTTTGTACAGATAAGACCAACATGGAGATGAATGACAGCACCACGTTTGGAGAAAACCAAAGACAGTATATCAGCACAAACACCTCATAGCAACTGTGAAGCACGGTGATGGAGCGGTGATGATTTGGGCTTGCTATGCAGCCACAGGACCTGGACGCCTTGCAGTCATTGACCATGAACTCCTCTGTACGCCAAAGTATTCAAGAGTCAAAGGTGAAACCATTCTGACAGCTAAAACTGAAACTGGTTCATGCAACAGGATAATGATCCCAAGCCCAGCAACAAATCTCCAACAGAATCGCTTAAAAAAGAAAAGAATCGAGATGATGCAATGCCCCAGTCAAAGCCCAGTTTGCAACCAAACAAATACCGCAGCAGGACCTTAAGAGAGCTGTCTGCAAGTGAATGCTCACATACCTCAATGAACTGAGTCAATGCTGTAAAGAAGAGTGGGACAAAATTGCTCCAACAGTGTGAGAGCCTGATAAAGTCATACCAAAAAAGATTACTTCAAGTTATTGCTGGTAGAAGTGGTTTTACAAGCTACTGAATCATGGGGTGTACTTAGTTTTTCACACACTGCTCCTGCACTCTGGCTCATTTTTTGTTATGTAAGAATAAATACATAGTGTAACACATGTTGCTGCTGCGTGTAAATTATTTTATAATCTGCTAACGATAAGGTCATTTTTAAAAGGATATCCTGATATTTAAAACCTTCAAACTGAAAAAGGACGTAATTTCTTTATCATTTAATTGTCATTCTTGGGCACGTTAGGTGATTCTGCTTCTGCACTTTTTGTCATTTTTGGTTTATTGAAGCTTTGATGAGACAGATTGACAGGAAATATGGGAATCAAGAGAAAAGGCAATGCCACGTAACGATGCTTTTCTGCAACAATCAAACACAGATCACGTGAAATGGATTTCAGTCTGTCGGCCAACGTGTGCCCCAATTCACTGTTGTTTGAATAAGTAAAAACACGTTTTGTTTGTCATGCCAACAGTAGATGTGATGCATGTGATAATAAGCTGACCTCAAATTAATGGCCTCAAATTAATGGTTGGTTTGTTTTCTCTTTCATCATGACCAAAAATGTGACTTAATATTTTACACAATGATCCAAAATAGTACAATATTTCAAAAATGACCCACCTAATTGAGGTTTCTTGCCTTAAGTTATCTCACTAAATTATTTACTCTGACAATCTGTCAACAAGCTTTTGGGCCCTGGAGGCACGGTCTGTATGCACTTGGATTTTCTGTCACATGTATGGAACAGCTGAACGCACAGACGATCCCCGCTAATCAAGGCAAACCCGTGAAAGCATGCTGTTATTTTTTGCAGCTAGTCCCTGACGCACACCTCCTTGTCACTCTCAGTTACATACAGCACATCCAGACCACGCTTTTGTTTGGATGATCATCTCAAGTGAACCCACCTGGGAACTTGCTGCACGACTGGGAGGGAACGATGTCGGCCTGGTGAGGGAGAAGAGGGGAGGAGGGCAAAGAAATGGACACGCCCTTGGTCAGTCTCTTCTGTTTTGCCGAGCTTTCGGTGCAGCCGCCGTCGTGGTCCTGGAAGTGAGAGGCGCGCTGGCCGCTGCCTCTCTGCAAGGTGCTGTGGGCATACACCTCATCACCTGCGTGGAACACATAGGCGGGTGTAGAGAGAAGACAGAGGTGGGCAGGTGTTGAGGTAAAAGCAGAGTTAGTGCAGTTACAGTAGATCTAGGATATCACAAGAAGAGGATAAGCCTATTAAATATGTCTCACAGAAGGCTGCGACACAGCAAACACATCGTTTCTCCAGGCATATTTCCCAGTGAGGTAATGGAAAGTTGGCATTGCCAGATCATCTATTTAAAGAATTGGGATCACGCTCATTAAACTGGCTACAGTTATTATCTCTTAATACTTCAATCATTTTCATATCCACTCTTATTACAGCCTTTAAAGAGACATTATAATTCCCAAAGCCATGTGATTAGAGAGACTCACTTATATCCTGATTATATATCATTGCCATAGTTTGTCCTGTAGCAAAATTAAGCCATTTACTACCTTCTTCTTTGAATGAGTGTGTTTTACCACTAGCCAAATAAGGAGTTACAATTGCACTGCCTAATCTATGAATTCATCTATTATGCTGTTGCATAATCCCTGAAAGTGTGGAACGATCATTGCCTTTTAATGGCAAGCTTTAAAGGAGGCAGAAAGTGGCATCTCTCTGCAAATGATCAGAGAAGAGCCAATGTACTGTAAACACACTTTATCATTTTAATGAGACTGACACAGTTCTCTATCAGCCTCTCTGTTCTTTCTACCCAGTGGAGCACACTATCAAATATTGATGGGCAACATGGTTGCTCTAATACCCAGCTCTACTTATGTTTACGCATCTCCGCAACACACTCTGAAATCACATCTTTACTGCAGCGAGTTGACAAGTGTACACAGTTTAAAAAAAACCCAATAAAAATACAAACAGCTTCATTTCATCTGCGACAGAGAATCCTAAAGAACATTGAACTTATGTACAGGAGACACAACAGCCTCATGGCAAGTGCTCAGATACATCTGCTGCACTCACAAATTCTTCTGGTGTTCAGTGCATGTTTAGTAGGTCAGGATGTTTGCTTAACCCACTCTAACTTCGTCTGACACACTTTAAATTCAAGCACCGGGACACTGTGTGAAGGACGGAACACACTGATGAATTAGGCTAATTGAAATGACTCTACTTAAATCACCCAAGAGAAGAGAGAACCTGAATATTACCATCAAATAACACCAGACTGAGTGTGCACAACATAACATACATTTTCCATTTACAGTATTGTGACCCCCAAACAAAAGGGATATTTGGTAATTTGGGGTGGGGGCAGTCAGTTAAAGTAATATCTGCTCAAAAGTTGCAGTATTATTGTTCAGCATGCATGCCTCATTTTTGTTTCACAGGTACTTCCACTGGTTTTGTTCCTACCTGAGTGCCTCTGGCTCTTTTTCCCCCCTCGTTTTCCTCCTCCATCGCTCTTGTTTCCAAAAACTGCTCTGAACATAGCTGGGCTGTTGCTTCACCGTCTACTGACTGTGGAAGGGAAAAAAAAGTTAAATGTTCATTTGAATTAGGGGCACATTATTCAGACAACATCACCCCCGCTGTTAGTTCTTAATTCAGCTGCCACATTTAAATGGTGTTTTTATTTTAATACCATGATCTATATATCTAGTCTTTAACAAATAGTTTGCACGAATTATTATTGTAAGCTAGATATTAAAAAAAATTAACATCCTAAAATTAAGTCTCAAATTACCTGCTCTTAAGTCTTCTTTGATGCCTCCATGTCGTCACATATATCCACAGGAAGCTGATGGAGGAGCATTTAAACTCGCGGAGTCCAATTAAGAAGTGTTTCACCTCCAGAAAATGATGGGAGAAGGGGGTCGTCTTGCACATGCGCGTTGGCCCTGTGTTCCACATTTGATGGAAATCTGTATATGCATTTGATATATCCTTATCCTATCCTATCCTTTTATGTTTTTTGTGTCTTTACCCCACTTTGATGTTTGAACTTAATGAAAGGGCCATTTTTCATTTTGTCTTATTCACTGTACTCTATATCTCTCATACAACGCCAGCTAATAATAGTTTGTGTTCAAACTCATTTGAATTAGTTTTTGATAATTATTTTAAGAGTAGCCTAACTTCGCGTGATTTTCTAAGGAAGCTGGAGTGAATATCAAAGCAGCGCACTCGGACATTACATGCCGTAACCCATTTTGAACACCAGGGGGCAACAGCGCAAATTACAAGTTCCTAACCGGCCTCAAGGGGGCGACAATGAGCCGCCACCGGCATCCTTTATAATCCGGACGATAACCTCTGAGCAGTCCTTTCGCTGCCTGTCCTCTCGTGTGTTACGGCAAGTGAAGGGAGGTTTTTGTGAACATTATAATGCGTAACCTTGGCGGTTCATTCACCTTACCCGACATGACCTACTGTAAGTATATTCAGGCGCACTGTCGAGTTAAAGAAAGCCAAGTTAATGACGCTTGTTGAGTTTTATGGTGAATCAATGGACACGTGTAAAATGAGCTTGAGCCATTTTGTGTCACGAGTTCGAAAATATTTTGTTCAAAATAATCCCGGCTTCTTAGTTTTACCCCAGACTAACGGCTAAGTGAGCGAAATGAGCAGTAACACGGGGCTAAATATAATGCCGAGATGCCTTGTGCCATGAGAATGACCTGATTTTAAGAGGGGTTAATGGATGCTCGTTAACGATACCAGATTTAGCATAGCACCGGATGTGCTCCATTGCTGCTAGTTAGCTCATGTTAATGCTAGCTTTGTAACTAACATTTTCCATGCGTAAATCTGCTAAACCTGTTAAACTAAACCTGTTCTGACCTTGATTAAGTGTTAAAGCGTTTTTAACTTCTCTTTTGCACTTTTAAAAGCAGATCATTCCGCTGGATGAATACCTGTATGAGCCAGCTGCGGCTGACTGCTGTGTTGCAGAATGATGCACTATTGATGCCGGTGGCTGTGTTCTTACATGACCTGAGACGACCGCTGCCAAGCAGTGTGCGAACATGTATGTATTGAGTTTACATTGTAACGACTTTGCTACTGTTTAGTAGTTAAAGTGACCAAGCCTGTCCTCGGACCACATCTTTGACAGCCTGGGCTCTCTGCTGTGAGTTCCTGGGTCATAACATTTAGATGTAATATTAAATGTCCCTGCGCTTTCTGATCGCCCCTTTTCCATGGCGTCTCAGATTGAAGAAGGGAGGATAAACTGTTTATTTTAACATGCCTGCACACAAAAACCTTTATTACATATTCTTGTAAAGAGACTGTATCATGTATAATTTTGTTTTTTCCCTCCTTCAGAAGTATGAAGGATGTGTATGAAGCATGGTGTAATAAAACCAGAGCTGCGGGAGGCTGACGAGCTGTGGACAAAAGCCGAGGAATGCTGGTGAGCGCTTAAAATGTTTTAACTGGGGTTGTACATGAATTTGCATCCACTGATAGACCTGAAGCAGACTTCTTTCGCTTCTGGGTTTGCATAGAGATGCTAAACTGAGCCTTCCTCGCGCTTTCTGTATGCTTCATTTTTATAGCAGCACAGATTGAATAGAGGAATACATTTTAAGCCTGTTAGGAATGGTCAAAGGTTGGGTTCACATGGGAATACGTGGTGTGACTTAACAGCTTTAAGTATTCACCCACTAAATACATTAATACCTGCACATGCTTTCAAAACAGATTTACAGGGTGGTGGTTTCTAGGCAGACCGTGGTGGTCACTGTTGACTGAAAGCTTTGCTGAGATCTTACTTTAAATTGTTTATTGCAGGATCACTGATATTTTTATGCAGTTGGATGTTTCCATTTTCTAATATATTTTTATTTAATATTTTACCCCTTCTTACAGATAATTGGTTGGACGCATTGTAAAAAGCAAATGGAGCTTGGCCCAGTGGGACATCTTCACTTTCTGTTGCCAAAGAAACCGAAGAGCACGTTTGTAATTGTCATGTTGTGGTTTCGGTGCCGCATTTACAGCAGGTCTTAATCTGCCACCAGGATTTGTGTTGTATAAACCTGCCCCCCCCCCCCTTTTTTTTTTTTTTTTTTAAAAAAAAATTTAAATAAAACTATTCAACCGTATTTTCATGAGTACTTTTGTGAATGTAAAAGTTTAAGTCTGTGGGAAAGTATTCAACACTTAACTCCTGCCTCGAGGGGCTTTATACTGTAAAGACACTACAATAATTCAGAAAACTGTACATCAGTAAGTCACTGTAAAGTGATAATTAAGAATTTTCTTTGATTATTGTAACTATAGTTGATTCTCTTTCAATATACTAGACTAGTGGCTGCACAGCCATTCCCAAAGTCAGGTACCACCTATCACTGGGAAATTTCAATATGGGTAGTCAATGTCAGTAATGAGTAATATCACAAACTGACTACCTATTACCAGTTTTATGTAAATGTACTTAATTCCTTTTATTACTGCAGTCCACACTCAAGCAATCATTACTGTACAGCAGGGATCTCAAATTTAAATGAGCTGTGGGCGACTGCTGGCACTGTCATCTTATTGGATGGCCACTTTAGTGTTCAAGTAGTACAAAAAAAGAAAAAACCCAAAAATATTTCTGAAAATGTTTCTTTTTTAAAAAAAAACTTTCTAATATTGTATAACAAGACAAATATGTTTGTACTCTGCTCATATTGCCTTCAAATTAATATATATTTTTTTCTTTTTACACCTAACCAGCCAATTGCAAAACAATGACTTGAGGCATTTAGGTATGCAGATGACCTACTGAAGTTCAAACAGTGAAACTGCTGGTCCAGTGGGATGATTCTCCACAAATATCTCTAGGGTTTACAGGTCTGAAAAGGAAAATGGCCAGACTACTTAGAAGTGATAGGAAGACAACAGTAACTGAAATGGTCACTTGTAACCAGAGAATCTCAATGTACAGCATGCTGAACTTTTAAGCAGACAGGCTACAACAGTAGAAGACCACACTGGCGGCTGTGATGGATGTGTAATGGGTCAACGCTGATTTGCCTTCACTGTGGTTTCACATTTATGCTTTTGTTCTTGTATCAAGTATTAAGCTGGCTGCTATGAAAAATAAGTTTTCTATTGAAAAAACACTTTATTGCATAAGTCGACCAAATATAAAACAACCTAAAATAATACAAAAGGTGGGTTAAGAAGAAGACACCTGGAGTAAAGATCACAATAAATTGTGGATCCAATTTGTTGTGTTGTGGAAAACTGATGAACCATGTTTCATTGAAGAAAAAACAAAAAAAATCATAACTGACTTGTAGAAAAAAGTCACAAAAATCTGAGTGGAACCTATACCAATAGTAACACTGTTCTTCTGAAATTTTTGTCCTCTCCACATTAAACCCCATATTTCTGGATATACAAAACACTTAAAAACATGATTCACTGCTTTCAGCCTCAAGTCATAGATCATCTACTTCTTAAAACACTACATGAGCACACTCAAGCTATGAAAGGGAACCACATCAGAAAAAGGTGGTGCATACTTCAATGCCTAACCTCTGATTTCTCCATAGTGCCCTTTATTTTTGTTCCTACAGAATGAGATGGGACTGCAAAACTCCACCTCATCGTCCAGTGCATCTTCAGACCTGATGTAGAGAAACCAGGTCAAACCAAGCTCTGATCCAAGAGGAAATCCCTCCTCTGAGTGGAAAGCATGTATTGACCTTTGGATTCAAAAACTATTCATCAGTCTTTTCCTCGCCTTGGTAATGCCTGTATTCTGGCCTGAGCTCCCAGGTGTTCTTGTGTGTTCCTTTCACATTGTAGATGCCAATATCACGCAGGATTTCCTTCAAGTAAATCTGAGAAGAAAAACAAACAATATGAGATAATACTCTTGAGAATTAAAGCTAAATGTAAATGTAACTTTTTGGGCCAATAGTACTGTTTCAAATGAGTTATAACCAAGCCCTCAAGTCTTACCACAGGCTGCTTGGTGATATCCACTAAGTCTTTGATGTTGTAGTACTGATGCTTCTCAAAAGCAGAAAACAACATGTCCAACACTTGCTGCTTGTCAGCTCGGGCTCTCTTGCCCTCCTCCTTCTTCTTCCTCTCATACTCACGCTGCAGCAAAAACAGGCAGAAGTCAGCTAAACACCAATTATCTATTATCTAATTACTGCTCATGGGAGACTGATGATACTCTGGGCTATCAAAAGGACCATGTATTATCTAAATTGATCAGGTGTGGGACTTGGCAAATTTGCTTGTTGAGAATTCAAAGTTAGCCCCCCATAGCAACAGCTCAACTTCTATATACATTCAATAAGAAAATACTGCACAATATCTCTTAAGTGATTCATTAGATCTCAAGGGATTAATTAATTGATGCTAAATTCATTACTCTGAAAGGCAACTTAAGCTGTCTAGAACCAAGAGGAAATACCAAAAGTACATGAACAGATAAACTGGTTATCAGATGAAGTTCTGCTTAATGCGTTCTGAAAGGATTTAGACAGCAAGAGTCACACAAAGTGAAAAATAACACATCTTCTATATTCTATGTCGAAACAAAGCTTGTTGACTTGTATTGTAGCAGAGAGTGTGTCTGCAGCTGTTTGTTTGCCTCTGTCTGCCTTTGAGTTTAGTCAGAGAAAACTAAAGATGTAACAGCAAAGTGAGATAATATATCTATAATTTGCACTCATTTTCTAAATAATGTAGTACATTTTCCTTCATTTTCCATTTATTTCCATGGAAAGTCAACACATGTGAAAAGATTAATAATTAGGGGCCAGTTTACAGCATTTTAATATGAGAATAGGTTTTCCTATGATATTAACTGCTTTTATCTGTATTTGTGATACTCCAATCTCCCGTATTTTGTTTACAATTCAAAATCAAAAATATGGGGCACTGATGAAATATGCATATTTAATGGGGCATGAAATAATTGTGCTGGGAAGTCCTATGTGAAGTGGGACATGTGGTCACCTTGTGTGTGAATCCTTTAGAGCATGTGGTCAAAAACAACTAAGAACAAGGCAGTAAAATATAACAAGCAAATTCTTGGCCAGATATCAGTTAATTGTGTCTCTTGCATGAACTAAATCTAACATGAAAAATGAAAAAAGTGAGTGTAATAATAAAAGAACAGATTTCTCTGTAGGGTTTCTTACATTGTAATCGTGGTTGGCCACAGGTTTATAGTTGTTGGTAACAGCTTTATCCAACTGTTGAGACAGCCTGGCCGGTTTGGAGGACTCTTCAATTTGTAACCTGTTAGAGAGACAGGGAGAAGTACTTTACCTGGTAAGTATAAAATATAAATGTAACAAATATAGATGAATTTCTAGTAAAACATCCACATGCATGCAGTATTAAGACATTCTGATACAAGACAATCCACGCTCATTCATGTAACTTTAAGTGTTAAATGCTCACCTCTTCAGCCTCATATAGCTTTCACTGACAGCAGGCCTGCATTCTGCTCTCTGCACTACCACTCCCTCCAAGGTTATTTTATCTGAACGAGAGTGCAGCTAATTAAAAAACTTGATACAGACTTTTAGTCCATGTGCACCACTGCATTTACGGCATATTTGAAGAGAGAAGGGATAGAAACAAATGCTGTAAACAAATAAGTGGAAACAGTTTAGAAACAAGAAAGAAAAATAATAACAATAACCAAAGTGTTCTCCTTTGCTAGGTGCTGTATGAGAAACTATATCAGAGCAGAATCCAGCATAACGCCTTTATTTGCGGACATGGACAGCTGGAGAACGGACAGGCGCATGCGTAGTTGATGCATTGTAATCAACTTCTTGGCGGACCATTTGCGCCCCCCCCCCCCCCTAAGAAAACAAACCAAAACAAAACAAAGTGACTTGTGGATGCGGAGAGTATAATCCTAGCTTAAGTGTTAACAAAACTCCTTTCTGGTTTTCTAGGAAACCATTAGTTATCTGATACCTCAGCCCTGCTAGGCAGCGGCTTTCAGTGTAGAAAGCACGTACTGTTTTCTAATGCAAATCCATAAGAAGCTACTAATCTTGTGTGCTCCATAGACTATTTATGTGCACAAGACCGAAGGCTGCTCAACCACTCTTACTCAAAATTCCTCAAACTACAGACTAAAAACAAAAAGCTTCCAGTACCAATAACCTCTGCCACTTCCAATTAGTAAATATTAGAATTTATACATGCACACGTGTTTTGACCACACTTAATTCTTCACCACATTTCTTGTGCTTGTAGTTCTATAAAAACACTGTTTTTAAATTGTTCACCAAGGCTCAGAATAGTTTTTCACTTACTGCTTTAGTCAGAAAAATGCACGCATCTGTACTGTAAACGATCACTGAATCAGACAGGTTTGTTTTGCACATCAATCCACTCAAATATGAGCTTTTGCATTTACATGGTGACAATAAGCTCCATCACAATCAGAATTATCTTTAAAACCCTTCTTATAGTTAATAAAGCTCTCAAGTGTCTATAACCCAATTAGACCTCTCAGGTCACCACGTGCAGATCTTTAAACTATTCTCAGAATTACATCTAAATGTGCTGAAGTCCTACTACTGAGGTCTTATTCTTCGGACCAAGCTGTCTGTTCACACAAAGTCAGTTACCACCATGTGTGCATTTATAGTTTTTATTTTCAAATTTGTTTTTATTTTTACTTCATTTTGACCTTTTGTTTTATGTACAGTTTAGTTTCCTGAATGGATTTTCTTTTATCAGTTAACTTTTTATTGTTTGAAATCTCTTTGTTTTAGTTTAGTTTTTATTCGTTTATTAGACAAGACTCACAAAATAATTTCAGTTAGTTTTATTTTGTTCCTCCAAAAGTTTATTTTTTATTTCAGTTAACTAAAATTATTTTTCCATATCTAGATTTAGTTTTTAAATTCACTTAACTGTAATAACAATGGTTTACATTTCAAAAAAACAAAACAAAACAACAACAACAAAAAAAACAACAACTTTTGATTCTCAGGCTCATGAATGTGAATTATGCGTCTGCAGAAATCAAGGTTGTAACTTATGAAGCAACTGGAAACTCCTTTTATCCCAACGCTGTAAACACAACCTGCCACAACTGAGTTGCAGTGTAGGTTTAAGAGGAGTTTTCTGCTACGTTGTAAGTTACTACGTAGATTTCTTCCAGAAGTCTAAATCATGCTTTAAACTTAACAACTGTGTGTTAACTTATGTTTTATTTTATTTGTAACATTTTGTTATATTTATTGCCTTAAGGTACTGTAGCTCTACACAGGTTTTCTATCTTTTATGGTGATAAATTGATATGGCAATTTTCCAATTTCATTGTACTATGTATGACTGTGCAATGCCAATAAAGATATATTATAACACTGAGTTTGAGTAACCAATGAAATGTGCTATAGAAAACTGACATTATAAAGTTTTTTTTTTAAATTTAACAAAGTTATTAAAATTTGCTACATTTACAAGTAGTAGGGTGAATGATTATGCAGATATACAGATATACACACTATCACACACACACAGGTCAAATAACTGCCAAAAATACAACAACTGGACAGACATGGCAATCGTCAGTACGCACAGCGGCATTCTCCAAAGCATGTAAATGGCTTTTTACTGTGATACCAAAAATTTCACTTGATGAGAAATATAAACCCTCGATTCTGATTCCTAAATCACTTCATTGACTTCATGAGCTGCTTTGTGCAACTTTGTCACTTGCTAGGGAAACGGAGGACTCACCTGGGCCTGTCCCTGCCCCCGAACCTGAGCTGCTGCCATCAGATCTCTCTTCTGACTGGCCTACAGGAAGGGAGGGAGGGATGGTGAACATGAAAAATACGAGGGATGGAAGGGATCGAACAGTAAGAACCACACCCAGGGTTTAGTCGCACACCAAAAATGTTTTTTAATTACACAAAGCTTCTCGGCACGATCTCTGGCAAGTACAAATGCGTGCGCGTGAGCAAAGCAAGCATGGCCGCACAACAACGGAGCACGGATGCCCTGTCCCACCACTGATACACATGCATAGCAGGGCTGCACAAATGCATCTCATTTGAAACTAAATATAAGAAAATATTACCAAACTACTTTTCTAATTTAAACATAACACTTATCTTTTCTGTTGATCTACTAAAATGTTTAGATTTTACTACCTCATGACTTCCTCTCACTGCTTTTGGAGCTGTCTTCTTGATCACGTCTAAGTTCTTCAAACTTAATGCCTCGCTCAATGAACCATTTAAATTGTGCAGCCCTAAAATGCACACACAGACACATAATATGCTGTCCCAAAGTAACCGCTGCAGCTCAAGATCACCAGCATCCATAGCAAAGTAATTAATTATGCAAAAATTGAAAACCTAATTATACTGAAAGAACAAAAGACTGATGAAATTCAAACTGAGCCAAACAATCCCATGCACAAATTAAATCAACTCCAAATTCAGCAATGATTTGTGTTGATAAGCGTCCCTGCTATATTAAATGATTCCCAAATTGTCTGTGCTGATTGGCAGTGGACTGAAAATGTCAACCCCCAACAAATGACAGACGATCAAACGCTGAAACTGAAACACGTAGAGACAAACAAATTAAACTGGATAAAGACAAAAGACTTTTCTGTTTTCCACTGAGTGTCCACTAATCCACGATGTAGAGTACACTTCTTGTGAATACCCACTGTTAGGACTGTGGACAATGTGACACTCTAGGAAAAGTCTACAAAAAGTTCGGATCACACAAAGACAAAAAAGGGCAAGCAACGGGAAAACTGCATGAAGACAGCAAACTGTACAACGAGTAGCAAAATGGTCTCCATCACCCAATCACAACTTACCTGTGATTCTAATGAGGTATTAGTTAACACAGAAAACTGATATTGCAATTAGGTCAAGCTCATCTTGCAGCAAAGAGGTTGAAAGCAGAGAAAAAGCAGTGATAGATGAAAACAGAAAGTCACCTGATGAAGTCTCTGTGAAGACTGCCAATGTCTGACCTCCCACTGACTGCATGGTGAACGGGTGTTCGCGTGGTGCAGACACCGTCTTATCCTCTATACCGTCAATCACAGTCAGCTCTTCATTCAAAGTGAAAGACACCTGTAAAGAGTCAATCACATTATTTTTTCTTTTTAGCAGCAGGACATATTAACACACTTGGGATCTAGTTGCTACTTATAAGGTAGTAAACAGATCTCACAGAAGTGATGCCACCGAGTACAAGAAATGCAGTTTCCAGGTACATGAATTTGCATTAATGACATTGTTTCAAAGAAGCTTGTCCAAACCTATCCCCTCCAGTATCCCTAGCTTAATAAAAGGTTCAGGCAGCACTGCCAGCAACACTGCCTTTCAGGCTGATGATGTCAGAGCCAGTCAAGCTGATGTCCAGAGGCCCATCAGAATGGGCAAACAAGAGGAACATGGCAAGGTCTACAAACTATATAACCAACTCCACAAGAAACAAAGGTAATGTGGTAAACACAATCTGTAATTACACACCAAAAACATAGTGAGGAAGGTGAAGCGAGATCGATCAACTGCAGACCAGACAACATACGACGGAGGCACCAGACAAGTGCAATCAAACGATGAGTTTATTAACACCGGAGAGGAACCATCAGCATATGTCTTCCTCTGACAAAAATACACTGAATGCTGGTTTTATAGCATAGAAAATTAACGCCCACACTTACACGTCAATACAGGTCAAAAATACCTTGTTTACAGACATGAGCACATCTCATACATCTTAATAACTATAAACAGTCATATAACTTCTCTTTTCTATAACACCTGCCTTTTAAGGTAATAAACTTCAAGCTTCGGGATCGTTAAGAGCTAATAATTGACCCTCGTCACCAATCACTAAGTAGACTGAATTGCAGCAAGTCTCAAAAAGAAGCAGAAGACACTTGGGCCTTCGCTCAGGCCTGCTACTAGATTAATATGTGTATTGTAAGCATGCATGCAATTAACCTGCTATGTTCTCATCTTCCCTCAACATGTATCACCTGGACACTCTCACCAGTGAAGCTTAAAACCCTCTTGGATGGAACATCAACTCTAAATCAACATAGATATGCAATGTGTATAAAATGAACTAAACCTGTGAATAGAATGAATGTGATGACAAACATATTCAATGCAATATGAACCCTATAAGAAATATTACTGATAAAATAATGCTGTAAAACATGTTCTTAATGCATTTATCATAAGGCAGATTATATGGTAGCAATAAAAGAATCTCTGAATCCCAACAAAGGCCTTATAATCACTGTACAACCTCCAGTGCTTAAAACAATTAAGTGTGAGCCCCAGCAATCTCAGGTCTTTGTAAAGCAGCTCCACTGAAATCATCCTGCTGTATCATCTGGTATGGAAACTGCACCGTAGAGGAATATGACACCCATCAGAGAGTGATGATGGAAGTTGAGTTTCCCTCCCTCCAGGAGATATATGAGCACCAATGCACTGCCTGAGCCCAATGGATCATTAAAGACAAGTCACCACCCTAACCACAACCTGTTCAAACCTGTAAGAACTCCTGGCCTGGAAAACGCTATAAATGGATCCTCAGTCTCATGAACTTGGATACAAAAGAGACATTGTCCAATCGCTATCAGGCTGCTGAACAAATTATGAAGTTTCTATTTATTTATGATTTATTAGTATTATTATTATTCTGTTGCCAGACATATGCTCTTTTATTTTTTGTTTGCACATATAGAAAACATTGGATCTTATTGTGTTTCTTTTATTATGATCTGCTAAGCTAGAGCTCTGCAATATAAACTTTTTCACCAACTTTTACTTGAATCTGTGATATGACAATAAAACTGGATTTGATACACTCATTTCCAATCCTCCCAATGAAAATGTGAACATTTTTAACTCTGCCACCTCTTGTCTTTTTGTTCACTGCTTTGTATGGTGTACCCAAAGTATTTACACTTATCACTACCTATACTCCTTGGATTTTCACTGTTACATCTGTCACCCTATCATTCACACACATATTCTATGATGCTTCTATTGACTTTCTTTCCTCTTCTCTCCAGTGCACATCTTCACTTCTCCAGGCTCTGTTTCACCTGTTTTCTACTCTCATTGCAGATCACAATGTCATAGCCCAAAGAGACTCCTGTCTGAGCTCATCTGTCAACCTGTTCATCATCACATCAAAAAAAGGGGGGCTCAGAGACAATGCAATCACATCCCCACGATTAGACCATCTGTCACTCCTACCACACACCCGAACACTGCCCTCATACATATCCTGCACCACCCTCACTTACTTCCCTGTAACATCTTGACTTCCTCATAAAGTACCACAGTTTCTCTCTTGGAAACCTATCATACGCTTTCTCCAGATTGTCAAAGACATAGCTACCCTCCTTCTTACCTTCTCTATACTTCTCCATCGACACACTCAAAGCAAAGATAACTTCTGTAGTGCTTTCTCTCAGTATAGAACCATATTGTTGTTCATGGATCATCACTTCTTAACCTAGCTTCAAATACTTTTCCCCCTATTTTTATGGTATTGCTACAGCTCTGCACATCACCCTTGTTGTTGAAAATCATTATTATTACACTTCTTCTCCAGTCCTCAGGCATATTCTCTCTCTCTAGTACTGTGTTAAATAATCTGGTCAAAAAGTAGACTGCCTTCTCTTCTAGACATTTCCATAGCTCAAGACCAACTACTTTTCCACTCTTCACTCTCTTCAAAGCTGTCCTTACTTACTCCTTACTAATCCTCTGTACTTTCCGATTGATTAACTGTCCTCTCTCCATCCTCTTCTGTTTCTGATTTTCTTAAATGATGAGCTCCTCGAAATACTCCTTCCATCTTCTCAACACACTCCCTTCACTTGGTAGTATATATCCATCTTTATCCTTAAACACCCTTATAAAATTCAAAACAATAATTGAAATTTAAACTATATATTTTGTTTCCCCAATTATCAATACAGTGAGCAACAACCTGTGAGCACATCAAGATTATTTGATGTTTTGGCTCTTACTAAAACTGCCCATTCCTGTATGTCAGAGTACTGGGATGCAGAGCAATCCTTACCTCTGGCTTTCCTTGATTTCCTTTCCTTGGAAATAAAAACAAGAAAAGAAAATACAATTGAGGGGCCTTTTCAAAAAAATATTCAAAATGTACAGCATATGACCAAAATACTGTTTCTATTAAACATGTAGTTAACCTCAGATAACCCCTACCATTGATCAACATAGACTCAGTTCCCATTCCCTCTATTCCCTTGCCACATGACACACATAAGAAACTTTGCAGGTTGGCTTCTACTACTTTTATTAATGCTCAGTTATTTCACATACTTGCAGATCCGGAGCTTTCCGACTTCTCCTCTGCCTGTCGCTTTTGCCCATTGTTGAGAAAGGTATTTGGGAACCTGGAAGAAGAAACATTATTTATACTTAAACTGTCTACATGCACAAAATATAAGCAATAACATTATTACACTCATTCCCACTATTAAAAAAATGTTACTTTTGCAAATGTGTCACATACTTTGGTCTAAATCGCTAAACTAGTTGTGTACAGCTTAACATTTTGTGCAATGTACATCCCGTCACTGTTTACACTGCTATAATTCTAACTAGGGATGTTGTTTACCAAGACTGTAAAGACTAAGTAATAGCATCTCATTAAATCAGTTGTTTATGGTGTGTTCCGCTCCCAAAATATTGTACTATGCCAGTTTAACCGAGCTAGCTTACAGATGATAAACTTAGCCAGCGTTAGATAACTTAGCAGCAGATGCTAAGCTACCAGACCGTAAGCTTTAGCCGTGTTTAAATTAGTAACTCACCGTACATCCCATTAACTAATGTTATTACAAAGAGTGTATACGTACCTTAACGAGCCACACGCCTGTGTTTTGTTTGGCACCGGTCAAATCCACCTCTCCTTTTTCTGACATATTTTAAAATGATGACTGTTAAAACTCTAGCAGGACAACCACCACACGCATGCGTAAATGAAATATGGAAGTATGGCGACTCTGAAGGTCCACATTCGTTACTACTACTGCCTTCACTACGCTTTGCCACTACTAAAAAAAAGAGTTGTTAAAAAATCACAACACAGTGACAGTTCCCCCCCAGTTTAAGCAACTTAAAAGCAAATACTTTTTACATATTAATGCATTTTACAATAGTTTTCAGAAAAAGTTTAGCATAAAGTCAAATCAGATGCACAAAGGTAACATTAATGCACATTTTATAGGCTTTTTTGCCATTAATCTAATTAGTTAAACCTCAATTAATATTGAAACGTTAACCCCACACATAAAAACTTAGGCTAAATTGTTTCTCATCTCTCCTCTACCATCCCTAAGTACAAAGTCTGAGTTTTACACAAAATTTCAACACACAAAAACTGAAAATGACATTCGATCTGACACTATTTATACTGACTAAATTTAGCAAGACACATGTGGTTGATCTAGATGTTACCTGTACAAACATGGTTCAATGTGAAAATATAAGCTCATGTACTGCAAGAGAAACATTCTACTTGTTTTCATTTCTCTCTATATTGCCAAAATATTTTAGAATAAAATGAAAGCTCTGAAGGGTGCTGCTTTATAACTGTTTAAATGACTTTAAAATATCTTTTGTAACATATTGTCCAGTCACTGACACAAACTATTGTGTGTTAAAGTCCAGTTTCAGTGACCAGCAAAGACCTGTTTAAATATAATTCATATAATCTATTGTACAGTAGGTGCTCAAAGTCTAGAGTCCTGTGGCTCTTGAGTGCTGAGGGCCATCAGGAAGAAAGTCATCTGTCACGAATCACAGTGTCCTGAATTGACTCTTTCGCTGGCATGGGTTCAATCACATCATCATCCCATTCCTCACTAATGGAAGGCTCAGCATGGGAGCCTGGAGGTAGGGCATGCCCTCCATCTTCACCACTGTTGTCTTTATATGTTGCTCTGTGAAACCACAGACAGAGCTGGTCTTAGAAGACATAATAAATGCACACTGCAAAAATGCACACTGTGCTAAATGGGAATATTTAAGAGACATGAAAGTATAACCACTTGCATTATACTTGGACACTTTCTGGGAAACGCGACATACCGTCTTTCTCTGCTTCACCCTTTTGCTTTCTCTCAAGCCATTTCTGTGGGTAAAGACAAACCAATTACACAGAGTAAATCTGTTATTTCTAAATACCCTGGCCTTGCACTTGATGTCTGCTGGTGTATCCATCCAAATAGAGCAACCAGTGTTTTGTGGACTTTGCCTCTTCTTAAAGGTCCGAGGCCCCAAGCCAATATGCTGCAGTTCTGGCAAGAGCTCAGGCATGAGGTACCTCAGGAGCATCCTGTTAACACAAAACCCCCACTAAAACCAAGAAGGAAATAAACCTTCAATAAAAGGCATTCAAAGAAAGAAGATGCCCTAAAACTTAAAAAACTGTTAAAGTATCCCTGACCTTTTTTATGCAGGTTGTTGGCAGGTTGAACCTGTAAGGGTTAAACTAATGAGACTGTACAGCGTAAATTGTCTGGGATTAGGACTAACCTCTCCTTTCACCTTCTCTTTCATCCTTTTTGTTCTGTGCTCAAAGTCCTGAGCCAAGGTGTCCTGAATTGACCTTTTGCCAGCATGGGTCCACTCACATCATCCTCATCCTCTACTCACTGCTAAAGGGCTCAGCCTGGTAACCTCACCACCAATGTTTTCACGTTCCACGCTCCACAGCAAAACCCAGGAGTAAGAGCAGGTTCCAGCACAGGTGACCTGAGAGAAAAAAATAAAGTTACAATTTATACTTACAATTATCCTCAACTTAATATTTTCACTTATTTTTCCTCATTCACTGGGAAAAAAAGTTCTGCAGCGCTACATACATATGGACAGTATTAACAGAGGGAAAAAGATATATATATATATAAAATGTACAAATATACAAGCCGGTTTAAAAAAAAAATAATATGTAATAAATAGTGTTGTGTATATACAGTTGGGTTATTGCACATAGGATTGGTATTGCACAGTGGTGGTCCATAGAGGAAGTGGGAAGAAAAAAAAATTTGGGGGGGGGGGGCTGTGTTATCGGTGCATGTGTGAGTTCAGGGTGGTTATGGCTTTGGGGAAGAAACTGTTTTTGAGTCTGTGGGTTTTTGTGCTGATGCACCTGTAGCGCTTCCCTGAGGGAAGCAGGCTGAACATGTTGAAACCAGGGTGGGAGCTGTCCTTGATAATGTTTGCTGCACTGCTGAGACAGCGGGAGGAATAAATGTCCATCAGGGAGGGGAGAGGGCAGCCGATGATCTTTTGTGCTGTCTTGATCACACTCTGAAGCCTCACTCTATCCGCCTTGGTGCAGCTGCCGTACCATACTGTTATGAAGAAGTCCAAGTAGTGTTTCTAAGAGGAAGAAGACTATGAAATGGTGAGAGCTTAATATCAAGAGACCATACCTGGTGCTGCGGGAAAAAAGTAGTCACATCAGGTACAAAACTGGGCATTTTTGAGGATGCAGGTTTAGGTAAAAACTCCGTCACTGGGTTGACAGACTCTGCAAACCTAACGGCTCGCTAGCGGGCTTCCCTCTAACTTCTCCTGTCCTATAGCAAGTAAACCAGCTGCATGACATGCTGATTAAATTAACCAAAATCCCCATTAGACAGTTTTTTGTATATAGCTTTTATGATAAATCAGTAGTCAGTGCAAAGCCTGAGATAGCAAATATGTCATAGATGTATTGACAGCTAAGAATACAAATAACAAAATAAAAAGTTTACATCTTTATAACCGTGACTCCGAACAGTAATGCAATTGTCAAGCTGCCAGCCAGTTTCCTTGTACTAGAAGCATTGGTTGTATAAAACACTTTAATAATAACAATCTGTATTACACTTGACTGAAGCTGTGTATTGTATAACCTGCTGGCCACATCTGGCCAGCTGGCTATCCCTGACCAACCCACTTGAGGTCAATGGGTAATTCGGTCTGAAACATAAGTATAAACCATTCAATTTACCCAATTTTTGTTATTAATTTTTATATGGTCTATTGGCCTTTTGTGAAAAATGACAATACAAATTTGTTCCTTTTCTTTTGCTTTTTCTTTTGAACTTTTTTCTTTCCCCCCCCTTTTTATGGACAAATGTGTATGCAAGAAAAGCAAGAGATGGCACAGGAAAAGACTTGTATGGTGAGTTGCATGTGAACCTGGATAGTAAGGAAAGAGAAAGAAGAGACTTGTATTGATTGGCTAGACAGAGCGCTTGAGCTGGAAAGGATGTGCAGCAGGTTAGGATGGTTAAGGGTAGAGATCGAAATAAGATGGATATGTATTAACAAGTGAAAGGAGTGTGCTGAGAGAATGAAAGGAGTATTTTGAGGAGCTCATCAATTAAGAAAGCCAGAGAAGGAGTATGTATGGAAGATAGTGAATCAGGAAGTGCAGATGATTAATAAGGAGAAAGTGAGGGCAGCTATGAAGAGGATGAAGAGTGGAAAGGTGTTTGGTCCTAATGCCAAACCTGTGGTGCTGTCTAGGAGGGAGGACAGTGGCCATCCTAACTGTTTAACACGATCAGATACAATGTTTGCTTCGACAGTTGATGATGGACAAATAAAGAGAAGGTGAGAATGAGCTGTGCTGTGTCTTTGTGGATCTAGAGGAAGCATGTGATAGGGTGTGGCAGCCTTGAGCCTTGGTGGCTCCATGGTTCCTCCATGGAGCATCCTAACCAATTTCTACTCACATGAGTGTGACAGTTTTCTTCCAGACCTTGGCAACATGGTTACATATCTGAACAAAGGCTATTACACACCTAACGCATTGCAAAGAGACAACACAAAATTCCTGATGTTTCCTGATGTTTCTAAACAAGAAAAGGAAGAAACCGAGATTGTTGGTTCATCCAGTTTTCATGAAAAGGCAGCACCAAGGAGATTTTCATGGTTTGATCCAGAAATTGAAGCTGCATCACAACTGCTTTCTTATTTCAGGATGTCAATGAGGCAGTTTGAGCTAATGTTGGCAGAGTTGGGTCCACATCAGAGAAGGCAGAGAAATAATTTCAGAGAGCTGATTGACACCGAACAGCCTCTAGCTGTGTGCCTTTTGAACTGATGATCTTGGAATCTGTAGGTATTTAGAAATGGTTCCTACTTGTGTAAATGTACAATTGTCCTCTTTGGAGCTTGACAGAGTTCCTTGGACTGTCTGATTATTCTGAGTATTGGTCAATCCAATAAGTGCTGTCAAACAAATCCTTTATATGCTAAGAGAAACTACCAGCTATAGTCAATCACAATCACTAATGAGAAGTTAATAGGCCTTGAACCTGTCAAGTTATATGACACCGTAGAACCACAAGATGCAAACACTGTAGTAATGCATGAATGGCTTAACTTTGCGGTTGCTAAGAAGTCACACAAATCCTGTTTTCATGCTTTTCGAACTTTAATGCTGGAACACGCTCAACTCAGCAGTGACGTCACTCTCAGCTCAGACATCTGAAGCAAATTGAAAGCAACATTAGCCTTAGCTGGTTAAATTAGTCGTTCTCCTTACATCCAATTACCTAATGTTATTACAGAGAGTGTATACGTACTTTAACGAGCCACACGCCTGCATTCTGCTTGAGATATCTTAAAATGATGACTGGGATCTCAATCAATGCAACCACCACACACATGCGTAAATGAAATATGCATATATAGTGACTCTGAAGAGCCACAGTTTTTTACAACCTTCACTACAGCGTATGACTTAAACCTTCCTTACTAAAAATAGGCGTGTTAATGGAAAAAACAAACAAACAAACAAAAAAAAAACACAACATGCCAAGAAAGTGTTTTTGTAAAAGTTTGTAGTTTATAAAAGTTCACAAGTTTAATATACAGTTTAAAGTTGCAATAGCAGTACAACATATTTTATAGTTTCAGAAAAAGCTTAAAAGGAATCAATCACAGATGTAGAGTGCATTAATGTAAGGATTTGAGCCTTTTATGTCTAGATGCCAAAATGACAGTTAGGTTTAAAATGTTCACTTTTTGCATTTAGAACAAACAAAACAAAAAACACAGAAAAATGTTTAAGGAGCCCAAAAAAATGAAGCACTTTGAATCGAGTTAAATCTTGGCGAGAAAGTATTTTTCTCTCTTTAATAGGTAGCCCAAAAAAGACTGGAGATATTTGTATAACGGCATTAAATAAAACATTATCTAACCCAGTATTATACTGCACTATCCCCCATTTTAATTATGACCACACATAATCACTTAGGCTAAACGGTTTCTCATCTCTCCTTTACCATCCCTAAGTACAAAGTCTGAGTTTTACACAAAATTTCAGCACACCAAAACTGAAAATGACATTCGAGCTGACACCATTCATAGCAACTAAACTTACCAAGAGACATGTAATTGATCTGGATGTTACCTGTACAAACACAGTCCAATCTAAAAATATAAGCTGACGTTCTGCAGGAAGAACATTTTAATTGTTTTCATTTATTCTATAACTCTAAAAGCTGAAATAGCTGCTGTTTTATAACAGATTGAATGACTTTAAGACATCTGTTATAACAATGGCATCCTGTCATTTACACAAACTATTGTGTGTTAAACTCCAGTTTCATAGACCAACAAAGCTTAGACCATACTCTATGAAGTCTAAAGGAAAATGTATTTTTACACATTTTTGACATTTTCAGTGTGTTAGAGGAACATTCGCTCCTTGCTGTGGGAGAACCGTGTGTTCAGTTCCTGAGACTTCTTCAGCAGCCGCTGCTTCTGTGCTTCATCAAAGCGGTTCACTTGCAGGTCTGCGTCACGATCGAATGGTCTCCTCTCGACTGGTTGGTCGGCTTTCTCCTTTGCCTTCTCCTTCATCTTCTTTGTGTGAAGGTTCATCAGAGACTCAGCACGTTTAGACTCCTAATATTTAGTGACATGTACAGAAATTTTAGTCCTGAACTTAATGTGAAGAAAAATGTACACTGTGCTAAACGGGAACATTTAAGAGATGTACAACCACTTACATTATACTTAGACACTTTCTCTGCCATTTCCAAGTCTTTGTGAGAAACATGTGGGACACTGTCTTTCTCTGCTTCACCCTTCTTCTTTCCTTCAAGACGTTCCTATTGGCGAAGACCAACAGACCAATGAGATAGAGGGGAAAAAATGTAACAAATAAAAAGTAAACCTGTTTTCATTAAATACCCTGGCTTTGCGCTCCCTGTCTGCTGGTGTATCCGTCCAAATTGAGCGGTCAGCTTTTTCGGGACCTGACCTTTTCTTAAAAGTTCGAGCCCCCAAGCCAATATGCTGCAGCTCTGGCGGGAGCTCAGTCATCCATGTTTCTCTGGTCAGCACCTCAGGAGCATCCTGTTGACATGCACACACAAAGAAAAAAAAACAAAAAACAGCTAAACTTTGAAAGGGTGATCAGAGAAAGAAGAAATCCTAACACCTTAAAATGCAGTTAGTCTTTCTGTGGCTTTTTATGCATGGATTAAGCTGATTGAACTGTACAGTGTATAGTGTCTGGGATTAGGGCTTACGTCTCCTGTCAGCTTCTCTTTCATCCTTTGTGCTCTACGCTCAATGTCCTGAGCCATAGTGTCCTGAATCGGCCCGTTGGCCGGCATAGGTCCAATTACATCCTCATCTTCTCCTTCGCTGCTGGAGGGTTCGGCTTGGTAGCCTGGAGGCAAGGCAGGTCCTGGACAACTGTCTGCATCTTCACCATCATTGTCTTCATATTGTGCTCTATGAAACCCAGGAGGTAGAGCTGGTCCCAGCACAGGCGGCCTGAGAAAACAAAGTAAAGTTACAGTTTTCATAATGATCCTCAGCTTATTGATTCCACTCAGTTTTTTTTTCTTTATAGGATTTAATTTATAAGATAAATTTGCTTACACATCTGGTGAACTTGGACGTTTCTTAAATCCCGGCGGCAGAGCTGGTCCAAAGAAACCATCATCGTCTTCTGTGCTCACCCTGTTCAGAAGACATATGTCAGTGTTTTGTTTATCGACACATTTCCTGTATTTGAGCTGTAATTCAGCAGGGAACCTACTCTGCGGCTCTGTCTTCACCAGCGTGTCCTGTTTTGACTCTTTTCACCGCTACCTCCTGCTCACTCTCATCAGAGGAGCTCGACGGTTCTCCCCGTTTATAACCGGGAGGTAAAGCAGGGCCAACCACTGCAGAGTTTAAAGAAGAAAAACTAAAGACCGCAATAAAAACAAAACAATCGGACAACAACACTACGAATGCAGGAGTCAAAGCAAACGAGTGGTAAACATATAGCTTCACTTACATTCGTCTTCATAATCATAGTCTTCAGGGCTCTCCTTTCTAAACGTCGGCGGTAAAGCGGGTCCAATTAGCTTATCACACGACATATTCAACTCTGGTTAATAAATCAGTCACGTAGCTGCAGCAATTTCTGGTTAGACCAAACAGATACCTTCCAACAGATTGAGGAAACCCGTAAGAATCAGATTGACCTTTGAACGAGGAAGTAAACACGGAGTAGCTAGCTTTAAAAAAAAAAAAAATTAATTAATTAATAATTTATTGGTATCAACCTAGAGAGGACATGAATCAGAAATACATGAACGTTTCTGTCATTTATTCGATATCAAACACTTTTCTAGATTGTTTTTTAATTGTGTCGTTCAATATTGAGTCAACATTGTATTTTTTGTGTAACATCTCTGCAAACAAAACAAAATAAAACAAAAAAAACACATACAAACACAGAAAAGGAGACATCAAGAAATCTCAGAATACGTATTAAAAAATCTTTCATATCATCTAAAAAACAGTTAATTTCGCATGTTGTTTTTAACTGTACGAAGAGGATTTTATTTTGACATTTCAAACCGGAAGTGTTTTCTGCAGGAGTTTGACGCGCAACACCAGCAGCCATACCCACACCGGTCAATTCGTCTTAGAATTTCGGGAGGATATTTGGTTGTTATGCTGTCATATCGGGCTTAGTTTGAGCTATTACCCATTTAAAAGCGGCTAAAATGGGTAAAAGGGATAAAGGAGATCGGGGTACGTTGCTAATCCTGTGTTTTGATCTATATAATTAGCCATTAAGCTAGCTAACTGAGTGATAAGAAGCATTGTACATTTCTTCTTGGACTCTGAACATTTCCAGTAATTATTCTGTGCTTTTGTAAAGGTTAACAGTTCCAGATAAAGACCGTTAGATCAAGGATGTAGAAGCTAGTACATTAGCACGTTTGCAGCCACACTTTCTGCCTCAGTTATCATATCGTTACATTCACCCCTATTTCAGCCTGATCGTTTGTGAACCTTTTTTTTTTTATGCCTAAGAATAGTTGCATACTCATATTTGTATCTTCTGGGAAACAGAGAAAAAGTCCAAGAAGCGTTTCTATGAGGAAGAAGATGATGAAGAAGAGGCGGTGGGGAGCGAGTCTCAAGAGGCCATACCTGCTGCTGCAGGAAAACAAGTGGACGAGTCGAGTACAAAACTAGATGAATATGGAGCCAAAGATTACCGTGCTCAGATGCTGTTAAAAAATGATCACTCCTCACGTCCGCTCTGGGTGGTAAGATGTGCTTGGGTTGTTGATTTCCTCACTTCAAATTAAAAAGCTTTGGTGTCCTTCCACTTTTATGTGCGAGATGTATCTTTGTAGTTCTCTCTTATCTTGTTTTTTCGGTTTCCTTTCTCTCCTGCAGGCTCCAGATGGACACATCTTTCTGGAAGCTTTTTCTCCAGTGTATAAATATGCCCAGGATTTCTTGGTGGCCATTGCAGAGCCAGTATGCAGACCTAACCATATCCATGAGTACAAGCTAACTGCCTACTCCTTATATGCAGCTGTCAGTGTGGGGCTCCAGACCTCTGATATTGTGGAGTACCTGCAGAAGCTCAGCAAGACATCTGTACCTGATGGAATCGTGCAGTTCATAAAGGTCTGACTGGGAGTATTTGGTGTTTTGAGGAATATTGCCAAAGGCTGAACATTGCTGAAAGCACTGTTTTTTGTCGTGATTTGCAAATCTGATCTCTCTCTTCTTCTCAGCTCTGCACAGTGAGCTACGGCAAAGTCAAGCTGGTGCTCAAGCACAATAGGTAATTTTAAAAATGGTTTCTTCACGCTTTGCATCAGTAGCACTCTTAGCACTTTTCATAAGCTCCGATTGCAATCCACGCTCAGGTATTTTGTTGAGAGTGCCTTCCCTGATGTGATCCAGCGACTTCTGCAAGACAACGTGATCCGTGAATGTCGTCTCCGTGCTGCAGATGGAACCGATGCTGAGCTCATTACTGAAGTCATCCACAGCAAGTCAGCGGTGTGCAAATGAACATTTTTTTTAAGCTCAAACTAATGTGTAAAATAGCACTAATAAAAAAGACTGTCTTTTTATAATCATATGTTTCTCTGATCAATCACATATTTGAATTTAAGTTCCTCTTTCTGACAGATTTCTAAGTCTGTTCAAGAAAAAGAAGGCACTTCCAGCTCACAGCAGCCCAGCGATGGGGAAACCTCAACCCAGCAGGTCCCTGAGGACATCTTCAGCTACTATGAGCAGATGGATAAAGAAGAAGAGGAGGAAGAGGAGACTCAGACGGTGTCCTTTGAAATTCGCCAGGTACACACCTGATTATTTTCTTTTCCTGTAACACTGCCACATACTTAATATTATTGCGGGCACATATTTAAAGCTTTTAAACATACAGATTTAAACTTATTTTCTTGCAACAGTGTTGGTGTTTTAATTTTTGCTATTGGTCCCCAAATCATCAGAAGTAAGTCAATCATTAGGTTATAAAACAAGGCGAAGTTTGGGAACTGCTTTTCCCTTGATCAATAATAGCTTATGTTTCATGACTTCATTTTAACAAAGTAAGATCATTTCTTTAAAAAGCCAATGAAATATTTTAAATCCCCACACTAAACTCTACTCTGTTCTTTTTTTATTGTGGTGCAGGAGATGATTGAAGAGCTGCAGAAGCGTTGTATTCAGCTGGAGTACCCCCTCCTGGCAGAGTACGACTTCCGCAATGACACAGTCAACCCCGACATCAACATAGACCTTAAGCCCACGGCCGTGTTGAGGCCCTATCAGGAAAAGAGTCTGCGCAAAATGTTTGGAAACGGTCGCGCCCGCTCAGGAGTCATTGTGCTGCCATGTGGTGAGACAGTGGATTTACTGTTGTCATAAAGGACAATGTTTAGTATAATATATAAAGACGTTAATTTTAATTCCAGTGTTGTAGTATACTCTAAAAGACACTTGAGACTATCTTTTAATATCATCAAACCTATGTGTAAGACACTCGTGTGTCTCAATAATGTTTATCCTATTTTTGTTTTACAGGAGCGGGTAAATCCCTGGTCGGGGTGACAGCGGCCTGCACGGTGCGCAAACGCTGCTTGGTGCTGGGTAATTCCTCTGTATCTGTGGAGCAGTGGAAGTCCCAGTTCAAGATGTGGTCCACTATTGACGACTCTCAGATCTGCCGCTTCACTTCTGATGCGAAGGACAAGCCTATTGGTTGCTCTGTGGCCATCAGCACCTACTCTATGCTGGGTCACACCACCAAGCGGTCCTGGGAAGCTGAAAGGGTCATGGAGTGGATGCGGAGCCAAGAGTGGGGACTCATCATACTGGATGAAGTTCACACTATCCCTGGTGAGTTGTTTTTGTTTTTTGTGTTATCCTAAATATATCCGTATATTTATAAGTATTTCTTTTACATGCAGTGAACCAGACAGAATATTTTGGTGCGATTAGTCTCCATCCTAACTTAAAACTTTCTTTGCCTGTAGCAAGGATGTTTCGTCGTGTCCTGACTATAGTCCAGGCCCATTGCAAACTTGGGCTCACTGCCACATTGGTCAGAGAGGATGATAAGATTGTGGATCTCAATTTCCTAATTGGGCCTAAGCTATACGAGGCCAACTGGATGGAACTGCAGAACAATGGCTACATTGCTAAAGTCCAGTGTGCAGAGGTGAGTCTTGCAGTATAACAATAGAAATAAGATATTAGATTATAAAATAGATGTAATAAATAAACAGCTTTTTTTTTTGTGCGTACACTTTATAGATGAATCCGTAATGCGATATTATGGACATATACATTGTGGTTCTGGTCTCGTGTCAGAAGGCTTACACTGATGATCTTTTAGAACTGGTCGATGTAATTCAAAATTCATTTTAATTATCATTATGTAACTAATAAAGCAATAAAATCTAAAGTAATGAATAAACCATTTCATCTTACAAACTAATAAAACTATTTCTGGTAAAGTTCAATTTAAGATGGTAACAACAGTGTCTTTTTCGTATTTAATTATATTGCAGCTTTATGATGTGCTTAAGATGTGCAAATTTGCCAATCTATTCCCCTGCACATTGAGTGATGTCAGATGTCACTGTTGATTAGCGTGCACTGAATCCTGCACTTGTCAAATTCAAAACAAAATGTTTTAAGGCAGCTTCACATGTAAAAGTAAAGCCTTTTAACT
This sequence comes from Oreochromis niloticus, assembly GCF_001858045.2. Lineage (NCBI taxonomy): Eukaryota > Metazoa > Chordata > Actinopteri > Cichliformes > Cichlidae > Oreochromis > Oreochromis niloticus. Next base: position 14,794,020 of record NC_031965.2, read on the forward strand.
GTATTCATGTTACAGTATGCTTTGAGTATCATCATCAATATGACCGGCATGTCTGTTCTTCAGGTGTGGTGCCCGATGTCTCCGGAGTTTTACAGAGAGTACGTTGCTATCAAGACGAAGAAGCGGATCCTGCTTTACACGATGAATCCCAATAAGTTCCGTGCTTGCCAGTTTCTCATTCGCTTCCATGAGCGACGGAATGACAAAATCATTGTGTTTGCTGATAACGTGTTTGCCTTGAAGGAATATGCCATTCGTCTCAACAAGTAAGTTACTGGCAAAAAGAGAAGCTCCTTCTGTGTTTCAGGTTGTAATTGTTTAACAAATTTTCACTTTCTCCCCAAGGCCTTACATCTACGGTCCGACCTCTCAGGGGGAGCGAATGCAGATTTTACAGAACTTCAAACACAACCCCAAGATCAACACCATTTTCATCTCAAAGGTAAACCAGTCAGTCTACAGGGCTGTGCAAAAGCATTGGCCCCCTTCCTGGTTTCTTACATGTTTCAGATTATCAAGCAAATTTTAATATCAGATAAAAGTTACTTGACTTTTTGAAGTTTTTGAATTATGATTTCATTTATTAAAGGAAGGAAAACTATCTTACTTTTTTAAACAGGGCAAGGTAATTACCCCCTAAACCTAATAACTGGTTGTGCCACCCTTGGCACCAAAACTTGCAATTAAGCATTGGCGATAACTGGCAATGAGTATTTCACATGGAGGATTTTGTCCCACTCTTCTTTGCAGAATTGTTTTAATTCAGTCACACTGGAGGGTTTTTGAGTATGAATGGCCTGTTTAAGGTCTTGCCAAAGCATCTCAATCGGATTCCGGTTTGGATTTTGACTAGGCCACTTTAAAATCTTCATTTTGTTTTTTTGTTTGTTTGACCCACTCAGAGGTGGACCTGCTGGTGTGTTTGGAATTATAGTCCTGCTGCATAAGCCAAGTGTGCTTGAGCTTCAGGGGATTAACTGTCTTTCTGCGAGCACATGGCTCATAGAAAAATTGAAAAAATTAGAAAATCGGTTTTTCGAAACATTTTGCCAATTTTTAAAACCAATCGTATAAATATTTGGAAGTAATTACCTGAGTAAGGCAATAATCAGTAATCTTCTCTCCATCTGATATGTATGAACAATAGCTACAAAAAGTATTTTGACACATAATTCACATTGCATTTGGTCTTTGTGTGAGAGAAATCTCACTTTGATTTTGCCTTTTATTACACAGTAAATGCATGCTGGTACTGTGACAGAGTGGTGATATTGCATGTTTGCGAATTCTTCTGCAGGTTGGAGACACTTCGTTTGACTTGCCAGAAGCCAATGTGCTGATCCAGATCTCGTCCCATGGTGGATCACGCAGACAGGAGGCCCAGAGGCTTGGGAGAGTCTTAAGAGCCAAAAAAGGTCTGTTTGCTGATCTAACCGTTTTGTCTTCCGGTGTCTGTGAGCAAAATCACTTATTTCAATGTCCCTGTCTGCCGTTTTAGGAATGGTGGCAGAGGAGTACAATGCATACTTCTATTCACTAGTCTCCCAGGATACCCAGGAAATGGCTTACTCCACCAAGAGGCAGAGGTTTCTCGTGGACCAGGGATACAGCTTTAAGGTGTGCTGTTAACTTCTCAACACGGTCTCATATGATTTGTGCATCATTAATTATACCATGGTCATAGTGCACATTTTTTTTCATGGAGGTCATGATCCATACCTGTTGAAGTTTACTGTTATAGCTTGAAAGATAGTTTACAGCGAGGATGAGCGCTCACAGCTGGTAAATGTTTATTTCACTTAACTTTTAAAAACCCGATTCCTGAATCTAGTGAGTGCAGCTGTTTCTGAAATATATTAAGCTGTGGGTTTTATTTCCATAACGTGATATCAATTTGAATTCTTTGACCAAGCATATTCAAAACTACAGCTCTCACGAATAAGTAGTTAAGTGGTTAAGTCCCTGTAATTTGATTTTACCCATCTCAATGAAAGACTTAACCTACTAAAACCTTCTTCAGTGATCACTCTTCTCTATCCTCTTAAGCCATGGCCTTCAAAGACCTGGGGTTTATGGGGAAGGGCATTCATAAATGGCAGCTAAAAAATAAATAATCATTGAATGAATCATGATGTTTTCTAAAAAGCTGCTGTGCCTGACAAAACAAAAGCCACCCGATTGTGAGAGGGTCCATTAGGGTATGTCCATCCCTGTCTCATTTTTAAGTTTCCCGTAACAATTCATTAGAATTTTGTGGTTAACATAATTTGTGTGGCGCCAGAAAACACATTTGCTAAACATTTCGTGGATCATATTTTGACCATTTTGACAAACTTTGGCACAAATATCCCCTTATCCATCTATTTTCTCCTGCTTATCCAATTTAAGGAGACAAAATCATGATATCATGGTTTAGTCTGAACAAAATGGATGTAAACTGCTATCTGACTGGGTATGTGCATTGTGAAAAATCTCATTTGACTATAGTAGAGTTACACTTATAAGAAGATTTTTGACTTTTGGAACAAAATCTGAATGTCTCAGTTTCATTTTGTTTTTTCATAGTAGCAGTTTTCGATTATAATTTGCCCAAACAAGTTTGAGCCTGATGTTACATATTTTAAAGAATTTGGTTTCATTGTTTCCTGTCTGTCTGGTAGTGTATGTTGTGAGAAGAATTCCAAGACACACACTGAAAACCAAGACCTTAAAGCAATTCTGGGAGCAGTCAAGAGTAGGTTTGTTTACAGGGACAAAACAAAGAAAGAAAAGACAACTTCTCTGGCTTTAGAGGCACATTCAATGAACTGTATTTGGATAAGAAAAATGCCTGCAAAGTCTTACAGCAGCTGAAAGGTTCACAGTAAAGTTGAAAATCAGTCTCTTAACTGTTATTACACCCCCCCACCCATGTTAATGATGTTTATTTCATTCATGAGACACCTTTCATTCTTGTTCATGTGCAAATAGGATTTCTAAGTGGTGATCTTCCTCCTCTGTGATAGGTAATCACAAAGTTGGCAGGTATGGAGGAAGAGGACTTGATGTTCTCCAGCAGAGATGAGCAACAGCAGCTGCTTCAGAAGGTCCTCGCTGCTTCTGACATGGATGCCGAGGAGGAGGTGGTGGCAGGGGAGGTGGGCACACGACCTCAGGTGAGGACTTTCACCAGCTGTTAAGACATTTATAGAGAAAGGATGTTTGGAGGGTCAACAAAATATTGACACTGCAGAGTCACTTCTAAATCACTCCTTATGTGCCTACCAAATGAAGGTTAATGAAAGTTCACCACCCCTTCTTCCCTAAACAAGTATTGTTGTCTATTGTAATGCTTTAATGGTCACCGATTTGCTGTACTATAATATCTTTTTAATTTTCTTTTTTCTTTTTTGCACTATGTCATGAGTTACTCTGTGCTCCCCAACCCTGCTGGTGGTAACTTGCATATTTTGTACATTTCATTACTCTCACTTCTTCTTTCTCTCTGTTTCCTGATCAGTTCTCAAGGCGAACCGGCACCATGAGCTCCATGTCCGGAGCAGATGACACCATCTACATGGAATATCAGAGCAGAAGCAGCAAAGCCCTTGCAGCGAGCAAGAGCGTTCATCCACTGTTCAAGCGCTTCAGAAAGTAGATCTACGTGCTTGACACCTTGATACCTAAAAACGTTCTGTGCTGTAATGGAACAGTAAGACAAAACTGGGGGGCAAACGTATGGATTGAAGAGCAGGTTTGAAGCTCAGCTGAACACCATCGCGTCTGAATGGAGCAATGATCGGAGATAATCTGTCACTAAGTGGTAAAGCTTTTCAATGTCTGTAAATTGGATGAGAGTTGATGGCTACTTACATATGACGTATAAATCATATTAGCTTTGTAAGCAGCAAAAGATCAGCTCTTAGTCTTTTGGCATCTAAATGAATAAACCATCTTATTTACTGTTGGATAAGGCAGGTTATCTAATGGTAAAAAATTAGACTAATGCTGCTTTGACCTGCGTGAGGACACGTTTGTTATTTTATAGCTAACTCTCATATGCTGTTTAACAGCATAGCTTTTTGTAAAGTTAACTAGAATGTGTATAAAGCTGCTCCTGAGAGCCAACCACACTGATATGTTTTATGTCAGTTTCTTCTGTAAAATGATATTAAATATGTTTTGTAAAATGAATATTTTTGGACTTTTATTCTCCTTAGACTAGCAGTAATATACACAGTGTTGTACAGCAGACAAAGCTGGTACAAAACGGAGCGGGACGATATGCAAAATCAGTTAGTAAACCTAAAGAAATCCAGTGAATACTCTTCTGAAAACAATTAATGGTCACGATAGCACCCACTTGCTACAGAAGACATTATTTAATCTGACTAACTCATGATTGTGTAGCAATGTCCCCAGGATTTCTTCTGTGAATGAATAAAGGGAATAAAAAAAACTCAGTTTGGATAAAAGCCAGGCATGGAGAGGAGGGGGTAATTCTTTCTTTGTTGGTGACTTGAAGATATTCCAAAAAGAACATCTAGAGCCTGATGCCTTGTCTAAGCTGCGAAAGGAGCGACTGTGAGAAAATATCCACCTCTGCCCACCCAACCTCTGCTGGAGCACAGGACACGTGTGCCTTGAATGGCTGTTTTTGGCATGGTCTTAATCGCTGTTTTGTGACCTCCGCTGACCCAAGGCTTATTGGCTTGGAGAGAGTGAAAAGTAATTAGATAGAATGGAATCCACGTGTCTCTTGAGAAAACTGAGGATGGGCCATCTGACTGTTGTACATTAATCACACACGTAGACAACGTCAAGATACGAAGCCTCCAGATTTATGTCCTTCATTCTGAAACTCGTGTGATTGCAGGGACAGTCTGCATAAGTGTTGCTCCTAAGTTTTTAAACATTTAATTTCTCAGAGAACTAATCAAATGTTCAAAGCTGTGACAATTTAGGGTGCAAACACTACAGGGAATAAGATCAATGCTCAAAATGTAACCCAAGTAAACGTTTTATTTCCATTTGCTCAAGTGCCACCTGGCACTCATATACCATTTGTGTTCTCTGTAAGGTTTAGCCTGCCTGCAGGTTTCAAATGCAAAAACACCTATAAATCTCATGCCTCTGTAAAGTCCAACTTTTGCAATCTGTCTGCACAAAGTTATATAAAGTTTCTCATATTTTTCTTTGTTTTAAATGCAACTTTTGGACTTGAACACAAAGCGCTTACACTTTTGTAAACAGCTGATGATTTGTGGGGCTCTCTCAAATGCGCTTACATCAGCAGTACGTGAGGTTTAGTCTTTATTTGAGACGAATTTTCTGCAATCATGTGGCTTCTATCACATTATTTTACGTGTGTGTGGGGCTGAGCGACGCGCACACCCTTGCGCTGGGAGGGGAGGCGGTGTGCGCAGTCACAGAGGATGATTGATTGGTGTGATGTAACGAACTTTTAGCACGTTGTACTGCGCCCATTTCCGAATAAAGAGTTATCCCTCCCTTCTTTTGAGGCGATCGTCCAATCCTCTTCTCCTGAGGTTGTACAAGCAACTATTTAAAAGCGATCCACGATACGGTCTCTATCTAACATTTCACTACCACACAGGGAGTGTTGTGTTTGCACGAGATAGGAGCATACATTTTCTGCAGATGTGAAGTTAAAAAAAAGACTTTGCAAAAGTTTTCATCACACATAGTTCTCGGTTACGCAAAGGCGGAAAAAAACCCCATCTCAACAATGGCAGTCTTGAATAATTTCACGAAGATATGTTGGAAGAACTTTCAGAGCGACCAGTTGAATAAGCAGCTGTTCTACGTTGTGCGCTCCTTACACAAGTCAGCAGCCAGCGAGGCTTTGGGGATCTCTGCAACAGAAGAAGAGACCATGCCCAACAGGATGATCAAACCGGAGGAGGTCAGCGACAAAACTCAAATCAAGACCCTGAACGACATGCCCGGACCGAACACCCTGTCCAACTTGATCGAGTTCTTTTGGAAGGACGGGTTTGGCAGAATCCATGAAATTCAGGTAATGGTGCTCAATATTTATGCTTCATTTTGTTCTTTTTTCATAGGTTAACAAAATAAATAAAAAATGTCTTAGCCTCGTATTCTCAGTGCTCAGCCAAATTTGTCACCTATGCGTAAAATGGCACTGTAGCTTAAAAGCGCACCAGGAGTCCGGTCACTGGTCGACCTTCCGGTACAAGGCGAGAGTTTTGTAATCGTCCTACTGAGCTGTGATGAGCTACCCCACATTACTGCCAACCATAATTTGCCCCCCATTTGGTTGAAATAATCGGGGGTAAATTATGGTTCAGTCGTGGTCGCGAGTGAAAGCGCGCTGGCATTCCATTGGCAGTCCGTGGGCAGCTTCAGACTGTCCGTCTACCTTAAGAGAGACTTTGCCAGCAGATGGGGGCAGTCTGGCACGACCGGTCGGTCCATCGGCCTGACCCAGAAAAAAGTGATGGGATAGTTTTAACTCACAAAGAGCTGAAGTGAAACCGAGTGTAAAAAATAATTAAACGTGAAAATCCACTGTACATACTTTTCATGCTGAATTTTGTTTTTATTTTGCTTTTATTTAATTATTATTATTATTATTATTATTATTATTATTATACTCGCGTTACTCTCATTCCCCATTCAGCCCACTTATCAACCAACCAACCGAGGCACGGCGTCCTCCACGTCCAGCGCCGGGCAGCTGTGATTTTGGAGGTCAGGGGAGCATGTTTACGTTTGTTCGAAACCCCTCTCCGTGCGCTGTCCGTGGACAGAATACCTCCGCAAACGGCATAACCGCGGCAGCATAAATGAAATCTTAATTAAGTGTCGTCTTTCGGATGCAGCATATGCAGTTGTTACAGAGCCTTTGGTCTGCAACTTAGTTTTGTTTTTTAATTATTTGAATCGTGCTGCTACACTCTTGACCACAAACACATTTCTTTGTTGCCATCTAAACTAGGATTTAGACGATGCCATTGTTAGGGAGCAGCTCTACCAGACCGAGTGGACCCTATCCCAGTTTTGTGTGTGCCACTGCCACACAAAACTGCTTAACTGTAACAGTATTATACATAAAAGGTCTTTAAAATAATCAGAACAACAAATAATGACGTACTCATGACTCCGTTATGACATGACAGCAGTAAAATAAATTCAGTGCTGAAATTTATTAGTAAAGTAATTTAAAAATACCTCTAAAAAAAATTGATTGTCACTGTTGCTTTCTAGTTGGAGCACCGGAAGAAGTATGGAAAGATCTTCAAGTCTCGTTTTGGGCCCCAGATGGTGGTCTCCATTGCAGATCGTGACATGGTGGCTCAGGTGCTGAGGGCAGAGGGGGTGGCCCCTCAGAGGGCTAACATGGATTCCTGGAAGGAGTACAGAGACATGAGAGGACGGGCCACTGGGCTCATCTCAGCGTGAGTCCCCTTCAGTGTTCAAACTATGAATCTGACAACCTCAGGAAATAATACCTTGATCCGAGCAGATGTGTTGATCAGATTTCCATAACCTGTCACTTAACGTATCTCCTAAATGTCCATGAGCGTTTCACTTCCCTTTACTACTCAGTAGTCCATTTTAGCATCCAAAAAGCATCAGAACTTGCAGTTTTTCCAACAGCAACATCCTTTAATATTCAAAATGAGAATTATTTCCCCCTATATGTCTCTGAATGACTCAAAATAAATGAATACAAGGGAATTTTAACAATCATTTTGTATCTTGTTTTCCAGTGAGGGAGAAGACTGGCTGAAGATGCGGAGCGTGCTCAGGCAGCTCATCATGCGACCCCGTGATGTCGCAGTCTTCTCTGATGATGTAAACAGCGTGGTGGACGACCTCATCCAGAGGGTCTACAGTCTGCGCACCCAGCAGCCAGACAGAGCAACTGTCCTCAATGTGAATGACCTCTTCTTCAAATATGCCATGGAAGGTGGGTACCAAGTCTGTAGATTATTGGCTGTGAAGCAAATACCAGTTGGTCAAAAAGGATTTATAAGTGGGTTAGTGCAGGTGAAGCATAGATGGCAGGAAAGAAAATCAATGAGACCAACTGAAATAACAGAAAAATGGCTACAAAGAGGTAACCAAGGGAGAAATCTATGAACCACGTTATTCACTTCTCTAAAATTTAGTCACCAATTTTCCATAGAAAGTTATTAAAGTGGCCATGTGCTGAAAAGTCAAAGCCACTGATGGATGCCAGTGTTAAACATCTTAGATTGGTAACATTCCCTCTCCCTTACCTTCGTTTTTACAGGCGTGGCCGCTATTTTGTACGAATGCAGACTAGGATGTTTGGAAAATAACATTCCCCAGAAAACCCAGGACTACATCGCTGCACTGAACCTCATGTTCAGCTCCTTCAAGATGACCATGTATGCTGGAGCTATCCCCAAGTGGCTCCGACCCATCATCCCCAAACCATGGGAGGAGTTCTGTCTGTCCTGGGATGGTCTTTTCAAATTCAGTAAGTGGTTTACAGCTTGAAATTGTGATCAAAGAAGACGCAGTTTAGTTTCATACTTGTATGCTCTGCTGAACTGCCTGGACAGTGCTTTAGTCCAGAAGATGGTAAGCCAGTAATTTCTTACTACAAAAAAAGGATACTGGAACACAGGAAGGAGAGATTTCCTAAGTATATCCAGGCCTAATTTATGCTAAGACTTGTGGTACTCTTGTCTAAGACTTCAATTTCTTTTTAGTGAGTGACCACAAAGGCTGTTAATCAAGTTCTGCCTTCATGCCAGAACTTTTAGAAAGATCTTGGTTTTTTTTAGCTTTCCCATTTGGCTAATGCTTTCTTTATTAAAGCGCCAAGTAGTAGAGCTTGAAACCGGTAGTGCTCAATAGAAGGGAATGTTGATGTTGATTTGCATTTAAATCTCCACTGCTGTACCATTGGATAGTGAGAGTATGTAGGTCCATCTCTTACATAACCTACTCCTTTTTCTCTTGCTTTCCCTTCACTACCTTCCTTCACAACGACCCTCATTTTTTTTTTCATTCATATCACCTTCTCTATCCCTCATTAATCCCAGGCATTGTTCACGTTGATAAGAGGTTCTCGGAGATCAAGGCCCAGCTGGAGCGGGGAGAGGAGGTGAAGGGAGGACTGCTCACACACATGCTCGTTACCAGGGAGATGAGCGTCGAGGAGATCTACGCTAACGTAACAGAGATGCTGCTGGCTGGGGTCGACACGGTGCGTGTGTGTCTGTGTTGTGATGAACACTGTGCAGAGAAGGGTTCGATGTATACGAAGATGCAGTGAGTGTGGCTTCAGGATGAGGCGGAGGGGTTGGGAGTTGTACGTGTGTGTGTGTGTGTGTGTGTGTGTTTGCATGTGTGTGTGAGTGTCAGAGTCAGTGTTGAGTTTCAAAGGTTGGGTTTCTGGCGCCGTGTCCATGCCTGTGAAGCTGTGCCAGCGTCAGGTCAGAGTAGTGTATCGGGGGGTTACACAGTTTCCCACTGACAAACTCGTTCTCACTCAGATTTAGTTTCTTGTCATTTGTCTGTGTCTGTTCAGTCAGCACAGGGGGTCTTTTGTCTTTTTCTTTTTTTTATAACTAAGGCAGACATCTGTGTTGTGTGTTCATGTTTCAACATTAGAACTTGTTGTATGCACTTGCAAATAATTAAGGCTGTGGGTTTAATGTCATCCATGGACCACTGTGGGGGGGTAACATTAATCTTTTATTGGCAGGCTAAAGAATACAGAAGTTGGGACACAGGAAGGAGGGATTTTCCACTGATTTTCCACCTCGCTGTAGTAGTGTTGGTGTACATGCATTTGCAACTGTATACGCGCCTCGTGCACATGTTCCTAGTTATTGCCTAATTTGTTTGGGGTCCTGTCATATTAATAAGAATAACGGGGTAGAGTGTTTTGTGTGGAACTTGGGGCCACGGGATAAAAGGGTGTGTGTGTGTTTTGGTGAACTTGTTGAATCAGGCATGTCCTGGTAGGGGGTGCACTAAGCTGAGCCATTACCTGACCCCATGGTGCATTTTGCCTTTAGTTGGTACACACAAGAGCTGTCAAGTCACATTAGCCACAGCCAGAGTTATAGCACAGAGTGGGCAGAGGTGAGACCAGGGGGGAGAATAAGGGGCTGGGTGGAAGTAAGGGGGGAGGATGGGGTGGATGGCATAATACTGAGGAAGACAAGGGAGCAGGGTGTGAGATGGATGTTGGAAAATAAGGGGAAGATGGAGGGAATGGATGGGGGAGAGGCCTCAGCCTTTTGAAAACTTTGCTTGGAGGAGCCTTTGTCATATGATTCCTCTCAGGCTGCAGCTGAGGAGTTGCCAGTGTCTGTGCCAGCTGGGGCTGATTAAGAGCATGTTGGTTGCATGGAAAGAGGGAGGGGAGAATGCAAGAGCAGTGGAAAGGAACAACAACAAAAAAGAATGGCAGGGTATATAAGGAGGGTATATTAGTTGGTCCACAGGGAGACACTAACCTTAGATTGGCCTTTAGAGTCATGACAAAACCAGGGCTGAGCACAGAAATGCACTGGGGGTGGATGGAGACGGAGTGGGCTGGATCAACAAGGAAGACCCTCATTAAACAAATGAGAAGATGTAAATTTAGGAAAAGTGACACATGACATTTTCATATCATTTGGTCAACTGCCCAGCTCACTAAAATAAAATGTCAGTAGATACAAGTCGGAAACAGGAAGTAGGGCCAAGTGATCAGATAACTCATGAGTAATTAGAGTGATTTGGCAATAAAGGATGACCTGGAGGAAAAAAAATTGCTAAAGTGAAAATGCAAGAAGTCTGGAAAGCGTTAGCAGAAGGAGCCCATTGTGATGTGAGATGAACAGAAGGATTGGCCAAGAACACAATGGAAATGTTAAAAATAGTGCAAGGCTAAACTTGTTTGGATTGGATTTCTGTTTGTGCAATCTGGTAATAATCTCAGTCACATTTTCATTTTTCTTGCTGCAATTGTTTGAAACGCCTTACTATAATGCCAATTGAGGTCATTTAATCAAGGTACAGTGGGATAAGAATGGATCAGATGGGTGAGTGGTGTAAGACACGGGAGAAAATTGTTGGGAGTGCAGCTGGTGGAGGGATCTTGAGCATTTGCCCAGCATTTGGAATTGGGCCGCTTCTCCCTCCGATTCCCTTGCTGCTTCTCTGCACTTACGCAACATTATAGAAACTCTTATATCAGCTTGCACTGCAGTCAACTCTGCTGCAGAGCATCAAGGAAAGAAACAATATAGCCAAAAATACAAAAACCCAAAATAAAAACACTAGTACAATATTCATGAAATGCTCAATGTGTAAGCATATTTTAAAAATTAAATTTACCTTTTTCCGTTCTAGACATCCTTTACCCTGTCATGGGCCTGTTACCTGTTAGCACGACACCCTCACGTACAGCAGCAAATCCATACAGAAATTAAAAAGACTCTGGAACCTGGAGCAGTCGCCACAGCCGAGGATGTCTCTAACCTGCCGCTCATCAGAGGGCTGGTCAAAGAGACTCTCAGGTCAGTATGTATTATGTTTATCCTAGATTAAGACTTTGAAAAGATTGCTATAATACCAATGTACACCAGTCTTTGTGTGAATAACAGTCTTTGTATGTCCCACCCTGTCATCAGGCTGTTTCCAGTTCTTCCAGGCAATGGACGGATTACCCAGGATGACTTGGTAGTTGGTGGATATTTCATCCCCAAAGGAGTAAGTGTGATGGTCACATTTCCACAGCTCACATGGGCACAAGAAAGTGTGACAATAAGAATTGGCTAAAACATTATAGTCAAACCAGATGTAACATGATACCCCATTACTCAGGCATTTCTCTGTTCCTCCCTCATGTATGGACCCATGTACAATAGCCCAGCTGTTTTCATTACACAACCAACATTCTTCCCCTTTCTCTCTCTCTCTCTCTTTTTTAATAGACTCAGTTGGCCCTGTGCCACTACTCCACATCTCTGGAAGAAGAGAACTTTTCTGAGCCTTTAGACTTTCAACCAGATCGCTGGATACGAAAAGATACCACAGATCGTGTCGACAACTTTGGCTCCATTCCCTTTGGCTATGGCATCAGGAGCTGCATTGGGAGGAGAATTGCAGAGTTGGAGATGCATTTAGCGCTCATAAGGGTAAGAGATTACTCTGCTTGTGGTGCTACACTTTCATTTAAAAAATGTCCAGGGTCCTCAAAAAGGTTTTAAAAAGTCTGGGATACAAAAAGATTTCAAAGACTATTTGTCGGGCCTTAATGCTTGCTTTTAATTTTTTTGAGTGGGAAAAGATGTGTACTGCAACCTATAACAAAACACAGATCCCATAACCACTAATGCAACCTCAACACCTTACCTGAGCACACTTAGCTAGCATGTCGCATGTGAGCTTGTGTATTGTCTTCTGTAATAATAAAAAAATATATTTTTGTAAAATAATGTTAATTTAATTGGTAAGTACAATATGGATGGATATGGAAAAACACTACATTAAATGCTTGGTTACGCTTGTTGAAAGTAATAAATATGTTGCACATTTTATTTATTTATTTTAGTTTTTTTGCTTTTAAAGCCATGGAAATATCTTAAATGCCATTTTATATATTTATTTAAACCTACAGAAACCCAGCTGTCTTTAGCATTTCTCTCTTGCTCTCAGGCTTGTGCTGTGACAACAGCACAGGGGGAAATGAAACCAAACTGCCAATATTTAATGTATCATACTGTTGCTCCATATTGTATTTTCCAAGTGTCTTGAGACAGTCTGAACACAAACAGTAATTTCTGATGCAAAATCAGAATAATGCAAAGCTTTGTCAAGACACTTGTGGAAAATTTGAATCATCATTGAGCACAAAAAAATGCAATATCATTTAGTCTGGCCTCCGCTTCCTCAGAACTACTGAGGAGTTTGTCGAAAGATGATTCATCCTTCACTTCTCTATATCACACACGTCATATTCCCTGTTTTTTTTTTAATTTATTTTTTAAAATGATTATCCTCTTATTTTCATGGTTCTACATAAAAGTGTACTCATGGATAATGTGACTAATAAAATAAGCTAACTTTGATGTCTGTTTTTTGTCTTTTTGCTTGCTGTGCAGCTCATGCAGAAGTTCCACATCTGCCTTTCTCCTCTCACTGCCGACGTCAAAGCCAAAACCCACGGCCTGCTTTGCCCTGGTGCCCCCATCCACCTGCAGTTCATCGACCGGGAAGTGGACGCACTCTCTTCTCCATGAGGTCCGCTGTACTGTTGGAAGTTTTTAAACACTTTGCTTTTAGACACACTCTCCACTCCTATATTTTATATTCTGAGCTGAGACTGAGGTTTTACTCAGGAATGAAATGTGTTCATTAGTGACTAGGACACAAATCCAAACAAATATGAACTGTAAGAATAACATTTAGACTTAGTGAAAATCCACATTTTATTGCTTTTTTAATTGTTACTACTTTCATGATTCAGTTAAATATGGAAAAATTTAAACTTAAATTAAATCTCTATAAAAATCTCTACATATTCTGACTCGAGCCTCTTACACTATTGTGCATGTATGCATGTGATGTGGGTACGAATATTAATGCATGTAGACATTCTGTTTCCTCTGAGTTTGAGCTAGGGCAGCTGTGAATGTACTGAAAATGAGCTTAGCTGTTTATAACAAGCTTTACTCAAAGATTGTTATATGAACCAAATTTTGTTAATTTTTTTTCCTTTAAACTAGCGTCCTTTTTTTTGCTTTCCTTTCTAGTGAATAAGTGCATTCATTTACCGAAAAGGCATTACATGACTTTAATCTGTGTACTGTATATCTCTGAAGTACAGACAAGAAATGGTTTAAAATACATTACGTTTTTTTAAAACATGGCAACTAGTTGAACCACTCATGAGCTACAAGCAATGAATGAAAGTACGCATTTTCCATTAATCAATCCACTGCATATGTTTTTTCAGTGTTTGGATCAAAGAATGTGGTTAGAATTTTTGGTTTGTTTGCTATTTGTGAGAAAGTACTCACTAGCATATGTTTTATTGTTGGTATTTGTTGTTTTTGCTTGTTTTAGAGATGGAAAAAGGTATGTTACAGTACAGTTTGTTGGAAAGGAGAGAGGCAAGTTGTTTGCGTGCGTCAGCGTGAAGAATCTCACTGGTTGGCAATGAAGAAAAAACACTTTAATTTTTATCTGCTTTTTTGCCTCTGTATTTTTGTTTGTTTTGTAGTTCCAGTGAAACTGGGAAACAATAAAATGATTTATTACAATAAACCGTGTTGTTGTTTTGGGCAATATTTTAATATACAAACACTTCAGGGTTTCATCTTTTATTTTATAGAAACAAAACAAGAAATGATTAAATGGAGCTTTTTCACTGCAGTTTTTAAAGAACATGTAAAAGCTGCTAGTTCGCATTGAATGACTGATATGACTAATAACTATGACTCTATATACTACAGCCATGTATTCATGTTTGCACACATTTAGTGTTTTACAATTTTTTTAGGCCACCACCCAACCAAACAGCTGCCCTAAATTAAAAGTACTGACCAAAATCATTTGTTTCTGTGACATCCACTAGTATTTGCAAGCTTTTTTTAATCAAAGTCTTTAATCAAATTACTATTGCATGCATGCATTTTAAAACTGACTGTTATAAAAAAAGTGGAAAACAGATTAGAATATCAGATTATTTGTTTACTTGCATTCTATCTCCATGTGAAAATCAGGTTTTCAAGTTGAATGTGGTGTAAATGGGTAATATAGTTATATAATGTAATTCCAGCGAAATAAACCTGAATCATTTCCGTCACACATGTAAACTGGCACAGCTTAGACTATAAAGCATGTTATTGAATCATTTAAGATTATTTCTTATAAATCTTTCAGCTGAGGTTTGCAGGTTTGTGAAACAGGCCCTGGCATGAGCTAGTAGATTTAGAAATACTGATTTTGAATAACAGATTAAAATGAATGCTTTGATTGAAATCTAGAATTTCTTATTGTTAGTATGACCTGGAAACAAAACATGTTAATCTTGAACAAGTAAGCAAGGTTTTTGATCCTGATTAATGTTTACCTCTTTGAATTGAACTGAAAATAAACTAATCAGCTTCCTGTCAATCTACCACTCAGCTCCATTAAACAACTTATTTGTGTCACGAGGGACAATTTGCTAAATATGTAGCACAGTATGTATGTCTTGGCTCTGATGCCTGTATACTGTGTGTTCCTGTCCATCTAAGATCTGGAAGATAACTTAGATCGGCGTATATTTACTGATGTGGATCAATTTCTATATGGCATCAAAGATGAAAAGCACAAAATCAGACGTGATGTCTTGCACAAGGCTAAACGCCATATGTCTTGGCCGTGGTTGTGCGACACAGGGAGCAATGTGGTGTGTCTCGATGCTCGGGGAAGGAGGGCATTCCGGTCCACCATTTTTATCCAAATTTCTCCCCTTGTTAGCAACTGTGTCACAGCCATCTTATAGCCAGTCTCCTCATTTTCAAACTGTCAGACTCTAATTAGAAAGTTTTAGCCTTCCTGTACTGAAGGGATAAATGTGTGTGGATATTGTAGCGGACAGGTGTAGGTGCTTGTAGTCTAACAATGTTGGGACCTTGTGTGGAAAAAGCAGGAGCAGAAGGACGAAGCGCAAACACACCCCCATCACTCCACACATAGTAGAGCATGGAGGAGGAGAAGAGAGTGAAGGGACACAGCACCTACCCACGAATCTAGTGGACCACATGTCCACTAGATATAGGGACCACTTAGAATATGCAGGGGGGGTGCAGAGTGAAGTAAGTGGAAATTTGTTATTGTCTATGTTCTAAAAATGAACCACAGGCAAGGAATCTGAGCTTGGAATAATAATACATTTCTTTCTTTTGGGAGACACTGAAAACAAAACACAAACGAGCAGAAATGTCGCACTTTTTACATCGATAACGCGGCAGTGATGGACACTGCTTTCAGAGTTGCACTCTCGCGATCTTTCGAGAATTTTTCCAACGAGAATTCAACCGGAAGTAAATAGTATTCATGGCATAGTAACCACTAGTGAGAGGAGACGGAGTAGCAATTTAAGCGCGGATGCTATTTAATTCATCGAATTGAAATCGCTTGTAAACTTCAGAGTTAGCAGCTTCAGCGTTGAGAGGCAACAGACCTCCCTCCACCACCGGCGTTTCGATAATAAACACAGCAGAAGGGTGGCGGGATTGTGCAGCACGCTCCGGGCCTGGAAAGACGTGTGCTAGTCTAGCTAACGTTACGCTGCTTTAACGCGGCAGCCAAGCTAACGTCACGTTTAGCATCACAGTCTGTCCACTGAAGACCACTGAAGCTGCTAGTTTCACCAGCTAATGTCAGCTGTCCTTTTACACAGATAAACAGCATCAGCCCCGACTAGCTTTAACTGTGGCGGTGGTTGAGAGAAAGCTCCTTTGGATCTAAGATGATCATTGAAAACCTCGATGCCTTGAAAACATGGCTGTCTGAAACCCTCGAGCCCATGTAAGTATGGTTAGCCATTAGCCAAACAGCTCTATTAAATTTAGTTTAATCGGAGTTACAGAAACTGCTGTAACTTAAATTAATCGGGGTTGGAAAGAGTAAATTTTGCTCCAGTAAAGGTCCCGTTGCTTTACTTAAATTTTACTGAAGTAAAAAATCATTTTGGTTGTGAAAAAAGTTGCCAAATTAAAATGTACTCCGTGTAAACATAATGTGTTGCGCTTTTAAAAGGGTAAGGAAGAGGAAAAGCTGTTACATGGTAATAATGTGGTGATAATATGGTGGTTAACCATGTCCTATAATATAACAGACGTATTTAGAACATTCTTAGTCTACAAAAAAAGGTGTCCTTAATATACGAAACAGCACTAAGTACCTTTTGCTTAAACTCTGCTGCATGTTTAAATAACCACTGGTCAGATATGAATATATACCTGCTTTCCTCGTACAGCCAGCCTAGAAATAACCAGATTAAATAACAAAACTGTCACACTGGGTGTCCCCAGACTTGATTCAGTAACATTAAAAATGCAGGTCACATAACCAAGCAGCTTTATAGAGAACGATAAGGAGATGTAATAAATCAAAGCAACACAGAGGTGCAAATAATATATTGTTAACTCTTAATTTCTGGTATCACTTATAAGAAAACCTAAACAAAGTGCAAAATGAGCCACTTATTTATTTATGTTATTTAAGCTTTAAATGAGCCAGAACCAATAACATTTCCTACCAACAACAGCAAAGCTACTGCCTGCTTTTGTGGTGTATTGTAAATTCAGTGGATACAGTTAGTTAACTCACCTGCATTTTGCAGCTTTCATAAACGACTGTCCACCCAACACGTATTGTCACACACAAACTTTCTGGTTTTAAAAGTAAATCTTGTTCATGTGTTATATGGATTTCTTTCTTAACAATTGCAGCTGTGATGCAGACCCTTCTGCGCTTGCCAAGTATGTTGTTGCGTTGGTGAAGAAGGACAAAAGTGAAAAGGAACTTAAAGCCCTTTGTATAGACCAGTTGGATGTATTTCTTCAGAAAGGTAATTATTAAAGCTTTATTTTCCAAGCCCCATTACTTTTATCATGTGATCCTGCATCTTATTTGACTGTGGTTTAAAATATTATTCTCTGACCTTTTTTCTTTCTTTCCAGAGACCCAGCCATTTGTGGATAAGCTGTTTGAAGCCGTTAACAACAAAAGCTACCTCCCACAGCTTGAGCAGGCACCCTCTGTGGTCAAAGTTGAGAAAGAAGAGCAGAAGAAAGATGAGGTTATGTTCTTTTAATGTCAAGAATTTCAAACAGCCTGAGTACACAAAGATTATTAAGACGAGTTAAATACACACTTGCTAAACAGTATGAGCAACCAGTTTAAATAAGCACCTTTTTTTTTGTTCAGGCAAATCGTGAAGACGAACGAGACAAGAAATTTTCGCGACGCGTGAATCACAGCCCCCCGCAATCAAGTTCTCGCTACAGCAGAGACAGCAGGTGTGTGCATTTGCCTGTTCCCATTTAGAAAAACAAAACAAAAACCATTTCAACATGTGTTTTTCTTTCACTCATTTTTGTGTTTTTGTTAAATATATTTTCAGGAGAGGAGATGACCGTAAGCGAGACGATCGCTCCAGGAAGAGGGATTATGATCGCAACCTGCCGAGAAGGGACTCCTACCGTGAACGCTACAATCGCAGAAGAGGCCGCAGCCGCAGTTACAGTCGTAGTCGTAGCCGAAGCAGGAGCTGGAGCAAAGACCGTATCCGAGACCGTGACAGAGACAGGGATAGAGACAGGGACAGGGATCGAGATCGCACCAGGAGCCGGTCCCTCAGCAGAACTCGGTCGAGAAGCAGGAGTCGAGGTAAGAACTTGATTAACCAGGTTGTAAAAATATCAGTATTTTTCTTTTTAATGTGCAAACATGCCGAATTGGTATTTTTTCCTGGAGATGTTTCTGTTTGGTATAGGTGTGTATTTCCTCTGGCATGAATTGACCTAATCTTAAGAATTCAACAGGATTTCCTGAATAGTTCACTGTATATGATGATCTATCAGTGCTGAGCAGCTAAAGAGAAAAAGGATCAAACTAAAAAACTATGTACCTGATGCACAGGTCTGATTTGTCACTTTTATATATGTCCTAGTGATTTAAAGCCACGTGGCTTTTCTTTTCTCTCTAGAACGAGACTCTGGAAAGTTGAAGTATGATCATGAACGAGGGGACAGGTCAGAGAGTGGTGATGGATATACCCCAGCTGTTCTTGTCTCCACTGCAACCACTTCACACTTCCCTGTGCCAACGCTGAGCAGCACTATTACAGTCATTGCTCCTACACATCATCATAGCAACAACACCACAGAGAGCTGGTCAGACTTCCATCCCGAGCACCCTATGGATCGGGTCCCTTTCAACAGGGGGCCTCCCCCTCAACAGAGAAATCGATGCCGTGACTATGATGGTAGGGACAGTTGATATTATTGCACAAAAACAAAAAAAAGATATTAAATGTGCTCTGTTTTGTTCTTGGACGTTGTATATTTGCTTGTTCTACATAGCTCTGTTTCCTTTTGCAGAAAAGGGATTCTGCATGCAGGGAGATATGTGTCCTTTTGATCACGGAAGTGATCCCGTTGTAGTGGAGGATGTCAATTTGCCCAGTATGTTGCCCTTCCAACCTCCACCAATTCCAGGTGTGGAGCCACCACCACCCCCAGGCCTCCCTCCACCACCGCCTCTCATGAACCCACCACCTGTGAACCTTCGGCCACCTGTGCCCCCTCCAGGTGCCCTTCCACCTAGCCTCCCACCTGTTGCAGGTAGAGATTCAGATAATAATTGCTGTATTTTCTCTTTTTTTTTCTGACACTTTGATTCAGGGTTTTAAAAAGTAGTAATAGGTTGAATAAGCATTAAAGCAATTTTAAAGTTTAGGGACTTTTTTTAAGTCATCAAATTCCCACAGGGATGCGAATAAATTAAATAATTTCTTTATGCTTAAGCTACAAAGTGATATATCACTACAGAAAAAGGCTATCTAAGATGTTAACTCTTGCTTTATCTGGCACAGGCCCCCCTCCTCCTCTTCCTCCACTGCAACCAGCAGGGATGGATGGTCCTCCCAATTCCATCACCAGCTCCGTTCCCACCATTGTCACCTCTGGGATGCGCTCCTCGCTTCCACCGCCCTCAGGACCACTCTTCAACTCTGGTAATGTCTCTAATCTCTTATGTAGTCTATATAATTTTATATTTATAAATTGGTTGCTGTACTTTACCCCAGTATTTTATGAGCTAAATGATCCTCTCTCTACTGATCAGATCACTATGACACAGATGTGTACAATCCTGAGGCCCCCAGCATCACCAATACTTCCAGGCAGATCTATCGTCACCGGGTCAATGCCCAGAGACCCAACCTGATTGGTCTCACTATGGGGGAGGTCGATCAGCCACACAGAGGTATTTTAAACCATTTGAACTTTGAAAAGATTGTCCTCAGTTATATATGCATTTCATCTACTGCAGTCAGAAGCATTTCTCTAGACTTGTATTCTCTTTTTATGAGACACATGTGTTGGTCTCAGAAATTAACCTATCAGTGTTTGTTCCAGCAGACAAGATTCCCAACAACAGTATGAGAATTGTCATGGAATCTGATTCGAGGAAGAGACCAGCTCCCTCTCATGATGGAGGGCTGCCCACCAAGAAACCTTGGTTTGAAAAGTAAGAAACCTTTTGTTTTGGTTTTTATTTTTTCTATAGTATGTAACAACAGCACATGTAAAGAGGGGTATAATTTGACATATGTAAATTGGTCTTTTCTCCTCTCTGCTCAGACTCAACTTTAACAAACCCAACCACCAGGGCATCCACAAAAGGGCTCAGTTCCCTCCTAATGCCAAGCTGCTTGTTCGGCAAATTCCCCCCGAGCTCAACAACATCAGCAAACTCAACGAGCATTTCAGCAAGTTTGGAACCATCGTCAACCTGCAGGTCAGTTCCCAGATATGGACGTCCCGGCTTTGATCATCGTTGGTTATTAACATGTGTAACCACAGTATAGCCATATATGCTGTACAGTTGGTGATTGATGTGTGAACAGTATGCATGCATGATTCTGGTATTAAAAGGTTAAAGAGTCACACATGGTTTGTCTAGTGGTTTAGATTAATCTTCTAGGTTGTCTTTTAGAAATTTTATGGCAGAATAAAATTATGCCATAAAGCTATTTGAGTAACATGATTTGCAACAGCTCTGGTCCAACATAAATCTGACCTGTGATATCAATAAAGATATCACATGTCAAAATAAGAGATTGACTGCTAAGGTATCTTCAGAAACAACCGCGTACTCTTTTACAAAATGCATTTATGTAGTTTTAGGTTTTGAAATTATTTTGTTTTATAAGGAGGCCTGAAGTATAACGGAAACCAGTCCTACTAGGGTTATAAGATGTAAAGAGTTTAAGTTTCAGAGTCCAATAAAGCCCCTCGTTGTGTTATCAGGTTTGTTTGCAGGAAAACTGACTTTCAGCATGTCTACATGCTACTGCTAAGGCAAATATCCAGATATTGGCTTTAAGCTGCTATATTTCTGTAAGTTCAGCTAAAGCTGAAGATAAATCTGTGTCATGAGTGAAGCTGATGTTTGCGAGTGACTTAGCTGACCACAGCTCATCACAAACACATTGCTATCCCCTTGAGTGACTGTGGTTTTCAGGTTGTAATGTGTTGTCCTCTGTCTGTTTTAAAAATGGTTTTAAATGTTTTTACAGGTGGCCTACCAGAGTGACCCTGAGGGGGCACTGATACAGTTTTCCTCTCCTGATGAGGCAAAGCGGGCCATGCAAAGCACAGAGGCGGTTCTCAACAACCGTTTCATCAGGGTACACTGGTTTCGTGAGGATGGAAACGATGCCCAGGGCCAGTCTCAGTTACAACAGCAGTCGCAGCCACAGGTAGCCACTGTTAAAGTCAGCCATCTGTCATAACACGCGTTTGCAAACTGTCATCTTTACACGAGCAACTGCTTTTCCTGTAATTTTCTTTAAAATGGGAGGCACTTACAAACAAGTGGATTCATTGTAATTACAGATTCACAGTAATACAAGTTCCTCTAACATTATCAGCTTACACAAGAACACACTGCCATAAATCCACAGCCAATGTTAGCCTTTTAAGGTGTAAAATGTAATTCCTGCTTTAAGGGTATGTTTTGATAATTTGCAAGAACTAAACACTGTGTCACATTGTCTTCTCTTGGCTCTCTTTTTGCCCTGTAGAAAACTCGGTGGCTGTAATACCAGTCCTTTCTGCACGTACAGCACAAAGAACTTGTTTTGCTGTCTAAAAAAATAAATGCAGCGGAGGCAAATCTGGAAGATGGACAGCCTATTTATCCGTTAAAATGCCTTCCATTTCACAATTGTAACACCGTCTTTGTTTTTCAGCAGCCTCCAGCCACTTCCCTGAAGCAGTCTGTCAAAGACCGTCTGGGACCCATGCTGCCCCAGAATTCAGAGCCCGGTCAAGAATACGGTGCAGCCTCACAGGTGTGTGTAGGTGATCTTGCTGAGGATGTGTTTTGTTGCGTATACTTGTCAAAATTTGCCCAAGGTCTGTATAAACATATCCCCCCTTTTTGACCCCCTCCCCACACCCCTTCTGTGCAGAATCCCACTAAGCTGTCAGTGAAGGATCGTCTAGGCTTCCTTACAAAACCAGCAGCTCCCATTGAAAAAGTAAGTCTCCACTCTGTGTTCAGAAGTCTTTGTGTGCCTTTTAAAATATCCAACTCTTGCAAATGTAATTGTTTTCTCTCAGTTTCAGGTGTGTTCAACATCCATGGGACTCACAAAGACTGTGTACAATCCTGCTGTCCTGAAGACAGCACAAAGAACCTCAGAGGAAGCTTTGAAGAAGAAACAGGTGAGAAATGGATGGAAATTTGGAGGGGCAGTGATTTATAAGTCAAGCAAAAAAACTGTATTCAATCCTCATTTTTGATTACACAGGAAGCTCTAAAACTGCAGCAAGATGTGAGGAAGAAGAAGCAGGAAATATTGGAGAAGCACATTGAGACACAAAAGGTAAGATGCAGAAGGAATAAAGGCTTCTGTTGCTCAGTGTTAATTTGCATAGATTTCTATGTTTTTGAGTAAGATTATTATGTTTTTTTAAAAATTTATTTTCACCTCAAGTGTTTAGTAATTATTCAAATATGGAGACATCGGCAAATGTTAAACTTGTATTTCTCTGCTCATGTCTGCTGCAGCTCCTGATATCCAAACTTGAGAAGAACAAATCAATGAAGGCAGAGGATAAAGGCAAGATCATGGAAACTTTGGACATGTTAACCAAGAGCATCACCAAACTGCAAGAGGAGATAAAATTAATCTCAAGCAACAGCAACCCACTGCGGATAGCAAAAAGCAAGGCCCAGGTAGTGTTACCTAAAAGAAGAAATACACCGATATGTTCAAACAAAAGCCAACTGATAAGAACCTGATGGATTATTATTGATTTGATCTTGATTTCAGTGATTGAGTTTTTTCTCTTCTTTTTCTTCTAGTATATCACAGAAAATGGTTGTAACTTGCTCTTGCTGTTAGATTGTCTCCTGACATTGCAAACCCTATACACTTGATATATTTGCTTGTTTTCTGTTTTAATTTAAAATTCTAGTAGATGGCCAGCATTTAGTTTTATTAAATCTGCTTTTGCTCACAGGCACAGAAAGAACTGCTGGATACAGAGCTGGATCTGTATAAGAAGACTCAGGCTGGAGAGGACACAGCTCTGTTGAAGATCAAATATACCCAGCTGCAAATTGAGGTATTGGAAAAAAAAAAAGAGGGAAAGCTTGAAACCATGTATAAAAATGCTGCTTGCACAGTAGCCACTTGAGGGCAGACTTGTTCTTGGAATTTCAAATGATGAAACGTAATCTCCACTCCAGCTGTGTTCTGATGTGCTCTGATTGTTTTCTTTCAGGCAGCTAAACGGGGGCTGCTGTCACCAGGGCGAGGCCGGGGTGTCCATCCTCGGGGCCGCGGTGCTGTCAGGGCTCGGGGAAGGGGCTCTAGGGGACGAGGAAGAGGTGTGCCGCTGCACGCAGTCGTGGATCATCGACCAAGAGCGCTGAAAATTTCTGGTTTCAACGACACAGACCGCATAGATTTGCTACCACACTTTGCTGTAAGTCAGCCTAAAACTGAAAAAACAGTGTAAAATGACAGGATGTTAAAGTTTTACATTTGGTGAGCATACAGTGCTCATCTAAAGATAATCATCTTATTTTCCTATACATTCAAGAGAAGATATTAAAAATATTGACACTCTGTTTAGTCTATAGCTGTGTTATATAAGGTGTAAAAAAAAAAAAATTCCATATTCATAATTTCCAGTGGGCTTAACACTGTCTACACTGGTTCCTCTGCATTTTAAACCAACTGTAGGTTAACAGCAGGCCACGTTACTGGTTTGTTAGGAACATTTTCCTCACTGTTGTGATGTATTAGTTTGTTCAATGACCAAAATGCTTTGCTTTCCCAATCCTGTAGCAATTTGGAGAAATTGAAGATTGCCAGATTGATGAGGGTAACCTGTCCGCGGTCATCACGTACAAGACGAGAGCGGAAGCAGAGCAGGTGATGCATTTTAACATTCAAACAGTGAAATGTCTTGTTCATTCTTTTCTGCATTATGGCTCGTCCTTGGATTAGCAAGGATAAGTCACAAAGACCGGCAGCTAAGCCTGATGTTGACACCCCCCCCCCCGTCTGCTTTATGTTGTCCACCTGCAGGCGGCTCTTCACGGAGTGAAATTTAATAACCACACTTTGCGCCTGGCTTGGCATAAGCCTGTCACCACTCTCACTACTGCGGATGCTGACGAAGCAGAACCAGAGGAAGATGAGGTTTGTGGATGTTTCTCACCTTGCCTTAGTGTTGCCACTGTTGATTCAGTGTGGGGGACTTTCTGGCACATGAGCCACGAGGAGAGCATTAGACTTATTTCTTCCTCATGCTGCTATTAAATCCACTTGGAAATAATTTCTTTAGTGAGGACTTTTTTAGATGTGCTCATCTCAGTAAAACTTACCAAATATGTTTCTTGTATTTAACATCCACAAGGGGGAGCTCTTACACATTAAAGCAGGAACTGTCCTAGAATTGTACTGATCAGCCAAAATATTAATACCAGCTGCTTAATATTACATCCCATCACCCCTTCTCTCCCCCATACTTAACCCATGGCACTGGGCTACTTTGGCAATAGATCCTTTTTGGATCGGAATTTCCTCCAGTCCATCCCACCGCTGCTCAGCCCAGCTGACATTATTTTGGACTCCATGTCGTGTTTCCGATGATGCTCCTGATTGTTTCTGGGGATGTAAAAATGTTTTTGTGGATGTCACGCTTCCGCCTATTCTCACATGACTGCCCAGGGTTTCCAATCAGAGTATTGCTTTTTCACTAGATGATCATTGTTGATTCACTTTATGTGTTTGTGGTTTTAATATAACAGTGCTGATCAGTGAATTTCGCACAGCCCCTCATACCTTGATTACTCTCAGATAGAGAACTTAGTTTGTCTTAGGACATTTAGAAAGAAACAGATGTCTTGTGGAGTTTTCTGCACTTTTTAAGCATGTGTAGTAATCTCAGTTTCTTTTCTTCTGTCCTATCAGTACCCAGAAGAGTCTCTAAGCGATGATGCGCTGCTGGCGGACGACGATGAGGAAGAAGACGACAACGAGCCTCGCCCCTGGCGCAGATGAGGCTCACTCAGATGTTTTTGTTTGTTTGTTTGTTTTCTTTCTTCCTCTGGTTACACTGGTGTGGAGGACAAGTGGAACTTTAGAGAAGATTTCAATGCTTGCTTATAAATCAGCAAGACACATTTCAACTTTGGCTAGATGTGTTTTTTTCCCCCTAGAATTGCTGTAACTGGCAGAAAAACCATGTACAAGTTTAATGAATTTCATTGTGTATACCAGATGCAACAGTGCTGTTTTTTTTTTTTATTGCTCTTAATGTAAACAGTTTTTTTTCTTTGTTATTTGGGTTCACAAAATACAATTAGTTTGTTGGGACATATGACAGCTGATCACTCAAAGACACATTTTTTTTGAGCTCCTAAAAATAAAAAAAGCTGTGTTATAATTTAAACGAATGACTGTAGCTTTTGCAGAATAGTTAGGTTGACTGGTTTAAACGCTTGTGTGTAAATATTTTATGAATGAGTTTAAGTGATTTGTATGAAAGCTTGGCTTCTAAGTTCTTTGCATTACTTTGGATTGTACAAAAAAATAAAGAATTGAAATGGTCTAAAAACATGCTGCCAAAAAAAAAAAAAAAAAAAATCCCTCCCCCGTTTCCCAAAAGAAAAAAAACAAAACAAAACAATTGGCAGTGGGGGAAAAAAAAGAAAGCAGCCAAAAAAGAGCTAAAAAAGACCATTTCAAAAAAACAAAAAAAAGCCCTTCATCTTCACCTAAGAGCAAACTTCCTAAAAAAAACAAACAAACTCAACAGCTTTAACTGGAACTGGTAAGTGCTATGTAGCACCAAGTGGCAATATAAAGGTAAGGCAGACATCATGCTGTATATCTATTTTTGCAAAAAAACCCAAAAGTCTTGCATAGCTTGACTGAAATGATAAAAGTGATTCGATAGTCTCTAAAAACTTTTTTTTTTTTTTTTTTTTTTTGCAGGAGCTGTCAGTGTGCTGCAGCGTCAACAGTTTTACACTAATCTTGTAATGTTGTATCGACTGTATCAGTCTTTATTTGGTGCCAAGCTCAATGTGATGCTGTATTAAAATACAGAAATATTTTATGAATTGGGGATTGATTATTGTGTGACATTAAGATAAATGCAAAAAGTTTGAGAGAACTTTGCTTACATGGCACACTGTGCTTAAAAACTGAATACAAAGTAACAGTTTTGTTTTCTGTAATGATGCATCAATTTGATGAAACAACTTTCAGAGAGGTTGTCTGTTCCAGTTTAGGTTTTTGTGCTTTTTGGCCTCTGTTAAAGGAAGAGCCTGTTACTGATAGTAGCAGCCAAGTGAAGGTATCCGTTTAAACCATGGCAGTGTTCATCGTGAGCCTCGATACCAAAAGTCTTTGAGCAACATGGGCCATGAGAGAGTGTCGTATAATTTGGTGGGTTGGTTTTTGGGCTGACACGTTTTTTGTAGTTCTGTCACTGTGCACCTCCACAGTGGGCTTTAAATCAAACAAAGTGAATAAAATTCAGACTTTCTGCCTTAATTTAGGGGTTGAGAAAAAGTATTACATTAACTTTTTAGGTAACAAAGCCATTTTTAGAGGCACAAAAAAATTAGACACTTGACTGACTAGCAGTTTAATGGTCAGGTGAGTCCTGTTTCCTTGTTATTTCATGATAAATGAAATGGATAAAAATGATACAAGTGATGCAAGAACCATGCCACATTATCTATCAAATAACTAAGGCAGTTTTTATTGCA
Organism: Oreochromis niloticus; assembly: GCF_001858045.2. NCBI lineage: Eukaryota > Metazoa > Chordata > Actinopteri > Cichliformes > Cichlidae > Oreochromis > Oreochromis niloticus. The sequence continues at coordinate 14,821,047 of NC_031965.2, forward strand.
TAGGCATGTATGGCTGCTGGTGGAATCAGGTCACTAGTGTTTATTGAAGTTAGCGCTGATAGAAGTAGTGGGATGAACTGTGGTGTGCACAGGCCTTTACCCTCTGCTCAGATTTCCAAATGCTGCAAAACTGATCAAACAGTGCTTCACAGTGCAGATAATCACCTAAAACATACTGTAAAAGAAAAAGATCTCCAGTGTCTGTCACCTGATCCAAACTCAAAAGAACATGCTTTACAATTAGCGAAGACAAACCTGATGACAAAAACACTCACAAACAAGCAGCACCTGAAGGTAACTGTAACTGTGCAGGCCTAGCAGAACATCTCAGGTGAGACATTTGGTGATGCCCATGTGTTCTAGACTTCAGGCAGTTATTCACTGCAAAGGATTTTCATCCAAGTATTGATACAAATACTTATATTTGAGGATTATCATCTTTGTTCAGTTGCTTTTGAGCCTCTGAAAATGAAAGAAATGTATAAAAACTTCATAAAAGTTGATGTAAAGCTGAAAGGCTGCACTTTACCTTGATTTTTTGATTGGAAAATCTACTATGGTGGTGTACCAAACAGTTACAGACCTAACTGTATTCAGTGTAGGCCTTGCTTAATTGATCAAAATGACACAGACCTGTCACAAAACAAGACACATTATATGAAAGAAGGCCAGAAAATGTTGGGAAGCTAAAAACTACATCAAGGATGTGAAAATAACGGCTAATGTGTGCTTACTTAGACGCTTCATGTTAAACATCAATGAATGTGAGTGGTGGTGTTTGGCTAACAGGAATTTTGCTTACTGTACGGTGTTTGTAGCATCCACTACACCTGCAGAGAGGCACTCCACAATCCCTCAGCCATGAATGAGATGGGACAAATAACCCAATCAGCGTTCTCTAGTTCATTGTTCCTCTGCCACCCCCGGTGCCTGTCAGGCTTGCAGAGATAATTGTGAGAAATCAGATTTGCTCTCTTAGAATATCTGCTGTTCGTCATTTAAACCCTTTCCCCCTGTGCCACCACCAGAAATACATTCCCTCATCCCTCGATCTCTCAGTATGGGAGTGTTTCCGCCTCCTCCTGCCCTCATTTACCTATGGTGCCACCAAAACTCATGCAATCGTATTCTTTGATAACACAACCAGCTGTGCTTTGACCTGCACACTTGTGTTCTTGAGGCAAGGCCTGGTAGATCTAACTTGTGAAGTCACTGCTTTGATTGACATAGATTTTCCTGACAGTTATTTAATAGCACTTCATGGAACAGCTGTATGAATTAATGAAAATTTGGAGTTTGTGTCCCAGGCAGTCTGCAGCTGTGACCAGCATGCAGAAATGTCCAAACCTGCCTCCCTATTGTGTCTCAGTCGGAAGAGTCTATTTATACGCTCCATGTGAGCTCTGAAAATATGGGATAACAAGTTTACAGCCTCCATGTCATCCATTATATACAATTTTACTTTCTGATTTGTGTCAAAGAGACAAATGGCATCAAAACTTGGAATAAACTCCATCTTGTTTTTTTTCTTTCCCCTATATAGAAACGAAAAAAAATCCTTTTACTGTGATGTGCAAAATGCAAAACCAGTGGCAATGATTTGCAAAGCTTTCCAATTAATTACAATATTGTCAATTACATTATTGTTCATATTATTAATAATATTACTAATTGAAATAGAACAAAGAGAACATTTAAAATGTGGAAACAAATATTCAATGTTTTCATTTTTGACATTTTGGCTCCTTCGAGGAGCGATCGTGGCTCAAGAGTTGGGAGTTCGCCTTGTAATCGGAAGGTTGCCGGTTTGAGCCCCGGCTCGGACAGTCTCGGTCGTTGTGTCCTTGGGCAAGACACTTCACCCATTGCCTACTGGTGGTGGACAGAGGGCCTGGTGGCGCCAGTGTCCGGCAGCCTCGCCTCTGTCAGTGCGCCCCAGGGTGGCTGTGGCTACAACGTAGCTTGCCATCACCAGTGTGTGAATGTGTGTGTGAATGACTGGATATGTAAAGCGCTTTGGGGTCCTTAGGGACCATAAAAGCGCTATTTAAATACAGGCCATTTACCATTTTATAAATCCTCAAATGATTTTAACACGTGATGCCTACAGATTACAGACATGTCCATTTAGCACATCTCCTACTACCAAATACAAGCAGAACGTGAAGCATTTATGGTGCCTTCACATGTTTTCAACGCCTAATGCACTAATGCTCCTCCATATCATTGCAGATGCTCTCTTTTGAATTGTTCAGTGAAACCCAACTGCAAGATCATTCTTCTGCTTAGATAATAATAATAATAATAATAATAATAACAATAATAAATCTTGTAACATGACAAACTTTCTAAATGTAAGAATTTAACAGTAGTGTAGAAACTGTTAAAAATGTACTTGTTATTTTTTAGGCATATAACAATTGAATTCAGCAACAAACTTAAAAAACAGTTTTTATTGCCAAATTTGAGTGGCCACACTGGACTCCTCAGAGAAGTCAGAAATGAATCAAACATAACATGTAATCATATTTTTTCTGTTCAGGAATGCAAGTAGATAATTGTATTTTGGAACCTTAATTTAAAAAAAATCATCTTCAGCTTTTTGTGAAATAGGAGATTTGTTTAGTAGTAACAGATTTCTCTAACATTTATTACAGTAGTTATATATATACTTTGCTCATTTCCTCTTCTCAGATTAGCTGGTTGTTGTATTTGTGGAACAGTGTTGCCAGCAGGGATGCTGCTGACTGCCCTCTGGTGGACAAACTAAGCAATGTCAACACTCATAACGTTGTTGAAGGGTGTTTCTCTCATCTCTACTTTTTATCAAATTTTTTATTTATCAGCTTTTATAAATGGCCAATAATATTGGCTTGTTAACAAAACAAAACAAAACAACAACCACAATAATGGTATATCTCTAATTCTCAACACTTTTATTATCTTTGTACTATTTTCAGTGAAATAAGGAAATAATTTGCACATCATTCTGTTTTTTGTTTACATTTTACACAATGCCTTGACTTTTTTGTTAGAAATAGGGTTGAATGCGTAACTTAAAAAAAAGAGAAGATATGTGTGTTGAAAGCTTCACTTTTGTTTGCTTGGAGATAAGCTGCCTGTCAGTGAAAGTGATTGTAGTTTCTTTTTGAAGCCCTAAGGGCCTCAAGAAGTCGGTCACACAGATATGAATCATCTAGGAAAATGCATCACATTAGTGACTTGTAATGTATTCAGATTAATTTGAATAATATTCCTGCCTTTTTTACAACACAAAAACACTGCTGCATGACAGCTAATACCAATTACTACTATGCCAATTTGGTAGATGTACAAAAATGATCCTAATGGATGTGCTAATGCAATCTTTTGGTCACTTAATTGTGTGTTGCTTTATCAGTTTAAGGTGGCAATCTGTAGAAAGTGTTTCTGATCTTAAATCACTTGTGACCCCTCCCGACATTGCTGCTCTGAGCTTTCACATGCCTCGCTCCTATTGCTACAATGCCAGTTCTCTGTAACACTATTAATATTTTATGCGATCACGAGCTTCCATAAGCAAATTTCAGTCCCTAGCAAGTTGAGCCAAAGCATGATTAATTTAGTATTTATACCCCGACAACCCTTTAAACAACACAAGGCCCCCGGCCACAAAGCAAGGCACAGTTTGAAACAAAACTAGCAGCTTCTAAATCATAATCAGCACAGTCATTCAGGATTATTTGAGTTTGGGGACTCATTTTTTCTGTAACAGCAGCTGCAGTTTCGGTGTGGAATCAGTGGGTTTGTGAGGATGGAAGCCACGGACAAGACAAAACTTTTGTTTTTGTTAGAAATGGCTTTCCATCAGTGTCAGTTTTTTTCAGAAATATTGCTGTATTAGACTTAACAAAGCCCCTTTGACCTCGTCTGTTGACTGCATATTACAGGTACCACTCTCTTAGACAGCACTGAATCAAGACACAGCTGCCCCGAAACTGCAGATCAGAAAGAGCTGATCCTTTAGTCACTGTGCTGAGATCGCAGCGCTGCAGCTAATCTGGCAATCCAGGCAACACCTGGAGCTGAACTTTTGCTTTTTGGTTTCACTGGAACAGAACTGCTTTGTTTCCTTGTCTCTGTAAATTTAGACCTATTTATGTGTTTTTTCTTCCATACACTCTTTACGTTACATCATCCCAGCAAGCCTATTTAAGATCTGCTTATTAAGATCTCAACTCATTCATATAGGATAAACAAGGGTGATAATTACCTGTTATTCTTCAATTTCACAATATTTGTTATTGACAAATACACATAATCATCCACATATTAATAACTAATTAATAACATATAAATGAAATGTAATTATATGATAATTGATAAAATGTGATTTTTTTTAAAAAAAAAAAATATTGTTTGCATGTATGTATGTATTTCCCATTTTAACTTGACATAGAGAGATGTGAGTTTAACTAATAGTCCTGCTTTGTCCTTGTGAGCAAGCATGTGCAGCACTAGGACCCTGAAACTGACCTCCCCTGAAACTGTTGTAAGGCGCAGAAGTAAATCTATATTTCATTTTATATACGTCCATGTTTTCATGTTTACAGGGCTAATTATATACACATTCACATTTATATTTAATGTTTTGATATTTATATGCTTACAAATATAATTTCAAATCAGTAATAATAAATTGTGTTGAGTCTACATAGTTTATTTTTCCATACTTACTTAATTGTAGGACTTTGTGGCTTCTGATTGGTTAGTGAAGTTACATGGGGAGTCTAAATTCCCTGTGTAACAGAGGTTGTGTTGTTGACGTGTAGCAAGAGGAAAGGTCTTCATCTTGCTGTTTTCTAATAACTGAGAGAGATTTAGTACCATATAATGAACCCTCATGTTATACTGTCATCAATTTATTTAAACCTGTGCTTCTCCTACTGGGAAATTTCTTAATTCCTTCAATAGAAAAGGCGTCTCAGTCATAATAAAATCTCCTCATACTCATATTTCAAAACCTGTATGAAGTGCATGCTTTGAGGCCAAATCTGAGACACAAGGGTAAGTACATAAGAAGATGCATGACTAACAGCTAAAGTGAAAGCTAGTCATGTGCCCGGACACTACAAGTTGCTCTTTGATGCCTTATCTGCAGTCTTCTCATCCCTGCAAGGATAACTGTGTGTTTCAGTACGTCATTCAGAATCTAATAAGACTACACATTAACATGATCACTGCACAGTTCAACTTCATTAAAGATAATCTCTGCGCAGACTCCTCTGGACACGGCAGGCCACACCCCCTGCATTCTCTCCTGCTATTGATCAGTACAGTGATTTGCAGCATGTAATCCAATGCTCTGTGACAGGCTGTAACTGAAGTTAAAGATGGCAATTTAATTATGTGTCAGAGGTCATATTAAAGGCTGACCCCTTGACCCATTACCAAGAATGATAGTGATAACCTTTTGTTATTGTTTAAACTAAGCAACATAACAGGCGAGTAGCAGGACGCAGTAAATTGATGCAATAAATTGGATTTTCAGAGGAAATGGGAATTCAAATGTTACTATGATCAGCTTTTGTTGCCTGACTTTTTTTTTTACTAGCACTCTATAGTGGATGCATTGGAATAATACAGTTATACAAGCTTGTTGCATTATTTATAAAAAAAAGTATGTGTGAATATCTTGCATTTGCTTGGTTATTTGGACATCTGTTCTACATCTGTTTCTTTGTTTTTGTCATTTAGGAATCCATAAAAAGTATCTGAAAGAAATAAACATCACACAAAATGTTGAAATGAAAGACATCGCTCAATAATTTTAATCACAGCTTTAATTAAATGTACATTTATTGGTTACCATCACGGTTTTAAGCCACACAATATAATTGTGTGAACATAACTGTCTGGCTCTGATATCACAGTCAGGACTGGATAGCTTAATTTAGCAGTGAGACTAGCGAAAAAACACCCCAACCCAAACCAGAAATAGTTGGGCACATAACATCTGCTACCCTTTAGTTCCTAAATACATTACACACTCTGATCCCTGATAACCATCTGTGTGTGCTCCTCCTATCAGGCAAGCTTCAGGTCATCCCTCACAGCAGATCAAGAAACAGATTCTTTGCAAAAAGCTGTAACACTGCTGAACTCAGATATTTCCACAGTGAATGAGAGGCCTGTGTGTACCTGTCACTGGAGTGTGGACAATATTTACTCATATGCTGCTCTAAGCTGCTGGTTATATGCAGTGTCATCAATTCATGGCTGTCCACCAGAACATGAGGGCACTTCTGTTGCAGATACCTTTGACACCCGACCGTTATCAGTATTTGTACTTTTACACACAAAAAAGATTGATTCATTCCCAACATTCATTAATATTATAAAATTGAAATGCTCCGTTTGAGGATGACCCTTGCAGTGTCATTGTGTTTGCTCATTGGTAATGGATTTCAGCAGCTTACTGTTGAGGTGTTCACAGAATTGGTGGATTTTGTTGCCTTTAGATAGAGCCAGGCTGAGCTATGACTGTTAAGTCTTAATGAGAAGCTAACCAGCTGCTGGCTGCAACTTAATATCAGAGAGGTGTCAGTCTCCTCCTCTGACTCATGCTGCGTTCATTCACATCACAGATACTGTGTGACGCCCGTGGAAAAACGGTCTGTGAATGTTTAGGATGTGACAGTGTTTTGGTAACAAAACAGAAATGAAGTGGAAATTTTACAGTAAGTTACTGAGAGCCTCACAGGTTAGGTCTGCTTTTATCTGAGGGTAACCAACACTAGAGTTACACGAGTGGTAGATTAGATTTAACTGGTAGATTAAATGAAACATCACTCTATGAAGTAAGGCTTCACTGAAAGAATATCCACTCAGAGACCGACAAACACCGTGTCTTTGTATTTTGCAGCCGGGATGGTTTTAAATATCTCGATTAATGTCTCCTGTAAATCCCGTGTACTTTTTTTTTGGATAAAACAAATGAGTCTCTGACTTGTTTATGATGCTGTGAATGAGTACAAAGTTTTTATGTTGTGTCATTGGGCCCTTGGGTGCGAGCACTGTCTATAGCCAGCCACATATGCAAATGATTGGGCAATTGTAGATATACAAATATGTACCCATGGTCCGCGCGGCCTAATGGCCTCCCTCCCTCTGGCTGGCTCAATGGCTCATTTAGATATCTGCTTGGTTTATTATGTGAATAAGTCACGCCTGGCTTGTTACGACCCTCCAGGTTCCTGTTTCTGCTGTGTAGCTGAGATGTGTGGCGCTCAATTAGGCTGCCTGGCTGGCAGAGTTAACCCTTTGCGCCAGATAAGCTGTGTTTTTCCTCAGCCATATGGGGTTGGTACATTTTTTGGGGGGGTGGGTGGGTTCCAGGCTGGGATCAAAAGATCAATCCTAATACACTGCTACCAAGCTGACCTCTCAGATGTAATAAAGGCGCCATCTTTCACCCTTGGGGCCTATTCAGTGCCTCCCACCCCATGAACAAACCTGGTATCTTTAAATTAGCTGACTGGCTTGCCCTGCAGGTAATTGCATTAGTTTATCAATGTTCAACACAATTTATTACTTTACTCTAGCACCACTAGGATCCTGGTGTTAATGTCCTCTGTGAGGACACGGGGAAGAAGGCCTTTGTGTTCGAGAGTGCGCGTGAATGTGCGGGTGTCTTTGCAAATAAAGAAAAGTAAACACAATGACACCAAAGAATTCAAATTACTGCTTTATTGCCGGTCGTACGTTTTATCTGCGCTGGTATGCTCTTAACAGCGAGCAAGGTCTTAAATGTGCATATTTGGACCATATTATTACCTTACATTTCACTTTGCACGACTGCACATTCATATTGTATTACCCATGTTATTTATTGGTGACCTTGCTGTTGCCTTTGAGGTGTCGGCGCCTCCTTCTCCTTCAGTATCCATCCCAGCTCTTCTCCACCCTGTCAGTGATCGTTACAGCTCCGGCACTTAAACCTCATACGACAGCAGTCTTATTTGCCTTAATAGGTGCTTCAATCAGATTGTCTTTCATTACACTAAACACAATATTACTGTCTCTACTTTTCAATAGAGTTCTCTGGCCAGAGGCAGCTGTGTGCCTCCCTCACATCTGTATGCATTATGGATCTGTCTGAGGTAATAAACAGACCCTGCTCTTATTCCTGCTTCCTGGTATCATTATTCCTTGCCCCTCAGATGGATTATAGCCCACTGTGCAACATGTAGATGAGTGGCGCTCCTCTGATTGCCTTATGGCCATCAGGCTTTGCATATTTACTGCCCATGAATCACGGTTTGCAGGAAACGCGCAGCACCATATTCCGATCCTCCTCCCTCCTCTACTTTTTATGCTCCGCTTTGTTTTACACTTTCTCTGTCATTCGCTCTCTCATTTTCAGTTTTTTCTTCGTCCGTCTTTCTCTCACCGCTTCCCTCCTTTCGAGTTCTTCTTTCATTGTCTGTCTGTTCCCTTGATCCTGCTCCTTGCATTCCCAGCTGCTTAATTAAAACATGTATTATTAATACGGCTATATCTTTGTCCATCTTTCTTCCCCGTTCATACGACTGCTACATTAAGTGTAAATTGTTTCGCTGTAATTCCCCTTTAATGTCCCTGTTACAATCAGTGTTTCTGGTGTGCAGAGGCAAGGGAGGGCAGAAGAAAAAAAAAAGAGGGAGAGGGTATGTGACTGGGATCACAGGCTTCTACTGTAACTTAATGTTTGATGTGTGGCTTGCATACTGCAGGCCCTGTAATTAGGTCTGTTTTGCAAGTCAAATGTATATGGTGCCAAAATGCAAAATAAGAGTTAAGAAAAGAAAGTTGCCAGATGTAGCAGGGTATGGTGCGTGGGTTGTTCCTAATCAGCCTCAGACCCACCTTTAATTTGTTAACACTCATCCTACCGACATAGTTAACATATGTGGACTACTGACGGAGGTACCCTGGGACCCCAAGAATAATTTACTGTATGAAATGAAATATAACAGCAAAATAATAATAGCAAACCTTATTTCTACTCAAAGTCTTATTAGTTATGTCATTAATGTCATCTAAAGAAAAAAAAATGTAGCTTATTTATTATCTGCCAGTATTTTTGCAGTTTAATTAATATTACTTTCAGATTTACAAATACAAACCACATTCTTATTAATCAGCTTTTTTAGCTTTTGTCTATTGAAGTATCACAAATTTTTTAATAATTTCAATTAAAAACTATTTGTCTTGGATTCGTGGATTATATCAGTCAAATATAAAATAACTGAAATAAATACACAACTGGCCAGCTTGGGGATATAATCTCTCCAGCGTGTACTTGGGTCTGCCCCGGGACCTCCATTGCATGTCCAAAACACCTTTTGATGAGGAGAAGTAGTTTTCTCTACTCTGAGCGACTCCTAAATGACCAAATGCCTCTATTTCCAACACCCTTGAGAGGAAAATCACTTCTGCTGCTTGCATCCTTGATCTTTTTTTTTTTTCAGTTGATACCCAGAACCTGTGACCACAGGGGCTGGCAAGAATGCAGATCAGCTGTTAAATCGGCAGATTCACATTCCCGCTCAGCTCTCTCTTCACCACAACCGACCAGCGCAGTGTTGTCATTAGTAGGTGTAATACTTACTCAAACGACTCCATTTGTAGCAGCGATTCATTCCGAACCCTGAATGAGTGCTCCACTCTTTGCCAACGGAGAACCATAGCTTCAGACTTGGAGATGCTAATTCTCATCCCATCCACTTCACACTTGGTTGGAAAATGCCCCAGTGTAAAACCAACAAAACCACATCAATGAGAAAAACAGAGATCATATCCTAAAACCACCCTCCACCCTTCGGCTGCACCTAGAAATTATGATCTTAAAAGTTATAAACAGAATCAGAGACAAATGGCAGCCCTGGCAGAAATCACCAACCATGGTTGTACGGGGAATGGAAAAAACTAAACACAGCTAAAGGTAAACACACCCTACATGCAGTTATAACACACAGTTTGCCTCATGCTCTGCTCAGGGCATGCTGGCGTGCGACAGGAGGAGCAAACAGTTGCTTCCTCCCTGTCTGTGTTTCGGCAGCAAAGTAACACCTTTGTCGAGTGGATGTTCCAGCTGAGCGTTGGACAGTCATATCAGCAGGTGGAGTTTTCCATCATTCCCAGGAGGGTCATTGCTGCTCAGATTGGGGCTGGCAATGTAGCAGCATCAGCTCTTCTTGTCATGTGTGGCATGACCAGGGCATCTATCTGTCTCTGGAAGATCTAATGACATCTCCAATGTTCTCCAATCATTCAGTTTAATAAAACTGCATATGTGGAACTGGGGGATTTTGACTGGGGAACCCAGGGAGCCAAAAACATTTGTATTTCTAAAAAACAAAATATAAAACAATGATGTGGCATCATTATGAACAAACTGACTGACAAAAAAGAAAAGAAACCCTGTGAGTTTTTACATTCTTGATCTTTTTTTCCAGTTGAAACCAAGAACGTGTGACCGCAGGGGTGGGCAAGACCGCAGATCAGCCCATTCATTTCCACTGCTGAACTTAATAACAACTATCGGCACCCACAGGTTTAAAGTTTGGCAGCAAATATATTTGCTCTCTTTAGGACAAATCCTCATAACTTTGGTTATCTTCAGGTCCAAATTTTAATCTGTAACCTTTTACTCTTTGACATAATGTTTACATTGTATAACGTTTACAAGTTTAGCATACTTACAAAGAAAATAAATACATCAGCATGAAAGTGTTGTCATTGTCAGCAAGTACAGCTTGGGCCTAGTCAGATTTCCATTACAACTAACTGACATTAGTTGCACCAGCAACCACTGTTGTTTTCACCTACTGTACAACGGATGTTATGCAGTTCTGGATAATTTATACCAAATTCCCTTCCTGATGCGATGCTCCTATTTTTCTGGTCTTGGGACCAGCAATGGGAGTATACTGTTGGGTTTGTGTCTTCTCCTGGTCTTGAACCAGGGATCTTTTGTGTTCAAGGGGAATGTGTTCATCACTACACAGGAACATGGTTAAATCAAAACAATGGGGATAGGCTGGAGTCTTATTTAAACATAAATCACATTCTGTCAGCTCCAAAAATGATTAGCCTTTGACGACTCTGATATATTGGATTACTGGCCACAATCTTAGAGACTTTATGTTGAAACCAGAGTAAACCAAAGTGCTAGAATGGCTGAAGTTCAAGTAGGTGTAGGTGGAAATAGGTGTTTGAAGGTTCATCAAGCAGAGTTTGGTGCATGAAGAAGTAAGCAATATATATTATTAGTTCATGCACTTTCTGTCCTCTGTCAAAGGCACTTTCCTATATTTTCATCTACCCATTATGTCTAATAAGGTTGTGTTGATGCTTTACCATTTATCTGTCACAGAGTGCTTAGTCCACCATTATTGATTGGAACAGGCCAATTGACTGGGAGGGCGCTGTAAACCAGGCGATTTAAAACCTACATCCTTCATTGTCACATGATGGGCGCAGAATGAGATCCTAAGAGGCAGAATGAGTGCAGTGGCAATAAATAAAGTGAAGAAAATATAATCTGGCAGGGTGACATCGACTGTCAATAAGAGCGCCATCTCTAAAGCCATCAGCGTGATTATCAGGGCAGGGATGATGAGCTGTGGTGTGAGGTACTGCAAAAGCATGGGCCTTGTTTCTGGGCCTCTGGTGAGACAGATGTTGTGCGTGAGTAATGACACAACTATCATGTCACATGGAGGCTCGCCTGCTCCATATAGCGAGTGCGTAACAGGGAAAGAGTGTGAGGGCCTGATAATATCGTAAAACAGTGTTTAAATATTTTAATTTCATTTGTCAGAGGGGCCCCTCCCTTGTACTCCATTACCCTGACAACCATCCTTCATCAGCTGAATGAGTGCATTATTCATTAGCACTAATTATTTTCACATAATGTCTGCCCCGATATATTTAACCTCCACATTACACCCAGGATAATGGCCTTGTAAAATTGAATTGTGAGAAAGAAGTGGAGTTGGGAAGCTCATTTAAAGAACATCAGAGGGAGGGGAAAAAAAAGAGTGAAGGATGTGCAGGAGGGGCTTTTTGAAGCAGCTGGAGTGGGGTGGGGTGTGGGGGGTTGACAGGAAGAGTGTTAAGCACTTTGGGACATGGAGCCCCAGAAGTGATGGGACATTTGTTCTTGTCTCATTTGCATGCTAAGAGAAGAGCCCGGTGGTTCACTGTTGGGTTGACGAGATACCCAGATGCCCCGTGGGTTGAAGGTGCCCTCCAGCAAGAGAGTTAAGATTAGCTCTCCCTGACCTGACACAAGACCTCAACCATTAATATAAAAACCTGTGACCCAGGACAGTCGGAGCAGAGGCTTGCTTTCTTTCGCCTCCATCGCCATCTCTCCCGTCTTAGTCTTTGACTCCAGTCTTTTCCCATCTTCATCTCCACTTGCACCTCACTTTTCTTTTCTTCTTGCATTTCTTCTTCTTCTGCCCTTTTTCAAATCTTCATTCAGTTACTTACCTACACTGACTGAGAGTCAGTTCTTTTCTGATATTTTCCCACTGAGAAGTATCAGGAATGATGGTTTCCAACTTTTTGTAACTGATGACCAAAGAAAGATGTATTCAGGTATGAATTTCCCATTTGTACATTTAGCAATTTGTAAAATATAAACTCAAATAAGGCATGCTGCTCTGCTTGCTTTAGCTGTGATGCCCCCCCGCCCCACCACACACACAAAGAAAAGAAAAAAGAAACACAACATGGCTTTCATGCATCAGATTAAAAAAAGAAAATTCTGTACTGTGAAATATTTTAGCTGCAAACTTTGATGAATCAGTTAAGCCCAGAGATGTAAACCACTTTAAGCCAACACTATCTGTTTTGTATCAAAATGCAATATTTAATTTATAGTTTAAAACACACAGCAATGTTGCTGTAAGCAACTTCTCCTTGTGGGCACCCTTACAAGGAGAGTGGGATGTAAAAATAACCAAACCAAACCAAACCAAACAAAAATTACATAAAAAATCTTAAGAGAAGGCCTTGTGAAAATCTTTTGTTTCTGCTGATACATGAGAATCATCACAAACAGTTTAAATATCAAACAACATGCAATTCAAAAACTAGAACAACGATTTTCTTTTCTGAAATTACACAAAGTATTGTGGGATTAATTTTCTCTTTATCTTAAACTCATCCTCTATCCTGACAAATGTTGTGTTATGTTTGCAAAAGAGGTTGTTCCCTCCCCCTTTTTACTGCGACCTGCTCCCATTAAAAGTGCTCTGCTTGATTATGGATCAGATTATGAGTTTGCCTTTATGTTAGTGTCATCAGGTTTATATTGGACTGAGCTGCTGTTTCACTAATTATTTTTCCTGTTTTCCTTCTGGAGTTTAACTTTGTTGCTTGGAAATCAGCTGCCAATCATAAATATATGACTGTGTCCTGAGCAGGCACAGTGTGGGAGAACGGGGTAGGAGATGCTACAGCCACTGACATTGATCAAAATACGAATGCACAGTGTATGTTTCCATATTTATGGTGAATGGAAGAGGAAAAAAAATGTCACCTTTAGTCTTTTTGCAATTAATGTAAATATTCTTTGGTTACTTGAGTTTTTATCCCCACTTCCTAACCTGGGCAGGTGATAGAAAATGCATAACTACAAGGACTGATAGGTGGAGGTCAGTTATTAGAAGCTTGCCTGGAGCTTATTTTGTTTAACCTTTGTTAAACTTCCTCCAGCCTATGTTAACATCCTATTTAAAACTTTGCAGCGCCTAACACTACCTGCCTCTCATCCATTATATGAATTCAGTATATTCCATAACATCTCAGTGACATACTTCACATCACAACATAGTAAAGTCTATTTTTTTCGTGACAAAGCAAAACATATTTTCCTTTTGTTTTTTTCTCTGACTAATGTTGCAAACAGTGACCACTCTCCTCCCCAGGCTATGAGACTGTGAATGCGAGGGTACTGCTTTATATGCTTGATGATGGGTAATTGTAGTTCATTTCAACTGGGGGAAAAAAATATATTATTCTCAAGCCTTTCTGTGTACTACCCAGAAGGCAGTGCTCTCTTTGTGTAAAGGATCTATCTCTCTGACATTTAGATTTGCCTTTTAAAGATGACATTTTTCAAAACTGGCATTTCTTCATATGTTTTCTAGAGGCGACAAAATTATCCTTTTAGATCCCAGTCAGAGTGTTCACCTAAGTGAGTAGTTTATCCAACCTTAAATTGTTTGGTTTGTCCTTGGTGATGATGATATTTCATGTAATGTGATGCTGATATTGTGATAATTCTACTTGTCTGTGTATTAAAGGGATCCACACTTAAGAAAAAGAAATAAATAAAGACGTACAAAAAAATCATAGGTAAGATTACAAGAGTTCTTACCTCTGGGAGGGTGCCAGAGCTCATCTGCAGAGGGATAAAAAAAGGATAAAGTGCACATTTATCACATTTGTTGTATAACTGTGATTTATATGCGGCACAAATATGGTATATGCCAACAGCTTGATAGGTTTGGATGGTAGCTGATAGTTTTGGGTGTGTGACTGAAGATTAATGGAGTACTACACAGCTATCCAGGAGACATGCTCATCTCTGAATGATTCCTTTGAATCACAGGAGCTTTCCAATTACTGCACTCTGGTGACTCGCAATGAACCTTTATCCATTCTGCAAATGAGCATGCTATCCCTAAATAATTTCCTCTACAAAGATGGTGCTATGCATTATGAAATATTCAGAACTCAATTTTCCGGTTCTATCAGTCTTTGGAAAGATCCATAATTACACGATAATCCACAATGTAATTCATTTTGGGTACTTGGAGAAACGGAGTTTGCTCCATAGCAAAATCTTTAATATGTTGGTGAAATGGGATGACGCATGCTTTGTGGCTTTTTTTAAGAGGATTTTGTTTGATGATTCCATTTTACCATTACTTTTTAAATTTTTTTTAGAATCCCGATATCTTCAGGGTCAGCGAGAAAGTCCAGACTAAGGAGATATTGTAGTGAGACAGCTGGTACATTGATGGGTATTGCTGTTCATAATTACATTACATAAAGGAACACACAGACAAGATTGAGGGCGGGTATTATCAAAAAGTGTAGAACTGCCTAGACACATAAACCTTCTTCACAAGTGGCTATAATATTGCAAGAATGGTAGCTTTATGTTAAAAACTAACAGCCTACCATTACATTAGAGTAATTTCAGAAATGGAACTGTTATAGAACAGTATTAGAAACTGAAAAGAGTGGGATGGCGTTGGATTATTGCTTGTTGGCCAGAAATCTGAGGTTAAAGATCACTTAATGTGCACTGTAACTCTATGCTCAGGTAAGGCATGCTTAAGAAATATTGGCATTCAAAAGGTGAACAGAGCAGACTATCATTTAGCCAGCGTGGTCATACATGTGAGTGCGCAGTGATCCACAAATAAGAACAAGCACATTATCTGTACAGCCATTTCCATTGGACTGTGTACCATAAAGAGTAAATGTGTGCTCTACATTCCTGTGCAGCTGCTGCCACATACTTGTAGAAGTTTATAATGTATAATACAATTTAGACAGCACCATCTCACCGTAAGGTGTTCAATAAAGTGGGTAATAAAAACCTTTACCACTGGCTTTAAAACGAATAAAGTTAAATGGAGCCACTGACATTTTTAGTAATGCATTATTGTAAGTCAGCCCTGCAACTGCAAGAGGCAGGGTGTGTCAAAACAGCTGTCTGTCACTGCGACAGAAAGCTCGGCGAGACAACGTTAATGACGTGCTTGTTAAAATGTGATAACAGTGCTGAGCTTAAAGGCCAAAGCTGTCACAGCAGGAGAAGAGAAAAGAGTAGCGTAGTGGAGAGAAGTGTGGGAGGCTGCTGGAGTTCAAAGAACTCAATGCCAGCTGTACAGGTGAGTCAGGTGAGTCTCTCTTTCTCACTCCTTACTAAAAAAAAGAAAAAGAAAGTTAATCCCTTTTAAAGGTTTTCATGATTTACTGTAATATCACACATAATCATTTTTCAGTAGAAAATATAAAAGTAATATATTATAATGGCTCTTCTTTTTGGCAATGACTAATCAAAAACTGACCCTTAATGTCAGAGTGAACACATCTCCCCAAGGTGAAATACAAGTACAAGTATAAAATGTAAAATTCATATTTAGTCCCTTCAATATGTCAGTGGACAGAAGCTAAATCACTGCTGGTTCAGCCAGTTGGGTACAGCATTAAGTTCTCATTCAGTAGTCAAAGGATTTTACTTGACTGTGCTACACCTGTGTAAGACAAAAGAACACTCCACATAGCCTGGAGTATGGTTAAAGGTTAAGTGGCAGATTGATTTTGTCAAATGTAGCTGTAAATCTGCTAGGTGCAGCTTTACAACTGAATAAGTCTGCAAAGAGACTTTTGAAGGACTGTGTGACCTCAGTGAGGAGCTAAGACAGTCAGCGTACTTGTGACAGTATTTTTTATTTACAATTATTTGCCCCCCTCGTCCCGACAGCCACCTGTTCTTTTTTCCTCCAGGTGTTAGTGTCACTAAAATAGGGAGAGTGTAATTATTGAATTGCTTTCAGTTGCCCTGCCAGCCTCCCTGGCCCTCCAACCCACTGCACCACCCCTTCCCTGCAGCAGAGCCGCAGATTACACCCCTGCCGCACACCTCCACCTCTACTGATGCTGGGGACCCATCCGTCTAAACCTACTCACCCCCCACCTTGCGAGTGAAAATTGACCACAGCAATCTGTGCCCCTGGCCTATGGATTACCTTCAACTTAAAGGGCTGCAAAGCCAGATACCACAGGGTGATCCGGGGATTGGCAACCATACATAATGCGGTGGAGCCCCTACAACGGGGCGTGGTCTGAGTATGCGGTTATTGACTGTCCCAGGAGGTAATAACAAAGACAGTTGACATCGGCATCAAGTAGGCAGCAGCATATGCAGCCTACTTTGTCTTTGAGGAGGGTGAGGTGAAATATCTCTGTGGCTCCTTCCCTGTCCGACCGCACCACCTCATAGTGGACGTCACCCACTGAGCAACAGTAATTTTGAGCTGAAAGAAGGGAGCAATTGCCTAAGTCTAGTCTCTTTGTTGTACAGGAGCTCCTGATGTTGCTGGGCTGCAACCTTTACTCTATGTATTTTTTCCCTTAAATTTTATCTGGTAATACAGGATATTTGTGAATGTTCCCATGCACACACCTGACCACCCACTCTGACTCCAACAATGCCCATAATTAAACCAGGACCAGGATCTGCATGCACCCACCAAAGCTTGGCGTATACCCCCTTGGCACCTTTCTGGTACGCTATATTTCCCTCCTGGTCAGGAAGAGGGTGTTGGAGCCCTGGCGATGAAGAATACCTGCCCAACATCCATCAATGGATACTCCCCATCACGCTCCTGCCATGGCACTGGTGCGGCCCTCCATGGGTCAGGAAAAGCCCTGCTGCTGCCGGGACCTGTGGAAGCAGATCGGGGAGAAAGGAGTTAGTGGGCTGCAAAGGCAGTGGCCGCTCCACTGGGAGCCTGTTACTTGGAGCTGGGACTGGCCTCGTCCCACTGACCCTCAGCCTTAAAAAGAAAAGTCAAAAAGTCAACCTCTGACTATAGAAACAATGTGGAAAAGTTGAATTCAAATGAAATATATTTGTCTACATACTAAATGGCAAACCTGTAACCAGCATTCTTTCCATATGTTTACCTTTTTAGTTAGATATTACATTACTAATGTTTCCCACGTTGTCTTTGAAGTTTTGCTGGCTCTTGTCACCCCATGATGTGAGTGAGACTATGTAGGTTGTGGAGGATTTGGTGTAAAACTTTCTTCTGTTGGTAGCTCATGGCTGTTTGGCTGAAGAGGGAAACTGTGCCTGTCTACATGGGTTAATTTTACTGAACAGACTGTATTTTTTTAAATTTCTCCTTTAATGCAAATTTCAGGAAGACAGGGAAGAGGGACGAGGGATAGCCAGCTCAGGTGATGACCAGAAGCCAACCTAGAGGGATGCAAGGCTGGTTCAGCTGATGGGCTTGAGCCTGGAGGCAGACTGAGGCAGGCTGATCAGAGATGGGCTGATCTATTAGTACCTAATTTCCACCAATGTAGTGTCTAATGTACAGGAAGTTCCATATATTTCCAAAGAAAACTAAAAATGCAGATTTGTCTCACTGACATCAGTGGCCGCAGGAGGTGCTACAATAAAAAAGTCACCAACAATTTGAAGATGTAACCAATGGATTTGGTCTACTGTAATTTGTTTTTGCACGCAAAACACCCAGTTGGTTCTCAAATATAGTAAAATTAAGCCAGATCTCAAAAGCACCAAGTCAGAACCAGATCCACACTGGCATTAGCACCATATCAGTGAAAGGGTTAGGTATTAGGTATTAAAGTGGGAGGTGTTAGACAGGGAAGAAGTACTGGAAACATGACCCAGATCGGACCTGCATCAGGATCAGGTGAGTCAGGGAAGCAATTATGAGAATGACTAGAAATTGAGACTAGGAGGCAGTCGCACTGACTGATAACAGAGACCTGGCAGAGAGGTTTCAGCAGAAGCTAAGCACAAGTATAGGTCATCATTTAAATGGACCTCATAAGGCTCTGCCTTAAAAACAGCAGTCTCAAGTCCTGGCGTTAAGAGGAAAAATACCAACAGCACAGAGAGAGAGAGCCGTTCCAGGTGCAGGAAAAGACGGGCTGACCCATGATAGAATAAGAGGTTGCAGAAACTGATGTGACTGGTGTGGTGGTATGGTGTGCTCTAGAAATATAGCAGACGTGCTTGAAGTGATCCAGAGCTGCAGTTGGAGACAACACTGAAGGGAAGATCATCAAAATTTAATCAGGTGAGGCTTTTTATGGGCAATTTCACTAAACTTTTCTTTAATTTTTTTTTTTTTTTTTTTACACTTGTTAAAGGTGTTTAAATGAAATAGGGATGTAGAGGTAGCAAAGGGAACAAGTAGTTTGCATGTTACACTTATTTTGAGATCATGGGCCTATTCTCCTGCTTTGTGCCAGGAATGCCACATTCAATTTCCTTTCATTTATCATCTATAGATTTAATTCAACCAGTGTTTAGCGTGCAGTATCCCTCCGTCTGTCCTTAACAACATTAGTCATTTCCCTTTGGAAAAAAAGCCATTTTTGTCAGTGTAATCAAGAGTCGATGTCCCTTTTATTCTCAACACCGTTTGGTGATGAATTCCCATCTGCAAAGTATTTCCGAATACTTAGCCCAAGGAGGTGTAATTTAAATAATATCAGTCAATGTGCTGCTGCCAGAATAAGAATTATGTCCACACCAATATCTCATGTGACACAGCAGAGGAAAGACTTTCCCCCTGAATAACAAAAGTGCAATAATTCACTCAACATTATTATCAACCTAATTATAATAGGAAAGCTAGCTGAATCCCTTTTCCTGTTTGAATTTCGGAGCAAATAGGCAAAATGATCAGTTATTTTAATTTTGCTCAAAGGGGGTGACGATTAGTTACATCGAGACAACAAAGATATCGTGTTGTTTTTTTAATGACCACTGAAAGTTCGTAAAATTGAGGCCACAAACTAAAAACACACAGTTTGGCAATATTTTCTCCCTGGTTTAATTTAAAGGTCACATGGACCATATAAATATTAAACATTCATATCAAATTTACCATGGTACGCAAACTCACCACACACTAAGAGTCATCACATTTCCCAGGCATATTATCATAATTATATCACTATAACAAATTTAATGAGAGCAATCAGCTCTGAACATTTTTGCCTCCAAGGAAGCAGAGGTCCCAGTCAGTCACAGAGCTACTCCTTGGTCATTCTCTATTAATTTGCACAGTGTGTTCTCTGGGTGTCAGGGTCCTGGCACAGTCGCTCCCCAATGACTCCTACCTCCAAGTCAGCTGCACAAAGGGGGCCCTAATTAGACTCTCATGTGTATTTAATGGACCCGCTGCCTTTAGTTCTGTGAGATAGAAAGTGCCTGATGCTACAACCTCTGTATGAAGAACCCTTCACACGCAGGGGGGACTTTGGAGAGGGACATGTCAAGTAATATCTGTGTGTGTGTGCGTGTACGAGAGAGAGGGAGAAGGAGTGTGTGCTTAACAGGACCCAAACCTGAAGCCAAACTTTTAGAGTCCAGTGAGTCTGAAAGTATTATACATGCATCATGCATACCTTCTTGACCTTATGTTGATATTACTTTACATAAAAAGAAGAATATTTTTTTAAAACCGAATGATTTTTTTCTTTCCCCCCGACCTTACAGAACCTCAGTATTTAGAACATTTTTAAAGTCGTAACACATCCATTTCCTATAAAAATCGCTTTCATATTTAAATTTCATTTCAATAGCAAATAGTTTATACTTCTATGTCAGACTATGTCTTTCAGGATCTTTCCTTTACAGTGTGCAAATCACAAAACCCTGTCATTTTTTCATAAGCACTTCTGCAGGAAAAGTAGTTTGAGTGAAAACAGCTCAAAGTGAGGTATGTGGATCATCCAGACTAATACGGGCACTGTGAAACACAGATTTGAAATTGAAATTCTGTTCATCTGGAGGTATATATCTCAAAAGTTGAACAAATAAAACAGACAAAACTGGTACAATCCATTTTTGGCTAAGAGACATTTTTTTCTGTTCTTAAAGAGAGCTGAAATGCATAGAAAACAATCAACAATCACATTTTCAGCCTTGTGGATGGGAGTGGGACTGCTTAACTCTCACCCATTTGAATTTCCTCTCTTTCAGCGTGGCCTGTTCTAATGAGGACCGACATCTGGACCAATCTCACAATACAGGGGCTTTGACGAATGTGACCCCTGTGGTCAGTCCTTGCCCCTAAACCCACCAGGACACATAAAGCTGTAGCACAGCCCCTGTTAAAAGGCTGCACTGGAACATAAATCGGCCCTGGCGTTTCTTAACTGTCCAATTTGCATGGCCCCTACACAAAGAGGCTAACGATGTTTTACAAGACAAACATGCATAAGCGCAACTGCAGCAACACAAACATGCATGCAGGTAGATGACCTGGCTGAGCTTATTAAATGTCGTAGAGCTGCGTGTAATGTGGAGGCTGCACCGAATGCCTTTTGTGCGCACATGAAAAACATTTGAGCTTGTTTGATACGATTGCTTTGACGTGGCTTCAGCCTGAAATTGCAAGCAGAGCTCACGGAAAGCTGCATTGTCCGACAGAGCAATGCGAGTCTTTGAGATAGAAAGGAAAATGATTTAAAAGTTAGTGAGAAAGAAACCACAAAGCCAGAGAAAACAGAAAAAGAGCGAGACTGCCGATGGGAAAAGGCAAGATGAAGAGGGTGGTGAGATGGGAGTATGGGTAGTTTTATCTGGTGGGCAGGGAGACTGTGGCGGCAGGATCTATCTCTGTTAGAGAGAACATGGGCCTGTTATTAAAGCCATTTATCACTGGCTGAATATTCTCCCTTTAATAGGCTCTGTCGTTAATTACCCAACTTTGTCAAGATGGGGAGTCAAGGGCTCTCTCTTTTCTCGGTCTGTACACAGACAGGCTCACACGGACACACACACAGAAACACATGCTTGAACACATCAGATGATTTGAGACATTTTACAGATCTGGAGGCAGGACAAAGCATTTATATGACCACAGATTAGAAAAAATGTTTTCATTCCTACAGCAACACAACACGAAACAAAATAGCCCAGAAAGAAATACTATCTTTCTGACGCTTGTCCATAGCTCTGTGGACATTTTGCAAATAGAGAGGTTTTTATTACCAGCAGCGACAATGTATCTGCATTGTTTTTGCCACGAGACTCTGCCTTTGTGTCTCTTAATGGCTTAGCAGGATCTGGGAGGCACCTACAGTAGCTGGAACTACCACGAGGGCAGTTTTGAGCAGAATGCTTAGGCTCTTGTTTATTTCTCTTTGTCTGTGGACAGATGATGCTAACATGATCAGCACAGCTATGCGAGACATTCACTGAACTTTACTGACATGTGAGTCCCAACATCCTTTCTTCAATCTGTTCTTTAAAGCCAAAGTGAGTAGTGTTATTTTACTGGACTGCCTTCAATGCTCCTGCATATCATGTGCACAGCTGTATTTTGGGGGGCTTAAAAAAGCACATTAAGAGCCAACAAGATTGTCCAACAGTGCTTTGTAAATGCAAAATTTCTGATGCACTTATTTCTTTAATTGCTAATTCTTCAAACAAAACTTACCATCACTTCATAAAACCTGAAACAGGATAAAAGCAGATCCTACAACAAACAACAACAAATCACTGCTTACACATTAATGCATTAGTTAAAATTATCCATATATATATATTCATTTTATATAATGTAACACACTGTATATGTATGTAACACAGGACTTTTAGGGGCCATTTTTGTATCATGTGTACTTTTACTTGTTATGGAGTACATCTATATTTCAGCTTTTAGTATAATAAGATCTGCTTAATACATTATATATTTTTTTAATAGTTGCTGAAAAAGAGAATTTGAAGACATTTTATTGAGAATTTTTTTTATTCAACTGATGGAAAAATCATTAAAGAAAATCTAAGTTAAAATAATTTATTACACTGTGTTTGAAAAAAAAAATAAGGATCTGCTCTACCTATGTGTGTGTGTCTTATATTAACAGGTGGCACTACAACCTCTAAACAAACAATGTTCCAACAATAATAAAACGTTTATTATCTCCTCTTAAGTTTCTGTTTGGGCGGCTTCAAAAATGAGGTTTCATTTATGTTAAGCTAACAGTTTCAGGTGCCCCATTTACACTGGTGTGGGACCGCAGCCTCCTCCCCCTCTTCTGTATCCCTAATCACACTCTTTTGTGATCCTTTTATATTTAGCCAGTTTACTGGCAGGCAGAATGGAGCGGTGGATGTAAAGCATTTACAAGGGTCCTCAACAGGACACGCCAGCACCTTTTGTATAGCAATTAGTTTGTCTGTGAAAACAGATAAGACAAATAGGCTGGGACGGCATCTGGTATCCTCGTAGCTCTCAGTGCCTGACACAGAGAAAGAAATGGGAACACAGAGCGTGAAAAGGAGGGAAAAAAGAGGTTCAGAGCCAATCAGGAACAATAAGGATCGCACCTCAAGGATTTGCTATGAGGGCTGTAAAGTTTACAGTATGAGGAAACTGATCTGGAAATGAATAAAGCAGCTCTGACAAATATGATGATAAGAGACTCAGAGAGGGCTGTGTAATAGGGACCTATTTTTTGCACGCTACTGATTAAGAACTGGCTAAGTGTCTGCACAGATTCCCCTGTGCACAATGCAGCACAGGCAGAGTTTAGTATTCGTCCCAGTAGGGTTTCCTTTAGTACCCAGTCATTTACATTGTAGTTATCCAAAGACAGAAGGAATGAAAGACAGAGTGTCAAGTGCTCCATTGATCCCTTTGGCCTGATTAGCTCACCAGTGTACCGTCAAAGCAAACTAATCAGATACATTGATCATGGAATACTTTTTAATGCTTCCCCAGGCAATAATATGATTTTTCTCAAGTCAAATTACTAGTCGGTTATCTGTTGAGATGTGATGCCAGGCATCTGGGGTTTTAACATTTCCTATGAGATGTCAGTTAGAGTCAGTGGCTCCATTTCAAACTCTTAACTGTTTGCCAACAATGTGGCACTGACAATAAAATGCCACTTCATTTCCCGAGGCGTCATAATTTCTGCAAACCTAGTTTTGTCAAGTACCGCTGTCAACAGTGATAATAGGTGTTACCCACTTGTTATATGCTGGCTTCAGCACACACTCTCTGCTGCGTTCACTTTTGGCCAGAAGAGGTTGCTGTGTTCCCTGCATATAACATGAGGCCTGCACTGATTCCAGGGTGGGGGGGTTTCTATGAGATAAAGAGGAAATAACAATGAAGAGCTGATAATAGAAACACTACAACTGAAGAAAATTATCTCCTTCATTGCTCCTTGAAACAATGAAGCAGACATGCTGAAAATAAACCAGGAACAAAATATTGAAAGCAAATCCCAGTGTGTTGTAACATGTGACATAATTGGCGACTATGGACAACAAATCTTCCCCACCAAAAAGGAAAGTTTTTGTTAATAGCTGTTAGCCTGCAGCCCTCTAACATTGAGTCACCACTAATTGATTATAGATGCCATTTCCATCATTGACAGTAGGGGGCAGGATCCATACATTGATTGCACTTCCATTATATACAGGCCAAGTAATTGTACTGTGAAGCCTATTAACACACAGAGCTCTGGACAATATTTTTTCTGTTGAGTCATGCAAATTTATTTGCCTCAACCATTTATTTCATTAAAAAAAAAAGCAAAAAAAAAAAAAAAAAAGGCTCAGACTCACAGCGCGCAGCTTTTGAAAGAGATCAGAAGGGGGAAAAAAATTAATCTCATATCTTCAAAGTTAAATCTTCCTCATCCCATTTACACCAATATCTAAACAAGCCCCACGACAGAATCTGAACAGCTGTGAGAGATACGAGTCTCTCTCTGATACCTGTGTTCCCATGATGCCGGTGATCAAACGCTGTGATAGCATAACATCCCCTCCTGTCTGTCACAGCCTCAGGCTAAACATCAGCAGAGCGCCTTGCAGCTTGCAAATGTTCTCATGACAAAGTTAAAATGTCTCGATTAATATCTGAGCGCTCGGCTGTTTTGTCACTTATCCGTGTCTCTGCATTAGCTGCTTTTCCAGCTTTGTGCAGTGTTGCTGCATCAGCGGGGGAAACGATTCAACCAGTGGGAAGACCTAATTCATAAGAACTGAAGAACCCCTCTTTGCTCCTTTGCACCTGTGATGATTTGCTGCATGCTACACTATGATATGCATCTCATATGCATCTATAAAGCTGCTTCTGTAGATATGTGGGCACTGCTTTCTAAAAATTATGTTGTTGAATTAAATAAAAAATAAATAAATAAATGAGGGGTTTGCTTAATGGTTGCCTAGTACTGTGTCATTTAAATATATTTAACCACTAATACACGGAAAAATGTAAACCACTTGGCCTTTTGAGGCATTTAAAGGAACGTCGGTTTGTCATCCCTAGGTGTGACATTGCTTTAACAAAAGGATCAACTGCACTCTTTTGCAAAAAACAAACAATGAAATATTGTTTCAGAGTTTTCTCCCATCAGGACAAGCAGGGTGGAGTTCACTACTACCAAGAAGTGAAAGTCCCACCAGCAGTGTTCCTCCATGTTGACAGTTAATGTCCTGCCCATCTATCTTTTAACCATATCTCATGCGTGATGGCATGTGACTTAAAAGCTTGCCTAGTCAGACCTAATTAGGCAGCGCCTAATCAGACAAATCCTTGGACAAGCACACAAAGTGGATCGTAGGGAGATGTAGAAACCTTCCCCCTGATGGACTCAGTGAAAGTATACGAAAAAATATATTGGTGATCTGATGCAGAGTCCACTCGCTTAACTGCAAATAAGAATGAAATATAAATAAATGTGAAGGGAAGCTGTTCTCTTATTCTGTAATCTACTCTCAGAATCTCTGTTTCCACATCTGTTCAATAGCCCCTCCCCTGTTGATCATTTTTACAGTTCTGCATTTTTACTGGACCTCTGAGACACAAAATCTTGGTGTACCTGTAGGAAATTTGATTAACATGCTTCAAACTCAGTTGACTGGGCAAGAAAAAAAAAGGCTGTACACTGAAGCTTATGGTGCCTATGACATAGGGCAGATGGAGAGCAATGATAAATGAGGAAGAGGGATGAATGTGAGTCAATACTTGCTGTGCAAAAGTTAGTCTGACATGGAGAGGGGGTGCTGTAATCTTAGAGAAGAGGAGAGTACTTCAGAGGATGGGAGAGGACAGGACGCCAGATAGGAAAGGAAGAGACAGGCAGGAACAGCAGTACAATAATGTCTCTCTTCACTCTGTCAGTCCCTGTACACTAAAATATTGAAAAGCTTTTGTTTTGCCTAGTTGAACATGCACTGATGTGACACAAACTGTGAACAAAGCCATTTCACACGCATGGGGATCCTCTACTTTTATAATTTATGATGAGGTGAAGACTGCAGCCGCGCCCTAAAGTTTGTTCTCGACATCGTAACAGCCACTACATCCAAACTTAAAGAAGTTAATTCCGTCAGTTTCTTTGGAGCTTAGCTTTCACTTGTTTAGCTACTGATCACACAAACCAGATGGCGGAAAAACCTTGAAAGAAAGATCACACGTCTCTGAACATAACCCAAAGGTTCAATGTCGACAGTTACTTAGGTGTGTCTTCATTTCTGTGTAATCAAACTAATGTCCCCCTTTTAAATAAGAGAGTGACGTTTGTTCCTACCTTGAGCTGGAGGCTAACAGCAAGTCCTAATGTGCAAGTTACTTTATATTTACTCAAAGTAAATTTAAACAGGAATATTTAAAATCTGTGACATCAGTGTAAAATAACAGTACATAATAATAATAATACTGAGTTTAGCCAATAAAAGAAAAAAAAATGCATGCATGCTAATTAGAGAGTCCCAAAACTATTCATGCACGATGATTCACTATTATTGCTTCTCATAAATTTTCCAGGAAATTAAAAAAGAGATAGCTCTAACATACCTAATAAAAAAACAAATGAAATAAAACTGAAAAATGATGTGTGCGTAGAATCACTGCTAACACTGCCTGTTACAGTGAACATTGCATGCACACAGTGGAAGTCACAGTTTAAATCAAGATGCAGAAAGAGAGAAACCGTGACTTACTCAGGTCTCGGCCTGCGCTCAGTTCAGTGTGCTGGCTATCCAGACCCCAAAGACACGGGGACAGAGATTGAGCAAATACACAGTGATCACCCTACAGTATAAAACACTGTTCAGAACAGAAGGAACCACACACACACACACACACACACACACATACAAAATCTCTCCCACAGTCATGAGCATGAATTATACATCTCTCTAGAGGATTTGCTTTCTTCCCCCTGTCCCCCTTCTTTCTCTTTTCCTTAACCTCTGTTTTATTTTTTCGTCTTTCTTCCCTGGCTGTATTAATTAACAACAACACGAGGATTAAATTAGTTTAACTTTACAAGTCAGCAAAAAAGATTTTAAACGAGCTGCTTCCAAGACATATGAGCGGGAGTAACAACAGCGACTGATGAATGCAATTCTACCCTGTCATGGACACCTCTGTCGATATCTACATCATCTCTTCCTTTTCTGTGTCTGCATGTGTAAATGCAACTGAGACCTTTTATAATTTTTTTTTTTTTTTTTACAATGAACAAATGTATCCATACAACTCTACAGCTGAAAATATCCCACTTTGCTGTGGTTAAGAAGAACCAATACGTACTGTATCTGTAAAAGGTTCATGTTGAAACACTTTAAGTCACTGATGATGAATAAATTATTTCATCCTCACCACGGGGAACCTAATTTCTACTGACATTCAAGGAACACGTTTTCAGAAGATGTAGAGGTATGGGTCAGCAAATTAAACTGCAGCAGTACTTTTGTGTGTGTGTGTGTGTGTGTGTGTGTTTGTGTGAGGACAACTCAGTCTCAGATAAAACAAGCCCTACATACAACAGCCCAGGGACACTCCAACCATAATTGTGCGGGTGACATTTTAGAAATACTCACACAACAGGGGTCAATTTCACTTCAGGTCACTGAGAAAGACATCATCAAACTACTATTAACTCTGCAAACAATCCTAGCCCCGCTACATCTCTATTGACAATGGATTCCTTCAAAACAGTCCGGAGGCTGCAAAGCTTTGCCCTCAATCTAAAACCATAACCTCTGAGTGAATAACAGAAATGCCCATCTAGGCAGGACGGACTGACGGTAAAGAGCCTGTATGGCCATGGCAAACAAATCCGTGCAGCTGCCCCCCCCCTCACCATCAGCTTTCCTGCTCCTCTTAAACAGGCATTAGTTGTACACCTGTCTGGCTCACTCATACTTAGACATGCAAAAACACAGGTGAGCATCCTGCACAGAGGCATGCATATGTCTGTAGCGGTGGGGCACACATGCCACAAAGTGCTTCGCTCTTACAGTCTCATTCAGAAATACTGCACCTCATGTGATTAAACTGTTAACATAGCAGGCAGCGAGTTTTGCACCATGCCGTTGTTTTAAGATGCATGCTCCACAGCGGTTTGGTGTGCCCACAAGGGCAAGGTGTGTATTTGACATAGAAACGTCAGGAAAGGGTCCAGATGCAGTCCACTGTTTTTCTGTAATAATAGCTAGCAGCCTTGCTGTTAAATAATTAATGTGGTCTATCCAGTACAAAGTGGATGGCATGCAGGCAGCAGTTCACCATCTCATTCTCTATTTCCCCTGACGGACACAATGCGCATGACCGTGCTTATATTTGTTTGTCTTCTTAGCACTCTGCCTAGTGCTCCATGTTCATAAAAGACAACAAAAAACATTTCCTAAGAGTAATAAAGACTGATTTTAAAAACAAACACTAATGAAGCTAATAAGAAAGCTAATATACGTTACACTAACTGCAGCTCAAGCAGCTCGTGTGCACTAAAACTGTTACGTGCTCTAAGGTAATACACAAGCTCTCTGCCTTTATCTCAGATATTTGTGTCTCAAAATTATTAATGATTTTAAATCTAGATATTACTGAGCTGTTGAGTTGGTATACATGGATATATTCTGTGACATACCCTTTGTTTAGGCCAAAGTATTAATGGAAAAAAATAAAAATTGATCTTTTAATGAGTGATCCTCACATCAATGATCCACTGTCTTGCCTTGCCCTCCTCATTGAGCACATGTTGTTTTTCTGTCCTGTTTTTACAAGAAACAATCTCATTTGACATTACAGTGCAATAAAAAGCACACACGCATATTGGAGGTTATGGCAGGAGCAGTCACATGATCAATATCGTCCTAATCCTTGCCCCTTCAACTACTTTTCCTCCTCTCTCCCCTCACCACCTTTCCACCCAATCAATTAACTTCCCCAAGTAAACAGATCTGTCCCCATGCTCACTGCTCCCCGCTGTAACCGGATATTCCTCCTCTTCTTCCTCCTCCTCCTCCTCGTCCCAGCCAAGACAGTAGGAGAAACCAGATACCTGACAGACACAGACTCTGCTAGCCCTCTTCCAGTGTGTGCAGAGGGAAGCAGGCTAAATAAAGACCAATGACATCATTACATGTTCCTCATTGTGGTTATTACTAACACCATGACCTCTGAAAGAGTCATAGATCAAACATACAGCGATCTATGTCTCCTCAGGAGCTCTACTGTAGCACTATTATGAAGTCGATATGACAATTTAACTTTGAAAGTCAAGTGTACTTTATGGACCTCTGTGGTCTTGAAATCCTTTATACTTAGTAAAGTATGCTTTGGTATTGCTCCATGCCTCTAATTAAACAAGTGACTTCTTGCGCTGCTGTACCACAGCTCTCACACTGCAGCAGGTGTTTGTGAAAGGACAGAAGTATTTATCGTCGAAGCACAGATTCACACGCCAGACTTCTGCTCTTTTATTTAGGCCTCCAGCTGGAAAGCCAGTCTGTCCAGACAATGCTGGAAATATGCGCTGTTTGTTTATTAATCAAACACGTCTTCTCTCTTAGTCTTCTCTCTTAGTCTTCTCTCAGAAAGTACCAAGACGTGAACAAATATTTGCATTTTATTTCACAGTATCTGAGAGTTTAGAAAGACTGACAAACCTATTGAAAATGATTCACCGAAAACATACTACACTGCTCAAAATGACCCCCCCCCCCAAAGACCACCATTACACAATGGTGTCTACAACAGGAATCCCAAGAGCCCTTGAACATAAAATTGTTCATTCTTCCAACACACAAGCCAGTAAGATGCAGGCAGGACCAATCTATATCTCTTGTGACCCTCAGCAACATGTCGTTATACTTGCTAATCAGATTTAGAGACAACAAGTGAAAGCATGGCCTCTCTGGGCCGTTTGCTTTCACAAATGGATCTGCTTAATATGGGAGATTAATAGACTACTATCTAATCTTCCTTGTGATTGAAGCTATGATTTGGTTACACAGAACCATGATGGATGTTGAGGCGGCGGCACGTGCGAGTCATGTTAACCCTTTCAAGACAGATTGCAAGGTGGCTTTTCTATTATTATTGTTATTGTTCGTTAAAGTGCAATGCAGCGCAACCATGATAATAATGAAGACGTGCACGGGGCCATTCGATCATGAGAATCAGTCCAGAAAGGGTTTCTTGAAGCCTCCAGCTGTTACAAATTACAATAGGAACATATATCATAGGCTGTAAGAAAGTAATAACATCTATCTTGTGAAATTTTGTGTAGAATGCTTTTGCAAAGGCATAAAATATATATCAGATACAGTACTTTCATCAGAGAAAAGAGTCTTTTTTAAAATATTTTTTTATTTTATACAACATTCTTCTTATCTGGAACAGTGATGGCAAAAAGGAATATTGGTTTAGAACAAAATAGTAAAAAAAATTTATTCATATGGGCTTTTTAAATGTCAGGGGTGAGATGAAGGTTTTTAATTTAGTTTCCTTGATCTAAAGAAGAGTATTTCCTCTTGTAATATTGTGATTTCTACAATTGTTTCTAGTCTTTTATGTTAAACGGCCTAAAAATCTTTCTCTCCCAGACAGAAGATAACGATCGATTCTGTTGATATGAAATGATTTCCCTTTCACTATTATATGTGTTTCTATGCTTTAAATATTAGTGCACTACTTGCTACTAACGGCAAGTTAGCACGACCAAAGGCAGATGTCACTGTTAGCAGTTAAACTCTGGTGTGATCTGACATCACATCTAGTGCTCTTTACTTTTAGAGGCTTACTTATAAACTATGCTATCTGAACTGCTGACTCTTATCTGAACTGTGAGATCACAGATAATGACGCTCCACATGGATTGCTAGGCAACGTGGAGATTTGTGACATCGCCTATGAGGTCACAAAACTGCCTGGCGCCTAGCAACAGGGAAAACCGAAAAGATCACCGCTTATGTGAACAACTTCAAACTAAACACGGCACTTACTCTGGTCTTATCAAAGTCTGAAGCTGACAGTCAAAGAACAGCCAGACAGACATGAAACGATTCCCTGATTTATTAATGAGACGTGTTTGATGTCAACAGCATTACTGAGAATACCTATATCACGCTTGTCTCCTGTGTGCCACTCTAAACAAACTGTGACTAAGATACCTGTGGATTGGTCATTACAAAGACCTGAACTAGAATGATTCATTTCTAATCACTCCACTGACGAGTAGGAATAATACGGCATGTTCAGGTCTTCAAAATGTGTGCAAATGCGGTTTGAGCCACATTTTATAACCCACAGCTTTTGGAGTAAACTGCTGTTTCATAGGATCAATATTGACAGTTGAAGTGCAACGATATGCTGCCAGTCACTTAGAGTTCTTACACTAGAAGTTCTTACACTTTCAGGATCTTCGGATGCTGTTCGAAAAAAAAGGTCTGGGAGGGTGTAGGACCACTTTTCTCAGACCTTGTATAAATCACAGAGAAAAGCTGTCATCCCCTATAGGGCCTTGTTAGTTGCTACAGAACCGTAATGACTGATGCCTCACAGGCAAACCAATTATCAGGTACTTAACAGTCTGAACCTGTGATACATCTGTCACAGGCTGAGTAGGGATGGGAGGCACATGCAAGTCCTTCAGCTACTTTTTCTCATTTCCCCCGCATTTTCCATTCTTGCTCTTCTTATTTTTGTACATCTCCTTCTTTCCTTTTTCTTTCACTTGTCCTGTATTTTTGAGCCCTTGTTTCTCTCCCCCTCTTTTTTCTGTTCTCTCAGGGAGCCAGCTGGGAAACTGGCCTTGGGAAACAAGCTAGAAGCATACAACCATATGCTGAATATTTTCATGTAAGGTGTGTGTGTGTGTGTGTGTGTGTGTTGGGGTGGGCGTGGGGGGTGGGTTTTGTCTTCTTGTTCAAATGTTCTGTAATAGTTAAGTAGGACATTTATCTGGCAGTGGTTTGTCTTCCCCTGTTGTGCTTGTGTGTGTGTGTGTTCCCGAGTTCCTCCTCTATCCCACAGCTAAATGCCTTCAACATAGAGAATTTCACTTGTTTTTAAACACACACAGACACACAGACACACACACACACACACACACACACACTGCAAACTGTACAGGCAGACTGCTGAGAGGGAGCTGTAAGAGACACTGACACAGCTTGCTCATTAGGCAGTTTCTTACTGGATTGAGGCCAAATATCTGCAGGTCATAAACTCACTGATGTAACAGGCAATGCAACTCACATATCTAGGGAAGTGTTGAAAGGCAACACATCTCATTTTAGGGTCGGCCTCTTATCATTACTCACTACTTATCATACTCCTCTTGTCCATGAATATGAATAAATATAGCGTTTAAGTTAAGGTGTAAGCTGCCACAGACGGTGTTGTCATGAGACCCATAATTTTCCTTTCTCTGCAGGAGGCTTGTAATTACACCATAGATCACACTCTTGTCAGCACCAATATCTGCTGTTGAAACAACATATATAGTTATTACATTATATAGATATAGTTTGCATTAACTCTTTTCAGCATTTAAAGTGAGCAGGTACCATCATGGTTGTCAACACAAATATCATAGTTGACTTGTACACTTACCTATTCACTAAACTCCCCTTCAGACCATTCACACGAACAAATGAGCAAATGAACAAACAACTGGACCAATGAATGAACCAACAAACCAACCAATGACACAAAACCCCAACAAACCAACTAACCAATGAATGAACGAACAAACAAACCAGCCAACCAACTGTTAATACAAATGGTATATAAAAAAAACAAAACAAAAAGCAAACAAATAAACAAAACAACTGAATCGTTTATAGCATTTATTTTTCTCTTGATTTAGGCTTTTGTTAAATAAAAAAAGGGTTAAAAGTTTGGATCTTGGACTTGAACAAGCCCAAATGAATTAAATAACAGAATGCTCAGTGAGACTAAAGCAGTACAGGCTAACGGCAAAGAATAACTTATAAATATGGCAGAAATGAGATAGAGCTACAAGGAAAATACACATCTGAGTCACAGATTCTTGCAATTTACTTAATTTTTCAATGAGCATTTTAAGTGATACACAAGATGTTTGTCTTTGTGTGCTATTAAGATTAAAGTAAAACTAGTCTAATCTGAACAAAAGTTAAATTAGAAAACTAGCTATTTCCAAGCATTAACATACATTTTCTTTCCACTGTTCAATTGCTATTGGAAACTCTCTTACAATACATTATGTAGTGCCTTTCTTACTCTATCCTACCGGTCCACATGCACATGCCCCTCCACCACCCAGGGTAAGAGTAAAGGGCCAACCTCTATCTCTCATTAACCTACTGACTGGATAAATCAAAGTGCAGGGCAGAGAGGAGAACCCCAGCCTTGGCCATTCAGATAAGAAGAACACAACCTACACCAGCTCATACCCTACAGCTCAGTGATATATGGATCTGCAGAGGCTAATAGCAAAGTATTGACAGGAAAATGGTGTGCTTATCCTGCTCTCGCATGCTGGCGAGAGGTCCCCAAAGCAGATGGGATACACTTTAGGGAGAGGGAAAGAGGAGGAGGGGGGTGAAAGGATGAGATAGAACTGTACTGGGACAAATTAGAGTCTTTATTGCTTTACTTCAGCTAATTTGCCTCTGAGTTTGAGTCTACAAAATAGTTTAGCAATTTCCTTTCCACATAAAAAACTGTAATTAGTGGCTGGACATCACAATAAATGTATTTATTTGAATGTAAATGTTCTGACTTCTCTGACAACCAACTCTAGATATCTACATCTTATTAGCCATTATATAAGATAGTAAAATATTTTATTGTGCTGGACATTTATAAATATTTCAGTTCTCAAACACTGGAAAACATAAGAAAAAGCACACAGCACAGAGTTAGCAGGAAGTTCTAATGTTTCCAATAAATAATGTGGGATGAGGACGATGTGGAAGATGCCTAGTAGCTTAACCGCTCTCCTAATTTACTTATTTTGCATGTCAATCCATATTCTTCATGTCTATAAAATACAAAACACAATAGCTACAGGCAGCAATATAGTTCTCCAACAAGAACCAGTAGATAAAGATATTGGCTGTCCTCCCACTAGAGAGTGGAGTTTGTAATGATGGAGTCAGTAGGTTATCACTGTGGCCGCTGCACCTTGTTCTAAGTGACAGCTTTATCTAGCACAACCTATTCTTCCTCTGATGCGGCTGAAGAGGCAGGAGATGTGCTCTAATGGCAACACTTCATCAACCTCTGAGAGGATGTAGAGCGAAACTGCTGCCTCTGATGTTAGATAAAGACATTGACACAGCTTGATTACCAGACCAGCTGTAATTTGGTTAAAGCCTGCAGTGCACTACACCTGCAGTAGTTTAGAGCTTGTAAGTGTCAGTGGATTCTTGAAAATTGAATCGACAGCGCTAAGCCTGTCATGCCATACACAAACAGGATGTAGTGCATGCGCTGGGAGTGCTGCTGTAATTGAAACAAGGACACAGTATGTCCTAGATGATACAGCAACATTACAGAGGAGGTAAGTGAATGATTTTGGGTCGGTGTCGGCATCTGAAGACGTCACAGCACCTCTCTATGGCCACCAGGGGACACAGTGGATAACCGTAAATAAATGAATGAACAGGGAGGCTGAAGGAGATGTCACAGCTATTTGGTGGCTGAAAAGAAAATACACAAAACGATTCTTATTGTGCTCATGTTTTTGAGGGAAAAACAATTGGCTACTGTTGCTTCCACTGCGATCGAATACTGTTAAGAATCCGAGTCAGCGTTTTCCAGGTGCTTATATTCATGAGTGGATTTTTTAAAAAAAAGACTGACTAAAACTTATGCTGTTATCAACTCTGGAATATTATGAGCATGAATTTGCATCAATGAGCAATGAGGGCAAAAACAATGCACTATCAAACGTTGCCAAATGCCTCTGTTCCTCTAAAGGAGACCACTTATGACCAACCTTACATCTGGATGCCAAGCACTGTGTGGGGGCCTGTCTATGACTATTATTACCCACTTGACATCTTTATAGTTCCATGGCAGACATGCTCTTCGGCAGATCTAGAGACAGAGATGCAGAATGCCAAAGCGGCTCCACAGTGCCGGTGTGGGACAGTGGAGTTTTGTGTTGAAATAATTAGCCTGCTTAGCTGCCATCTGGGCTCTGGTTGCTGGTGTGTGGTGTGAGCCAGGTGCTTCATGGGTAATACCACAGAGAGACATACAGCAGATGCTCATGGGTAGTGCTGCCCACCTTGGCACAGATCTGGAATTGGCTATTCGCAATATAAGTCTCAAGGAAAACTACAACAGACAGGACTAGTCAGAGGACAAGCTTCTTGAAGCCCATTTGAGGGTTTTTCTTTTTTTTTTTTAAAGCAACTGAAATAATTACTAAAGACGATTAACGATGTCTGGATGAAACAAAGTAAACTTTCTGTTAAGTACATACAGTTCTGATATGGGTAACTCAGCAACTTTGCAAGTGAACCCAGTAAAAATCAGCAAAAGTGCATTCTGCTCAGATCTGAATCTGCGATAACCCCCATTTCATCCGACATAAAACCAAACCAAACAATCAACACCCTTATCTATGAAACGCAGGTACCTTTTGATTACTGCCCTTTCCCAACACAGCTCAAAAATCTAAGGAGGTTTAAACATTTTTTGAGCAGTTCACTAGGCCAGTAACTTGATAAGAGCCCTGGATTTACTCAATGAGGAAGAAAGTTCCTGAGCAAGCAGCAGGCATGTGGTTGTTGTTCCCAGAGGGCTGGGAAACTGTATCTGCCCTGAAGGAGCATCCTCTTTGGTAAGCACTTCTTATCCAGGCCATCACTGCAGGCCGATAGCGGGTAATATCCAGTAACTGCAGCTTTATGGGCGATCCAATACTTGGATCAATCGCTAGGACAGGAGGATTGCCATTAACCCCCTAAGATCTCTCTCCTTTTCTCTGTTGTTTTTGTTTCCTTCAAGTGAGTCTTTTTAAAAAAAATTCTGACGGAGAAGTCAAGAATAATAATAATTCTCGAGAAAGAAAAAAGGAATGCTCTACATATCTCACTTTAGCAATATTTTTTGAATTTCACACAAAGCTCTCGCTGTCAGTAAAAAGTATAAGCCTGAATATCTCTTGTATTTCACCTTAAATCGGTTATCACTTAATGGTTAACTTCAGAGTGTCATAAAATAACACGAATCATTGTGAGATGAATAAACTGTGAGCACATTAGTGTGAATATACTGTGGCGTTTCCATGTGTAGGTTTGTCTGATTTCTATTTGGACTGTGGTGTGAGTAAAAAAAAAAGGCTTAGGTTTATCATTCTATATCTACAGTATGGTTAAGTGTGTGTGTGTGTGTGTGTGTGTGTGCAGGGTTGTAGTTGAGAGTGTGTGAGAGTGTGCACATGTAGTGAAAGCTAGAAAGACAGTTAGAAAAGAGAGACTTTGTTTGAAACTCCCAATACTTTGGGGAGTATTGCCCCATATACTGTCCCCTGTGACAGAGCAAAAGAAAGCTCGAGCGAACCAAATATACGTAGCTCTCGCTGAGCATTTCTGTTGCTCTCACTGAATATAAATGGATAAATAGCTGCTGAAATGAGTTAAACATCATGAGAAATTACACTCATTGATACAAAGTGGGCATGCTCTACAAACGTAATCACAAATGCATCATTGCAAATACATTTGATTATTTAAAAGGTCAAAATTACATGTACTACATTTTGTTTTTGTCAGCAGGATCTCATATTTATTCGGGCTCATAGTTGTGTGATAGAGGTAGAGCAGTTCACTTCATATCAACCATAAACTGCACGGTGGAAATAGACAGCTCTTAAATTAAATCACTGCAGAAGGAGTTACACACTGCCACTGTAACACTGGTGTGACAAAATCAAACAGAATCAAATGAACGGACTGCATCAGAAAAAGATTCAATTCTTCATTTAACTTGTAATATCCAATATGCATTATTATGTCTATTTTACCATTGTGTTACAGAGGTCTGTTTTACCACAAATTCAGTTTTTGTATTCAAACATATTAATCAGTCTGCTGAAAGTAAAGCATAATGCATTTTCTTAGTTAGCAATATGGTTATGTTGTTCTAATTTTCCCTGTAAATTAAGATGAAGAAAGCACTCACTCTGACTGATATGATATAGTGAAAGTTATTTCTTGTAGCAGTTAATAGACACATAGACACGTGTGGAAAACACAGCTCAACTGATTAAACCGTTTAAGTTAATGATAAAAGTTTCACTTACCTCGAGACCCCACAGCGTGATCGCAGGTGTAGGAGAGGAAAGTTGAGCACATCCTCCTTTTTTTTTTTTTTTTTGTCCTCCACGCAAATGTCAGAGGCCACGAGGCAGCTAGCTGCGTCTGACTACCTCACAGTAACAAGCCTGGGTGCGAGAGAGCTGTCCAGGCGGGCCGGTGGCTAGTTTGTCGGAGGGTTGGTCAACTGGCCTGGCAAGCAGAGACAAGGGGACAGGCACACGGGGAGAAGAGCTGAGCCGGAGTGGGCTCTGCTGGAAGGCTTTTTCGCCTCTCCTTCCCTGAATGAAAGCAATCCCTAAGAGTGAATGGGTAATGAGAGACTGGCTCCTGAGATTTTAGCTTTCTTAATCATGTTCATAATTAATTCAAGAACATTGATAATTTCATTACATTCTTTTTGTCTTATCAATAAATGATGTGCCTGCACTTTTGGTCTTGTGTATACGGGGAGAGAGGGAGGAAGAGAGGGAGAGAGAGGGGGACAAGAGAAGTAATACTGCACTAAAAGCACAGGAGATGGAAAATGATACAAACAGGGAAGTGGTAATTATAATCTTTGACCAAGCCACTGGAAGCACAATATGAAGTCAAGTGGCTACAAATAATTAATAAGGCCTCCTGGTGTGTGTGTGTATGTGCACATGCGAGAGAGAGTATGTGAATGTGTGTGTGTGTGTGTGTGTGTGGTAAGAGTGAGGCGCAGGGGGAGGGTAAGTGCTGACAAATGTCTTTTCTGAACATTATTTCACCAGCCCTCTCAGTGGCTGCTTTTACAAAAGAAAATAACGTGACATCACCAATAAACAGCGCGTTCTCACCAACTGCTGCTGTGAGGAAGTCAGTAATACACTCACCTTTAATCCTCACCTTTAAACAGGGGTAGAGGGTGGAGGATGCCTTGTCTTATAATGCCCTTCAGATCCAATAAGAGCTCAGGTTTCAGGAACATTAGTGCAGTGAAGCAGTTTTTAAAAGACCATTCTGCTATTCTGCTCCCTCCCTTCTCTCCTCTTCATGCGCCCTCTGTCAGGTCAAGAAAAGAAGACGAGGAGAGCCATTTTCCATCTTCTGGCATATACAGTTTCGAGTTATTTGGCAGCAGGAATAATGAGATAATATGCATTTTTAATAGTTCGTCTTCAGAATATTCAATAACCCTTCACCTCTGTGCGTGCGCTTATAGATTCTGCGCTTTATCAATCGAACTTTCTGTTCAAAACTGAGCTGGAAATAGAACGAGAAGGAGGGCAAAGGGGGGGGGAGAGGATGTAATGGATATCTCTGTTTCCTAAAAATGCTGTGAGGATGATGGAGTCTGAGGAAGGCTCTGACTCACAGCCTGCTCTTTTTTGCTCCAAAACAAGACAAGTAGATGGATGGCTTTGAGCAGCCTAATCCGACAGTGAGTGACTGCTCTGTCAAAGGTCTAATCTTCTCCCAGAATAGTGGAGTAGGCTGTTTATTCTGATCAGACGTCCTTGATATATAATCATTAACCTATTGCTATTCAAACTGATACGGTGAGATATGCGATGTAAGGGGTTACCTTCACACAGGAATACCTCCTGTACTCAATTTGTGTCCTTAAATAATTGGTTAGTGAATTTGTACATGAAATCAGGGTAATTTGACCCTAACAGCAGTGCGGTTGCACCATTTCAGGGCTGTTTGATTTCAGACGTTTTC
Source organism: Oreochromis niloticus (assembly GCF_001858045.2). Classification (NCBI taxonomy): domain Eukaryota; kingdom Metazoa; phylum Chordata; class Actinopteri; order Cichliformes; family Cichlidae; genus Oreochromis; species Oreochromis niloticus. The sequence continues at coordinate 14,860,141 of NC_031965.2, forward strand.
TAATGGATTTCCAGCTTGTGACACACTACAATATGGATTGGTAAAGCTATATGAGGCATTAGAGATTCAAGTACTTTATGTCCTATTTATTCCTTATGTGCCACAGGCCCCCTATCTTGAGATATGACCAGCTCAACACGAGAAACCTTTAATAAAATAAAAAAGTAAAAAAGGGGAAAATAGAGATTTACAGCTGGCCATTCTGACAGTAGACTTGATATAAGGTGTTCATAACAAGTTTTGCATTTTATTCCTGGTCCCCTCACACACATTTAAATCATATTTTATGTGATCTATGTATGCAGCACTCATCCTCTCTCTGTCACCCAATCTCTCCAATGTGTCCCTCTTAAACAGATTGCTACAATACTTGTAATGATGGTCTTTCCCAGCTGTGCTGCAGGAGAGGGGAAGGGAGCAGCAGGCCATAGTATTACCATAATACCCGCTCCCTCCCTCCACTGTCCCATGGGCCCATGTGGGGCTCTGCATGGGGATGCAGGGCAACTCTGCTGTGGAGGGGACTCAACTGGCTGCCGGTCCTGCAGGCTGTGTGTGCGTGTGTGTGTGTGAGTGTATGCTTGAATGTGTGTGACTGTGACAGGGCTGAACCTGCCTGTGGGCGATGTAATAAAGGCGCCACACACTGCTGGTAGTGATGGTGGCACTGCTGCTGTAGCTGCAGAGAAGGGGATAAATATAAACCGGGCCCGCATCAAGGAGACGGCCCTCCAGTCACAGCCTGACTTACATCCTAATAATTAGGCCCCTTTCCAATAAAACAGGGATTTGTAGCCATGCATCTCTTTTTCTTGTGTTTGCTCCTGCAGTGGAAAGGATGCATGTTCTTGTGGAGTCTCTGGGTGAAGCAGAGGCTGTGAGAGGATTTGATTTCAACAGTATTATAAACAGTTCAGCAACATTTGCCCAGTTTAATCTAGACAATCAAATTTCAGAAGACTCTGCATCGGCTTCTTCTTGTGCAATTGACATATTTACTTTCTACAAATATTACACAATTTCTCTATTAAATTATGACATCACTTAGGGGTACTTTCGAGTACTTTACGATTGTTGAAATCATAAACCATCTGGCATTTTCTTGAATTTGCACACATACACACACTCCTCGTCTCTGATAGAGCCTGATCGATAGATGAGGCATGCAGGTTGCTGTTGTGTGTTATCTTAAGCCTCCTAATGTGCCCTGGCTAATCTTTACTCCAACAAATCCTGACCTACCTCTTTCCCTGTGCTTTGTTCTGTGGACACACTTTCAAATTCAAGTCCTAGATATTCATTATGTGCACTTATTTGTATTATTGTGCTAAACAAACTAGAGTGTGCTGAATAATATCCTGGAAGACATCCTGAAATCCCATGATTACAATTATGTGTTGAAAAAAGACACTTAATTTTTTTTTCCAATAAAACAGCGATACTCAGCGGGCAGGTTTTTCAGCTTTTTTAAATGTATTATCTCATTTACCTCAGGCTCCATGGTTGTCAGTTGACTTTAATATAAATCACACCGATGAGAGTTTGAGGATTTCCAAAAGTCAAATTGAAAAGAGAGAGAGAAAAGCAGAACACTACATGCCGAGTGAGAGAGGGAGAGTGGGGAGGCAGTCTAGGCAGGGGGTATCAGGCTAATTAAAGCAAGCATTTGTCAGAGATTAAGCCTTAAACAGAAAAGGTCATCTGAGCACCAGAGCACACTGTTTCGCTGCTGTGCTCTTAGGGCAGTCTAAACCTTTCCCAGCTAAATGGTAAAGATGCTATTTGCCAGAGATGGGGGAGGGGATCGAGATCCCGACCAGTGACAAGAATGACACTTGGGTCATTGGTTCTTCACTGTCCATTACACATGCTGGTCAAATATGGCAATCGGTGTCATTTAGGGATGAAAAATAAGTGCTGGGACAAGATCAATAGATGCAGCCGTCTGTGCCGGCTGTGATTAATTGACTGTCACCAATTAATGACTGGCCTGTTGCAAAGCAAAGCAATCGCAGTGGGACAATGGGTATTTCTTTCATTTTGGCCTGATATTGGTTATTTTAGGACAAGTTGCCCTGAAGTAAATTCATTAACCACTTCTTTTACAGTTTTGCAGGTTTGCTGTGGCACACTGGAAAGTGCCTCTGACAGCATCTTGTGTGTAAAGCGTACTTTGAAGTTGTTTTCAATACTGGGATTAATATAGAATTATATGAAAGCTTCCACATAACATCCACACTGTTTTTTTTTTCAGTCCAATCGGATACAGTTACTAAAAATATTTGAATATGTTCCTGCTGCTTCTCTTTCAGAAGTCTGTATACATTAAAATATTCTCATTGTTTAGGGATAATGAAGAGTAACATTGAATAATGGCATTTAAATTGATTCTACACTGATGTCGCTCTCTAACTGATTTAACTTAAACATATTCATCACGTACATTTACTCCAAATGTTCTCTGGTGGTATGAAAAATGAGTGAGAACACATGGAAGCCTGTGATCCACTTAATAGACCACTAAAAACAATCAAACAAGTACTGGTGATGTTTTCAAACTGGGATCAGTGTACAAGGTTATTTTGAAGTCAGTCAATTCTAATCATATTAGATCTTGAGAAGATGTCCTGGCTTAAGATACAATGTGCACAGGACATGTTGGTTTAGATATGAGTAATGGCTTTGGGGGGCTAAGCTGTGGGGCAGATGTAATTTGAAATACTTGTAGTGGAAATTATGCTAATATTCGGTCACTCTGTATTGTTATTTATAAATTAGATCATTTAGGCTTCACAAAATATTGCAATGCAATTGTTTTCTAACTGAATGAATGAGCTATTTGTTGCATCTATTTAAGAGATTTTCAATTTGCCGTTAGTTTCTGTCATTCATTTTTTTCCTTTTTTGTACGTTACTGTGAATTATCATTTTATAAAAACTATAAAGATGGAAATCCGAAGCTAAATATCTTGTTGTTACTGGGAGTGTATTGACCTATAGTGACCGATTTTCTTAATAATTTCTACCTAGTAAGTCATTCTTTACTTCAAGTTTTGCCAGAAGTTCATTGTGTAGTGAGTTTACTAGAGAACAGCTATATTTGTTTACAGTGTAACCCAAATAGAAAGCGTTTGTGCTGCTGTGTATCTGAAAAGTTAATATTTTATTATTACATTGTTTTTTACTACACTGAACCACTGAAGCCTCTTTCAGGACTTTATTTTCGAGGTTCATTTTTAAAATAATTTACCAGTATAATCTGTGACATGCAAATTACACCCAAAATTTCAGCATTCCCCTGGATGAAAGGTAGCTTTATAGATTTTTATAGGGAATACAGCTGCCTTGCCCATCAAATCCAGCAGTGTATTCTGTGAAGGAAAATGTTGTAGTTTGCATCATATGTGCACGTGGTCATATTTGCATTGCAAAATGCAGTGATGTGCAACTTTCCCAAATACAACATAGTAAACTTGAAAATAGGAAATCATGTTTGCAAACTATATTTGGAAAAATATTGATATGTTAAATTGGTTTTGCTTTCCCAACAAATTATTAATGATAACCCCAATGTATTAATTCAGACAGAAGACCTATATTATGTGAAAAAAGTTAATTATTGTTGTTGTAATCATCAGTGGATCCTCAACACATACAAGCTTGCTTAAATGAGCTCTGTATTTGGAGCACCAATAATCAATGCATTTCTGTTAGGTCTAAAGCCATTAGGACTCATTGCTGGAGGTCTCCACAGTGAGTTCTTACAAACATTTGTAAAAACATGTTCTGTAATATGTTTAAAAAAATACATTTTGCATTTTTTTCATGGTTTCCATGATGTCAAACTAAAGAAGGAATTAATAAAGTACAACCTTAAAAAAATTCTTTAAACAAACTGTTATGTGAAGTAAAGATACTGTATCAAGGCACCAGCAGATTGCTCTCAACTTAGCAATAGGCCTCATGGCTCTAATGGGGAACATATTTTAAAAAGTGTAAATAATGCATTTAATAAGACCTGAAACTAGTGATCGAAAGTGTTTACTGGGGTCACAGACATGAGAACCCAAACTGTCATTTTCCCACAGACTTTAGTACAACTGGACTTCGTTTTAAAACCTGATGAGAGGTCTCCTTATTGCCACAACAAAGAACACTGGTTTAAGGCTATTAAACCATGGTTTCATCTTTCAGGCCAGGAAGGCACATCCATCTTGTATACACAGCTGTGAAAACGCATTTGCCACTTTCCTGATTTCTTTTTATTTCTTTTTGTTACTGAACAGATTTTAATATCAGACAAATATAACCTGAGTAAAAAATAAAAAATCATAGTTTTTAAACTATGACTTTATTTATTAAGGAAAAAAAAAATTATCCAAACTTATCTAGCTCTGTGTGAAAAAGTATTTCCCCCTGAAACCTAACAACTGATTGTGTCACCCTTGGCGGCTAGAACTGCAATTAAGCCTCTGCAATAGCTGTAAATGAGGCTTTCACATCACTGTGGAGGAATTTTGGCCCACTCTTCTTTGCAGAATTATTTTAATTCAAACACACTGGAGGGTTTTCAAGCATGAAAGACCTGTCAAAGCATCTCAATCTGATTTGGGTCCAGACTTTTATTAGCTCACTCCAAACCTTCTTTTAAAGCTATTCAGAGATCAATCTGCTGGTTGCCTTTTAGATCACTGTCCAAGTGAACTTGAGCTTCAGGGTGTGAACTGATGGACATTCTCTTTGTAGTTTTTTTGATAGAGAGCCGAATTCATGGTTCCATCAATGGAACTGGAAGCAGTCCCAGACCATGACACTACCACCACCATGTCAGGCAGACTGTTGATATGATGTTCTCTTTATGAAATGCTGTGTTAGTTTTATGCCACAATTAATGGCATAAGACCTTTCAAACTTCCAACTGTTGTCTTGTCAGTTCAAATATTATCCCAGATGTCTTGGGGATCATCAAGATGTTTTTGGATACTGTGAGATGAGCCTTTGTCTGAGCCTTTATGGTCAACTTTGTCAGACAGGTTTCATTTAAGTGATGTATTTAACAGGTCTGGCAGCATTCAGGCCTGGCAGTGGCTAGTGAAACTGAACTCAAACATGTTTCAAAAAAATGGTTAATCACAGTTACTTTATGATAGCGGGGAGTTAATTTTTCACACAGTGGCAAGTAGGTTTGGATAGCTTTTTTCCCTTAATAACTCATCAATTAAAACTGCATTTTGTATTAACTCAGTTTATGTTTGTCTGATATTAAAACCTCTCTGATAATCTAAACATGTAAGGATGACAAATATGCAAAATAAAGTCAGGAGAAGGAAAATACTTAAAAAAATGTTTACAGTATGTATATACAATACAGAATGAACCACAGACAGCTGTAATGTCTGGTTTTATCGCCATGACCAATTATTGGAATATTGTGCTACATTTAATAAAATTATTGTATGCAGCACAGCATCACAAGCAAAGAAGCAAAGTTAGTTACAAGCTACGTTGTGAACATTGTTACTACACAATCAACATGCCACTGTTTTACACAGCAGCTGGCAGGGAATAAACAAAGATATGAAAGTGGACAGTCCACATGACTTCTAACGCTTTTCTATTTCCGGTTTAAAATAACTGGCAAGTGATAAAGCTACTGTGCCCCGGTTTAGCCGTGACTAGAATACATTAAAGCAAGATACTTGTGTATGTCTTCTTCACTGTGAAACCCAGTGAAGAAGACATAATTTTAATATTATAAAATTACGGGTGAAGGTCAACTGTTACCTGTTTCGCGAAGAACCGCCTTTTGACCCCTGTGGCTTTCCGTAGCTGTGCGGCTCGGCGCGCGACGCAGCGGTTTGGTGGGAGATTTGTACCTCTTCAGGGAAGTGAGCTATATGACCTGTACGTTCATGAAAAATGGCTCTGAACTACCAGGCATCTACCCTCTCGCTCACTCTGCCAATTTCCTGCCAGATATGCCTCGGAAAGGTAAGTGTCGTTCGATTTTTTTAACCCCCTCGTTAGCGCCTTTCGTTTGTTAAACAAACTCAGCAAACTGTTTCCTACATGAGTTAATCGGAGGTGACCGTTGTTTGTTGTGTTTGGTTGTGCTAGTGGGTTAATTTGCTCGTGTTTTTCTCGGTGCAGGTTAGGCAGCCGGTTATTTGTTCCAACCACCACGTGTTCTGTTCATCCTGCATGGAAATGTGGTTAAAGAAAGCTAACCAGTGTCCCACCTGCAGAGTCCCCATCACAGCAGAGAACCCCTGCAGGGAAATCATCGGTGAGTAGTTGCGGGCAAACAAAGGAAAGCAGGCTTGAAGCAGAAGAGAAGAGGTGATCTGCCTGCCTGCAGCATCTCACAGCTGAGTCTTCTTTTCATTGTGCTCCCAACAAAGCACGGCTTCAAGTTTTGCAGGCAACTTTCTATGAGCCGTGACGTTTGTTTTGTTAGTAATATCCCCAAGTTGACGATTTCAGTTAATAAAGCAGGTTGGATCATATTTAGTGAGATTGCTTGTTGCAGCTTTAGAGTAAGTCAGCATAAAAATGACTGGTTTATGAACTCTTGTGTTGTTTGCAGTGTTTAAGCGTTTGACAGGGGCTGGGGGGGCCATCCTTTCCAAATGCTTATTGGAAAACTGTTGATTTTCTTACTGCAGGCTTGTCTTCAGTCTGTAAAACTGTATTCCCTTATCCACAAAACAAACTGGCTACAGTTTATGCGGGCAAAGGTAGCATGAGGTGATATATCTAAGACAGTTGTACTGAAAAATAAATGTTTTACGTTTCATTTGAACTTGTGTGATGCATATTTGAATATATGATTTTTATGTATTTAGTTTTAATCATGCAACCCTGTTGTTTTCGAGCATTTTCTCTCTATTTTTGTTGGCAGCAGATCAGTTTGGGTTTTGTTGTAACAATACCAGACAGTACTCACTGACATACAGACATATAGCTAAGCTTAGCCCCGAAAAATTGATTCAGACTTGATTGTTTCAGTCATTCACGGATCTGTTTCTTGCAAAACAACCTTTTTGTTGACTTTTTATTGCAGTTGTTTCACCTGTACTGCTGGAATTTTAATATCAGTCACTGGCCACTTGATTAGATTCACTTGTTGATGCATATATCCAATCAGTCAGTCACATGAGAGCAACACAATCCATTTAGACTCACAGATATGGTCAAGCGAACCTGGTGAAGTTCAAATAGAGCATCAGAATGGGGAAGAAATGTAATTTAAGTGACTTTAAATGTGACATGGTTGCTGGGAGTTTCCCACGCAAACATCTCTAGGGTTTATAGAGAATGGTCTGAAAAACAGAAAATATCCAGTGAGTGACAGTTCCCTGGGTGAAAATGCCATAATGATGCAAGAGATCAGATGAAAATTACCAGACTGCTTAGAGTTGACAAGAAAGCAATAGTAACTCAAATAACCACCTGCTACAACTAAGGTATGAAGAAGAGCATCTCTGAATGCACAAGTCCCACCTTGAAACGGATGAAACACCAGGTGCCGCTCCTATCAGCTGTGAACAAGAAACTGAAGCAACAATTGATATGGGCTCACCACAGCGGGACAGCAGAAGACTGGGAAATTGTTGGCCGAGTCTCGAGTCTTCTGCTTTGATATTTAGATGGTAGGGTCAGATTTTGGTGAAAACAACATGAATAGATCCATCCTGCCTTGAATAAACTGTTTTCAGGCTGTTGTTGGTGTAAATGCACAGAGGATATTTTCGTGGCACACTTTGACTCCCCTAGTATCAGCTGAGAATTGTTTAAGCATCACAGCCTTACCTGAGTGTTTTTGCTGATAAGTGCACCACTTTGAGTACTCACAGAGTACTCATCTTCTGGTGGCTGCTTTCAGCAGGATAACACACCATATCATAAAGCTCAGACTGATTTCTCAAACATGACAATGAGTTCACTGTACTTAAATGGCCTTCACAGTCTCCAGATCTTAATCCAGTAGAGCACCTTTGGGAAGTGGTGGAATGGGAGATTAACATTATGGATGTTCAGTTAACAAACCTGCAGCAACTGTGTAATGCTATCATGTCAACATGGACCAAAATCTCAGAGGAATATTTCCAGCACCTTGTTGAAACTATACCATAAAGACGTGAGACAGGAACGTGTGACAAGATTAAAATAAAGAGGGAAATCATTCCCTAACTTTAACCCCATTTGGTCTTGTTTTGTTGTTTGTTTGGTAAATACATTTTAAAAACAAACAATGTTTGTGCTAAAAAGAGAAAATGTGACCAAATTACTAAAAGGAATGTTACAAATGATGGTCTTCTCTTGTGAAAATCAGTCACAATTTCCCCATGCACTTTAAATTTGCCTGCATTTTAAATGGCAGCACCTCAAGCCTTGAATGTTATTCAGTTTTACGCTTGCCTCTTTATTACTGTAATGTTGTGCTAAGGTAACAACGAAGCCACATAAAAGCCAGCTGATGTTACTTGGAACATTACTTAAATGTGTTTTGTGGTCTATTGTGTTAATCATTTACTGTACTTGTGTGCTTGTGTTACAGGAGGAACAAATGAGGGTGATCACAGTGATAGTCCTTCTGTGAGAAAATGTCTCAGAAAAACCAGAGGGGAATTACTTTTACGCGAGTATGAGGTATTGGTTTTACATGCTCTGTTATGTTTAGTATGCTTTCCTATGTTTATTATTTACAGCCGTTTAGAAAAAAAGAGTTAATAAAAGTATAATCACAGCTGTATTAGTATCTCACTTGATATGATTATTTCCAAATGATGTTTTCAGTTATTTATTTGTTTTTTAATTCTCTCTAACAGGAGGAAATTGAAGGGCTCATGAGAGAAAACGAGGAGCTGAAAACCAAAAATCAAAGCCTGGAGGAGCAACTGAAGACTGCTTTGGATCCCTGCAGCATTGATACAGTGCAACTGGATGAACAAAGGGTCGCTCCATTTGTCCTGGAGGAGTGGACAAACAAGCTGCGAGCAGCCACAGATGTCTGTGATAAAGTAAAGAAAGACATGGATAAGCTTAAAGAGGTATGCAGCCTGTAACATTTAGGACATTACAGGTTTCAGTAAATTTACCCTTAAAGCAGGGATTCACTGTTTTCTGATAGATGCAGTTAGTTCACTGTTCCGTATTCTAGTTGTCTAAAGAGTGCTTTAATGAAACAGTTGAAAGTAGACATGTTAATTGCATGTAATTATTCCGATTTATTACTTTATATAAGGAAATGCATTCTGGCAGTATTTTTTTTTTACCTGCTTGATTCTTGTATTCCAAGAAAAGCTAAATGGATGTCGCTTCAAAGTATATTGCGCTCGATTACTTGTTTTACCACACAATATATGGACAAAAATTCTGTACCACCTACATATTACACCTGTGGGAGCTGCTCAGCCATTGAAATCGACATCAAACAAATTTTGTGCCAATTGTATATGTAGGAAATAAGAAATTTCACAAACTGATTTCCTGCAGTGGTGGCATCCTATTACGGTATCACGCTCAAATTCAATTTTTTAAGATTTATTTTTATTTTTTTGCTCTCCCCACAAATGTTTGTAAAGGCAGACTGAATGGACAGGTGCTTTATTGTTTTATGTATTTTTAAAAATATACCTCTGGCAATGGGACTGAAAATACTTGAATTAGATTAGATGGAGATTAACAGGTGTGGCCCAGTACTTTTGTCCATATAATGTAACTTGCTGCTTTTTTTTTTTTTTTTGAATAATGGAAATATTTTGATAATGTTTACTTTACCATCTTCAGGCAAATAAGACATTGCGGTCTCAAAATGTCGACCTTGTGCAAGAAAACATGAGACTGAAAGCAGAGGTTGCGAGCAGATCTCCTCAGAAGTAAGTATCATCTATAACCTTTGCCCTCATTATCTAAGAATCTCCTTAGGTTTATACTTGAGCATAGTCTTAAAATCACACACAAAAAAATCACACTTGCATAAGCAGGTTTAAATAACTCAATTTGGAATCCAGCTCAGATCAACTCGAACTGTGATGGCAGCTCTGTTTGTGTAAGAAGGAGTAGCTATGACACAAATGAGATGAGGAAACGTTTTGGAAGGCAAGACCAGATCAGAGGAGACTGAAGACGGGCAACACACATTGCTCCATTGACTAAATAGTAGGTTGAGAAACGGAGCCCAGCATGCAGCTTGGGTGTGAGTTGCTGCTGCAGTATAAAGGTGGTGCAGTCAGACAGAAGTGCTTGAGCACATATGCATCCTAAACTGTAGTACTTCTCTATAACCACCAAGGAGCTCACATCTGCCAAGCCTGGAGTTTGATTAAAGATACGATCACTTTCAAATCAATGCAAAGTTTTGTAAATAACTACCTTTGTGGGTTTCTTAAGTCACAATTAAGATAAGAATATTATTCTATGTCAATTTTGTAATTGAGGCACCTTGGTTTTCTCTCATTGTAATACTCAACTGCTGCCATTAGTCGATGCCGTAAGACTAAGCCACTCTTGCTGCTGAGCCTCTTCTAGTTAATGATGTGTTCTTGGCTTACTGGGTTGTTATTATAGATTTTAAAATGATTACTTCTGTTTTAATAATGAGGATTTGCATGTTGAATAGTGAGTTTTTGACTCGTGTTGTAGCCAGAGCCAGGCTGACATTAGTCACTCCTATGTCACATAGATGCCCTTTTTTCTGTGAAATCGCCATTTACAATCTTTTTCTCCCCAAAAGAAAAATGTAAGGTTGTTTTTATTTATATCTCAGTTTTTGTTGACTTTCTACATTTGATTTAAAAAAAAAAAAAATAGACTACATTCAACATTTCAAAGATTAAAAAAAAAAAAAAGGTGTGTTGAATTTTCTGTTCTAGATTAAATACTAAATGATCTGTCCCCAGGTTTGGCCGATACACAGTCGCAGCACTGGAAGCTAAAATTCAGCAGTATCAGCGCGATGTGGACCACTTGAAAAGGGCCCTTGAGCGCAGTGACCAGTACATTGATGAGCTGGAGAGTCGGATCAGGGTGTCTGAGAAGAAATCTCTTGAAGTGCAGGAAGCGTGTGGGAGTTGCAAGGCTGTGAAGGAAACTCTCACACAGCAGCAGAAAGTCAACATGATGATGAGAAGCTTGAGTGACAATGAGAGGAAGTTGATCTGCAGCAATCCAGAGGCAGAATGTGGGACATTTTCTAGAAATCACAGTTTGATGTTGATGCCATCCGCAGATGACAAAGATTTCAGTAAAAATCTGACAGGAAAGCAGAAAAACGAGGCCTCGGAAGGCACCTCCTCTGACTTTTTGCCCAGTACTCCATCATCTGCTTTCCGCTCCCTGACTCTGAGAAGCCCAGGCATCCGTGAGAAGAAAGTTGCATTTAAACCTGGGTCTTATCTAAGGAGGCTTGATTTTGAAGAGGTTCCCAGTCCTGATAAGAGCAGTACCACACTGGAGAACCAATTCAACGATGTTGAGAAATTCCCCAAAGGCTTGCCTCCAAATGACTTGGAGCCCTCAAAGTCTGTCTTCTGGGCAGGCTGGGACAAATCCAACTCTGACCAGTCATGTACAGGTTCAAGTAAAGGAAGCTCTATCAAGGGATCCACTAATTTTGTGGCTGATGAGTCAGATAGTTTCCAAATGTCCAGTGAGGCCTGTATGGATGTAGCCTACATGAACAAAATCTCAGAGTTGGACTCCATGATGCTGGAGGGTGAGAGTTCCTGTAGTCCAGGGCTCTCTGTTGATTCCTGTCTTTCCACAGATATGGACAACACCCTAGTTCCAGAGCCTCAAACATGCCCTGATACCTTGTCAAGCCTTGCTGGTAAACCAGTGACGCACAACAAGCATAACAACCACCAACCTTGTGACAATAAGGAGAGCATCTTGAACGACAAAGAAGCTCCAAAAGGTTCAGCAGAAGAAGGTTGTGCTGCATTAGTCTCTGGTAGGAAGAGTGGCGTCTGTGGAGGGGCCTCTCACACCGAAGAGCTATCTTTTGATTTGCTGTTTGATCCTTCGGATGAGAATAAGGCCGGTCCCTCTGGCTTTCCAGCAAGCCAAGATCATGATCTTGTAAACCCCTCCTCTTCCTCCTCTGGCCACACTGCTGGTCAGCCTGTGAACACAACAAGAGACAGACACACGCTGAACAGCAGTCAGCCAATAAAGAGAAAGTCCCACAGTCCCTTTACCATAAGCAGTCCCACGAAACATTCAAAACTCATGTGAAAAATGGCAAAACAAACGTGTGTTCCTGGTGCACTTCTCTTGGTACAGTGTTATGGTCATTGTGTGATGCTAGGATGTAACTTATTGTTATTTGTCTGTTGTAATATTACAAGAATTAAGCTAAAACGAGATAGGAATGTCATAGTTTTTGTGCAGTGTGCTTGTAGGCCTCATTTGTGATGTGCAGCCTGGTGATCAGTGTGCATTGTAGTCCTAACCCATGCTGTTTTGTTCTACTGTAGTTGGGGCTGAGACATTTTCCAAGTATACCTTCAGCCTTGTTTTCTGTATTCTACTACTATGGCTTGTAATACTGAAGACAGGTGAATATGACTGTCATTAAAAGTTGCTGAATTAGAAATTGTAATGTATATTAGGAAATGAAACGGGAATGCATTAAATGATCAAAAAAATATGAAAATTAATTTTGCCTTTCTGTATTTATGGTTTGCATTGCCTGGTCCAATAACTCATCACTGGCATTGGGGATTAATATGTTGTGTACCAGTTACATTTGTTTTTTTCTCACATTGTCCATATTTTTTCTATTTTTGCTGGTAATTTTGCAACACATTAAACCAGTAATTGTCGCCACTGAAAGTGGAACCAACACTGCAAAGCGTGCTGCCTGTAATGACGCACATTAGAGACCCCACGCACACTAAATCCATTGGCGCAGAAAGCGCCTTATTTATTATGCAAATTTAACGATATCGTGTATATTTCACATACCTCTAATCGCTGCATGAAATTTTAATTGGGGAGCCGTTGTGGTTTGAATAAATGAAGTGTTAATTCATTGGGATTAATTAATTTAGGTAAAGACTGTGTACAAGGTTACACTGGTGTATTAAATCAATTTGTTTAGTGCTCATCTGGCGATGATGGGCTCTAATGATAAAGGGGGCGGTGTCAGTGTTTCCAAGGGTTAATATGAGAAATGGGACTGTGGGCCAAGAACTACTGGAAAACCATACAACTTGTACAATAAAAAAATACATTATTAAAATTGTTTAATATGTCTATACCGATGCCTACAAGCTTAAAATTGCTTATTTATTAATTTCATATTAAATATAGACCTCGTGTTTTTGTGTGTACATTTTCCCTAATACTCGATTGGAAACAACTTTCTGAAATCAGACGTCCAGCCTAAAATAGACAGATGCTCAATTCAGCGGCATCAAGTCAATGTTATTCGGCCTCCAGTTAAAAGATAAGGCCTACAGGCACTGGGAACGGCGAGGTTCTGTGGCTGGAAGGAGAGGAGTGAGCCCTTAAAAAACGCAGGCATCCAGTCTCCAGATGTTATTGCCTGCCCTGTGAGCAGTTTTTATCTGTCAGCCTGTTCACTGTTCTGGCAGTTTATGTCTCGCGAGAGCAGCCGAGCACGGGCTTGACGAGATCTGAGGCGCTCAGGTGTAAGAGCCTCTCTCATCCCCAGCAGTGGGAAACAGTAGACAGATAAGTGCGTCTGAGAGACTGCAGGCATCTCTGTGATCTCCGGGCTCAAGGCTGCACTCGGCGCACTATACAGCGAACTACACTGCGTCATTACTGGATAGGCAAAGGATCACTGTGTGTCTGTGATTGTTTTCTAGCTCTTGTAGCCGTTATCCCCCTTCTTTCCGTGCACTTTAATTGGAGAAGCTCGCCAAGATGATGTCCATGAACAGCAAACAGCCGCACTTCGCCATGCATCCCTCTTTACCCGAACACAAGTATACCACCCTGCATTCCAGCTCGGAAGCTATAAGGAGAGCCTGTCTGCAAACTCCACAGGTAAACCATCCCCGAAAACTTTCGCTTTGTCCTTGTTTTTTCTTCTTCTTTTTTTTTGTTTCTTGCCTAAGCTGCTTGCAGCACTGAGCGCTGTCTGTGCCTAATAACAAGGGCTGCTCCAAGGCACATTCAGCCAAGACGCGCACTTAATGTTTTTTTCATGTATTCCACAGCAATCACTGGAAGAGTCTGTGATCTTTTTGAAAGCATGCTCACGCAAAGCCGGGCTTTACTGTTTTTGTATTAATTTTTATGACTTGCCGCTTCTGAAGGAATACTCCGACTTTGTTATGTGTCGCCAAAGGTCCCGACTGACAGATTCATTTATGCCTTTTTCTTTTTTTTCTGTCGCCTTCCTTTCTTCTTCACGTCCTTTCCCATTTCTTACTCATTTTGAAACCCTTCATTCTCCCCCTCTCTTTCTTTCTGTCTTTCTTTCTTTTTTATTCCCCCCTCTCGCAGTTACAGAGTAACATATTTGCGAGCCTGGATGAGACACTGCTGGCTCGGGCTGAGGCTTTGGCGGCCGTGGACATCGCCGTGTCCCAGGGCAAGACGCACCCGTTCAAGCCCGACGCCACCTACCACACGATGAGCACGGTGCCATGCTCGTCGACATCCACCGTGCCACTAGCCCATCACCATCATCACCATCACCACCACCACCACCAGAACCTGGAGCCACCGGACATCATGGACCACATCAGCTCGCCGTCTCTCAGCTTAATGTCCAGTGCGCACGACGTGGCGGGCGGCGGAGGTGGAGGTGGCGGCGGAGGTGGCGGTGGTGGGCTCATCTCCACCTCCTCTGCTCACCCGCACTCTCACATGCACGGTTTGAGTCACCTCTCCCACCAAGCTATGAGCATGAACTCACCTCTCACCCACCACGGGCTCTTACCGGGCCATCACGGGGGAGGTCAAGGCGGCCCTGGGCTCACAAACAACGGACTTCCCTCCATTAATGACTCGGACACAGACCCAAGGGAGCTGGAGGCTTTCGCGGAGCGCTTCAAACAGCGGAGGATCAAGCTGGGGGTGACCCAGGCGGACGTGGGCAGCGCTTTGGCTAATCTCAAAATCCCCGGCGTTGGATCACTGAGCCAAAGTACAATTTGTCGATTCGAGTCTTTAACTCTCTCCCACAACAACATGATTGCGCTCAAACCCATCCTCCAGGCCTGGCTAGAAGAGGCCGAGGGGGCCCAAAGGGAAAAAATGAGCAAACCTGACATTTTCAACGGAGGAGAAAAGAAACGCAAGAGGACCTCGATAGCAGCCCCAGAAAAGAGGTCTTTGGAGGCTTACTTCGCCGTACAGCCTCGACCGTCGTCCGAGAAAATAGCAGCTATAGCTGAAAAGTTGGACCTGAAAAAAAATGTGGTACGAGTGTGGTTTTGTAACCAAAGACAGAAGCAGAAGCGGTTGAAATTTTCCGCGGCTCACTGATGGGCGAAGAAGAGAAATTGAAAAAAAAAAATTAAAAAAACAAAAAAGTTGTGTGACTGAATTTGGGGACCAAGGGACACCGAGACACCATTTTCAGTCTTTTGTCTCCAGCGATTTTACACGCTGGTGCACAATGGACTTTAGATACCCATTTTATGAGGCTTCATATATCTTGTTTATTTTCACGTTATCGGTGAATGTGAAGTATGCAAATAACAGATTACACAAACTTCGCTCAGATGTTACCAGGGAAAAGTTTAGCGACATCGACATTGCCTTTTAAATAAAAGAAAAGAAAAGAAAAAAACTTGTGGAAAGAGGTAATTTGCTCGATACTATAGCGAGTTATTTTCTCCGAATAGGCCTGTTATTTTGAAGTATAGCCATTTACGAATTACCTCACTGATTGTTAAATGTGGTTTGGGTTTGATCTTTTCTGTCGTTGATATAGACTAAGTCATGACTGTTCATTTATTCATCCGTTCATTTATTCTTATTTGGAGGCTGCTACGAACTGAAATTTAGTTGCAAACTTTTTATGGCTATCGGAAAAAGAATTATTTTTCAGGCCTGCATGAAATCCTAATTCACGGGAAGTAATTTAGCCTGTGTGGGCTGTCACATCTGCAGATATATTTATTTTGAATTTGCACAAAGGACCCTTTAGGTTTCTAGATCGGCTATGTCGAAATGCGTTTGTATATACAGACATCACTTTATCACTTAACAGAGGTGAGCTCCTGTGTTCTGGAAACAAAATTAATAAGGGGGAGGGGGTCTATCTGCACCATTGGCATCACTAGGAAAAGTTTCAGACAGATCAGAGCATGAGAGCTCTGTCTGCATCATTAAGGAGAGATCGCAATCAATAACAGGGGGTTTTCGTTCTTTCATGTGTTTCAGTTTGCAGTGCAAACACTCTATGCATTGGAAGAAGAATCACTGCATAGCCTACAGCAGAGTTGTCTACTGCTAGACCTTATTTTGTGGATGGTGTAAGTCACTGTTTAATGCCTGTTTTCACATTGAGATCACCACGTTGTTTGTCGTGTTAACTGTTACGGAAACGTTGTGTAAGTAATATTTTACTTTGTGCACAAAAGTATGTTTACAAAAACTGCGGCGACATGTGCATCATGGAGAAAATGTCCCAATGTCTCCTTCCCTCTTTCACAACTTCTCCACTCTCCTCTGTTGTCCTCTTACTTTCATTGGTACTATTCATCCTGTAAGCCAAATCCAACAGGGAGGTGTGTTCCAGCAATCTTCTAATAAATCAAAGAAAGAAAACTGCTTTTCCTGGTTGTGATTCGGCCTGCACGGCACACGATTATCAAGGTTACTGCTGGTGCAATAGTTCAACGCATTATTGTGGCCATGTGATGCAGCGTTTGGTGTGGTTTATATGGCGTAGCTTTATTCTAATCATCGATATAAAACTCTTATAATGGTTGTATATACATTTGCCTAATTTTAGAGGATAACATTAAAGTTTAAAGTTTAACTTTTGAAAGTAGATGCTTATAATTTTACATTTTTGTGCCGTTAGTTTCGCTATTATTATTATTATTATTATTATTATTATTATTATTATTATTATTATTATATTAACTAATTTAAGTTTTACTTAAAGTGTTTGTTAATTTTTTTCTATATTATACTATATTTATTTGGTACCTTTTATTTAAACATCTGAACATAAAATAGGATGAATTAATAAGTAATAGGCTGTTAAAGGAAAAAGTTTTCTTCCTATATTGACACAGGCCCAACAATCAACATTTAATGAAGTTTCAATGTAGAATAACTGAGTACTGACACCAGAGAGAGAGAGTGAGAGAGAGATAGAGAGAGAAAAGATAGAGAGAGAGAAAGAGGGTGAGAGAGAGAGGGGGAGAGAGAATGAGAGAGAGGGAAAAAAGAAAAAAGAAAAGTTGATTTGCTTTTTAAAAATGACCACCGTGTGACCTCTACCCCCCTCCAAATATTTCTGTTCTCTCTTAACTTGCAGAAAGGCTATACCAATTTTTTTTTTTTTTTTTGGTGGGGCTTCACGTTCGGCTGCATTCATAAAGAGGAATTTTTAAGAGCATGTAGGCTAATGCAATATTAATCGCGATTTGCTGATATAAAATGCAATATTTTCAGACAGCTTTCGGGGGTTTCAGGGGAAGCAGGCGGATGAAGGAAGTCGCTGTTAAATAGCAGAGAAAGCTGCTCCTTATTGCTTTTCTTTAGCTTTTGGCTACACGGACAGAAGACAGCGAATCCTTAACGTAAGTAAAATAATTTTTTGTTGAATTTTTAAGAAATTTTCTTGGTCATTTGTAACTTTTTTTTTCTTTTTTAAAGATTAGCATAGACGTATGTCATTTTGAATAAAAATATGTATTTTTTTCTTCCGAGATTGCATTTCCATTTAAATTGTAATAGGCCTGCTTCGTGGCGTTCCCCACTGCTTCCACTACTTCATTCGTTCAATTCTGTAACACATAATTTTGTAAATTAAATTTAAAAATTTAGGAAAATTGTGAAAAAATATTAAGAAATTTGTTTTCGTTGTCAGAATATTTTTCCAAACGCTATTCTTTTCGCGACAGAGACTTTCTAGGAAAAAAGAAAAGAATGAATGAAATGTAAAAAAAAAAAAATCTATTTAGTGATATTGCAAATTTCCCGACAGAGGTTGCCGCTATTACCGAGTCCTTTTTTTGCATTGTTACGAAATAGTACAGCTATACATAGTGTATAAGTATAAGTAATATCTATCTATATATATATATATATATATATATATATATATATGTACAATGACTTAAAAGTTTCACCACCTCATGCTATCTACTGAGAGTAACGCAACACCGCTGGCAGTGAACACACTCCACGCGCAGCACCACACACGCCACATGGCAATCATTTCAGCACCACGAACAGCTCCGTTGGCGGATTGAAGAGTAATACATTATTGAAAGCCTATATCAAACAGCTCTGGGGTGCTGTCTCTCTGCACAGGGGCTCTGGATGAAGTCGGACTGTCTGCCTGCACAATAGCCTCTAATATGTTAATGGCCGTAGGGGATGCCTGAGGTACCATCCCCAGCTGCCTCGCCTACCATATGTCAGCCCGTTACGACAGAGTCCTCTATTAATCAAGGGGATGTTTCATCAGCAACCTCACCGATATCATAACCCTTAAAGTTCTATCAATAGTGGACCGCGCCGGCGCCCGATCATAGGTATCCTTAGTGCCTGGGCCTAAAAGGGCAGTCCTCCTATAATCGTGTCTAGATCGTTTGAGTTACCCCACCCCGTCCCATTTTACTTCAGGTGTCCCGTTTGAGCCTATTACAATGAAAAACTAGTTTATTATTATTATTATTATTATTATTATTATTATGTAACAGTGTTAATCACCGCCTTTCTTTCCTCCTTTGTATTCTTGCATAGGCAGCGATGGATTAATCACGGAGCCTACCAAAGGATCTCATAACTTAATTCCTTCAGGCTACTAGTCAGGGGAGTAATTAATCTATACCGTGGATGTAAATAAGAGGAAATTGGATTCCTGACAGACGAAATGAGAGAGTCTCTGACACCACGTTGGCAAATAATGATTTCACCACACGTTATGGTAACGCAGGCGCTTAGATTTATGAGAGCACGACTTTTTAGTATAGCTCTGAGCGGAGGGGAGTGGGCCTACCCTAATCGTAGCTGTTAGACGCCCAGGTTAAGATGGATTAGATCATTAGAATTACAACACTTCAAGCTGAAAGTTAAAGGAAATGGAAAGCTCTAACATACTGCGTTGGTTAAGCTTTTTTTTTTTTCCTTCTTCTTTTTTTCTTCCCCAATTGGCTTATGCTTTGTTCTTGCTTTGACATTGTTACACCCAATTTATAGAGTTTCTTAAAACAACATCAGTAAAACACATCTAAGATAAGAGCTCCCAAGGAGGGACCCCGCTGATCTAACAATAAGCAAGAAGGAGGCCCTTTTGGACGGAAATGTCAAACCGGGGATGTGGATGCGTAGATCCCCCAGATCTGCACTCATTTCCCACTTATATTTGCTCAGTAATCCGCTGTGGCAGCCCTCCATCGCCCGGGACCTGGTTTGAGAGGCGATGCTGTTGACACAAGGGTATATTTCAATCACAGAGGGTTCAGAGACAGACGCACAACTTATTTGTCTAATAAATCCGTCATTTAGTAAGAAAAATATTTGATCTTGAGGGGCTGACCTCTTGTCATGTAGCTACTGACAGATAAAAATGGGCAGCCTATGTATGCTTCACGGATATGCAAGTAGTCTGCATAGCATAAAGCGCAATTTCGATTCATATTTGTATGGCGCACAGTCAAATCAAAGCCTACACACACACACACACACACACACACACACACACACACACACACACACACACACACACATTGTGGCATTTGCTGCCAGAAACTAGAGTTGGAAAACAGAAAAGGGTTTTTTTCAGTGTTGAGGAGAAACGAAAGGTGAACCAGTTCAAAAGTCCAGACACGGACTAATTTTTATTTATTTTTAACATATATTTGTTAAAGTTTTCATATTTTCATAGTATTATAGTTTCTTATGAATCACGTGCTTGTAGCTCTGAAATAAAACATTTAACAGACTGAACGTTTGTTTTGATATAACAAACTATAAAAATAATGGAAGCGCGCGCGCACGCACACACACACACACACACACACACACAAGCTAGATGATGTTCGCAGTTATAAAGCAGCTTGGACACTGCCAACAATTTGAATTTGGAAGCAATAAAAGTATGATGGCTTCAATTATAGGGGGCATTATAATCAGAACAGCTGGCCTGTGTGGAGTGCCAAATTGTCATCTTGGTAGTCCAGAGCGTCATTAAAAAAAGTTTTTGTATTGTTGGACTCAAAGTTGCGAAATAAAAACTCTCAGTAGGGTTTTTCATTGTATTCATACACTGTCCAAGTTCACCATGTGTTGGGTTTTTCAAATCAGTCTGCTTGTTTTTTTTTTGTAACCTAAAATTTTAAAACCCCTTAATTAAACTCCCTGAACAAGCAAACAGGAATCTCAGGCTTTTAAACGGCTTAAAAGAGTCCACACTGCCACTCCTTTCATCATCATGGCTCGAACATTTACTGCTTCTCCCTCTCACTGATCTTAATGGGCACATTTCCACCAGTTAGACGGTGTAACAGATGAAACGCCCTGCTGTTATGGTTGACCGGAACAAAAAAAAACAAAAAACCAAAAACCAAAAACCAAATACTAAAACCAAAACAAACAAAACATAACAAAAAAAATGTACATGTGAACTTAAAATTAATACCTGAAATCACTTAGACAAATGTCAACCCAAACCTTTTGGCACATAACCAAGACAAGCTCAAGTTAAACTGAGTACCTAGGCACCTATTATAATTTAGAGATTAGCGACTGTAGCCTGTATTCCTTACAGTAAAAATGATCCTTCTGTCATATTTGTGAGCTTTGGTACAACTCCAAATGTTACAAATTACCTGCAGTGTTGACTGTGAAACCCAGAGGCATATCCAACACAAATCTAGCTGACTATATGGTTTAGCCTCGTAGTTTCTTGGCCCAAGCGTTTGACAGCTATTCTGACAAAGTGCATCACTAAAACATCAAAACACTTGTCAGTGTCTGCATGGTTCGTTCCGGGATTCTTCACCTCGTTCAGAAAGTATTACCACCTAAATGTCACTTTATGCAAAATCTGCCTCACCTAAATGCCATTTATTTCCCAATCCCTGCCTCCCGAGCCGCCATGGCCCCGGGCGGAGTGCTCTTTGAACCCAAGTATTGAACCTATTTTCCCTCTCGTCATTACCCGCACGTGCAGCAGATAGAAAGTGCGCGGTAAAGAGAGGGGCGCGCACCGGAAACGAAAGGAGAGCCTGCACGAGCACGGTTGACGTCCTATCACCTGGGATGCCTCTAAGTGGCCAATATTTTAAGCTTTTCGACAGTCATGAATAACAAGCGAGAGGGTTAGGGTTCGCGCTAAGGTCAGGGTTGTGTTATCCTCTTATAGCATTGAATGACTCTAGAAAAAAAAGTGCTTTGACGGCGCAAAAATCGACTTGTCGTGTTTTGAATATTTCACAATAGACTGCTCGAGTCACGAAAACGTTTTACAAGTTGTCATAACCTGTCATACGGTAAAAATGATAAAATAAAATATAATTTTGCCATTAAAAAAATGTTTACCCGTTCCTTTAGCCTATTTGTTTATCGCCAGTAACTTTTGATAAGGTTCTCATGCCCCTGTTGTCTTTAGTCACTAAAAAAAACAGGCTAATCGTTAAAGTGAAACACAGTTAAATATTCCCGGAATGCAAACATATGTTGCTTTTTTTTGACTGACCCAACATCAATCCAACTAAGAGACAAACAGCGTATCGCATTTTTTTTTACGTCGTCACAAGACATTTCGACTGCTACAAAAATCCTAAAAGGTTTTTGAATTCGTTTATTTGTATTTACTTCTTTTCTAGAAACATTGTCTTCAGTTTACTCCGAACTTGTAGCCTAAATAGGTTTGAGAAGTGCAACACTTCTTATCGTACTAATGAAATACACAGAAATGATCCTACTCATTTGTCGCTGGCCTTGGTGCTGAACACCACAATGACAACATGCGTTCTGGAGGAAAATAGCATGTTTTTCTTTTTAGGAATGATGCTGAGCTTGAAAAATAAATTGGACACTGATGTCTTTAGAGTAGTCAATTGGCTTACTTCAAACGCCTTCGGGAGATCGTATGATGTGCATCTTCATAAATGTGAGACTATTTGAAGACAAAATTGCTGCGCAGCAGGTTAAAGCTACAAGTTGTTAAAACAGGCTGTCTTTCGAGGAACTAACTCCTCTTCTCAGGATTCAGCTAAAACATTTAAACGCTATAGCTATGTCATGCATTTACCCTTTACGTTTCCAGTTTGCAATTTAAAACAATATTGGTACACTGCTTCAATTTTAACTGAAGTCTACTTCTACTACGGTGCTCCACAATTTTAACGGACGTAGAATTTTTTTTGCTTTGTTTTGTTAGCTGAGTTAACTTTGTCCTACATGGATTAAAAAAATTTACAGATCTACTTTTTCGAGCATGAGCTGTGAGGGTATTTCATGTTCTTGTGAGTGGCCAGTTCCCCATTGGTAGATATTGAATATCTTCCTCTGTACACATAGACTTCGATAATGAGGAGTGTCGGCCACCGTTTGCCCGCCGCCACGCCATCAAATATTCATCACTGTTGATTAAACAGCCGGCAGCTGCCGATCGGCCGGGTGTCAAATTTGTATCCAGCTACCTCGCTACTCAGCCAGGCTGAATACAATGGATTGGCACTCTGAAATATTCCACGAAATAATAGTTCACAAAGTGTGTATGTACGCCAAAGTGTGCATGGGGGAATATCAGTGGCACTCTTAAAATATAGCAGGGCATAAGCATTTTTATCCTGACCATCAGCCAGAGCAGAGAAAAAAAATGTGTGTGTGTGTGTGTGTGTGTGCGTGAGAGAGAGAGAGAGAGAGAGAGAGAGAGAGAGAGGTTATTGTGAGGGACGTTAAATATTTCATGAGTTGTTAGAGGTTGGAGTAGAGAGGAAAGACTGCCCAGGAAGGCTGGTTCAACTCATTTGCTGAACTCGAACTGGGAAGCATGGAGGGGGAGCAAATGTTGATGCAGACACACACACACACACACACACACACACACACACACACACACACACACACACACACACACACATACAGACAGTCTTTATTGGTTGAATAGGCATCCTTTTGAAAGCCAGTGACAATGTAAATAGGACAATTGCAGTAGTACTAGTAGCACATTTTCAGACAGTCCTTGCTCACGCTTGTCTTTCCCCTGTTTCCTCTGCCTCTAAAGGTGAAAACTCCACTCAGCTGTGCCACTTCAAAGTCCCACGGCTCATTTAGCATCTAACTGACATCTAATTGGATGACTGATGGCAATTTGATTCTCACTTCTCCCATAACAGGAAGAAAAAGCATGATTTTCTTACATAGATAGATAGATAGATAGATAGATAGATAGATAGATAGATTTAATGTGCACAGATGCTTGCTCAGGCCACTAATAGGTATCTGTATTTTTCTGTTTAACACATGTGTGTCATGTGCTGTAGAAGACATTTAATAGAACCATGCAAAAACAGTCAGCATTTGACAGCAAAAGGGAGCGTCTCAGAGAAAGACTGAAAAGACAAAAAGAGAGCTCAGCTTACTGGCCATTGATCGCCTTTCTCTGATCTTATTAGCCTCTTGTTACCCAGACTGGAATATCATCCTCTGGATCCCCTTACTGGAATATCCAACTCATGACACAGTTGTTAGATCAGCACCTCAACCTGAATGTCGCCGATCGACCAGCCGGCACTGAATAAAAATGACAAAGGCTGCACCACTGAGTAGTGGTCATGTCGCTCAAATGAGAAATCAAGACAGATCTTCTTTAGCAGAGTTTAAAAGAATCAAAAGCCTGCAAGTAAAGGTGTTTTTTTTCTCAATGAAGCATTTCACCAGGAACTGATAACTTTTTAGCACAAAGTTGCTCCTACAGTCAATAGACTCATCGCTACTACCTTACATCCCCATCACACAATACATTGTGTTGTAATCCTCATCAGGCCCAAGAGACAGTCACTGGATGCCGCGAGGATCACATGTAAGTTCCAGCCATTTCTGACACCTTTCATCAATACCACATGTTCTAATATTGATTGTTATGTCCTCAGTGTCCCGACTTCGCACCTTGCAGGTCACACAGTGTGAAATCAGCTCTCCAGTTTGTTACTCTGGAGACCTCATTGGCTCCTCAAAAGACTGACAGCTTTGACAGGTGGAGCTGGAGTCGACTTTGACAAAGTACTGATTAGCCTGTCACTCTGAATGGAGGAAAGCTGCGAACTATGTAAAATTCATTCACTCACTTCCTGCAAGCAGACTGACTGCATTATCTCACTGAGCTAGATAAATTGAGATGACTAATTATGCTTGAGTTATAAGCACTGATCACACTGATGCATCTGTGCAAGAGTTTCACTGCATAGTTTTGCTGCCATTTTAGTAATTATAAGCCAGCTTGTTAATTAATGGGGTGTAATTATATAGTGAATTAACAATGTGGACTATCAGTTTGGCCTACAGTTCTCCATAAAAGCAGAAAATAAATTCTGTTCTTGACTGTTTAAGTTTGTTTTGTTTTACCCGTCAGATTTTTGTGGGGGTGTATACTTTCATTCACGCAAAATAGCAAAACACAGAAATCTGCATGGCTCATTTATTCATGCCTGCCTGTGTCATACCTTCACATCTTTTAGGTGCTTTTTAAACATCTGTCTACTGTGGAATGGAAAATTAGCAACACTGGATAACTGTAAATGTATTTTTTTCCCACATGTGGTATGGAATGTGAAATTATGTCACTGATATTTTTATATTTATGTTTTGTAATTAATCTTAAATTCTTTCTAAATGCCAGCAGGGGGCGACACTTCTGTAGAAGCCTACGAGAAAATAACTTTACGTCTTACTTACAGTCAATTCAGTGAATACTTTTGCAGTAAGGTTAGGGTCTTACCTGTTAGGTTTAAGTCTCATTAATACAACTCAATTATCATTTTGTAAATTAAGTCTTATTAAGACTAAAATAAAAAAAATGCCTATGGCCCTCAGTTTCAAAGTCACAGATCATGCCACTAAAAACCAAGATGGTGATTTGACAAATATTACACTTGAGACATTAAATTAGGATACCACAAACCAACTGGCACCTTTTCCATCTTTTGTATACAGTCTATGACATATAGGAGTCAGTTACACCATCGTGGGGCTTACAACTGACAACTGACAAGTGATAATTGAAAATTGTTCACCTCGTCAAATTGTAATTTAATATAATTAGACATGCGCAAATGAACATTTTAAAATGTCTAAATTAATTAATCCAAAAAAACAGATGAACAGATCCTAAGATTAGCACGGACCTTAACACATCCTTTACCTCAAACCTGAGCAAACCAGACTACTGTTGATACCACCTCTAATTACCATGATTGACTGTTGTGCAATATTATCCGTCTGGGTACCCCCCCCATCGAGAATCTGGAAGGAACCCTGGCCCACAAAGTCAGGATCCAAATATCAGCCACTTATTGACCAATGTGACAAATAGCGAGGGGGGTGGGGAGAGGTTCAGCAGTCTGGGGAGAGGGAAAGGTGAGGAGATAAAGTGTACCACTGAATAATTCAGAATGAAAACACAGAGGAAATCGATCACAAGACCAAAATCTGATATTAATAGCAGATTACACTATAATGTTGGGTGGGAGGTGCATGTGTGTGACAGACATGAGGAGAGTTATGGAGGTGACTAATTTACTGCGTGCCATGTGGATCACACTCACTTTGTGAACTCACTTGGCTTTCACTTTATGACTTTTAAAATAACCATCTGCACTGAAGTGTAATGTTCTCTGTGTTAGTTAGACACTTAAGAGTTGCTAAGTAATTAGCAGTACATTGGATTTATAATTGCCTATCATGGGCCTTTATTGGTCAATTACACCCTCAAATCAAGTGACTCAGCCAAATGTAGCAGCCTTATTATTACTCAATTAAAACAAATGCTCTCTGTGGTAGGGGGTTTGAGAGCGCAGGAGAGACAGGGTTGGGTGGGGCGCTCCAGATCCCCAATATATCATCAGGTAATTAATATTTTCATTAACTCCCTCTCTGTTGAGCTGCGACCTGACTCTGATCGTTTCATTTCCCCTCCATGGGTTCGATACTGTAGTGGCGCCATAATTAGTTTGATTTATATCTAGCTCCTGTAATGAAGGAGATCGCTCGTTCCTTCCTCTTCCTTCCTCTTCCTTCTGCTGCAGCTCTGCCTGGACTCTTCTAATGTCCAATAAGTAAGCCAGGCTGGACATGGAAGCTATAGGCCTCTGTGTATTGAGACAGCTCATGAACAAGACGCATAGACATGGTTTATGAAAAATTCACACCGGGATCTTAGAGGACTGAGGACGGGCCTGTGTGTAACACAGCAAGGAAACATGGCTTATTAAAGATTGAAGCACACATGATGTACACACATGATTTTTTTTTTTGGTCTCAAAGCTGAAATTCTTGATACTAGTACCCCCAAAACCATAGGGATTAATAGAAAAGATGATACTGGAAGCTATCAATGGCCTCATGAGGATCACATCTTTGTTGGTAATCTGAAATTGGTGCAAACTGTAAGATTTGGTTAAGTGAAAAAAAAATCTTTAGGTTTCGCCTATCATATCATTTGTAGATAAATATAGATCTCAGGTCAATATCTGCAGCCATGATGTTTTTTGTGTTTGTAATGCATACAATGCAATCCATATGAGCTACAGGACTTCAGTGGCTTTACACTCAGCAGGGTACCACAGGAGAGCACATGAATGATTTCAGCATTAATAATGCTCCATTGATTATTGTTCTGCTGTTTAAAGGTGAATGGCAAAGCTTTCCGAGCAGCAGGGGAGAAAGAGACCCGTGTGTCTCAGGGAAGGCCTAATTTACATTTTGGAAAGTGCACCTTATTCCCGGGGGATCAGCCTATCATTTTCAGCCAATACTAACTCTGAACTTTCTTTGTTGTGAAAGACTCACTGGTCCTTTACACACAGGCTGCATTGTGGATGCTTCGCTATTTTTTTCATGCAGCTAGTGTGTTGTTAGAAACGCATGTCCAAATCCAGATTGTGAATTTGGGCGAATCAGTTGCATGGTTGGTAGTAAAATGCTAAGAATTAGTAGAATATTAAGAAATATTAATGCATTTTAATTATAATAGCCAGTTTGTTCCATTTTTTCTATAAACTGCAGCAAAGCATGTTTGTTAGGAGGCCTGAGTTCAATAAGGTGCTAAGTTTCAAGGTTGGTTTTCCCTCTGTAGTCTGACTCCAGTTTTTTTTTTTTTTGCTGAACACATAATTCATGGGCATGATTGGACTGCAACCGATCTATGGCCTATTTCAGAGGCAAGCTTCCTCTTTTAAAGAAAGGAGCAGAAAGCTCTTGCCAACAACTGCCCTCCAGCTAGCTCTGCATTAAGGTTATCTCAGTCTCAAGATTTTTAGAAAGGTAATCGTCAGCATAATATGCAGAGCTCAACACGGGACAAGTGAAAATGAAGCAACTTTTTCTTGATCCTACAGCGTTTGGTTCAGGAGACACGGCCTGCAACATGGGTGTAAGTGTCAGTGGGATTTTTTTGACTGACTGACTGACTGACTGAATGAATGAATAAATATTAATTATTATATATGCATTTCTCTGCCAAAATATCTAAACAACCTACATAATATTTGTGAGTCCCCCTTGTAACGACCTGTGGCAAGTTATCTATGGTATCAACCAAATATTATCAAGGACACTTTATTTGTGCTGTTGCTCTCCGGGATCAATATGTACCACCAAACAACTGATAAACGGCAATGACAGGAAACACTACATGTTCTCTTCCCAGGTTTCATAAGAGCCAGAGCTAAGCGGGTGGAAACATAAAGATAATCTTCAGTGCCACATAAAAAGGAGCCAAATTAGCTAGCTAGCCAGACTGTCCATCTCAGCATCTCTCAGGCACATTTAGCGAGCACTGAATGCAGCTCTTTCTACCATTTCCCCTTACTCAATTATTGATGATAATTATCATGGCGTGCTTAGTCTGCACCATAACAATATATTCTTAACAAGAAACAAGTTTGTGGGCATTTTCTCAAATAATCTTTTTTTCCTTCTGAGCCACTCTTGTTGTTTTTTTTTTCTTGTTTCCTTTTTTGCATGTGATCATTTTTAGTGGCTACAAAGTCACATGATCAAATGAGGGGACACTTTTAATAAGCAAAGGTTGATAACATCAGGAAATTTGCATAAGGATTGCTCCGAGAAGCCTGCAGTATGTTGATTAATGTAGTCAGTAAAAAACTATGTAAGTATTAATTTGTCATAAATATCTACTTATTTATTTCCTTTGAAACAAGAAATGCATTTTTTTTTAGTAAATAAACAGAAAAAGAATTAGAAATTAGGGATATCTGACAATAAAAGTAAGAATTAAAAAAAGACGTATCTTATTATGTCTTACAGGTTAATAGTTTTTTAAAGACAAGCTTACCCAACCAATAGATTCACTGAAATCCCACCACAGGTTTGATACCTGTATATGCCACTGTAATGCTGAATATCGCTGGCCTTGACAAGAAGACAAGGAAAGCCAGATGAAACTGCAAAAATGTAAAATATGTCACCCAACAAGCAGCATGCTCCATGTATGTAACCCTGTGCTACATAAGAACACAGACAAAAGTAGCACAAACTAAACAGCTTTCTCTCTCCTGATTATGATCTCGGCCTTTTCTGTCCTCTATTTCCCCTTCCATTTCAGTGGAAGGCCCTAGCTTGCTTCTTCCAGCGCCGCAGGGCATGGAGCTAGCCGGCGGTGAGTTTCCATCAATTAGTGCACCCCCGCGGCCTCATGGCAGAACCCACCTTTGACTGCAGAGAGATATTGATTAGTTCAGCTGCACTGTCAGGTCTGGAGTGAGCAGGGCCGGGTGATCCAAGGCCTTCACCGGAGACAAGATCATGTCGAGTTTCTGACACATGTAAGCACACACATATACACACAACCACATGCATGGCAAGGCAAGCATGTACACACACACACACATACACACAAAACTATACACCCATACAAATGCAATGAAATGTGCTCTCTCAGATGACTGCAAGGTGAGAGAGAGGGAAGATAAGAGGAGAAGTCCACAACAGTTGCTTGTCAGACAGTGTGATGGCTGAGAACTGACAAGTGCTTGTTAGTTTTTTTCTCATCCTGCTAGAGTTCCTATGAAAACAACAAGCTGGAGAGCCTCCAGACTCACAAAAAGATGAAATATCACCAGTAAAAACTATATGCTGTATATATCTATAAAAAAAGCTCTTGAATACGGTTCTCACCCAAACAACAGTGCATTTATTTCATGTAAACTAGAGCTGGTGATGAAAAACACAACGTTGAGAGAGCAAGAGCAACCGAAGGACAGAAAGAAGAAACGTTTGTCTCTAATGCAATACAACATGCTGTGCTTCTATAAACAAATAGCGGTTTTACTTTTATAGTTATAATGGTAACAATATACATATGAAAAACATCACATAAACACAAATGGTAAAATCATTAGCAAAAGAAAGCTTCTTGACAGCTGGAGGGCCAATAAAAATAGATCTGGATTTGCTTGTTATTATATATATATATTAGTTCTTTTAAAAAAATTGAACTTGCTCTTCAAATGTTGACAAAACCTTTGTATTCTTTAGATTTTTTTGCAATGATGCAATCAACTGCAAATCCACAGGTACTGACCTGTGGAAAGAATTCTTTTTGTATTTTACTTCTTGGCAGATAAACTTTAAAAAACCTCTACTGAAGTAATCTCAAGGCCACAACATTGAAGATTTATTTGTACAACTGGCACTTAATTCCAGCAGTAGCTTATTGTTCCAGCTTATCACTTTGGCAGAACCAAGCACACTCCAGACTCAAATATGCATATACATGATGTTCTGCATTAAATGTACAGACCAGACATGCATCCAGAAACAGTGACGGATATAATATTTTGTCCAAGAGAACTGTAAGAGAACGCTGAAGTCATGCTGCTTTATACACAAAATACGCACGATTTATGATAATAAACTTGCTAAAGTCATCTTGTTTTCACAGATTTAGTTACTAAACTGAACTAAACAATCCTTTTGTGCAGCAGTAACAAACTATAGGATCGGATAAGTGAGGAATTTCTGAATTGCTGTTGAACTTTAAGGTTCCCTTTTACCAAAATGACTTTTATTAACCTTTTCAACTAAATCTCCAACACTGGGTAACACTGGATTGAAAAATGACAAAAGAAATTCAAAAACTGCACTTCCCTGAGCATCCACTTGAAGCTGGCTCTAGTAGTGAGGTCATTTTCAGAATTCTTTTGTTAAAATCATAGACAGCTAAAAAGACGGATGTACCTACAGTGATGCCACCCAGTGGTTTGTGAAGTCCTGAATTTGCGCTGTCGACATCTGACTGTGGAACTGTCAAACACCAGTCGGTAGCAGCTGAGAGCACAAGTTCAGCAGCAAAGTGTTACGGAGATACAGGCAGACATCTTTTTGCAACCACAGCTATTACCTCCCTGGTGGCCTCAAAACAGAATGCAGTTTTAAAGCACGTCTGCATTAGTTTCACTTATAAAACTAGAAGCTACACCAATCTAAGGTTGAAATGGACTGAATTTAGCTAAAAATTGCTTCACTTTAAATTGCTTCACTTTACTTCAACATACAAATATAATGCCTAAAGATTTCACATAATATTTCAGTGAAGTGGTGACCACTAAATCACCAAATTATACAGTCATACAAAGAAAATATCACTTATGCATTCCCCTTTTACTAAACTGAAAGAGAACTAAAGAGCTGAACTAAGAGCTGCTAAAGGAACAGCTATAACCACTGTGACTAAATAAAACCTCCCACCTCGTCACAGAGAAAAACCACATGCTCTGAGGACATTCACCAGTTGCCCAGTGTAAATCTGCCCAGGACTGTTATTTGCTGTCTCAGAACCCAGTCCTTCCAAACCTGAATGCGGTGTAAAGCCTTTATCTGCAGCCTGCTTTCTGTGTTCCTTGTACACACACAACAGTGTTTAGAGCAAAGGGGTGATCACATAACTTCCTGTCTCCTTTCTGCTTTTTGGAAGCATGAAGTTACTGAACTGAACCCCCCTGCAGTTTCTTGCTCTCTGTTGGTTAAATAAGCCATTTCACCTTCTTTTCATCCCCCTCGATCTGCTCACACGAGCTGTCATTCCATTATGCTGAGATGTCGAGCATTTCTGGGGGTTTTTCTGAGGAGAATTCTCATCCTTTACGTCAGTCAAGTATTGCACAACAGATATTAAAACACTGTGCTTGTTATGAACTCTTGAATTACGCTAGAATCCCTTTGAATATAATATATTCTACCGTTTAAAATGCAACAATGTTTGCCACTAATATAGTCTTGGGAAATCCTGGAGTCACTGAATTATCTGACAATCTGCTGATTATGTTGCTGCACATTTTTTTGGTCTATGAAACGTGGAAAAATAATGAAAGTTCAAGTCCTTCCAATTCAATTTATGCTCACATGAAACAAAAGATGGCTCGAAATGCTGCAGAGCAACATGTGACATAGATGTATGTCGCATTCCCATTAGATTAATATCAAATGAAAGCAAGTCAATCAGTTAACAAACAAATAAAGAATTAGTGTCAAAAAATACTGAACATTTGAAGTAAGTTATTATTTATATCTGATTGAAGTGGTGCTGTAAATGAATTTTGGAACAGTTAACAAAAGATTTGCATTTTCTCAGTGATTTTTAAGTGATTACTTATATTTATAATCCAGCCAGCTATACATTTTCCTACCTGCTTATCCAATGCAGTATTGCAGGGATGTGTATAATTATAGAAATTAAATCCTTAAATATTTTTGTCCTGTTCCTTCATAACTCACCATTCCTTTTTATTTATTATTGATCTGTCAGAGGAATAGCAAGTCATGAGTCCAAGTCAGCAGTAGGGATCATCTGGGCTGTCTGCCTGTAATTTGCACAATCTGGACGGTGTCATTTCTCTGCCAAAAATGTATATCCCTGCTCAAATTGAATGTGTCGCCTCATTGCTTCGTGGGCCAGCAGGGCAGAGGAATGGTCATAATTGAAGGGAGAATTAGCAAAACCTTAAATATATGGCAGGTGATATATCATTACCCATAGACTTGACCCTGCCTGACCCCTCCCTACTCCCATGTGGTTTCCTGCTCAGGCTGGTGTGCGGTAGGCAAAGGGGGCCTCTGCTGCCTCTCAAGCAGCTAAATCAACAGCGTCTCGCCACAGCTTGTGTTGGAGTGTTTTGCTTGAACGGTTTCATCAAAAACTAATCATCTGTTCATCATGGAGATCAAACACACGCCGAATGCAATGATCAGGAAAAGCAATCTGATAATGCTTGAAGAGTCAGTAGTCCAGATATAATAATTTCCAGATTAAAAACGTCCCTCCCCTCCTCCTTATGGCTCATCCCTGGACCTCCTCTCAGCTTTTATGCCCTCATCGAAGTTCAAGCAAGAAAGGAAAATTGTTATCGTGTTTGTAATTGCTGCTCAATAGGCTGATGTGCAGCCACAGCCTATCTCCATTTCCTGAACATTTGTCAAAGAGCGATAACCAAACCATATCAGATTCATTTGTATTCTGTGTTCCTCTGAAAACACGCAACTAAAAACCTCCAATTTGATTTCATAATAATAATTTATTCCCAGAGTGCAAGTTAAATTTACTCTAACCCTAATAAAAGATGTTATAAGTTATATAGAAAAAAAGCAAACACTGTCTTTCAAGGAGCCCTATTAAAATTTCTAATATCGATATGTCGTCTTTGATCTCGTATCGTACCATTTTCAAGCTTCACATAAAGAATGCAGTAATTACAAAAGACCTTATTGACAATCAGACCACCCAGCCATACACAGGTATCTATTTCCACTTTTAAAGCAGACATTTGAACGAATGAAGGGTCAAAGCAATCTTCCTCCTTCTCTAATAGCCTGCTAAAAAAATGGGATGAGAAAGTTTTACACTGACTGCAGAAAAGTTGTTTCAAGGAAACCATTTAAAGTTGGCCAGTATCAAGGTTCCCCAGAGATCAGAGGAGAAAAAAGATGATTTATTATGTACAGAGATTCTCTCAAGCTTAAAACAATTACCTGCAGATGCCCCATAAGCAAATAAAGTGAAAATAAATAGTAGCTGTGTAATGTTTGATTCACCCGCTGAACATAATAACATTTTGTCATTTCCACAAAGTGGACTGGAATGAAATTAGAGGTCCCTGTAGCCTGTAATGAAATGTGGTGTCTTGTGACGCTAATGCAGTTTGTCATCATTTGGATATATTAATGCTCTTCTTCAACTTTCTTTTGATTGATGAAGGCTCCAGAAATAAAGACAAGCAAAAACATTAACATCACAGGACTCTGGCTGCACACTGCTGTCCAGTCTGCATTATGAATTTTAAGAGACAAAGTATGAGTTGAACAGCTAAAATTAAATTTATAAATAAACCTGACATTTTCTGTAACTTGCAGGTGAAATTAACTTTCAATAAGAGCGATAACAGAATAGCTTTTGAGTTTGATTTTTTGATTTGTCATCGATTGGAGAAGGGTTGTGGAAAAAAAAAAGACAGAATGTGAAGTCAGTTATTGAATTATTATAGTTTGGAATTATATTAAGTGAGACAGGACAACATTTACATTAAGATTTGTTATTATATGTACAATTTTATTGTATGAGATGCAAACATTTAATTATGCTTTTCCTTTTTAAAAAAACAAACAAAACAAAACATGTTTTTCATTATAATTTGTAACCAAAGAGAGTAGTTGAATCTTGAGTTGAGTTTTTCGCTCTAGAGTAAAAATAGGATGACAAACTCTTTGTTGCTAGGAAAAAATACCTTTTGAATGTTTTGCTGTTGGAGACCAAACGCAAGCAGTTGCTGTGACCGACGCTCTGGACAGCCATTTTCAATCACAAGGCGACAGGCACAGGTGGACATGTCCTGTCTCTAAACAATCATGGTTCAACTTGGGCTGGTGAAGCTTTGCAAATAATTGCTGTCTAATTTTTAAATGCAAACAAATTGCCAGCACTTTGCAATCAATCTGAGTCAGTCTGCACCAAGAAGCTCAACTTGTCTCTGGTGCATCTTGTTGCAATAGGGGACCTGATCCAGTTTTATTTTTGGTTACATTCCTACAATAAAAGTAAGGGTTGTTACTTTATTTGTGGTGGGATGTCCAAATTTGTGTTAAAAATCTGTGGTGGTTTGATGGAAACAGATTTGCTGCAGACAACAACAGATTTGTGGTATGTTTTTAAGTCTCCATATTATCACAGATTGCATGTAATTGCAACTTGATCCCATTTCATTCAAACTTATTGCAGACTGTCTCTTTGCACATCACTGTCTTGTTGCTTTGAAGACAGCAACTTAGTTGTCTGTGAAGCAACCATTTCAAAGGTGAGATTGCAAATTTATGGCACATAAATTTGAAGTAATGTTGGACATCCCACAGTTTTCAACTGCTGTTTTCCTTAGTGTAAATGTAGATAAGCTAACAAATAAAAGGATCCCGATAAACAACACTGAACTTGTGATTTCATCAGCACTGATGTGACACAGGAATTGTGGGTATAAAAACTCAAAATTGATAAAAACAAGGAGAAACTCAGGAACTCAGAACGAGCATCCAGCGTAAAAATCTTCCAAAACAAACATGTGGTGGGACCTGCGTTGGTGACCTCTGTTGAATAAGGGAGCACCAGAAAATAGCGTCTATATTTTAAGCTTTGGATGAATGCAAAACACAAACAAAAACAAAGCAAAATATAATTACTGATGTGATTGCTAGTAAATTCAACAATTCCCTTCTCAGTTGTCACAGTTTTAATTTACCACAGAACTATATGGCCTTTATCTTCCGAGGAAGCAGCTGGCAGGAACACTCTCTCCACTAGAGATGGGGTTCAAATGGACCGCTGGACAGCCCACTGGGACCAAGAAAGATAAAATACAGTTGAGCCACAATGGAGTACACAGCTACAAATCCCCAAGGCTGCAGTATCACTCGCATTTCTATTGCATTACCCCTCATTACAAAAACACCACCTCAGGGCAAAACTAGAAGATACACATTGTAAACTTTATCTGTGCCCACATCTTATATAATAGTTTGCATTAAGTAGCCCTCTGGTGGCAATAGGTTGATTTATTTCCATGGTGAGGCTTAAAAAAAATCACAAATAAAGCTCGGTGTGTCTAATTTTACTGTCGCCCTTCAAAGCTGCGAGCAGAAAGGGAGGTCATTACTGGGTGACGGGGGAGGCGTTGGTTAATCTGTGAATAATGTCAAGGGTGAGGGTGGAGTGATGTGTGAGGGTGGGGTATTTAGGTGGAGAGATGCTTAGATTGTGTTGTCTGGCAGCTCATCTATATTTTATGCTGCCACTCAGACAAATGAAACAGGAGCCACCCGGAACAAGGGGGGACCCTCTGACACTTCAAAGAGAAGTCCTATGGGTGGTTTCTTATTGAAGCTAGGCCTGTACCAACCCAGACCCACATACATAACCCCCTCATCACATGCTGGGAAGCTGCTGGGGCCTCATTAACCCTTAAACAGGCTTGTGAGGGGTGTGACGTTCAGAGGACTAATTACCCATCCAACTGACTGAGAGAAGTGCGCCTGCCCCGTCACACAAACACAAACACACACCACTAAGTGCTGGTGGAGTTTATGATAACAGAGATAGCGGTGGTAGATGCTCCAGATGTATGCCCTAAATGAAAACCCTGATCCACTGTTTTTTTTTTTGCGATGATTAGCAGTTTCAGAGCCTTGCTCCCCCTCCCCCTTCATACCCCATCTTTGCTGTCATACAATAGCAGTATTTCATGATTAGTGAAATCTGACAGTGATAATGAGGAGAACGGAAAGATGAAAGGGGAGGAAAGAGAAGGGACACAGGATGAGAGAAAAAGAGGCACATATCAAAGAAGGGACTAATTGAGGTAACACAGCAAGCCAAATCCACATCCCGATTTGCATAAAACAGTGCAGCTTCATTTGGCCATCTCTAACGACGCTAATGTCTTAACAAATTAATTTTGCTAATTAGGCACGCCCAGTGGAGCTCACCAGCAGATTAAGCAGATTAAACAAACAGATGCTGATTACCCATGGGCGGGCTGAGAGGTGCTTTTCTCTGGGTATTGTCGCCATGTTTCCTTGTGACTTCTGCGGCACCTCACTCAATAATACAGGTTTATACACCATGACATGTATGATACAGCAGCTCTCTACAGGAATGAGGAGTATGTTCAGACCGAGTATTCGGTACCAGCTGTCATGTACCGCACACATCTCGAGTCATAAAATCTTCAGGCGTCACAGTGCAGCTAAAATATACACAAAATAACTGAATCCAATAAGATTCCTCCTGTAGGGAGATATAAGCGTGGATGTTGGACCATTTTTTTGACATAAATATTTAATTTAATGTAAGGCAAAAGTACTTGGAGGAGAGAGAGTGTGTGTGAGAGCAAGCAAGGCAGAGGAATTTTGAAAACAATGGTGGCACAGTCATTTCTGCTCGCTGTTTAACTGGATATTATTGGACAATAAACTAAAACACAAGTCCTGTTGAACAGATTATGCAAATCTCACTTTGCTCTGTTCTCTTTGAAATGTGTTCAGTTTCTTCCCATTGACACAAATTTAAATTTGACATCTTCACTGCACTTCTTTTGTGATTTAGTTTATTTTTGGTGCTCGTTTGCTGAACAAATGTATCTTCTAATCATTTCCAATGTCTCCCAGATTGCCTGCTGCTAAGAGGTGGGAATTTGTTACATACTATGTTCATGAAGAGATGCGACAAACAGGAATGCCATAAAGTTAATGGGAGAAATATCTAATAAGGGTCAGATGCTGTGCTTCTACTTGAAGATACAGCAAACCTGAACAACTTGCATCCTCCACTAAAGACAATGTGTTATTTGGAAATTTTAAGGGAAGTGATCCAGATCTGCACCAGAGATTAATGGGCTCTTCCACTGCACATGCTCACCTTGGTACTTTTGCAAGTTTTCTGACAAACAAATGGACAAAAGGGTGCAAACCCACAGTTTTATAAGGTCTGCTTAGCTTAACAATGTGTCTACTGCCCATGTGAAGAAAAAATAAATAAATAGATGTTGCAACTGACGATGAATACTGGGTGTATCCTGTCTTTTATCCTATAACAGCTGGTATAGACTCCATTCCCCACCAACTTTAAGCTGGATAAGAAAACTGGTGCATGGATGGATAAATGTTTCAGGATATTTACATTATGTAGAAATCTACTTTTCACATTTCTGCATTTCTGCTTCACTTCCACTTTCTGGTAGGCTTTTAATAAGAACAAACTAGAATAATCAAATCAATTTTGAGTTCACCTCAATTCACTTCTGTGTGCTGTCCAAATAACACAATGTAAGGAATATGGAAAGTAGATAAAACGCTGAATAAATCTGAATCAGTCTGGACTGTTGAGTTTTCATATTTTATATTCCCATATAAAAGCTGCCTGAATAAAAGAGTGGCTGCATACTGAGTGCTGAGAATAATTTTGTTTAAAAATCTCTAAATTTCTCAGAATTTCTGTTTAAAATCTAAGATTTTCTAGCTGGACTGAAAGGAAGTAGTGAAATATGAATTTTTGTGCACTTAGATGGAAACAGATTTGCATTTTTTCCCCACATTTATCACAGTTAATTGCTGCAGTATCACAAACTGTACATGTAATTGCCAACAGCCTCATTCAGGCAAATTGATTGCAGACTGATAGAAAGTTGCTTTGAAGACCTCAACTGATTGCGAGGGGTTGCAGACTTGTTTCTGAAGCAGTGATATCAAAGGCAATGAGACTGCAATTGTGTCTATATGTCTGTGTAACTAGCTTCTTGTACTAGAATTCCAAAGGAATAACTATAGTATATTCCATCCATCCATCCATCCATCCATCCATCCATTCATTCATTTGGTGGAGCCTATCACAGCTGTCACAAGGTTGTCTGTCTATCACAGAGCTATAATACATTAAAGCTGGAAATTGTCCTCTCTGACTTAGACTTTCATATTTGCGATGATACAAATCATCATACAAATGTTATCAGGGTTTCACCTCACCAATATATGCTGATCTCTATGTGCCTCGAACTCTTGTACAATACACATAAGATGGAAAGACATGGTCAGGTGCTTGAAAAAAAAAGTTGTAAATAACAGGCAGAGCACGTCTGGTTCCAATCCATAGAGTTATTAATTCTCAACAGTCTCCATGCAACAAACACATTCAACAAAACTGAACTCTGAGTGTTTGCCCCTTTGCCTCTAACTGTCAAAACAACAGACTTTACCTTCACCAGCATATTTTTGCTCAGTGGCAGCCTGAGAGGAATGAAGTGCAGCTCACAGGTGAAAAAAAAGAAACTAAAAAGAAAAAAAAAATCTCCATCACACATCAAAACTTATATCATTTTTCTGAGAATTTGAGTATAACATGTTCAGCATGATGATTTCTGAGCAATTGAGGGATTGTTATCTCTGCTGTCTTTTCTCCAAATTTTTATCCTCACCCTCACTGCTAGGTCCCAGCTCAAGTATCCCTGCACCAGTCCCCTGGTGGTGTGTTGTGTGACAGCTGCTGCCCTCTTTGGCAATGGTGAAATGAATAGATTATGAGCAGTAATTAGGTATACAGCAAAATCAATGTGCTCTGGGGCAAGACCTGGGGGTGGGGTAGGAGGTAGGGGTGTAGGGCAGAAGGCTGTGTGAGGGAGAGAGAGGGAGAGGAAGGAGGTAGCAGGGGGTGTCAGTTAGAAGCAATAGATGGGTAGAGAAAGGAGGGGTGAAGCATGCAAGCCAATGGGTTTGTCTGCTGTTCACAGAAGGCTTGTCAAAGAATATATGTTACCAATATTGGGCATACTGGCAACATTGTAGTCACTATGTGGATTTGCAAGGTTTTTGCAAAGAGTAAAAAAACAAACAATTCAAATGTAAACAACAGGAGCAATTTGTTATTAAAGTGAGTAAACAAAGATGATAAAGATAAAATTAATTTACAGACATAAATAGGATTCTACTAAACCACACAGAGAAAAAGTCATTTAACTGAAGGAGACTACACAGTTTTTTTTCAAATGTTAAAACAAGAGCAAGACTGAAATTTGTGATATTGTCTTGAGAACATAAAAATAGTGTCCCCCAATTTTCCCCATTTCAATTTGATACGCATTTCTGAAGACATGACCAGTTTATCAATTTTTGACATATGTGACAGTGGGAAATCCTCCCCCAAAGATTCCTGACTCATGACTTGGATCAATACTGACTCAAATATTCATCACTTGGTAAGCAGGGGCTAGTAAAATCTCGACAACTTTCATGCATATCTGCCCATCAGTCTTCCAATAACAAGAACACAGTGGTATGTGGTTAGCACCATTACCTCGCAACAATAAGGTCATACGTGTTAGATTAACTGGTCTAAATTGGCTATTAGTGTGAAATGTTATCTGCGTCTCTCTGTCAATCCTTCAGTAGATGGGTGGCCTGTCCCAACCTCTAATCCTTTGACTGACTGCTGTTTGGCTTCACCCTACTTGTTGGATAAGTGGAAGAAAGAGGATGGATGGGCTATTAATAGCTGAGGTAACAGTAATATCAAGTACCCTCCAAAGAAATAGTAAATCAGTTTCAACACTAAAAAATATTTTTGTGTAGCCCAATTAAGAAAACTCAGCTCTATGCTACCATTAAAACAGAACCATTATCTTTAGTCATACTGAACTGTGCTCATTGCAAAAATGTTTAAACTCACACTACAACACTGTCAAATTGGAAGTCATTTTGGTCTACTGGTTAAAGACCCTCCCCTTCAAACAACCTGCACAGCCAACAGTTTTTAAGAAGTGCAACTGCCAGCCCAGCTAAGGGCTTAAACACAGCCTGCCAGTCTGTTCAGACTGACTAAAATCCACTTCCAGCTAAATCCACTTTCATTACTAAACCTGACTTAGCTGACTTAGATATAATAATATTGCCTATAAAATCCAAACTTCTTCTGTATATCAAGGGTGGAGTGCTGTAAAATGTCAAAAATGTCTTTGTTTAGCAGACTACAGTACCATCACTAACAGAAACCATGGCCAAAACTACAAATATGCAAATTAGAATAAATTGGAAATACTTAAATGATTTTTTGATAGAAACTTTAAAAACCTGAGGTGTGGAATATAACAGTTCTTCTTGTGCATGTCTGCTTACATCTTGTCATAAAGAGCGAAATAAAAACTTTAAAGCTGGGTGTTTTTAAAGGAACAACAAAAGAAAAGGAACATGTTGCATAAAGAAGGAGGCTGGGATAAGAAAGAGGTGGTGGTGTAGGGTGGTGTTATACTCTCCAAACCCTAAATATGTCCTCCAGTAATGTATCTTACTCCTTTTTAGTGGCAGAGGGCTGAATGACCTGCCTGTGATCTTCTCCATAATTAACATATGCTTGTTAGTCAAGGTTGGTTGGAAGCTCTGCGACCCATACAATCACACACACACACACACACACACACACACACACACACACACACACACACACACACACACACACACCAGAATAAAGCTCTGCTTCTCACTTAGAGGCAAATGAGGCAGGCACTGTGAGTTGTAAAACACCAAGCAAAAGAATAACAGCCATAAAGGCTCGGTTTACAAAGTAATCACTGTGTGTCAATCACTTTTAACGACATTATCTTACGTGTTAATTTCTGCAATCTCTTTCATTTTCTTTGAGTTCAAATAACACTTATCAGCATCAGTGCCAAGGGTAAGTCTGATCAAATTTACTCTGAAAATGACTCCAGACCACTTTAATAGGGTCATGAATATGAAGTGCTGATAGCGCATGTGTGGTATTTGTCCAATCTCTCCCAACCTCATTTGGACATAATGAAGACATGCCCCTACTTCTGATTATCCCCTCAATTTCCCAGGGCTCTTGACCTCTCAGTAAGAAGATAAATAGAATCTCTTTAACCTATCAGGATAACTGATGAGAATCACTGTGTATATAAGCTGAGTTATGCCAATTTATTCACCAATAGAAAATCCAAGACTTTTTTTTTTTTACATGATTATCACATTATCAAGTGTCTCTGTAGTGAGAGGCCTTTCTGTTAAATGTGAATTGAATGATTATTGACTTTGCTCAAGATCAAATCCAATATTTTGCAATATCTATCAATCTATCTATCTATCTTGGAACAAGAAGGTATCATATTAAGATGACAGAAAGGCTGAGTGCTAAGTTATTGGTTGATGCTAGCAACCCTAGTCCATAGACTATATAGATGCTCTACATGCTCTACATGGAGCGACATACCTGCTAATTAGTGCTAAGCAAGTGGCAGACTCCAGGGGAAAATGAAAGCCAAATGAAAAATTAAGCCACTGCCTTCCTTTTAGTGCCTTATAGTGGCAAGCTCCAAAAGTGAGTCAATTCTCATAGTCTGTCATGTTAAAATGCCCAATGTTACATCTTTAAAAAGCATGTTTACAATCTAGTTGGGGGTGGAGGTTTATAACCAATCTATCTGTGTGCTGGGGTTATGGGGATAGCTGTTTTTATTGACATGAGCCCAGACACAGGCAGCTTAAATATCTGCTAGGCCTCACTTCTGCTAACTGGAGTCACTAAGCTACATGTGTGGTCCTTTAATAACCATCCGAGACGTTTTTGCTTCGGTTTTGGTGAGTGAAAATTTACTGTTTTATTACCCTATTATTATCACTGATTACAGATTATCTGTATACTTGCACTCATACACTTTATGGATGCAGCTTTCTAATCTACCTGACTAGCATTAGCTAGCTAGGTTTATAAATCTAAAAAAAGAGATATAAGGACATAATATTACAACTAGTGGTGCAGTTGCAAAAACCAATAGAGAAGCAATCACTATATCTATAAAGTCATATGAAAAAAGTTTTCACGGGACTCTACACACTCCTGTGAAAAACACAGTATACAGCCTCCTTTGGAATTAATGCACATTGCAAATTTGATGTACATCTAACACAGATTACCAAGACTCCACCAACCGTCTAGCACAGGGGTGGGGAACTCCAGGGCTCAAGGGCCGGTGTCCTGCAAGTTTCAGATGTGTCCATGAATTACCTTCTCAGCATGTCATGAAGTTCTCCAGAGGCCTGGTAAGGAATTAATCATTTGATTCAGGTGTGTTGACCCAGGGTGATATCTAAAACCTATCTAAAACCTACTGTATGATGAGTGATTATTCATGTTGCAATATGATAAATAAAGGCCTTTTATATATGACTAATCTGGTATCTGCCCTGAACCAATTGGTTGACCTCTACTTTCAAACCCTAGCTTACTTCAAATGCTACACCTTACTCATGAAAAAGCGCAGATGAAAGAGTAAATGTTGCCATGGGTCAGAAAGAGGAAAACAAGAGGGAATAAACAGAGAAAAAGGAAGGAAAATGTTAACATCCATGTGTGGTTCTGCAGCCACAAGCGCAATTGTACTGTATGCATGTTTATATGCGTGTGCATGGGGTGGGGTGGGGGGTGTTGAGTGCTGTCTGGTTATGTAGAGGTGTCTCGTCTCTATGTATGTGTGTGTGTGTGTGTGTGTGTGTGTGCATTTGCTCTCAGAGCATCTCAGTGACATCAAAGCACTGTGCAAACTGAGCCCCTGGCAGCTCTTTAGAATCCCATCTCCCCTCTCTGTTTAAAGCAGGCTAGAGAGAAAAGACCCAAACTAATAAAAGAGGTGTTATTCAAAAGAGGAATAGACTGCTCAAATGTGTGTCATGTATGTGTGTGCGCATGGCTCAGAGAGGCAGAGAGGAGGAAGAAATATATGGAAAAGAGAGGAAAAGGGGTGTAAAAAGACAGAGGGATAACAGAGATAGATAGCAAAGTGAGGGTTATAGAGAGGAAAGCATAGAGGGCACAGGGAGTAAATAGAGGAAAAAACACAAAAGAAAAGAAGTCAGTGTTTTCTCAAAGCCTTGCTCTTTTTGCACTGCTCTTCAT
Source organism: Oreochromis niloticus (assembly GCF_001858045.2). Lineage (NCBI taxonomy): Eukaryota > Metazoa > Chordata > Actinopteri > Cichliformes > Cichlidae > Oreochromis > Oreochromis niloticus. Next base: position 14,903,498 of record NC_031965.2, read on the forward strand.
AGCTCATTTCTCCTTGTGATACTGACACAAAAGGTGAAGTGACTGTTTGTATAATCAAACAAAGCACATGCCCAAAACTGTACATTTTACAGGCTTTGTTCATGCCAAAGGTTGTACTGTGAGCTGAAAGCAATGGTTTTGTGCTTATAGAGAGAATAAAGAGAAGAAAGACAAAAAAAGAAAAAGAATTTCTTCTGATTTTTAGGATTAATATCCAAAATATCTCAGGGAAATCAAGTGCATTCCTTCACTGAGTGCAGTATCACCAGTTCCTGTTGGTTGGTGTCTTCATCATTTAACCTTTCTTTTAATGGCTGCCAATCATTTGCATAACCTTGCACGAGTTTCCTGAAAAAAAAAGAGCTGAGCATGTTCTCTTTTCTTCTTTTAGCAGCTCTCTGACTCAAGAGGCGGTGAGCGAGAAATCGAAAGCTTGAGACAGAGGATGGAGTGCAGAGGGAGGAAAGCCCACTTCAATTGATGTTGTAAAATAAAATACTTTGTAAAAGGCGAATAAATGCTGCAGTGAGTGGAAGATTCATGCGCTCAAATAAACTGGGGCTTTTGAATTTTTAATTAGAGCAGCCCTAATTATGGCCATCAGACGGCACTTCTAAACACACTCACTGCACTTTCTCCCCATTGCTCTTTTCCCCCAGCCTCTCCAGTTTGGCTTTGGACGAGGCCTCAGTCCGGGTGTATTTTTCCATGCCATTAATATTTGATGAAAATGGGCCAGGCTGCATCAGCTGCTCATCGCCACTAAGAACATGGCCTCCATTATGAGCCCTGTGCTTCCTCTCAGCCGTGTACATTAGCAAGATGACAGAACGCAACAGCACGCACAGACGGATGTGAGGCGCGAATGCGTGTATGCACTCGTGTTAGAATATCGGTTGTGTGTGTGAGTGTGTGCATGCGTGCGAGTGCGAGCTCGTCAGCCATCCCTGTCGATTGATGCTATTAGATGTTGAGAAACAGTTGGGTGTGAGCTATAATTGAGCTGACACTAATAATGAAAGCAGATACTGTCTGGAAGCCCTTGGCAATATGCTAAAGATATTGATGCCCCTAATAATTCAGGGGCTCGACAGAGTGAAGGAGAAATCTTTTTTTCTCTTTCAGATCTTGCCCAGGAAGCAGGGAAATAAGATTTAAAATGGCCCTAAAATGCATTGAAGATCCATCTTTTCCAAGCTTTTTTCTGCTCTCGTATTTAGTCGTTATGAATCACTGACAAATGCACAAGGAAGTTCAGACCGTATAGATTACAGCATGATGGAGTTTGTGGGAAAATTTTATTGATGCCATATTGTATTGTAGTTAGCTGGATATGGTGATTTTTGGATTTTAAAGGGCTGGTAGTTGGCCTTGTTGCACACACACATACACGCGCGCGCAGGCACACATGTGTGCACACATGCATGCACACTTGTTTCCATGTATCACTCACTGGGGAATGTAGGAAGCCAATGTTAGGGATCGTAAGTTTGTGTTGAGCTTTAGTCAAGGACCTCCATAATGACCAACTCAACCTTGTGACTCGTGTCTGAGAGCCAGGTCCCTGGGGGAGATATGAGCATATGTGTGTTTTTGTGGTGTGTGTATGTGTGTGTGCTACAGGCATAACCTAAAACACAGTCATGTTAAAAAAAAGGGTAAGAAGTGCAGTGGATGAAAAGACCAAAGCAAGCGGTGATAGATTTATGAGTCTGACATGTCATATTGATGCATTAATGTTAGTGTCATATCTTTAAAAATAATGGATAGGAAACAAACTGCTTTTTGATGGTTCTATAGTTTAATTCATAACCTTATATATAAATGACTAAAACAAATTACATTTCTTTCCTTATCAGAAACACACAAAATCCTCATCTTGCCTTTTCTTCTTATGACTTTTATGGACTTTTCATTTAAATTATTCATGGGGCCAGAATAAGCCACAGTCGTGCACTTTGGTCAAACCACGAATGCTCCTGAAACATGAAGTGAATGATTGGCAAGTTCCATTTGATGGGACTGAAATGGGCAACTTTGAGTTGAAACTCAGTGGTGATGCCAAATGGAAAGAGACTGGGGTAAGTAGAGTAGAAAACACCTGTCATCTCCAGCTCCCAGTCGCCTTGATTAACATCAAATTTTAATTTTTCTCTCCGAGCTGCGGCTGAAAGGGTGTTACCCTCCTGCTGCACAAGGGCTCGTCTCCCAGAGTTTGTAGGTTATAAGGCTAATGCAAACAAGGAAAAGAAATATGACGTGAGGTGAACGTGTGCCTGCGTAAAACACAGAGAAAGAGAGGGGGAAAAAAATCTTTACCCTGTATTCTGTTTTCTTGATGACTACACGTGCTATTCAAATCAACTGTACATTTGTGAATACCGTATCCATCTGTTACATACTAATAGACCCAACATTATTAAAATAAATTCCCACTCTTCCCTGAATTATCGTCTATTGAGCTAAACTTTATCTCACCATGTAAAAATAAAAATCCTATCTGGGGAAATACACAACACAATTACTTCAAAGGCTTCCCCCAAAAGCACAACACAAGGCTGCATAAAAGCAGGACCCCAAACAACTCTAAACGGTTTCAGTCCCAACATGGTGGCTGTAATATTTCTTAATTGGATGATGGAAATCACACGGGCCTTTTGTTTAGCTCCGTGCACCGGGAACACACCACACGCCATCATCTATGACTCTCCCTTGCTCCTTCTTTCTCATTTGCATATTCAGTGAGATATCAATTATTTATCCCTCGCCACAATGACTTGCTGCATTAGTATGTGTCTCCACACTGTATAACATAGCAGTATATGCATTATTCTGAATAATGTGATGAGTGGAATAAATCAGTATGTAAAAATGCCAAATAACAGCAGGATACTGTGAAAATACAGACTTATATACAATTATTATTATTATATAAACACATTATAATTTATTAAATTATGTTAGGAATTATATATAAAGAGAATTTGTGTTGATTCATAGTTACTGCATAATTACTTGATAAAAACACATAAACAATATAATCACAATTTAATTACATAAATATAGTAATTGTATAAATGTATAAATTCATTGTTTTCCACTATGTTTAAGCCAAAATAAATAAATGTAACAGTGACAGAGAACGATAAAAACATATTCAAAGATTTTATTTTACTAATCACTTTTTGCCTTTGTGCACACACACACACACAAACTTACCCAAACACACACATGCATTCCTTTACAAGTGAATTGCTCTCCCTTAGCATGTGTTATATGCATGTTTATATTAGGTGAGAATAGGACACAATATTTGAAAAGCTTTTAAACAATAACTCCGTTACCCCACGAGACACATTTCCATTTACACGCCGTTGCCCCTGTGAGATGTTTTTCCCATCTCATTGCTGTTATTACTGCAGGAAAACAATGTGATCGCTAATCAGAATATTATTTCATCAGTGAGAAGCAGCTCACTATTACAGCTGCACCTCAACCAACAATGACCTGAGGAAAAAAAAAAAATCATGGCCTCGCCAGCCAATACTCTTTCTCCTTCAAGCCAGCTCCAACACAGACACACGCACGTATACCCACGCAACAAACACACACACGCATACACACATACAGACCCGCACACACACACACACACACACACACACACACACAGACGCTCTCACAAACAGAGCAACACACCATCGCCCGTTGCACAGAATAGATGACCACACTTACTTTAAATGTCCCGTGAAGGAAAGTTTTCAGATTTTTTTCTTCTCTCCTCCACCTCCCTCAGACCAACTCCGCTCTTAGTGCTTCGACAAAGATGCGAGAGGGGCTCAGAGAAAGTGTACCCGCCATCGGCACCCATCTGTTAGCCTCTCTTATCAGATATCTATAGCTAAAAAAGCAGGTGGCTCCCTATCATTTTATGCATTTTCCCCCTGTATGGTCTTCTACCTTGCACGGATGCAGACTGTGCTCTCTGCATCTGGTTGCACAAGCACAATCAATATGGAAGGGGAGAGCTATTTTATGATTGGAGAAGTTGTTGTGTTTTTGGTGGTGAAATTCATTATTTAGTATCTGAACCTTCAGCAATTCAGTATCATTTATTCATAAAGTCCCTTTTTGCCAGGAGGAAATGGATACAGCTGCAGCAACCGAGAGAGAGAGTGAGAGAGAGCGAGAGAGAGAGGGAGAGAGAGAGAGAGAGAGAGAGAGAGAGAGGGAGGAAGGGAGGGAGGGAGAGAAGTAAAAGAAGAGAACGATGGGGAGAGATGAAGAGAAGGAACATGTGGGGGGTGTGAGCAGGGGAGGTGGATGGATTGATGATATTGATCAGGCACCTCTTGAAATAAAGGCATAGGGGCTTTATTTTTTCAAGCTCTGATGATTGACAGATAAAGAAAGGAGAAGGCTGGGAGGAGGAGTGGGCCTTGAACATCACATGCCGGCACTGAGCGATTAAAGGAGCTCTTCTGACAAGCACAGCGAGGCAGGCTCAAGCACACTACAGAGGCAGAAGGATGGATTGTGAGGAATCACTCGAAATGATGTTTGTTTACTTTGCAAAAACACAGGAGAAAGAAGGCAGAGGGGGAGAGTTGTTAAGTGGTGAGGTTCTGTGGATGTGTGTGTGCGTGCAAAACAGCTTGCTTTGTAAATTTGTTTCTCAGAAGCTGCAGCTATGGACCGTACAAATGCTGACTAATGTCGAGGCTGCTGCACCGTTCTTTGAAAAAGAAAAGAAGAGAAAAAAATACAACAGCTGCAATAAAGGCGCCATTTTAAAAAAATAGCACTGCACTCTGTGAAAGTCTGAATCTACAGTGTGTAGTATATATAACGGCACGGAGAAGAGATGTATGAAATCATTTAGCACATGGTGTTTTCCGTGGCTTTTTCTGACAGGGAAATCTTTCTACACCCGCAGCAAAGGGGGGAAAAAGGTTTTTTTTTCATTGTCTGTTTTGTATTCTGTTCAAAATAAAAGCAATTTGAGAATCATTCCAGGTCTTGAATTATTTAGATTCAACTTAGCACAATGCTCGCACCAGAAATTGCTGAGATCCATCTCAGTCAGGCAGTAAAGAATGAGATGCACCTGTAGCTGCCATGGCCTTTGGCTTCAGAGCTGCCATTGGCTGCCCTGACTTCCTGTTTTGTAGGCTGTTTGTGTCTCTTTGGATGTTAAAATAATGTTAAACTTCTGTTTTTTCTAAAGGCATTTTTAAGGCTCTTAAACTGAAAAAGGTGTGGCATTTTGCTGATAAGAAATAAATCTCACACAACATAGTTGAAGTACTGAATTGATAGAATAAAAAACTGCTAATAAAATTAAAAAGATCAAATCTTTTCCTCCATTCTTGTTTTAATATGGGCCTTTGTTTCTGTTGAGCTGTGTAGCTAATGCTGCAGCAGGCTACAACCAGCTAAGAAGAGACTTAAATTGCTTTCAATCCTATTTTATAATTTGATGATTTAAGAAAAAAAAGTTATTTATGAATAAATTCACTGAGAGTCATAAATCCTTTTAGCCAAGGTGCCTGTCTGTGTCCTGCCCGCCACTGTGACTCCATTGTGAGTTATGATGCACAAAGTGGTTAAGGCTGCAGGCTACAAAAGAAATGCTGAAACCCTTATCAATATGCGTTTTATACTCAGATTAGAAAATGACTGGAATTCCCACATGTATTGACACCATACTGTCATCAAAATGAACAAATTGATGACTTTTTTCTTCAGAATTTGTTGGGAAAGGAGGACATTTATAATGCCTGTTCCACCCTCCCCCAAACCCCCAGCTTACACTTTGTTCATATTTTTTATGAAAAAGGAAAACATAATTGAGTAGTCGGTTTTATAACTATTGAGAGTTATTTACAAAAAGCATTTCTATCGTCGGCTAGGTCTGCAAATGTGTGAAATGCTGCCACGTTTGTGAATATTCCTTCTGGGTGCTATAAAACCCTGAAAATTGTATTGAATTTATATACTGTAAGCCACAGCCTAAGAGCCAGAAAGTGTGTAAGAATCTGAGACTGTATTGCTTTTATTTTTCTATAATGACTTCCAATTTTCATCTCTTTGAAGGACCCAAACAGATGCATGGTGCCAGATGCATTTAAAGAAAAAGATGGACAAGAAGTAGTTTTATAGTAAAAAAAAAAGTTCAAAATATTTAGATAAACACTTGAATAAAGAAATGGCAAAAATAGTGAAATGTAAGATAACAGTCAACACAGTCATTTTTTTGCTTTTGTTTCTGGGTTTCGATTTACAAGGTTCACATGTTCACCACAACTTGATTCTGATAGGATAGCTTGAAAACAGTTTTGCGAAGTCAAAAAGATTTCTTTCAAATTATGTGAACAGAATTGATTTTTGCATTTAGGAATGGATTCTAACACAAATACATCATTTTAAGATTCCTTTCTTTTTCTTTATGGCTAAATTTTAGAAGTGAAAACGCATCAGCAGCAACAAAATATACAGTAACAACATAAAGCATGAAACTTTTATTGGATCCAAACTGTTTAGACCTTTTGGGAGAACTATTTCTGAAATGGCTTTAGTGTGTAACAATGTATCTATTTGTATTGACAAAATATGTAATGAGAAAATGTAATGTAGGCAAACCTATTTTCAGAAAACTAGAAAAGATGAATTATATATCCTTAAATTATACACTTAGTCCACAAGTCTCTCTAGAGTAATGATGTATTGTGACTAATGTTGTCTTACATATTGTTCACAGATCTTCGTGCACTCTTTGTTCCCCTTTATCTGCTTATATGAACTGCATGTTAAACAGAATTCCCTTTTCCTCTTGACATCTTAAAAGGTTAGCCTTTGCAGAATGAGGTTGACTTGATGAATGGTTATTGTTGAACAAGAGCAAAATATATATTGATCAAGAGCCATAATAGAGTAGATTAATAGAGCAGTCATGATTATTTTTTTAGTCTGTCTGTGTTTTGATGCTCAGGGGAGTCTGCTGCCTTCTCTCTGATGTCACGGATGCTGGACAGGACTAAGTTTAGACAATGCTTTAAGAAAGAGGGCGTATTACACCGAAGCGTCTGCTTCCTTGTGAGGCTAAGATGATTTATTGCGTCCCTTTTAATGTAAGAGCACTCTGAGTGTCACATAATTCATAATTTAAGTTGTCCAATATTATATCGCAGCAAAACAGCGACACAATTTTTCTTCCGGTAAACTTTGTAAAGAATAGTTCCACACTGCAAACTTCCACGGTCCAGTGGATACTGTTGCAACATGGTGTTGATCACTCTGACAGAACACAGCAATACTATATATTGAAAAAAAAAATCTTTTGAAGTTTTTTCTGAGCAGAAGACACTTGCACTGGGGCTACTTTCAGTATCATTGTATTGACTGGCAACTCCAGAGCCAGTCATGTCAGCTGTCGATCAAACTGTCAAAGCACAAAAATCTGGATCCCGAGTCTCCAGCACAGGACTACCAGGGGCCAAGCACATAAAAGCACTGGCTTCTCCTTCATTACCAGAGCTCTGCCTGCAAAAGCCCTTGTGAATTCATGTTCTGTTCTAAATTACATGTACCTGCAGACCAATGTGATACAATTAGGAGCTGATTATGTGTGAATCAAATGATGACAGCCTGACCGTGAGGCTGTCTGGCATGTTGTCATTCCCCAGTAGCCAATCCCCTGCCTCAGGAGAATTGTAATTGATTCCCAGGCTGCCTGTGGGAATCGTGCTTTGCTCTTCCTGCATGAGATACATAGGTACAGCTAGTAGTGCGAATTTCTGGAGTATATACATCCACAGTGTAATTTAATCTCAAAGTCTGAATGAGGATGCTTTGGAGGTGAAAGAACTCCTGTTGCACAATAAGAATAGATATAGAGAAAATGATAAATATACATATGAACATAAAATGTATGCATGCATACATATTGACCTGATACTGAAAGTGTGTCGTTAAAAGCTATTTGTGTTCACAACTGTGTGTTTTCTGTGTGCATCTGTGGCTTGTGCCAAATCACTGACTTCTTTCTGAAGCCTCTTTGAAAGATTTATGAGATGTTGAACCATTGTGTTTGTGTGTGCAGAGCCTGATGTGTGTGTTTGCGTACTTCAAAGCGTAACTGTGCATGTTAACCTTTACTTTTCTGCTTTTTACCTGAAGCCCCAACACTCAGTGTATTGTGACACGCAGCATCTTATTAGTTGTTTTATTTGCTCATCGTATAGACCTAAACTATCAAATATTCATTGTTGATTTTGTTAAAAAAAAAAAATAGATAGAGCATTGGGTTGCTGGGATGTGAAATGTCATTTGCTCTAATTGAAAATACATTCTAAACATCAATATCAGTTAACTTTTGTTCTCCAAAAGAGCTAGAGCTATAATTGGGTTGGAGCCAGAGGCACATTAGGGCTGTTTTTGCTCATAGCTGCATGCATCAGCTAAACAGAGAAGTTACTTTGGGAAAATGGTATTTAAACCTTTTGCAAAGCAACAAAAAAAATTATTTTAAAATTTGGAGGAATATAGCACAACCTTTGGCCCCAGCTCGTGTCTTGTATAACCAAAAAAACTCAGTGAAATCCTACATAACATGATCTAAACAGAGACAGAAGAAAATAAGAGAGGATTACACACACTGACCCGTGAGTGTGTCAAAAAGGCATCTTGTGAGAGCACTCCAGTTGCCAGTGTGAGAGCTATGAGTACGCTTCATTGAGGATTAGGTTTTTCAGAATCACTCATCCACGGGGTATGCCAGTATTCCCAGTGAGACTGATTATCTGGGCCTGTCATAGACACGGAGGATAATTACAGGGTATCCCTTAGGTCACTGCTCTCTCCATGCCCCTCGAATGGAAATACACTGCTGAGTGAAATGCCAACGATGACTGGAAAGGAACACAGGTTACTCTCTGAGGCATGCAAACACAAAAACAACAAACAATTTTTTCTGTCTTGTATTGCTGCCCCCCCCCCCACACACACACTGTATTTTCTACAATAATTCACAAATTTCTCTTTTGAATTCCTTTTCTGCCACTTCAAATCTTCCTCTGTCTCCAACTTTCAGTCTCAGTTGGGCCTTCTCACCTTTCCTCCTTTTCAGGTGTTCATATTTCCAGTTTTCACCCTTCACTTTGTTTCATGTCTCCTGTGTCAGCTCTACCTCTCCCCCTAGTGGCCTTTACATAAATCACACAGTGGACTCGGTGCAAACTCATTTTCATTGCAGTCCCTGAAGTTACTGCCATTCCTGTTTCTGGGCAATTGAGATGTACAAAAGATAGGAGAAAAAAATGAGCTAGAGATGGATACTCCACAAGGACAAAGTGACACTGGAAGAAATCCTAGACCTCTACTCGCCTCAGAGCCCTCACAGGAACATGACACCAAAAGCCCCTTTTCCTTCCAAAATAAAACTGCCTGCAGACTGAATCCTCATATAGAACTCACCACACTAACACCCCTTGTGTGTTGGAAAGAAATGACTAAACAAATAAACTTTCCAACCTTTGCAGAACAGAAACAAATATAGATTTTTTTAGTCATTGTTTCTGACAAGTTTTTAAAACTTTTAAAAGGTTTTAGTTTCAGCTTTGCAGGCGATTGCTGCCGGTGGCCAAAAGAATCGTATCAGTCAGTCAACGCACTGAAAGAAATAAAAGCAATGACATCACTGTTGTTGTGTTCAGCGTCGCTCTGATAGTGGCTCTCATAAATAAATGATAAGGCGCGAGCTGAGCCAGGCTGGGTCACGGGGTGTACTTGTTCATAGGATAGGTTTGACCTAATACGTCTCGTCGTCTGAGGGAACTCTAAGAAAACCAACAGCACATGGAAATGAAACAACAACAAAGGGCAGAGAGGAAAAATAATGAGACGGAGCATTAAGGTGCATTATAGCCCTGTCATTTAGGGAAAAGAAAAAAAAATGGACCTTTCTCCATCCTGTCCTCTATGACAAGCTTTGCAGATGTTTAAAAGCATTTAGGTTAAACCCTGAGCACCATCCAGGACCCCACCCAGCCTTCAGTGTCTCACTCTGTGTGTGGCTGCTTAATTATTGATGCTTATGTATTGCTGATTTTGGTCTTTGTGTTGTCCCCGGTGAATGCCCTCGTAAGGCAGATGGAGGTATTTATCTAACTCAGAAAGTAAGGCTCTATTCCTCATCCTGTCCGCACACGGCCGGGCCATCCCAGTGGATATGACCTCAGCACTGCCGCACCGAGAGGACGTTCTCACACATGCAGGAGTGTATGTTTTGTTTTCATTTACCACTGAAATTGCATACAGGACAGAGCAAACGGCTTCACGGTTAATAACCAGCTCCAACAAACTAGACCATGATGTAGAAAGTCCCCAATTTTTACAAGCTTTTCCTTCCATCCTGACAGCCTGAGACTGAGAAAACAAAAAGCATTGATGGAATTGTTTTCTATTCCCTCATTCTTGGTTCAGCCCTTCATTAACAGTACACACAATACAGTAATTCTATTAAATGACATTTTGGTAATGCTGATCTTGTTGTGTGACAGATTTTTCTATCCTCCAATGTCAACAAAACACCAGAGTGAGGGCACACACCTGCTGTAGTGCCGTTGTTCTGTTATAAGAAAGCACAATGGTGCACTCTTGTGGTGTAAAAGCATCATTGCTAGTTTTTGTTGTTCATTTCTGCTACTTTAACCCCATTACAATACATTCAGATGTGTGCTCTCATTCACATAAAGTTATGTTGTAGCCTTTTGTTAATTAGACCAGAAATCTATGCATAATATCCACTGTGATCACACAATATAGACTGAATTATAGAAATGTTTCCAAATGATTTAATAAGAAAAGAAACCCAAATTGAAATATCACATTAGCATATTAAAATATTAAAGGTTTCTAAGAGCAAAGCAGCCTACACACGTTTGGCTAAAAATGAAATTCTTCCTAGAGAATGATCACCAAGCAAAACTGAACAATTACTGCCTGAGACACAGAGATCCTGTGTGGACATGGAGGAAACTTTAGAAGGACTAACATCACTGTGGGGATTTATAGCAAAGGGACCAGATGGAAGCCTCTTCTAGGTGAAAAGCAGATGAAATCCCGCTTGGAGTTTGCAAATAAAGCAACCAAAGTACTTGCAGACTGTGAGGAAACAAGATTCTTTGCTAAGATGAAACCAATATTGAATTGTTTGAGCATAATATCTGGAGAAAACCGGGCTCTGCTCATCATCTGCCCCGGTGCTGGTAGGTGCATCGTGAGATGGGGATGATTTTTTAGCAGCACAGAAAAAGTGAAAGGTCTGGTTTGGAGGACAGCTGAACAAAGAATGTGGAATATTTCCTTAATTAAAACCTGCTCCAAATTGCAAAACCTCAGACTGGAGTAGCCCAGGGACAGCTCTGTGATTGTTCTTAAAGAGCCCAGGGAGGATCTTAAACTGAATGTAATCAAACATCTCTGGATAGACTTAAAAGCAATGGCAGTCCATGCAACCCCAAGAAGTCTCAAGGCTATAGTAAGTAAATAAGTGCAGAGTTAAATGGCATATCAATGTGATTTCAGGTTTTTTCCTTTTGAATGCATTTATAAAACCTGCAAAAATAAACTTTTATGCTTTGTTATTATGGAGTAATAAATGCATAATAATGAGGGTGAAAGTGAATTTGGATGATGTAAGAGTTATATTGCAACATGAAAAATGTAAAAGTTGTCTGAATGATTTCTGCACATACTGCACATCTTATAGTGATTGGCCCAAATAATTTAAACTTATAACAAGTGATGTAAATAACACAATGCCCTTGCATTCATGTGGATGTTACTTTGACACATACATCCCACCTAAACGCTTTTGCACACTGAGAGTACCTTTCTGCGGCAACTGCACTCCTTCACAGCAATGGGCTCCCTGGCAGGATATTGTGCCCTGCAGCACAATGAAAATGGCTCAAGAGTGGCTCAACAAACACAACAAAGATTCCCAAGTAACAGCCCAGCCTTCAAATTCCCAAGATCAGAATCTGATTAGACATCTTTGATATTTACCGGAACAAGCTAATCCATCGAGGCCCTATACCCAACAACCAACTGGGTGTCTGTGCCAAATACCACAGGGCACTTTAGGACATCCATGCCCTGATGGACTAAACAAATTTGGCAGCATGGCAGTTTTAGTTTTGGCAGACCTACAAATTATTAGGCAGGTGCTTTTTTACACCTTTGTTTAGAACAATCTGTCATCTGTCTTACTGTACTAATTTTGCTGTTATTTTACAAAAAGATACACAGTTAAAAAAAACTAACTTGGTCAGTGTCTGTTGGGGTTAATTGTGCTACATGAAGTGTGCTGAATGGCTTATTCAAACTGCACAAAAACACACAACGACAAAACTCTTTACATGAACATTCTCATGGTGTATTTGCAGCAAATATGAGGAATTCAAGCTATCGTCACGCAATATTTTTTATTTCTTTTTTATTGAATTGCATTTTGACAACAGTTTGCATCAAGACTCTGCAATCTCCCGAGGTCTGAGGAGAACTACTTCGAAGAAAAATACTCTTTGGCCATTTTATCCCTCCGTCTTCCGTTCTCTAATAGATAAGACCTATAGGTCTCCTGCTGCCACTCTCACGGTTGTTCGATAGATCTTATCAAAGAGATCTGGTTACACAAGCTGTAGCTCTAAGAAGGTGGAGGACTTCCAAAAACAATATTAGCAGTATTGACAACTTTAATGTGTTGCAAAGGTCTAATCCCAGTGGCCACCGCACTAATGGGAAAATATTGAGTGTTGCCAGAACAGAGGTTTTCTCCTAATCTGTCCATTATGTGCTTTGAACAACCACTTTAAGCGGAGACAAATATACAGAGATGGATGGGAGATAATGTGATCAATTTTGATACAATAAAAGGGGTGATAACTCAAAGTCATTCACACTTTCTGAGAGAATACTATTAAACTGGGATCTCTCAGCCATTTCCTCTCTCAGACTCTTTCTATGGTTTGCTGAGTGATCCAATCAATGCACTTTTCATCTTTCCCTTTTCCATTTTTGACTTATTGCGACCTTTAAAAATCTTTTCTGCATCACTCACTTTTAAATTTCTTTCACTTGAACCAGACCAGCAATCAACCCCCCCCCCCCCCCCCCCCCCCCACCCCACCCCACCCCCTCACCCCCCTCACTCCTACATTCCTCCAGAAGTCAGTCCTTTGGGACCTTTCCTCATAAGGACACCTCAAATAAAGCAAGACCAGCCATTAGGATGTGAGACAGCAACCACCTCCACTATTTAAGCCCGTACGCACAGACATGTCTGTTTTACTAAATAAGGCAACTGGCAGGAAGAGAGAAGACAGTGAGGGAATCGGGGAGCTGAAATTGGACGATTTGCGAAGACGCATCCAGTTCTGTGAAGCATAACTAAGACAACACTGTAACGCATAATGCTCTTTTTTAGCCCTGGGCTCTATCAGAGCGCCCTATCTCTCCTCCACATCCAGCCATCCCGGTCCCACACATCAGTCCAGACAGCCAGCGGATGGCACTGTAGCTAGCGATAACACACTGCATTGTCTGAGTTTGAAACATGCTTGGCTGCAGACTCATGCTGCGACTCCAACTACAGCTCTTGTTGAGTGGAAAGAGGTGCGTGTGTGCGGAAAGAGACAACAGCAAAGCTAAGAATCCCATTCATCATTAAGCTTTTTGTGTGACTATAAAGACATTTTATAAAGTGTAAGCCTGCAGCTGGGGATTATTTTCATAGTCTTTTAATCAGTTGCTCATTTTGTCATGAAATGTGAAATAAAATTAAAACACTGTACATCTCAAGTTCTTTAGATTGATTAGTCCAATGAAGTTAATAAAAAAAAGTCAAATGTTCAATACAATCATTTAAAACGTACAAAAATGTGATAATCAAAAAGCTGGGACTGAAACAGATACATTTCCTACATTATTAATCATTAAGAAAGCACCACAAAAAGAAAAAAAATTGCAGCATTATTTCTTTCTGCATTAAGTTGCTTTCCTTCTTCCACCTAGATCACATCTCCAACCCAATGCCTTCAGATTTGAAGAGTCAAATGATAACAGTAAGAATTAAGACACTAATACTCAGCCCCAAATCTTAGCTTAGTTTTCTAAAGTTTCCACCATGTAATTCAAAGCTGATTTCAAAGCCCGCCTCACTGGCTGAGACCAGACATTGTGATAACCTTAATCTTAAGTGGAAAGACTGGCCTGTTTTCACTCCCCTTTTAAGTCACACTAGTGATTCTGTTTGCTTACCAGCATGGTTTTCAACTTGTTACTGATGAAGTAGAAAGACCCACCTTCTCACCTGTGCGAAGACAAATTCCTACAAATACTGTGGAAGAATGAGACAGAAATTATGCCTTTTTTTCTAATTAGACTGATATCTGTGTTATTTATTAATCTAAATATAGCCCACTTATATAGTGAATTTAATTAACTGCAGCTGAAAGGTATGCAGCGACCTGTTCACTCAGCTGCACTGTGTACAGCCAGGTGGTGCTCTCACTCTCTGTCAGCTGCTAAACTGCATGGCTTGACAGCAACCTCCGTGCTTGAACGCTGATTCATTTGTGGTTTACATCTGGACCTGGATGCAAGGCACATTTCCACTTTGGGAATTTTTGAAGTGAAAAGTGAAGCTTGAAGATGGATGTTTTGAATGTATTTAGTTTGAGAGGTCTGAGCAGCTTAAATGAGAATTCTAGCTCACCTTTTTCATGTTAAAACATATGAAGGTTTAACCACCATGATGTTATGAGGATCCGATCAAAGGCTGCTGGTCTTGGCGTTACACCACTGTAATGTATCCTCTTTAGCCTCTTTAGGGACTCCCCACCTATGCTCGTGTAGTCAAATTTACTGTCATCTCTGGTGGCCAGCAACAGACCTCAAGTCATTACTAATATGCTGCCACGTAAGTGTTGAGCCTGTTGAAAGATGGCAAAATGTTCCTTACTGGATGCTGCCATGTCATCCATCTCATGATCCCTGAGAGTTCACTCTTCTGATTGATTTGAACTTGTTCAAATACGTTGCCTGAATTTCCACCCGAGCTCCTATTTGTAATTGCCAATGCAGCTTTCAACAGTGTTGTGTGGGGAGCAGGAAGTTACACTGAGATCACAGATCTACTCTGCCAGTGTTACAGGTATGCAAAAAGAGCTTTTGCTGTATGTTTTTGTTGTGGTACCATTCAAACTTTTAAGCAGCATTATTTCTCTCTCGTCGAATTTATACACTCGGAGTGTTTCTCAAAGCTTCACCAAATTATGGATTATGCAAATATGCGCAATACATATGCATGAATGAAATTGATAAAATGCTTAATTTATTTGAGCAATAGACAGATGATTTTGATCTCAAAGCAATTTCTGAGGAAGGAAAGAAAAGGCACAAATGAATGAATGCATTTGTGTTCTTTTCCACCTTTATTAATCGCTGCCTTAATATTCTGCCTTTTTCTCCAACTGAGCTGCATGCTGAGACCACTCTACCCCTGCCTGCGACCTTTACAAATTTTGCCCTTTGTTACTGCTTTGTGTAATCTGACCTTATTAAACTTTATTATAAAGCACATGGCTGGAAGTGAGGCACATCACTACACTTTTTTAAAAATGGAAACCAGTACAATTTTGGGCATTCATTAAAATCTAATTTAAGTTTAATAAATTATAAACACAGTACAAGGAGAAAACATAAGATGAGATGGACAGAGGAGAAGGTGGTTGAGAATGAGACGAAGAACATGAGAGGAAAAGAGAGAAGCAGGCTTTTGACAAAATTCCAGTACACAATGACTCATTACTCTACATCTGTGTGTCTGGCAGTGTGGCACATCTTTATGCCACAGCAGCTGCCCAGTGCAGTCTAGCCAACCTTTGATATGCTTTACTACCCTGCAGGGTGGAGACACCATGCATAATGTTTGTCTCACTCTGTTTGTCTCTCAGTCTCGCTTTAGTGATTTTTTTCCCCCTCACACACCATAAAAAAGCACAAAAACTGAAGTATGTAATTAGGAGCGTGTGGCGGGCCAGGTGAATAGTTATCATGGGGAAATGTATGCGCATGGCTGTGGGGATGGCAACATCACTTAGTCAGTTTATCACCACTTTCGCCCACACTAAAATATCTTGCCAGTGATGGGACAAATTACTGTTATATTTTCTATAAAGATTCATGATTGTGAATGAAATATTGTGAATGTCACGAAGACTTGGTGACCCCTCTTCTTTCAGCTGTAGTTTTTCATCACTGTTACTGATCCTGTTCATTTGCTGTTTGTTTGTCTTTTAACTTTTTTTGGTTAGGGTTAGGTAATTACATACTATTAGTATCCAGCGCCACCTATTGTGGTGTAAGGGCTCCTTTACACCCTACTTGTTAGGAAGGATGGATCATTGGTTCTGATCCATCCCCTGTACACTGCTTCAGCTGGTGGGCTAAACCATGTGAGGGGGTTGGTATTTATACTGTATCACTGGGTAGCTGTGGTGCATTAGGCAGCCAAAGGCCAGGGCTCCAATGACTTGTGGACATTTTTTGGCACAAGGAAAGGCTTTTGGGGTAAACCTGAATAGAAAATAGACTCCCTAAGGTAGCTGGATGCCTTCACTAGCTTGCTGTCTCCAGCTCCTGCAGACAAGCTGATGCCAAATGTCTCGCTTTGCTTTTTGGATCACATCAGTGCAGCAGAGAGAGATACACTGATGACCGGGCATCCCAGTACCTCCAGATGGTTTTCCACCTCGGAGAGGGCACTCACTGTAGAACACTTCTTTGGAGAGGGTACATGGCAGGGGATCTCTGACATTGAGGCAAAGAGTGTGGTTAGGATCTGAGCATAGGGAGAGCGGTAACTAGTGAGAAGTTGGTTTCTGAATTTGCAGCATACTTGCAGGTGGAGAGCGTTTGGGTCTGGAGGGAAGTGGTGGGTGAAGACGTCCGAGTGGTGGGTGAATGAATGAAGTTCCGACCTTGTTTTTCCTGTAATCCTGAGAAGACCTGTGGACAGGCAGGTGAGAGTTGTGAGTTCTTCAAGTTCCATAGTATTCTGCCCCTCTGTTGTTGCTTTATTGGGTTTCTTTGGCTGGGGCATTTCTCAGTTTTCCCACCAGTAGGCAGTATTACCCCTTGAGTTTTGTGGCTTCTTCTTTAGTTATTTTGTGTGCACTACACTGCCCCCTTTTGGTGATGTGTTATAAACAGCAGGAGAAGTTCACGCAGGCAGTGTGAGAAAATGCCTGGAGCAGATAACAAGCTGCACAACTTTAAGCCCAGTTTACATCGTTGGGGAGTTTGTTGAACCATAATCTGTAAGTAAGCACTGTCTAGCTTTATTTTCTGTAAGATTTGTTACTTTCATGTTGCTTAAAAGCTTATTTGAATGTATAAGGAAAGATGTTTATGGTGAATGTAAAGCATAAGAAAAGCTATGTTGCTAACTTGTTTTTGGTTACAAAATATGTAAATACTGATGCTTACATATTATTTTACTGTATGTTCACAGTCTTACAAATTAAAAGAGGAAAAAATGGTCTTCAGTTAAAGACATAAAGACAAAGCGATGTGTCCTGTCCTTCCTGGAACCATCTCCTCTTATGTTAAGCTCGCTGCATAGGGTGAATAGCCATACATTCACCTGAGGGCAGCAGACGTAGCATAAACGTAGCATAAACATGGAAAATAGAGGCAATGAGGATCTAAGGACCTCAGTAGGTCACATGATAGGGTGAGCAGGATGGCTGAGAATCTACACAGACATCCCAAAGGATTTGGTATATAGACAGCTAACAACTGGCTCCAGACCTGCAGGAAGGCCTCTTTTATTGTAAAGTCATTTCCCATTGCCCATTGTGATTGTGGCAAATGTTTAGGTGTGCTTTACAGGTGAGTGTAAGGTAGTGTAAGACACAGTGGTGCCATAATAGAACTATTTAAAGAATTAATAAAAGCTCAGACAAATAATGAAGACTCAAGAACCTATACCACTGGTTACAAAGATAGAATGCAAAGATGATATAATTACAAAAAACGATAGACCACTCACTGGGTAAAGATATAACACTATGTAATTAGAGATATTAATTTGTCGGCTGTTAAAAACATTGATATTATGGCAACTGTTGTGCTTTCTGTGTTTAGTTTTTGTATGTTATGAAGGATTTCTGTGTAGTAAAATAGGGGCAATTTGTTGATTCCCTATTATGACTGTTAAAGTAACAGAAAAAAAAAGCAATTTTATGTTATCTTCGAAGTGAGCAGCGTTTAAAACCAATGAATTTCAGCAGTTTTATTCAGTGGACTCAACAAAACAGCATCAGAACACAAGCAAGCCTACTCCCTTAAGCACATAAAAATAAGAGTTCAAGCTTTGAAAAGAATGACAGGATAATATCCATACTTGTTCAACAGTACATTTTTTTAAAGGTCTCACTGAGATATTTAAACTTCACATTAAAGAAACCATTAGACGCCCTGCTTCCTGTTTAAACAGGCTGAAACCCCTGCTAGGCTTTCAAGAAGGTTCAAGGCAGTATTAACCAACTTCCTTCCTCATTACTTGAAGTAAAAATAGATCTGCCAGTGTTGGATTGGTAATGACAACAGGGCAGGGAACATTTTTTCCTCTTTTATCCAATCATGGTCTTGATGTCCTAGAGGATGGCTGACAGAAAGATGGATGAATCTTTTAAGAGTTTGATGGCTAATCCTATCAGGGATGTAGTCACCATCTTCAAAATGCGATTAAAAATTCCAGCTAAAATGACTTATTGCATCTTTAAAAATGTTATGGACCCTTAGTGATGTCAACGAGCTTTAATTAATTTCTGGCCTACCTTTTAAATCAATTGAACCTTAGCTCCGGCTTTGGAAGTTATTTTGTTCAAAGGACAGTTTCTTCCGTTACAGGCTCTTTATTTTGTAGTGCCATTGTTAACTTATCTGTCACAACTTTATGAAACACAGACTCCTCAAATGACTGCAATGAAAATTCCACAAAAATACATAACCAGTAACCATGTAAACAAAATGACACTCGGATCTAAAGATGTATAAATGTATATCCCATAGTGTTTGCACAGGTATTGTTCAAAATTATTATTAAAGTACAAGAATAATTGCGTCCATTCTGAAGTTAATCTCCTGTGAAATTAAATGGAGTTTCAGTGAAGCATTTCAAACCAAATTTAGAGCTGTGTGTCTGGTAGTCCATACAGACTTCAGGCGGAGGACACATTACTTTTAATTCTGGTAAATTTTCACTCACTCTAACTCGTCATTCATTTGAAACAAAAACTAAAGTTGGGAGCCAGCAGAAAAAAACCTCAACTCTTAACTCAGATCAGGATCACATCTTTGGATTAAGTGACACTAACTTCACAGAAACACTGAACAGCTTTTCAGTTTCAGCTGCACAGCGTTGACAAACAGGAGTTGTACAACTCAATCTCCTCACAGGATCACTGCAGTTTTGATCTTTCTGAATGACAGTTGTTTGAAGAAATCTCTCGACTGCTGTTTAGTTCATTTCCCAATTTGCCATTCCTAGATCTAACATCTGATATTGTGGAAAACACAGTAAAATCTAGTGTTTGCCACTGCTGGCAGCTGCTGGATGATGCCTTTTGTCTTGACAGTGGTGAAAATGGCTAAACTTGTTACTGTGGAGGGGATTTTATTTATAAGTGCCCTTTATTTAAAGTGAAACCTTACTGATATATAGAAATACAAACCTATCTACTGAGTACAGACAATATTCTTACTTTAAGGGCCTTCATTCAGAGGTTTGTACATGAGAAAATAATATAACCACATATACTCACTAACCACTTTATTAGGAGTGCCCATTCAACTTAATGGAAATCTCTATTCAGCCAATTACATGGCCGCAACTCAAGTCATTTAGGCATGTAGACATGGTCACAACACCCTGCTGAAGTTCAAATCGAGCATCAGAATGAGAAAAAACAATGGTCTAAGTAACTTTGAATGTATCATGGCTGTTGATCAGAGTCAGAAACTGATGAATTGCGGGATTTCCCACGTATCCATTTTTAGGGTTTACAGAGAATAGTCTGAAATAGAGAAAATATCCAGTGAGCAGCAGTTCTTTAGTCAAAAAGAGGTTAAAATAGAATGGCCAGACTTCTTCAACCTGATAGGAAATCAACAGAGACTCAAACAACAACCAGAGTATGCAGACAAGCATTTCTGAATGGACAACACATTGAACCCTCTGGGCTACAGCAGAAGAACTCAAACACATTTGGTGCATGCATTAAGACATCAGAATTTGGTGTAAACAACATGAAAGGGCAGATCAATCTTGTCTTGTGTCTGACAATAGTGGCATAATTTTGGGGGGATATTTTCTTTGCACACTTTGCGCCCCTCAGTACCAACTAAGCATTGCTTCAGTATGATAGCCTGCCTTTGTATTGTTGCTGACCATCCCTGTATGACCAAAGGATGCCCATCTGGTGTAGGCTTCTTCCGGTAAGATGATGACCAACATTAAAAAAAGAAAAAAAAAGTACTTAAAACTTTAATACTGTTATTTCCTGCATTTGGAGGTTTTATGAATTTTATGTTTAAGTGTAAAAATGTGTGTTTTCTATCTAGATAAGAATAAATGTGTGTATTTTTTAGAGCAGAAATCCAGTTTTTAGACAAAGCTGGGTTCAAATTTATTTTTTTCATTTTGATGACTTTACAGAGGGGATTAAGGATATCGCTTTTTATCACTTCATGCATGAGACAACACAAAAAAACCTAATGTGTTCATATTTTGTTACTGAAGTGAAGAGGAAAAAAAAACTATTTAAAAGATACGCATTGTGAAATTCCATACAGGTATTGTAATGCAGTGGCACCCCTTTATTTTTCGTCGTACAGGGCAGTCTGATTCAGTAGATTCACTAGCAGACCACAGGTAAAAGTGCTTTGCTGTCATCAGTATTATGGGATAAGTAACCATGGCAACCAATAAAATGTCACAGAAGCTTGCTGCAAATGGAAGAAGTTTGCCTTTTAACATGTCTTTTACATTGAGACAGGGTGTATTTTAACCCAAGCCATGATTGTCCTCCTAAATGTAACCATCCAGTAGTTTTACCAACTGAGCTATCCCTGCCCCTGAGCTATCCCTGCCCCTGTATTTCCACAATACATTCATCTTCACATTCAAATTGATTCATTGCTCAGAAGAAAATATTATAAGATGCTACAGACACTCCGAGATCCTGAGGACTAGTTCACAACTAAACTCAATATCCCGTTCCAAAGATGCCGGCAGAAACTTCACAGACTGTCCTGTTTGCATTTGGATTTTTGCTTAGATTTGAGGATTGCCAACTGTCACCTTCACAAAAACTCTTAGTTATGATATCCAGTGTTGGTCAAGTTACTTGAAAAAAGTAATCAGTAACTAATTACTGATTACTTCCCCCAAAAAGTAATCCCGTTACTTTACTGATTACTTATTTTCAAAAGTAATTAATTACTTAGTTACTTAGTTACTTTTTAAAAACACAATTTACAACCTGAATAGATAAAGAAATAGATCTTTCAGCCCAATTCTACTTTTTCTGCATAATCCACCATACAAAATGTAATCAGATGGAAACGTCTCTTTTTAAAACTTTAAACTTTAAATCTTTTCACTTTATGCATCAAGCAAAAATTTAATTATATGCAACATTCTCTGACTGGAAGAAATTTGTTTAACATTTAAACCTATTTTCTGCACATTCCAGCATATAAAATAAAATAAAATATTTTTTTGTGTTTACACTCACTCTTTCAAATAGATGCAAGTAAAACACAGCAGAAAATAAATAAAATCAAAGAGTAGCGGTCCTGTTGCTCTATTTTCACCTGTAAAGCAGGAGTGGGTTAGGCGGAGGTTTACCCTGGTGCAGGTGTGCCGCAGCGGTCAGTGGAAGAATCCGCGAGTTTCTCTGTCGTAGCGCACTCGGTGCTTGCTTGGAAGTTTATGTTTTTTTTTCGCTGTAAAAAGAAGTTTTCTTCCCACGCACAACGACACTAATGTTTTTGTCACTTTTTATGGAATCAAACTCAAAATAAGGTCAGTACTTCCACGCTTTAAACACTGCACCCTCATACTCTCTCCCGCACTCGATATATTATCCATTGTTGATCTGCAGACAGCTGTTGTCATGAACGTCGCACTCGCTTACGTCACTGTCATGGGACATTCTCGCAAAAAATCACGGTTTTAGTAACGCAGTAACGCAGCGTTCCTACGTGAAAGTAACGGTAATCTAATTACCGTTTTTGCAATAGTAATCCCTTACATTACTCGTTACTTGAAAAAAGTAATCAGATTACATCTCTGATGATATCATAGAATGTAAAAACATGGAATTATGCAAAATCTGCATTGGTAAATGTTTAAAGTAAAAATATGATCACAATATGGATGATGATATCCTATATGTAGAAAAAAATCCAAAGGAAAATTGCAGCAGTTTACGGTTGTACAGCCATTGTTTCAACCACGTTCCTGTGAATATCCAGGATATTTGGTAATTTTAGATCAGTACAGATTGCCTGTTTCAACACCTTTGCAGTTTGTGGAGATTAAAGAGAAAGGAAGTAGTCTGTTGGTGGGTGGAGAAAATGATCACCATGAGACCTTGATGTTGCACCTTGGGGTGCTGAAGCAAACACAAAATATCACTGTAGAGGGGGTGTAAAATGTTATTGAGGATGCAATTTAGTTTATTCTTTTTCCAGTCTCTTCTTGCAGTCTTCAGATTGACCATGTCCAAAAAAACCCCCAGAAACGTTATAGAGAAGTGTTCTGTAGTCTTGTATTTGGAAGAGAAGAAAA
The DNA here is from genome assembly GCF_001858045.2 of Oreochromis niloticus. Taxonomy (NCBI): domain Eukaryota; kingdom Metazoa; phylum Chordata; class Actinopteri; order Cichliformes; family Cichlidae; genus Oreochromis; species Oreochromis niloticus. The sequence goes on from NC_031965.2 coordinate 14,926,422, forward strand.
AAGGGAAACAGAGACAGAGAGGAAAGAGGAAATTACTGCTGACCTGTCCATGGACCTCACAAAGAATGCAATATGAACTGTGTATCCTTTAGCGTCATTTTTGTTGTCTGTTGAGTAACATGTTTTTCTATAGTCTTTTGGTTGGAAAGTCCAAGATTCATCACTGATTGTCATTAACTATTACGTTTGTTATTGTCCAGTGCCCCAGTTTTGGTGAACACATCCTACATCCTCATCAATATTGGGATATTTCTCTGCTGAAATCATGTAGTCACAACCCAGCATAAAGTAGAGCATCAGCATGCTTCTTTGTGTAGTCTGTGACCCCATTCACAGACCTCAGCCCACTATTTTTGGCTGGTTGCACTGAATTACTGGAAGTATTAAGTTATAACAGTAATACAGTTTTATCTCCATCTACCTAAAGCTCAACACATAGTGTCATAGTATACATTTAGTATACGTTTAGTAAACACTGTGATGTTTTTCTGTTTTACATTGTTCTGATTTCCAATATTTCATTGCTTAATATTTCATATTTCAGCATTTATGAGATATACAATACAGTACTCTTTATCTCAGCTAAATAATATACACAGGGATAACTGAAAATACTACATTTACACACACACACACACACACACACACACACACACACACACACACACACACACATATATATATGAGCATATGAATATTCAAACTTTTAAAAATCATTTACAACTTATACAAAAATGCTCTTACAGATATAACAATTCCAGCACAGCTTCCATTGAAAATATGCTTTGCCACGGAGACATGCTTTCTTTTTCTAGAAATCCTACCTCCTTCCTTCACCATACTGTTGTCTGCCTCATACACCCTTGCAAAGAAAAGTATGCTGGCCACCGCTGATAGAAGTGATAGTTTTGAAGAACAATATCCTGCCACCTCTTGTACAATTTTTTATTAGTCCTGTCCAGCCTGTTGTTGTAGCATCCCAAGGTACTTGTAGAATTGCACCATGTCCACCTCCTCACCCTGTATTTTGACAGGTGTCACTGACTTCCCACTCAGTAATAAGCTGGAAAGTCAGTGTAAATGACAACCTTCCCTCCATGAAGACACATACACTCTTGATGAGCAGCCACTTCAAAGGTGACAGCTGCCTGGGAGAATGAGTTGTCACTTGATTGTTTGAAGAACATGAGTGATAGCGTATATATGGTACCTGTTTTAGTTGGCATCTCGGCCCACATGAACACATGGAGCACATACTTAGCCGTGGATTTCTAAATTGTTGTCCACCACCACAGAACAAAACACCAGTATAATAATAGGTTGTGAAAACCTGGTGTTATGTCTTTTTGCATAGTGCGCAAGACCCACAATGTATCAAAATTTTGTAAAAGCTTGGCGGTGATGTTATTTTCACTGTTAATATAGTGTAGCTTCTGTATTTGAACTCATAAAATACATAAAACAATCATTAACAACAAATGGTTTAGTAATAATTAGCAAAAAAGAACAAGAAATTAAAATCAAAACTCTAAACTAAACCTTTATCAAGATGTAAAATGCTTTCTACACTTTGTCTGCTTTTAAGTAGGTGGTTGTAAGGGTGCTGGGGTGCTGTCAGATGGTTGTACAGTTTGGTAAATGAAGTTGCCAAAGACTTCTGGGTGTGTTCACACTTTCTTGTTTGGATTGAATTAAACACATTCTGGTGTGGTTTGTTGAATTCTGTGGTTTTAACAGTAACGCCTTCCAGGACTGTGAAGCAGCCCACAGTTTGCTTTACTTAAACCTGCAATAATTGATTTTGTCACTCCAGCAGCCATGTGGAGAGGTGCTTCAGGCAACAAATGTAGATTAAAGATATATATACATGTGATGAGAAACAGATAAGACCCAGTAAAGCAGAAAATGTAGGTGTCTGCATCATCATTCCCAAAAGTGTATTTTTTTTTTCCTCTTTTAGGATGACATTAACCTTTTTGTAAAAAATCAAAAATCAAAGCACCACTATTGTTTGAAAAAAAACTATTAATAATTACATTTTGCAACAGCTGATCTGATTGTTGCAAACATCTGTTCCAGGTTTGTGTTGTTCTATCATTCAGCTGCTCATTGGTGACAGGACTGATTTCAAAATGAATTGTGTGTGTGTGTGTGTGTGTGTGTGTGTGTGTGTGTGTGTGTGTGTGTGCTTGTGCGTAAATCTTACAATTAACCATTATACAGCACTGTATGGTAGACAATATCAAAAGACTTCAAACAGGTGTTACTACAAACATAATGTTTCCATATTGTACAGCTGACAGGATTTACTGGTTGGCCAATTAACTATCTGTGTTAACATACTGACAAATCCTGTAGGGGAAACATAATTTATTCATTTAATTTAACATACAGAAATCAAACAGAGACAAAAAAAACCCATAGCTTTGCTTTGAATAAAATGTCATAGCTGACTGTTATTTACATAATGAATTCTCATTCATCAAGAGCTGTGATTTATATTATACATATGCATAGTAAAGCAGAGTTATATGCATTTCAAGGTGGAATGAAATGGTAAGATAACAAAAAGCAGGGAGTAGCTTTAAGGGATTCTTATAATGAACTCTGCGACGTTACAAAACCTGTTATATGAGTTTTGACATGTCACTGACATAATTCAACTTTAAGTAAATCATGAATATGTTATGAGGGATTCCAAAACACGAGTCCACTTTTCTGTTGGTATAATAAACAGTCCTCAATTAGTTAAAAGGTAGGCAAAATCACTCTGGTCTCACTATGCAAAGTGATTAGCTTCAGGCTTTAAATACTGATGGGAAAACATGTTTTAGCATCAGATTTAGTTGGAATATGACATACACATGGGACGAAACTAATGATTTCTCTTTTGGCTCATTCTGAAAGTAAACAATCTGTTGTTTGCCAGTCTACTGAGATCAGTTAACTTTCCCCATCAACACTATACTACACATTTGCTGTCCATTTATATTAGTGTCATTTCAACATGCTGAAACTAAATTAGCCACTTTCCTGTTGGACTTCTCTTGATGCACTGACGATGCTTTAGCATTAACTAGATGGTGAAAAGCTCCAGGTATTTAAATTCCTGCATGTCGTACATACTAAATTGCATGACAGGTCAGTGAGGTCACAGGGTTAATTGATTTAAGGTTAATTTATTTAGTTTAGGTCATTAGTTCATTCATTTAATGCATATGACTCACACTCCTCTCCCTTGCAGGTTATGCGACATTAAGAGCCACAACCACCAAGTAGTGGAAGAAGCAGAATTCAGATCCTTACTCCATTGAAAGTATCAGTCAAGCAGTTCAAAGTGTGATATTAAACACTTTTAAATTATAGCAGAAATGCAATAAAATGCATTCATAGCAATGTGGCTAAGTTTGGACATAAAAACTACTGGATGGTTACATTTAGGAGGACAATCATGGCTTGGGTTAAAATACACCCTGTCTCAATGTAAAAGACATGTTAAAAGGCAAACTTCTTCCATTTGCAGCAAGCTTCTGTGACATTTTCTTGGTTGCCATGGTTACTTATCCCATAACACTGATGACAGCAAAGCACTTTTACCTGTGGTCTGCTAGTGAATCTACTGAATCAGACTGCCCTGTACGACGAAAAATAAAGGGGTGCCACTGCATTACAATACCTGTATGGAATTTCACAATGCGTATCTTTTAAATAGTTTTTTTCCCCTCTTCACTTCAGTAAGAAAATATGAACACATTAGGTTTTTTTGTGTTGTCTCATGCATGAAGTGACAAAAAGCAATATCCTTAATCCCCTCTGTAAAGTCATCAAAATGAAAAAAATAAATTTGAACCCAGCTTTGTCTAAAAACTGGATTTCTGCTCTAAAAAATACACACATTTATTCTTATCTAGATAGAAAACACACATTTTTACACTTAAACATAAAATTCATAAAACCTCCAAATGGAGGAAATAACAGTATTATGTACGCAATCAGTTGATGAAGGTGAAACCTGTTTTATATTGCTCACCTGCGGCAGCTTCCCTGCACAGGACCGCACGTCCACATCGTCATGTTTCATTATAGTGTAAATGACCTGGAGCAATTCAGATCCTGGGATTTGAATGAGCACTGTATTCCAATCTATCGGAGGAAAGTTAATGATGCACGTAACTCTTTTTGGATTAAATAATGACTCCCAGTAAATGCATACCACAAATACATTTTATCCACAAGCAAACTTTTTTTTTTAGCTTTGGTGTTTCTGTGTTTTTCTACAGCCCTAATCCTTGAGTACACACTAATGAGATATACTAATCATGTGAACTAGGGCTTAGAAGGAATACAAAGTTCCAGTCACCCCCTTTTTAAAACCAAGTCACAGTGCAAACACTGCCCTCGTCTCTTTGTTGAAAATCTACAGCAACATCCTTTTTATTCAATAACTAAGATGATTGACAGTCCTTTCCATAGCTACTGACAACATAAAAGCCTGCCTGCCAGTAAATCGGCCAACACTGTTAATTCCTTGAAAAAACACAACAAACATCCCTCCACATTGCCCTTCTAAATGCCCGCTGTCCATCCCCCAGGATTTAAGCGGCCCTAATAACAAGCAAACCAAGGCCATGAGCCCTGCGATTATTCCATCCCTTAATTAGAATTCTCATTATTTACAGAGTGAAGGGAAAGACTCTGCAGTCACATTCACATCAAAGGCGTCATCTGAAGGCAAAGATGATAATTAGATAGTCTAATCTGTTCTCTGAAGTGTCTGTTCCAAATCAACATTTCTGGAGTGTTTGTTTTCTTTCCCCCCTCTCCCTTTGCTTTGCTAAGAGACTGATCAATTAAAAAAGAATTCACTGGTGACTCATTTTCATTCTGCCATATGCAGCTCTTTTCCTTTGCTTCATTATAGCTGATGAATGTGATTTCTGTGCATTTCTCTCGCATTTGTTTTCAGAGAAGAGGCCTGAAAATAAATGAGCTTCTTTTGTGATTTTGTAAAAATTGATAAGTGTGTTTCAGGTGCATGCATAAAAGTTGTCCTTTAATTTGTTTCTTTGGTGCATTGCATCTTTTTTTTTTTCCACGAGTATCAACAGATGGCACTGTTTCCCTGCTAAGTGACTTCAGCACTCTCACCACCGTCTCTCTTCTTTTTTCTCTCTCTGTGTCTCTGCCTCTTTGTCTGTCTCATTCCCCTTTTCCCATTTACTTAAGCAGAATGAGGGCACCGGAGAATCATTAAGTGTAACCGCTACCTGAGATTAGTCAGAAGGGCTCAAATGAAGTGTCACTAATATGAGGATTACAACAGCAAAGCCACCTGAAGTCCTCCTGGATCCGCTTCTAAACATAGGGAAGAGAATGTGGTGCTAAGAGATGTGGGCAAAACAACATTTACAACACTTTTACAACACTGAGTAGGAGAGATAACACTTGGGAGTGTTTGTTTCTGCAGATTCTTGTAATACAGTATCTGCACCTAGTGTCAGAACTCATAATGGGAAGGAAAAAAATGGAAGAAAAGGTCTACGTGATCACAGTTGTGTAATATAATGAGAATTCAGAGTGTATAATATAAAGATACAATGCCTCTAACTGAACAGGTTTCACTGTTGTCAAGGTTGACAAAAACTAGATGCGTATCTTAGCTATCTGAAACCTTTCTATAACAAGCATGCAAAGCAAAGGCACAATATTAGGTTTATAGAGCTATTACTTTTTCAGAGAAAAGTGTTTCATCACTTAAGACCAGTGTTTGCTGGTAGGAGGCCACTTGAAGAAGGCTGTTTCTCCCTTTTTGTCCAGTGCTTGTATTTTTCACAGATTTTGGGGGGGTCTAAGTGATTCAGAAATACAAAGTGTTAGACACAAAGTCCACAGTTCAAATCTGCAATGCAAAACTAGGACAGAGGGTTTAAATAAACAACATGCTGACATGTGCTACTGTGAAAAATTGCACCAGTTTTTTAAAACATGCATCTTTTTGAGTAGCTTTGCCATTATTCCTTTTGCTAAATATAACAATTCACATACAGAGGTCCGTGCTAAGATTTGGGAATTCAATGAATACGAATTGATATCCTCTACCTTTCTTTCTTATTTCCATCCATCCATCCATCCATCCATCCATCCATCCATCCATCCATCCATCCATCAATTTTCTACCAATTATTTGGGCCGCAGGCAACAAACTAAAAAGAGCTGCCCATACCTCCCTCTCTCCAATTGCTGCCTCCAGCTCTTTTGTGAGGGTTACCAATGTGTTCACAAGCCAGCTGCTGAGGGTCAGACTGCCAAAGCCTCTGCCTTCCACTGCCACATCATACACAATGCGCCAGACCCCTATGACTTCGTCTGCAATGGTGGGCCTACAGAAGGGCAGATACATGTGGCTCCCACAGACCTGGCTCCAGGGCTGGGCCCTGGCATTCCTGTTTTCTCCTTACTAAATTGGTTCTGTGGAGAAAAGAGATGTTATTTTTCCTGCCATTTTTTATCAGTTCATTTTACTATTTTCAGTTTTATTATTTGGATATTGTTATCGCATCATAATCATATAACAAGCATTTGCATTGATGCATTTATTGATATTACCTTAAAGTTTGCATTCATTTTAAGTTCACTTTTATTTACTTTATTTACTTTATGTACAGGTGCCAGTATAATCATATGATAATTTGTCATTGCAGGAGCACCTATGATTATTTTACACATTGCATTTGTGCCTTAAAGGAGTTGTGACTCAAGAAGTCGTCTCTTGAGGGTTATAAACTTTTGGTTAACGTTAGGATTAGCCAATCTACTGTGAGGATGACCTGAGTTATTGAAGGATTGCACATGCTTACAATACATTTGTATTCTGTTCTTTTATTATTTTTATTCATGTATACCTTTTTATTAAGTTTTAAGTAGTGGTATCAGATTGAGACATTTGTTTAATACCTTTTTTATACATTTTACATATAAGCCAAGATCATCACACATAGGATGGCCTCAGCCTGGTTGCATAAGCAGAGAGGTCACATAGGGTGCAAGGCAAGGGTAACATATGCACAGACATACACACACACCCACACGTACACAGACATACAAGTGAGTTTATTTAGGTGAAAGGTAAGCATGCTTGCTAAGGTTGCAGTTTTTTGTGGGTGTAGGTGATGGTTTGATAAGAGTACAGGATGTCTAACTGTCTTGTGGGGACTGCGGGTGCGGGGACTGCACCGAGAGAAGGATGGAAGCCGATGTTCTTTTAAAAAGGGGTCAAAAGTTAACTGGGGTTTTGTGGGTTTGATTTGACGTATGCAAATATTGTATCTGTTTAAGACATGAAGGGGCGTTGTATTAATCTGCCCATATAAAACCTTTATGTTGTTTATTGTTTGAGAGATCCACCTTTGATGTTCTGCAGGGTGTGTCTCCCACACGTGTGATTTTCATTAAAGTCATCGCTTGAATTCATCTTTTGGACCATTGTGGTTACTTGCATTCCTCCTGTGTTTTCTTCCCAATATTTTGAACCCAACAGTTCCTTGTTCATTTTCTCAAATGTGTCTTTTGAAGCCCACTTAGTCTGCCCCTGGCCCGGGAAAAATTTGCCTTGAGAGATCTTGACAGAGGCATGTTCTTCCAGAAACATTGCTACCAGGATGAGTCAGGCACTCAAGGTCCTACTGCCACAGTAACATGGTGATTCATAGAAAGGTACTTAATGGCGTGTATGCAAAGTTTCCTTTGCTGTGAGAAATAATGAACATTTTGAACACACTCTCAGTTTTACATTGAAGTAAAGGGATAAAGATAAGCTTTTTCTGCAATTTTGATTTTTATAGGCTTGCAACTGTCCCCACATTTGTAGATCTATATGCATTAGCTTTGCATTTAATGGCTCATTGCAGCAGGATTTTCAAAAACCCATAAAATTCAAGACTGCCTAATTATCTGCAATCTTTATTTTAAGAGTAAAGTCACTCAAAGGCGGTGCACTGTCAGTAACAAAAGACTCTGTACTGTATATTAGATCAAATGATTTATTTATTTTTTTTGTAAATCAATCAAAGGCTTCAACAAATGCACAAATAATTGAAATTTATTCAAATGAACAATTAAAGCCAGCAGTGCAATTTCAGTTTTAGAACAGCACAAAGTAATGCCTTTCTCTGTTTCTGTCAACATTGGACACAGCTGTCTTGTTTGAATAACCTTATTGGAATTGTCAAAGTGCCCATGGGCTTGGTGTTTTAGTTTGAGCTCCACATGGTTTCCAGATGATTGACCCGTACAGTGTGAGCAGAAAAGTTAAAGGTTCTGGCTGTGCAGAAAAGTCGAGGAGGGACAACACACCATACATGTTCAATAAAATTCTTTCAGACAACAACTGGTGCACTGACAAAAATTTCCAAGCGAAATTTCCATGAGTACTTTCAGTTTCATTGCAGCAGTATTTAGAGGTAAACCTCTTAGAGTAATTGGATTACAGGTGGAATGAAGGAAGACAGGCTCCTATCAAAGCCATTGTTAAGTAAAGGTTGGGGATGTTGGGGATGAATGCATGTACCATTAAACCATTATTTGTTTAGTTAATGGGCAGCCTTCACCCTGAAATCTCTTTGAATCAATCAGTAAAAGTACTTTGGTCAGCCCCAGGAACATAAAATAAGCCTAAAACTAAATTCTTTTTCTTAAATCATGAGATCTAGTCCTTGCTGTGCTACAAGAGGGAATGCTTTAGTGAGATGATCAATAAGGGTAGGCTGTATCAGTTCGAGTACATTGAAAAGAAAGAAACACAGAGGCTTGGGAATCAAAACTAACCGAACACAATGTTTTATTTGCAAACGACATTAAAAGAGAATTTTTGATATCTGTACTCACACAACTGGCTATAGAGAGTCTGAATCCTCAGTTACTATAGTCCACATAACAGAATATTGAGAGCTGAGAATTGCTTTCAAGTAACTAAAACTTTTCAGACCCAAGATTTTATCAAAACAGGCAAGGAGTTCTGAATCATCATAGAGACAGGGTATTGTCGTGGTTTTATTTTTTTATAGATCGTTATTGCCGTATGTATAAATGGGACAAAAGGAAAAAAGCCATTTAAAAATGCATAGTTTGTGTGGATCCAGATTTAGTCGAGCATTACAGCGAAACACTGCTGGATACTCCTGCTGTAAGTGAAATCTTTTAACATTACCTCACAGTGAGAACATGCAGGCTGCAAGAACGTCAGCGTGGATCAAAGTCAGCAGATCTATGTCTCACAGTGCAGGGAGACTTCATCCCCTTAGTTTGTGCAGGTATCTTCACACAAACAGAATTTAGGATTGCCTATTCTTTTGCTCTTTCAATACTGTCTTTTCCATCAATCTGAGTGTAGAAAGTGTTCAAAGTGCTCATTGATTGGTTCTATCAAAGGGAATTCCTCACATAAGGGAACATAAATAATAGAAAGGTGTGCAATGCATGGGCGGAAGAAATGGGAACTTTCCTCTGTGTCCAATTATTGTTTTAGCTGACTTCAGCTAAGGCCAGGTTCACACAATCAAGATAACAAGGTGTTCAGTGGAAAAAAAGGGACAGCTATGGCGCACAAAGGGAAACAGTCGCAGTAACAATAGACTGTAGACAACAATAAACTTTAGTTACAGCATATATGGATTCCCCCCCCCGCATATGGCTAAGGAGCTGAACAATTAATAAAATGATAGATTTCTGAGAATAAGCATTTATCACAGTTGTTACAGTAAATTAAATTGTGAGAAGCATCAAAGAAATAATAAATAAGATGTAATTGATATTCTGCACATGTCTCACCTCCAAAAATAGACAGATTATCATCTACTCTGGTCCCATGTAGTAAACCACAGCCATGAACACGAACAGCAATAAGGCAAATTTGCATAAAGTACATAATTTACATAAGCTATTGTACTGGCTTTTTAGTTGAAGTCACATTTTGTGCAATCTAAATAGGACCTTCTTTTGCTTACTTTGGGTTGTTGTGTTTATTTTAAATTGCAGGGACATTAGAAAGACTATCACAACATAAAACTCCAGAGCCATTATACAAACTCTAATTGGGCACTATAAGGCTTTCATAGCAGTTGTGCTATAATAAAGATAAACCTTACTTATAAAATGGGAATTAGCTATAAAGTAGGTAAAGTAAAAAGAAATCAAAAACTTTTCACCAGCATATTCTTTTACATTCAAGTCCACATATTCGAGTAGACCCTGGCCTTGAACAGTTATGATCCACATATGTGATTGAGGTAAAGAAGACCTCTTGCCAGGCAATCAATTTTCAATAAAGTGACAGAGTATCTCTAGTTCTTATACTGCGCACACAAACAAAACACGTGAACATTATAACCTTGATTATATATTTGCTGCTCTGGTTTTAGTGATGATGCTTCAATCCAGAATTGACGAACTCTAACTGTCACTCAGCAGCCACTTAGGTAAGTACACCTATTGAATAGCACACTTATTGCTTAATTCTACAAATATCTAATTAGCGAAACACATGACAGCAACCCAGAGCTCCTGAAATTCAAACTGAGCATTAAAATTGGGAAAGAAAGGTGATTTAAGTGACATTTCAGAAACTGCTGATCTACTGGGATTTTCCCACACAGCCATGTCTAGGCTTTCCAGAGAATGGCCTGAAAAAGATAAAGTATCCAGTGAACAGCAGTTCTCTTGTTGATGGCAGAGGTCAAAGGAGACTGGCCAGACTGCTCTGAGCTGCTAAGAAGCAGTAACTTAAATAACCACTTTTTACAACCAAGGTATGCAGAATAGTGTCTCTGAATGCACAAAAGGTCAAACCTCAGTCAGTCAGTCTTTCAGAGTTTCTGGTGTCCTGCAGCACCGGAAGACCAAACTGAGGCTACAATTAGCAGGAGGCTCACTAAAAAACAGAACACCAGAAGACTGCCTGGTATGAAGACTTTAAATTTTTGAAGGCAGAAGTGAGAAATTGAGAGTAAATAGTAGGGTGAGAATTTGGTGTAAACAACAGGAAAGCATAGATTCATCCTGCTTTACATCAGGCTGCTGCTGCTGGAGTAATAGTGTGGGGGACATTTTATTGGCACACTTTGGGTACAATTAATTTAAACTCCACAGCCTACCTTAGTGTTGGCGCAGACCATTTTCATCTCTTTATGACCCAGGGGTGTAATTTCCAGGGGGTTAGGGGTTATGACCCCCCCCCCCCCAATAATCAGACCCAACCAATATAATCCCCCCAATAAAATTATGAATTATCTATAGGCTCTTGATTTTCTTTACTCATTTCTGTTATTACCAGCAAAATAGTTGCATGTTTAATCATCTATTTACCTATACCTATCTATATTTATTTTATTTAGACAGAGATCTTGACCTCCCCAATGTTAAACACAAAGTTACGCCGATGTTATGACCACAATGTACACATCTTCTGATGGATGCTTCAAGCAGGATAACAGACAATGTTACTGGTTTCCTGAATATTACAATGAGTTCACTGCACTGAAATAGCCTCCACAGTCAACAGATCCAGCAGAGCACCTTTGGGATGTGGTGGAAAGGGAGATTTGCATGGATGGGCAGCCAACAAATCTGCAGCAACCGTATGATATTATGTCAACATGGACCAAAATCTCAGAGGAATGTTTCCAGCACCTTGTTGAATCTGTGCCCTGGCAAATTCTGAAGCTCTGAAGGCAAAAGGGATTGCACATACTAGCAAGATATACTGTACCTAATAAAGTGTCTCATGAATGTAAGTAATATTTATATGTAAAGATATACTTTATATGTCAGTTATAATTATTATAATTATGTTAACATATGTGTAAATGTTTTTTACTGTATTTTTTCCAAATGTTGTTTTAAGAAGCAATTATTGAGCACTGGTGATTATTGCACACAGAGAAATCAAATCAAATGCATGTTATATGCAATCAATGCATGCAATAAAATGCATGTTAGAATTGTGTAATTAATGGAAGACCAAATCAATTTCATGTTTGTATTTCATGTATTGGTTTACTTTCTTTACTGTACTTTCTCGTTTACATTATGCTGCCTTTTACTTTACCACAAACCGAAAAGAACATTGATCTCATACATATTCCTGCCCTAATGTGGTTCACACACAAATGTGTTCATGTTCTCAAATCCACTTCCACTTTGTGAATAAGACACATTACAATGTCAAGTCCCGTAAATTTTACAAGCCATAACTTATGCATAGAAATAGCCATCTGGATTTTTATTTTTATTTATTTATTTTTTGCAAACCCATGCTTTATAAATTAGGTCTCATGAGATGCCAACATTGCTTGGATGAGGAAAGACATGCATACACATGCAAATGTAAACATGCAGATGGATTGCACATGTGAAAGGATTAATCATTAATGATGCGATCAGGGTGTAGTTTCCTTTTTATTTGTGCATACCTGCTTTTTGACAGACTCACAACCTTGAGAAATTCTTTTTATAATTGCTTATTGCTGCTTACAGGAACAACACAGTCAGTCCTCAGATGAATAGATGAAAGTTAATGTTGACACTGTGCTTGGGTGTAATGGTGTGTCTGTCATGTTTTCTCATATGCGGCACATGCAACTTCACCCTTAGTTTGAGGATTAAAAGTTTGCAGAAGTAAACAAGTCAATGAGCTGAATAAACTGGTGTTCTAGAACGCAAAAATCAAATTCCTCATACTTTAAAGGAAAGCAAAACAAAAGAAAAAGCAAAAAAAAAAAAAAAGTTTGACTCATTCCAGTTGAAGAAATTCTGGTGCCAACACTGTCACCACATTTGCTAAAATTCTACATTGTTGTCAAGGAAACCAAATGACTTCAGCTCATAATCCTCAAGCTAGTGTGCCCCATTGTGTCATATCATGTCACTCTCCAGCAGCACACATCCACATAGAGCAACGTTTCTATTTAAAATGTAAGAGTGAGCAAACAACTGTTTATTTATCACATTCATTTATCTTTAAGGAGCAAGTCTGCACTATCAAAGTCCATCTTGATACAACTTTTTCCACTTGGTGAAATCTTAATAACATCTGGAAAATTATTTTCAGCTTACAGTTTCGAGACCCTATCTAATGCTCACTTGGACTGCACATTTTTGTGAATTTGCTCCAACATAAGGTTTAAATAACTTTTATGGTAAAATGGCAAATAGCCTGTATTTGTATAGCGCTTTACACAACCAGTCATCCACACACAGGTGATGGCAAGCTACATTGTAACCACAGCCACCCTGGGGCACACTGACAGAGGCGAGGCAGCCGGACACTGGCGCCACCGGGCCCTCTGACCACCACCAGTAGGCAACGGGTGAAGTGTCTTGCCCAAGGACACAACAACTGAGACTGTCTAAGCTGGGGCTCGAACCAGCAACCTTCACAATTACAAGGCGAACTCCCAACTCTTGAGCCACGATCACCCCAGCTCACAGCTTATCCTTGCACTATGCACTTGCAACACTACTGCTTCATTTATGGCTCATTGGCTCGTTACTAAGTGCCCAAACAATCAGCATCTCTGGCTCATCCCACAAGAACACTTGAACAAATGTCATGTTGATTCATGTAATGGATACACTGCTAACGCTGCAGGATCGTGCTACTAATATACAAGACAGATACAAGCTGAAACTTTTCAGGAGACATTAAATGCTTTTCATTTATCTTCAACCTTACATTCTGCTCATATTTCATGCCTTCACAGTAAAGTCTGGGGAAATTCTGATCTGGGACAAGAATTCCCTTATAATAAAAGTCTATATGAAATTTTGAAATGCAGATTAAAAATGTATAAATAGCCTATGTGCAATCAATAAATGGATGATTAACTATTAATTAATTTTTCAGAGAGCAAGGGGAGTATTTATTTTGTATTTTGTTTACTAGTATAACCCCATCCCCCAGCTTATCTTAGAATAAATTTGGTTAAATTTTGTATTATTTAGTCATATTGCAGGTGACTAAATAATATAAGGTGGAAAACTTCTATTTCAGGGCCACCTCTCACCTCTGCATGACCTCTGCTCCGTTTGTGCTCCATGTACGGTCAGTCTTATGGCCGCGTTCACATAGAATTTGGTATGTACTGCGCTGCATGCTAGGCTGAGCAAATGACCAAATTTTGCATTGTGCTAGTGTTCTCTCGGTCCTATATCATCTACAGGTATTATGTCACCCGCTTGTGGTCTTTATGTGTACTATATCTGTCCAGTCTCGGTCATTCTTCATGTCTGTTGGTTGCAAAAACATATATCACGGTGTGCATGTGCTTGCTCAGTGCAGTGACAAACTTTTTATATCTGACGCAAGCCACAGGAAATAATGGGTTTCAAAGTGCAGTGATGCCCTTGTTACACTGTATGTGAAGGGCCCTTGTGCTGACTTACTTTTTCACAGTTCTGAGTTTCCCCCATGGTCCCTTAAGGAGCAGCAGGTGCCTGTCTCTGCACAAACCTGGGCAAATGCAGTGAGAACTCTATCTACTATCCCATTAAAAAATAGACACAGGCATGGTAGTGTCACAGTTTCAAAATTCCCCCTAAATCACAATTTGCCTTGATTTAAGGCACACAAAGTATTTAAAGTTTTGCTTAGTTTGGGTTTTTACGAACATTATTAAACTTAAAATAAATAATAATAAAATTTGACCTGAAAAGTATGTAAGGATTAAATAAGAAATAAACCTAAAAATGTAACAGTAATCCATCAGCAGAACTTTTTGTGCAAGGAGGAACAGGATGAGTGCTGCCAGAGCCATACAAAATGACCTCCAGCAGGCCACTGCTGTGAATGTCTCTGACCAAATAATCAGAAACACACTTCATGTGGGTGGCCTGAGGGCCTGATGTCTTCTAATGGGACCTTTGCTCATTGCCTGATTGGTGTTTGCCATAGAACACCAGAATTGGCATGTCCACCCCTGGCGTCGTGTGCTTTTTACAGATGAGATGAGTTTCACCCTGAACATGTGACAGACGTGAACGTGTCTGGAGAAGCTGTAGAGATCATTATGTTGCCTGTACCATCATTCAGCATGACCGGTTTGGGTCAGTGACGGTCTGGGAAGGCATATCCCTGGAGGGATGCACAGACCTCTACAGGCTAGGCAACAGCACCCTGACTGCCTTGGGCTCTGCAGACCCTGGGTTTCTCCTGGTGCACAACAATGCCTCATGTGGCAAAAGTATGCAGGAAGTTCCCGGAGTTTGAAGAAACAGAAAGCATTGACTGTTCCACATGCTTGCCTGCACTAAATCCAACAGAAGACCTCTGGGACACTATGTTTCGATCCATCTGATGACCCCAGGTTGCACCTCAGACTGTCCAGTGATGCCCTGATCCAGACCTGCGAGGAGATCACTAGGACACCATCTGCCCTCTCAATAGGAACATATCGCGACAATGTCAAGCATGCATATAAACATATGGGGGCCATACAAACTACTGAGTTGCTGCAATTCAATTTTAGTGAAATGGACTAGCCTGCCGCATCATTTTTCACTTTGTCCTTTTTGCAGGAGAACTGAAAAAATCTTTGGAGGTTCTTTACGGGATTCTTTTGGTCCCATGATTTTGGCCTTTTAATGTCCCTAGTAGTAGATTATTAAGATTTTGATTCCGGATTCTCCCCCTGCTGTAAACTAAGTGTGTGGATTTTATGTTTCAACTTTGATTTTGACATTGCCTCAAGATGTTGTTATCATTATTTTTTAAGACTAAATTTATAGTTGCAGTTGCTATGACAAAGTAATTCCTTGTTGATCTCATAACTCCATAGCAATCATGCAAGGTCTGAAGGGGCCTTCAGAGAGGAACATGAAAACAATTTCTCTATGAGTAATGTTCTTCCATCTACAGTATCAATTTTTAATGAAACAAGTAGAAGATGTTAAGCTTAGACGCCAGTATTTGACACGTTTATCCCACGACAAAGTGGAACAAAGTGCGATCTAATCAGATTGTATCTCACTCACTTACTGCCCCTACATCATATTACATTCTTCAGATGTTCTTCCACATTTTATGGATATTGCCAGTGGATAGCTAACCTAATGCGTACTGCCTCTAAAGCTATGATGGTTTACAAAGCTACACTGAGAATTTATGTTTGAATAGTCGGCAGAAGTGTAACAAATCTTTGCTTTTCCATGTGTGACAGCTTAAGGGGCACAATCATTATCTGCAACGTTCCCTTTAACTGACAAAGAATCTGTAGCTGCCCTGAGTATAATGGAAATCAGTTTTAGGAACAGGGATAATGGTGGGGTGCTGCCTGATGGAAAATAAATAAATAAATTCCAAGTTCATCATGCAAATTCATCCTCCCAACCGTGGCACATTCTTCAAACAGACACCTCCTCTGGAGAGAGGGAGACACAGTCTGATAAAGAGACAAATGAGCTAGTGATCTCCATACCAACCTCCTTCCTAGTGTGCTCTTTCCTCCTTGTGTGTATAAGTGAGTGTGCGTGTACGTGTGAGTGAGCGAGTGACAGAGGGGAGGTGTGGGAGATGGCGGCTTCAATGACCTTTGCGGTAATGACAAGCATGTCCAGGAACAAGACTGTGCATGTGGGTTTTATTTACTCTAAGTGATTACTGATTGCTGCTGTATAGGAAGGCAGGCTCATAAAAACTCACACCTCTTCAAGAATCCCTCTGCCTCTATCTCGTGTCACTGCAGCAGGAACCCTAATTATATAATTGCACAATAATTATACATAATTATATGATGGTATACAGCACAATAGAACAGATTCTGTTATTGTGAACCAAATCTTTTGCGTCAGTAACAAGAAGATATTTATCTTGGGCTGCAATTAGCAATTATTTTTCATTATCAATCTAAAGATTGATTATTTCTTCAATTAAATTATTATTCATTTAGTCTATAAAATAATCTAAAGGTAATCAAGATCAAGAAAAACGATACTCTTATTTTGCCACCCATCCATCCATCCATCCATTAATCCATCCATCCATCCTACTGAATAGATGGATGGTTGGATTTCTGTCTAACATGTTTCCTCCTTTCCTTTCCTCGTCTTTCCTTCCCTCTCTTCTCCTCAGATAATGTATTCAGATATTCCAACAAGGTGATAACAAAATTGCCTGACATTTCCAGATTTATTGCTGTATTTTCTTATTATCGCCAAAGAAATACACAGAGATTCTGTCCCATAAATCATATTGAGAGAGCACTGCAGACACTATTGTGTTTAGCCCATTGCTACCATTTTTGGATTAGAAATAAATTGCTGGCTCATTTTCGCAAATGGAAACGAAAACCCACTGCTAGAGCCACAGCGTGACTTTCTCAACAAAGTGTTTATCAATGGATGGATTTCTTGAGTGTTGCTGCTACGTGAGGATCAATTACTATTAGCCCTTACTGGTTTTGACAATGGACTTAGATGCTCCTGCTTCTCGTAATATTTGTTTCCTCTCTTCTCTGTCCCTGGAATTTCTCAAGTGGCTTGTGCTAGTGTTAGATTAGAATAAGATCAATTCTTGAAAGAAAACTGCACTAATGAAATTTAAAAGAATTTATGCACATTTGCCTTGACAAGTGGTGACAGACATTCATGATTTATGGTCCAAGTCTTGCAATTTTCAAAGCCATATAGCTGATGTTTTATATAGGAGCCTCTTTCCCTTTACCCATTGAGGATGCATAATAATACACTGTGCACAATAAAAAACATGAATAAGTCTTTAAGGTAATTCTAGATTTTTAATTATCATTATTTCACTGACACTACTTTGTTTGCTAACATAGTTGTGCGGATTCAGTTCTTGTTGTAGTTATTTTGTACAGTATGATAATGATAACATTGCTCTAGCAGAGACCTTACATGCTATACACAAGGTGTCATTCTTGGTGTTAGAAAACAGATTTAGACTCGATTGGGCTGTGACCTTTCCCAGCACTGTTGAGGGCAAAGGATCTGACACAGTCTTTTTTAATATTTATGGGCTTTTTGATGCCACACAAGGTCGAAGCAGATGTTCTTCCTACACTTCCTAGATAGTTCAAACCTTTGAATCTGCGAAGATGTTTTTCTGTTTAGAAATCACTTTTTCATGCTCAAAGTCAGCACATCAATGGGAAGGGTACTGAAGGGTACTGGGTTTTAGGCAGTCTACTTTCAACTCAGGGGACAAGAATGCTGGCTCTAAGTTTAGGATCTGCCTGTCTGGTTGCTTTGCTATCAGCAGCTTACATTTTTATATTACCATTTCTGTAAGGTTAAAAGCTTTTGTGCTTTTTCGACCATGGGCTTAGTGATAGACCGATGATACTTCCTCAGTTTTATCTTTGTTGGAAGTGCTACTGAAACTAATCCTCAAAGTGAGGCATTTTAGTGACATAGCCCTCTGCTAAGAGATGAAATTACCCTTGTTTTTGTTACAATTTATGGACAGCTGTTAAACAGTTATTTTAGCAATTAATATACCTGTTTACCAACTGCACACGCTCACATCACAACAGTTGCTGGATGAGAGATTTATAACCACAGTGACAACTCTGTAAGGAAGAACAGTGCAGGATGACTGTACACTCACTATATGTGTGAATTATTTTTCACACTGCAGACAGTCATAAATTTAGCATATAAAATTATAAGGTATTTCACAATTGCTTGAGTTGTTGCAGTGAGTCAACAAATGGTTCTAATAGAAATATCAAATGAAACATTCTTATCATTTGTAAAGCCATACCAGGGGTTTGATGTGTCCACATATAACAACATTTCATAGAAATAAACATATAAACATACATTTTCTAGGCTGTATAAAGCAGTGCTTCTTATGCAGCTACAGTAGCTATCAAGCCATGATATTACCTCAAGGAGCACTTGAATGAGTCCCACAGTAAACATAACTAGCTTAAGTTTTAAATGTATTCTGTCAAACAAGGCTACGGTTCAGGGACTCGAGTACATACCCTGCCTTTACTGAACAGCATCAAGGTAACATTGCCGAAGGGAATGGTTTTTAAAATTTCCCAGGTAATTTATTTCAGATTCTTTTTTACAGGATTAGTGTCCAGAAATTTGACACTTTTATTTAATTTCACTTCAAACTATGTGGTATGGTGGCACTTTTCCCATGGTGCTCTTTCTGATTGATTTGATAGATTTAGCCAGTGGTGGGTGAGTTTCATGTAATGCTACATTATATGGACAAATGCAGATCTTTTCAGGCCCACTGCCACAGATATATTAAGTCAGGCAACTGGATGCAGTTTGCCTTTACAGTACAAACACTTGTGAAAGAAGGAGTCATTGTAATGAGCGCACTGAATTTGAGAGTGGTACTGTAATAGGATGCCACAGTTACAATAAGTAAGTTTGTGATATTTCTTCCCTTATAGATATTCCATAAGATATTATTGCAAAGCGGAAGCTTTTAGGAGCCACAGCAACTCAGCCACAAAACGGTGACGTGATGAGGCACACAGTGCATTAAAGTCGCCAACACTCTGCTGACTCAATAACTGCAAAGTTTCATACATCCTCTGGCAGTAACATCAACACGAAAACTATGTTACGGGAGCTTCAATGCATGGGTTTCCATGGCCGAGGAGCTTCTGTAGATGACCCAGTATTTTAGTCAACAAACTGCATAACACACACTTAACATAAAACTTAAATTCTTCTCTATAAAGTTTTTTTTATATCAAGGTTTCAAACTGAAAACAAGTACTCCATTATTTATTATAATTTCAATAAATAATTGCATATTTTTAGGTTTTGGCTTTGTCTTTTCTTCAGTCATTTAAAAAAACATGTTGTGAATTAATAAAAAAGTTTTTTATGACATAAAAAAAAACCAAAAAGTAATTCTCAGTTGATGCTCTACTAAATACAGTGTAGTGTTTTACACAACCACATAATCCAGAAAATAAGGTAAGGGGTCTGTAAGAAACTTAGTGTCTGCATTCATTTACTATACATGGTTTGTTTGTAGTAATTTCACAGCAAACACCACTCTCATTAAGTGTTTTTTTTCTATTAAGCTTGCAGCTGGGTTTCATATGCCTGAACAAACACAACCGTATCACAACCATCCATCTACACAAAACACTGTGGTCTAAATGTTTTTTTCTTTTTGCTGAAAGATAAAATGTAACATCTGTTTCAGCAGCTAAGGGAATCCATTGTGTCCACATCCATATCAGACTCTGACATAGTTTAGTTGCCACAGGTTGCAACCTAATGGCAAGGTGCCACAGCAAATTAATTCAAACTAGTTTATTTTTCCTTTTTTAGAAGATAGACCATGTGGTAGCAAAGCTGGTTAGTCAATATTTCATTCTCATGTTGCTGCAGTAGTTTAAATCCAGCAGTCTAGTAACTATTGAATATAGTGGAATGGACTTTTCTAATCTCCTCCAGTTCTATGAAAAGATGGTAAATGGTAAATGGCCTGTATTTATATAGCGCTTTACTAGTCCCTAAGGACCCCAAAGCGCTTTACATATCCAGACATCCACCCATTCATACACACATTCACACAGAAAACAAAGGAGATTACTATTCTTTAACTTTGGAATAATGAGTGATAACACTACAAACAAATATGCTTACAGGGGAAAAGGCTAGCCTAGCTTTCAAACATTTCCATGTTTAAGGGGTACCTGTTTTAGTATTTTTTTGGCATTTGATGAAAGACAATCAGATAAGACTTTCAATCCAAAAACAATAACATCTTGTAAAACGTCCATTACCCATCTGTCTTCTTAGGCTTAACCAATTCAGGGTTATGGAGATGGAGGGTGGTGGTATGGTAAGTCCATAATAAGTGTGGTAGACCCTGGGCGGGTTGCTATTCTATCTCAGAGCTGGCACAGTGAGAAAGACAACCATTCACGCTCAGATTTACCTCGATTTCCAATTTTGAACCAGTTAGCTTTACATGCATGTCTTCAGACTGTGAAAGGAAGCCAGAGTACCAGGGCACAGCAAGCAAACTCCACACAAAAGGGTCCCAGCCAGCTAGTTGATTCAAACCAAGGACCTTCTTGCTGTTAAGTGGCAGCACTAACCACTGTGCCAGCCTCCTGTAAAGCAATGAATGGTAATTTTTTAATACTTCTCCTGCAGAATGACAATATAATATAATCCCCACATTTCTTTATATTAACCTGAAAATATGCTGGGTGTAGGCTGTAGCATCATATCTGGCTAGAGTAATTAACAGCACCCCCCCACAGGCAGGGAGGAACAAATACAATATTAAGCAATGCAAATTATGTCCTGACTCATAATACTGATATTGTTCTGTCATCTAATCTTGGTCAAAGGTTTGTCCCAATGCTGTAAGTTTGTGATCTGATTTACCACGATGGTTAAGAAATATAAATTTTGATAACAGCCTTTCAGTTTGTGGAAGGATACAGTTGTGTTATGTTCAGTCCAGCGCCTGCTCAATCATGATTGGTCAGCAGAACTCAGTAGAAAGTTTCCAGTACGAGAAATCTTCCTTGCTTACAGATTCAACACATTAATTTTGTTTGTTTATAGACATTACTTCTAAGCTAACATGGCAGCTGTAGCCCATTAAATTTGATGTGCCACATTTTTATGACCTGCTTCTTTAAAAGTCCACAGTCCACAGTTCAAAATTGTTATGTTGCTCTTGTTTAAATTGTTGATATTACTTTCACAAAAGTTTAGCTGTGTGCAAGTAGCGCTGAAGTTTGTTGGAGGTAACTGAGAAACACTCATTCCTCCTGTGATTATACTTTAGCTGCTTCTTTAACTTATAAACAATTTTTGGTAGAATACAAATTGCTGATAGCGCAAATAGATAACAGTAACAATTTCTTTTATTTTGGCCTGTTGTTGCGATATTATCATCGCTATACCAAGTGACTGTGACCTTACTGTTATTTTCACCTTACTGTTATTTTTAACATGGAAAGTAATGATTAGCAAAGAGCTATAATGAGAGGCTGCTTCCTGGATGTTTTTGTACACTCAGAGAATGTGGATTTTTTCCCCCTTTTTTCCCCAGTGAGGTTTAGCAAATTTTGAAAATTCAGAGTCAAACACCACTGTGACCAAATCATTTCTCACAGTTCTGCTCTCAGCAAGAAAATACTCACTGTAGCGTCTAGGGGAAACAGCACAACACCAGCAGGCTGAGGTGCACAACACAGCAAGTATGGTTGCTGGCTTATTTTAGCTGAAGATTGATCAGTTTCATGAAATTCAAGGTTAAACTTAAGGACAGGAGCAAGGTGGAAATTATTCATTTGCACCTCCAAAATGCAGACTTTTAGATTTGATCTATTTTACTCATATTTTGTTACAACCCATAATCTGTTTTAAACATGTGCTTTTATTAACAGGTAAAACAAAGAACCATGCAACAAGAGATCTTGGAAAATATTTGTTGTGATTCAATATTAGAAGCCTGACATGAACTTCCTGTTTTTATGCAGGAAACTATCAAATTAATGAGAGTCATACTGTATGTATACTATATCATATATATCATTATGTGAAGGTCAAACATTTCTCTGAGAGAGCAGCCCTGTCTGGAGAGATAAAGTCTAATTATTTTTGATTTATGCTGCCTTGCTAAGCAGGATGCATACAAATTCTGAAGAAACGATACAACGCCCTGTTTAAATTGTTAGGATGCTGAAATGTCTTTACAATGAGTACAGCATTTGAGCAGAAGGAGAAGTGGAAGTGACTAGGGTGCATATGCCCAAAAAGAGAAAAGTGTTGGACTGAATATAATGACTATCACAAATTGTTCCCACGAAATGGGTGTTAGAGCATTCATGGTTGGATTCCTTTCTTTAAAGAAACAAATTGTTCCACTGTTATTCAGATGATGGTTGACGAACACAAGTAGAGAAGTATTTGTTTGTGTCTGAGGGAATTTTAAAGGTACCATTGCCTATTTATAAGACACGACACGACAGCCATTTGCAAGCCTTGTTCTCTTGAATAATGTGTTATTGAAATGGGCCTCATTCACCTCTCAGTGGTATTCATTCATTTGACTTCACTTTTTTGACCCTGTGGTTTAAAACAATGGAATACTGAGGGAATATCACGACAGATCACAATTTACATCCTAAGTTCAGAGAGGCACTTATCGTAAATTCGAATTTCTTCCATCAGTCTCTGTCAGACGGTCTCTCTCTCTCTCTGAAGTTTCTCCCACAACTCACTCCCCCACCCCCCTAATCTCAGCTTGACTCTCTGCTGAAACCACACCAGAAGGAGACCCGAGAACTGCAGTCATGATACATCTGTCTTCATTAAGAAAATATCTGGGAATAATTACATGTTTTGGCCATTAACAAGGGTTACCAGACTGCAGTGCAGATTATACAATTACTTTTGATGTAGAAAACACATTAGCCAACAGTGTGTTGTCAAAAGATTTTGATCTAAATACCTGGGGGATTACAAATCACTGATGCCTCTTTATTTCTCTTGCACATTTCTCTGAGTGAACGTACAGTGGTGTTTAAACTAAATACAGTTGTAACATGAGCATAAATAAAGCACACAAGATAGCAGATTACTGCTACAGCTGAGTATTTGTGGGAAAGTTTGTAATTATCATTTGTGACTCAGGGCGTGCTTATGATCTGGCACTAAGAGCGCTCAAGCATGCCAAGCTTGACTGTGCAAATTTAACCATAAATCCATTTGTTTACTCTGAAAATCACATTGCAGCAAGTGATTATTCAATCAAGTCAGTGTATAATTTGAAAAATCAGTCCACTCAAAAAATCCTGGCCTCTCTACTGAGAGCTTGCTTCCTCGTTACCGGACTGCTTGAAATGCAGTTCAGAGTCAAGCAATGGAGCACATAATGCAGGAAAAAGGAAATTATTTGGATTCTAGACATCCCAAAAGCAACGCTCATGAGGAGTGTGAGACCTCTATTCACACATCAGCAGCCGAGGCTGCTGCAGCTTTAAACAGTGAGGACAATTTATGTGAAGTTTCAAAAACTGGAGTCACAGAGTCGCTCTGTTGTCAACTCCCATGGCGTGAGATATATTAACTCCCTTCCATGCAGAGATACTAAAAACTGGGAGAAGTCAAACGTAGCACATGCATTGTGGTGTCCTTAAAATGTAGCATATGTTCAAATGACAGTAAACAATGGAAGTTGTGTGTGAAAAGGGAGAGAATTAGTTCCTGCATTAAGTGAGACATTCAAGAAGACAACCATATCCCATAATAGTTATCCACAGCATCACTCTGTAAGCATTTAGAGTACATTTTGGATTGTTCTGCCCATGAAAACCCAGTCTTTGTGTGTTTATAGTGGCAATGAACGACATCAAGCTTAATGTAATTGATACAAATTTGTACCACTGCAAAAATCATGAAAAGTACTTAAACAGCTTTTATTTTGGTTTATTTTAGTGTAAATGTGTGATTGCCAGCTATCAGTGCTCGCCTTTTTCACAAACGCGTCTCATGTAGTAATCAGTGTCACCACTGAAAACATATTTTCTCATCCAAAAGATGGTGCTTTACAAAAGTCTATGACCGGGTGTGTTTTCCTGGGTTATTTTTCATCCTTTGAAAACTATTTAATACTCGGGTGCATGCCATGGTGCAAGATGAATCTTATCAAATTCTGAAGCATTATGACTAATAGCTGGGTTGATCTAATGAGGAAGAAAAAAAACAGAGCAAAACAAAACAGCAAGTTGTATTCATTAGTCCTCGGAGCATACTGTAATTGCGTTATAGATACATTAGGGGCAGCGTTCTTGGTTCTGGTGATGAAGTCCGCAGCTGCAGGAGACATTACTGAGAGGCTGAAGTAGTGTCTCTTAAAGTAGGCTGTTTTCAGCAATGCATCTGTTTCCATGATGTCAGACAGTGTTTAAGTTTAGCCCAATACTATGTGAAGTGATCCACATTTCCACCGGTCATTTTGCATTGTACATACCTTACTAAAGTTCACATAGTCACATTCTAAAACATGGTGTGGTTATAGATATACTTCCAACAAGCTGATTTGTGACTGTCCTCCTTTGTGTGGAATAAAAAAAAAAATCTATAAAATGTTGGCAACATCTCCGCCAAGCAGCTTGAGAGTCTATTAAATGCAAAGCTCTATTAAGTAGTGCCATGAACCTTGATATAGACCTCCTTGAAGAACTCGCTGTGCAGTCCACAACAATAATGGAAAGTGTGAATCAGCCCCTTATCAATACAGTATAAACCGCAAACACTGCGGTTACAAAAATTAGAGTCGAAATGAAAAGACGCTTGCTTTGTGCAGCAAAAAGACACATTCACTAACGCTCAAATAACCCAAATCCCAAATCCCAAAGGAAAAAAAAAAATGTAATAACACGGCTCAGTAATGACACCTAAAAATTCGAAGAGAAACATCTTGGATGCTTACACGGGTAAGATGTGTCAAAACTGTCTGGATCAGACAGAATTATTATAATTTCTTGTTTATTTGTTCTTGTTTGAAAAGCAAAATATGTGGTAATAAGGGACAAATGTTGCTCTGAGTTTCAAAAATATATTCAGTTAGTCCTCTCCATGTCATGAAACCTCCTGTAAGGCTTTGAAGAGAAATAAATATTGTGTTGCTTGACAGCTTGTTTCCCTTGGTTCAAGGTATAAATGCTTATTTTCCTATTCAATTTTCTGTGCACCAATAGGGAACAGGGACAGCAAATGCCACAGATGTTTTCAATTTATATTTCAGGATCTCGCTTTATTGTGTTCACTGGTCCTTTATATTGTAATTTTTAGATAAATGCACAAGGTAATGTTTGAGGGGCAGTGCATGCATTGGCAATCTCGGTTTGCTTTATTAAATATCAGGAAAGCTATTGTTAGACACTGAAATTAATAATATTATGACTGCGCATTATGTTGAACTCTTGTAAACTGAAATCACATGTTAAAAATTGAACCAGTGGCTCATAGATTTGTTGACAGTGAAATGAAAGTACAGAGTTTTACCCCTCAACCTTTTAAGGAACATAAATAGGATTTAGTGAACCTTGTAAAAGAGAGAGAGAACAAAGAGGACAGCATCATCTGCATTTCCCTGTGCTAATACATAACAGTTTAAAGATTTAAGATCCTGACCATGAACACAAGGCTCGCAGTGTGAATTTTACCACTTTTGTTGCATGTAATTTGATCTCCATGATACTGATGACTCAAACCACAAAAAGTCACAAGAATATTTAAAAAAAAAAAAAAAACCCAAGAAGAAAACAGCTGTGCTGTTCAGTGTAACTTTTAGGAGTTCAATAAAATCAATCAACTAAAGCAGATTATAAAATAGATCTTGAGACAACTAGTAAAAAATAAATATACAAATTAGTCTGATATTTTCACTCTGATATCAGAACCTTTATATGAGCCTGTTACGAGTTAACAGGTTGGAGGATACGAGGCTAATGGTACTATAGGGTGTATGTGGATCTGTATTGTAAACAGGTCCAAGAACATGCGGGGCTTTAAAAATCAGTAGTAAAACTTGGAATTCAATTTAGTGTTTAAAGCAGAGGCAGTGCAGGAGGTAAGGACTGGGGTATTATGTTTTATGTTTATGCTCTCTTCTTTATGACGAGACAATAACCAACCAACAGCATTTGACATGCAAACAGGAAATGGTAAAATAAAAATTATAATGAGATTCAGTAATTAGGGGGATATTAGTATTTAAATTTAGTGACATCAAATTGAGTAAGGGTAGGGGGTGCTTTAAAAACCTTTTAAAAAAAACTACATGAATCAGTCTGTGCAGGCTGACTGTGCAGTCATCATGCACTACTATTAGGATCCATGCAACACATACGTTCACAATAATAACAAGATTTTTACCAGTTTAAATAGAATATCAACAAAACTTTTTTGGACAATTTACTAGGATCTCTGAAATAATTTTAAGGTAAGTAGCCAGAAGATGGCAGGTAACCATAACATGACTCTAAATAAATGTTAACAACGCTCTAAATCTGATTGCCATGTAGTGCAACCATTAGGAAACTTGCATCAGGAGTAAGTGAGGCATATCTTTACAAATGGAGATAAATTATTAAAAGAGAGGATAAAAAGCTAAACCAACTTTAAACTACTTTCAAGATTGTTTCTGGCAAATGCAATTTCCCCTTTTTTACTGAACATGGAAAGACTACAAGCAGACAAACAGAAACCACAAAGCTTCCAGTACCAAAAATCTGGTCCCAGTTATCTGTTTATACAGATTACTTCTGAGCCAACATGACAGCTGTAGCCTTCTAAATTTGACACACCAAATTTTTATGAGCTGCTTGTTTAGATTATCAAAGTCTGTGGTTTAAAGTGTTTACAATCTTAAATGATTGATATTACATTAATGAAAGTTTAATTGGAGGGAACGTTGCTCCTGAAACTGAGATATTCAAATGCAGAGCAGGAGCCTCACGCTGTTTGAGTTGTTTAACTTACCTGAGAAACACTCTTTTTTTTTTTTGTTTTGCAAGTGTACCGTGGTGTACAGTCTTCTACTAAAGTCTCCTTCTTCACCACATTAACAGTTCTTGCCAGAATGTAAACTGCAGCTGGCACACAAAACCAACATTAGCCAGGTTTTATTTTGGCCTGTTATCAAGTTACTGTTAACTTTTACAGTCTCCATGGAGGAAGTCGTTAAAGCCTGGCACTGTTCATGACACTTACAATTATAATAAGAATAATTTTTTTTTTTTTTTTACAAATACTTTTAAACAAAAAAATTCTTAAAAATTCCAAAAGCTTGTTATGATGCCATGAAAATCTGTACCATTAAAAAATGAACAAGGAAAGCCAAAGATAGCTGATATTTTAGGCCGTGAGTTGAGGCTTATGATTGCTTGCGTCTGTTGCCGGCTCTGTACGCTAAATTAAACAGATCATTCAGATTGAAAAAAATGTTGCCATGGAGAAATACTGTGATTACAGCATTTCCTCTGCAGCATTTTAACATAGGGACCTATGTTGCCCATAGGCTAATAATAAATACAAATACATGTACACGTGATGTGCATGATTTCATGTTCTCCTGAGTGATGGCTAAAGATGAAGACAGAAAGAGAGGAAAGAGTAATGAGTCAGGGGAATCAAAGTTGTACCATGCTGTGCTATTGTGCGTTGCATTAATAGGTCCCTAATTCCTCTTTCTTTCAGCGTGGGTGGGCACTAAACAGCATTTTCCAAGTAAGCTGTACGTGGTTGTTAGTCTTCAGGGAAGTGGAGGCATTAATAGAACCCCTGACCTGCATGGATTTCTATCTCTTAATGAAATACATTGTGCACACAGTAGGAGATGCACTCAGAGTGAAGTGCACCCTTCAGAGTAAAGTGCACCCTTTGGCCAGAACTAAACTTTTTTTTTTCTTTCTCCATTTACAGAATAGTCATTCACCAATGGCAGTTCGACAATAATAAAAAAATATATTATTTATTTCACTGAGATATTTCTGAAGCTTTTGTATGGTGAGTTTTTCCACCTTTGAGTAAGCAGGATTAAAAGCATGCTGTCAGAATATGGAACATGTAGTCATATGCTAACTGTGAGTCCTGCTAAAGGATGAAAAATTAATTGGTGTTCTGACTGCTTTATAAAAATAATTAAAACAGCAACACAGAAAAAGACTTGTGCTCCAGGCTTTATTCTAAGAAATCTTTGAGGTAGGTAACAAAATCTATAAATGAAAGGATAAACAGATAACAACATTGCATTAGTAAGAGCACTTTTATGACTGTTGTTAAAATATATGTCAAAATGTAAAAGGACTCCAAAGGTCACCCTACTTCTTAAAATTTGTTGCGACTATTCTGCAATAATATCCAAACTCCACAGTAGTTAAATAATCCACTTCAGGTTCTTCTTAAACAAAAGCCATTTCTTTAGCAGACATAGTTTTTGCTCTGCTTGTCTTTCTTGCTCTCTCACTCTCTCTCATATACAGAGATATACCTCTTATGAAAATAGCTCATGACACCCACTGGTTACTTTTTTTCTAGATAAAAATGTATTAGAAGAAATAATATAGCAAAGACAGCATATTCTTTTTTTCTTTCATATGTAAAATATATTTGCACTTTGTGCAGTAACCTAAGTTCAATATGACAATGCGCGTACTTCGACTGCTCATTTATTCACAAGGGGTCACCACAGCAGATTAATCTGCATATTTGACTTGGCACAGACTTTTCACCGGATGCAACGCTCCCTGGGATTTGGGTCTTCTCCAGGGTTTCAACTTGTTAGGCAAATGTGTTAACCACTACACTGTGGATATAGTGTATATGGAAAATGCCTTAATGATAGCTTACAGCTAATGTATCCACTGAGTAACCGCCAATTGGCTAACATTTGTGTACGTAGAGACTAGGTTGATTTTTAAAATAACATTTAATACTTCAGTGTCATTGAAACAAGAGCTTTGCTGACCTGTCAAGGTTTGTCAAAAAGTATTCTTCAGTGGTGTGAACATCAATAAATATTCAGCTGTTTGTGATGGAAGTGATTGTTTGCATGCCTGTCTGCAGATGTGTAATGTGAAAATGTGTGTTCAGCTAGATCAGGGGTCCCCAATCCCAGTCCATGCGGGCCGGTGTCCCTGCAGGTTTTAGATCTCACCCTGGGTCAACACGTCTGAATCACATGATTAGTTCATTACCAGGCCTCTGGAGATACTTCAAGACATGTTGAGGAGGTCATTTATCCATTTAAATCAGCTGTGATGGATCAAGGACACATCTAAAACCTGCAGGGACACCGGCCCTTGTGGACTGAGATTGGGGACCCCTGAGCTAGATGAAGATGGCACTGTTGGTGTAGATAATAATGGATCACATTTATATAGCACTTTTCTAGGGACCTTTAAAATTCCACTATTCATTCACTCTCACATTCACACACTGGTGGAGGCAAGCTACAGCTGTAGCCACAGCTGCCCTGGGGCAGACTGAATGAAGCGAGGCTGCCATATCGCGCCATCGGCCCCTCTGGCCAACACCAGTAGGGTAAAGTGTCTTGCCCAAGGACACAACGACCAGGACAGAGAGAGCAGGGGGATCGAACCGGCAGCTTCCCAATCCCCTGAGCCACGGTCGCCCATACAACTACAAATGAGTAACAAATTACAGGGAGTGCAGAATTATTAGGCAAGTTGTATTTTTGAGGAATAATTTTATTATTGAACAACAACCATGTTCTCAATGAAGCCAAAAAACTCATTAATATCAAAGCTGAATGTTTTTGGAAGTAGTTTTTAGTTTGTTTTTAGTTTTAGCTATTTTAGGGGGATATCTGTGTGTGCAGGTGACTATTACTGTGCATAATTATTAGGCAACTTAACAAAAAACAAATATATACCCATTTCAATTATTTATTTTTACCAGTGAAACCAATATAACATCTCCACATTCACAAATATACATTTCTGACATTCAAAAACAAAACAAAAACAAATCAGCGACCAATATAGCCACCTTTCTTTGCAAGGACACTCAAAAGCCTGCCATCCATGGATTCTGTCAGTGTTTTGATCTGTTCACCATCAACATTGCGTGCAGCAGCAACCACAGCCTCCCAGACACTGTTCAGAGAGGTGTACTGTTTTCCCTCCTTGTAAATCTCACATTTGATGATGGACCACAGGTTCTCAATGGGGTTCAGATCAGGTGAACAAGGAGGCCATGTCATTAGTTTTTCTTCTTTTATACCCTTTCTTGCCAGCCACGCTGTGGAGTACTTGGACGCGTGTGATGGAGCACTGTCCTGCATGAAAATCATGTTTTTCTTGAAGGATGCAGACTTCTTCCTGTACCACTGCTTGAAGAAGGTGTCTTCCAGAAACTGGCAGTAGGACTGGGAGTTGAGCTTGACTCCATCCTCAACCCGAAAAGGCCCCACAAGCTCATCTTTGATGATACCAGCCCAAACCAGTACTCCACCTCCACCTTGCTGGCGTCTGAGTCGGACTGGAGCTCTCTGCCCTTTACCAATCCAGCCACGGGCCCATCCATCTGGCCCATCAAGACTCACTCTCATTTCATCAGTCCATAAAACCTTAGAAAAATCAGTCTTGAGATATTTCTTGGCCCAGTCTTGACGTTTCAGCTTGTGTGTTTTGTTCAGTGGTGGTCGTCTTTCAGCCTTTCTTACCTTGGCCATGTCTCTGAGTATTGCACACCTTGTGCTTTTGGGCACTCCAGTGATGTTGCAGCTCTGAAATATGGCCAAACTGGTGGCATCAAGTGGCATCTTGGCAGCTGCACGCTTGACTTTTCTCAGTTCATGGGCAGTTATTTTGCGCCTTGGTTTTTCCACACGCTTTTTGCGACCCTGTTGACTATTTTGAATGAAACGCTTGATTGTTCGATGATCACGCTTCAGAAGCTTTGCAATTTTAAGACTGCTGCATCCCTCTGCAAGATAGCTCACTATTTTTGACTTTTCTGAGCCTGTCAAGTCCTTCTTTTGACCCATTTTGCCAAAGGAAAGGAAGTTGCCTAATAATTATGCACACCTGATATAGGGTGTTGATGTCATTAGACCACACCCCTTCTCATTACAGAGATGCACATCACCTAATATGCTTAATTGGTAGTAGGCTTTCGAGCCTATACAGCTTGGAGTAAGACAACATGCATGAAGAGGATGATGTGGACAAAATACTCATTTGCCTAATAATTCTGCACTCCCTGTAGATAGTAAATTTAAGTATTGTGCTGGAATTAATTTACAACATAAAGGACCTTAATGTGACTGTTGTTGTTACTTGGTGCTATATAAATACAAATGAAATGAATTTACTGTCTGCTAAGTGCTGGACTTGATTATCACTATCCAACAACTATAATATTAACTGTTGAAGAGACAGATAATCTACCCCTAGGTATACAGCAAGCAATTACCCTATTTTAATAGTAGTAAGAAGACTTTGGACTTAAAATTTGCCTCAAAAGTACATCAGTGCATCTTTATAGTTTTAAGAGACGCTTTTATTTTTAAATCTACATGTAAGGACTTCCTAATTCAGCCACATGTTACAGGAAAAAGTAAAAAGCACCCCTGCTCCCAAACAAAATAAAATAAATATGAATAAGACTTTAAGTCTACTGTTCTTCAGCTGGTCAGACCAAAATCTGTGTGGGTGCAGTAAAGCCTGTGTCCAATGTTGTCACATTGGCAGCGAGGCCTCCCAGACTCCCCGTCAACTGTATTTCATCATGTCCCCCCATGTGGGATAAAATGCACGATTACTATCCCCAGTGCTTATTTTTGGCCCTGACACTCCACCTCCATTAGATTACTGCACTGATATTATGTAGGCTGGAGGCCACACCAGTGAAATAGGAAGGTCACCTTGACTGATGTCTGAACAAAATAAATAAATAAATAAGTAAAAATATATGTACACCATGCTGTGTAAGATAATGGCCTGCTACTGGGCTAATTTCATCCTTAAAAATCCAGTGCTATGGAACAGCATGCCACTCTATTCTTCCATTTACTATGAAATCATGATACATGAATATTGCATTTCACTTTTCATTTTACATACTCTAGGTGGTATTAAAATTTGTCAGTGCCACTCTCCATGCCATGCCAGAAGCGAGGAATGGCTGTCATATCAAGTAGTTGTTTTTCATCAAGAGATACAAACATTAGACGTGCATGGACACCGACAGACAGATCAAGTTAAATAGATGGAAAGATTGACTGATTGATTGATGTACTTTCAGATGTTCTTGAAAGGACCTAGCATATCAAATGGCTAAAAATAAAAGAAATCCATAAGCACATTAAATTGCTTACCAGCAGTAATAAAACTGTGTCCTCAAGATCCGTTCCCTGAAAGAATGAAGTGCACATCTGCACAAAAGCTCCACAGACCCACAGTAATTAAATGGTTTTGCAGTTTCACTAGGTATGCCCCTGTGAAATGATGGTTTAAGATGATGCAATAAATGTCTTTTATTTCTTACACATGCCTACAGCCCCCAAGGTAGCTGCAGAAACACAAAAGGACAGCTGCTCTCTCTATATGCTGATCAATCATAATGGAGCCCCTTTTACTACGCAAAATGCCAGCCAGTACAAACAGGGCTCAGGCAGAGTCTGGAAGTTGTTCCAGGATTCGAAGAATTATTAGATAGCTGGATCTGAGACTGAGCTTGGTGGACCCAGACAAATGCTCTGTTTGCTTAAATTGCAGCAGATCGCATTATCACTATATTGTTTTAGAAATCGTGGCAATTAATTGTGTGATGTAATGTTGAAACAGGGATGTAAGCCAGCTGAAAATTACTTAGCATTCATAAAAGAAGCAAGTAGAGTTTACCAGAGGAATATATTTGCCTATAAAACCCATGAATATATGTTCTTAAGCAGGTATAACCAGGGTTTAGAAATGAAGTCCACGGTTTTTGTCTTAATGTAACATATTTAAGGTGTAGCAAATTTCTAATAAGCAGAAGAAAAGGCTACCCTTTGCAGAGACTCTATGCTCCAGAGTTGCAATACAGTAATGAAACTTATATATATTTCCACAGTGTACCTATCTGTTAGTTGTTTCCAGCAGGATAACACATGTTACAAAGCTCAAATCATCTCAAACTGGTTTCCTGACTAGTATAATGAGTTCACTGTACTCCGAATTCCCTCCACAGTCACCGAATCTCATTCTATCATAAAATATCTGAGGAATGTATCCAGCACCATGTTGAATCTACGCTACAAAGAACTGAGACTGAAAGCAGAAATTGGTCTAGCAAAGTACCAGCAAGTTCTAACTACTGAAATGTCTGTTGAATGTACATTAGACTAAACCAGTGGAAGCACTTTTTGCTATGACTCAACTTGGCTTTAGGTTAGAAATAGAGTGACTGAAACTTCACCTGCCTATCCACTGAGACAGTCTGGGGTAGTGGTTGTCTCTCTTTTTGCTTAGAAAGATTCCTGAGTGAAATTGCCTGGAACTTTCTAAGTGACAGAAATGATAAGAGCTGGTCAAATTATCTCGATGATAAGAGCAGGTGCTTCAATGCTTGCTTTCTTATCTTCTTTGGCAACTGGGCTGGAAAGAAGACAGCGCTGTAGTAACCCAGCAACATTCAAGGTGATTATACCTCACCTGAATAATTCTAACAATTAACAATCACATAATCACATTCACTGTTATTCACATTGGAAGTTTTAGTAGAGAGGAGGAGGAACTTGGGGAGTTATTCCCAAGGTGTAAATCATTTCATTTTACTTTTGTGAGTATCTGTATTCCTTAATTTTTATTTAATCCCAGCTGTGGTAATGATGGACACGTACATTTATGACGGTTGCCATCCAAGGTTTGGTGAATGCTGTTTCAATGCTAGTGCTTAGTGGGACAGTCCTGAATTTCAATTGCTTTACTCATGTTGACAAGTTAGATTCAGCAAATAAATACTGACGTATTCATTCTGCATTTAGAAAAAGTTTTTAATTGACCGTTTTCATCTTATTTAAAGGTCTACATTTCTTACAACTTTTAAGATTCACTGCTTTATTTTTTCTGTTTGATCAGTTTACACTTATTAATTTCTTTCTTTGATTTTTTTTATCTTTCATTTGTTAAACACACATATTATTCTGTTTTCATTGGCATAGACCTGTGTTGGTAATCGATGACTCAATACATTTATCACCTTCCTCGATAGTCTAACGCAGCACTACAAGGCAATAATAAATCTCCACTTGTAGAGGAAAACATTGCCAATACTGCACAATTCTACCAAAAATACTTCTGGGAAATTCTCACCTTGTAAATGTCAAGACCTGACCTGAAATTAATGTAAACACCTCCGACTCACATAATTCAACATGGCTGGCACACTGCAGACGGATGTCATAGGCCGGGATTGATGTTACAAAACGGTGTCATCAAATTTAATGTAGAAATCAAACCCAACTGTATTTATCTTGTGCTGTTTGAGTTCCACTTCTACACTTTGAGACCATGTAGCACAAGGACAGCAACAAGTTTATAATGTGTATTTACTTCAAAAGCGACATACACTGAATGTTTTTTTTATTTTTCCCCACAGAGCCAACAGGAAATCAGTTACAAACATCACCAAATGTTTAGCGTGTACTTCTTAAGCAAGTTGGAGTAATGCTATATTAAAAACAACAGGAACCTGTATCCATCTTAGAATAAAACTTTTATTGTTGTTTATTTATCAAATTTATTTACTCACCATTTCATAAGGAAGCAATTTTTCAGAAATTTAGGATATTTGTCACCACACCTGTCACATAAACTACTTTGTCAGTTGTTATATGATGGAGTCCGAGTTGAGTTTTTTCCCCTCATTTCTAAAATGTTTAAAATGTAAAAGATTTTGCAGAATTGCATCATGCATCCAAAGTGTTTAATTAGGTGTAAATGAAACATTTAATAGATTAGAGCTGAACAGCAATATCTTTTAAAGTGACATTTACATTTAGTTGAGCAATTAAATTCATTATGGGTCTTGTTTAACATGCAAATTTAAATGAGGTGAGTGAATGTACTGTCAAATAATAATTTCTTAATCAACATTTATTTCATTATTTTTTGTAGAGCATACATAATATAGTTTAGTATTTCTCATTTCTGCTGTTGTTGATTAAATGCAAGCATTTGCTTGCTGTGTATTATAATTTTGTTGAGCAAATCCATAACGTGCCTTCCAAAGCAAAATAGGCATTACATTTTTAGCATGTGTTGCTTTCCATTTTGCAAAGGCATTGGTGACAAAGCCCTATTTTATCCTCTCAAACTGTGGTTCTCCGTCCTTTTCACAGAGTTGTGGCCAGCAGCTCATTGCTGAGTGTCCAGAGTAATGTCAGAATGCAGACAGGTTGTTATCATCAGTGCCCTTATCTTCTCCTTGCAGGTGCACCAACACAACGAAAACAGCCTGCACATACCAATCAAGGTTTTATGGCCTAGTGCAGCACCCATGTAGCGGTAATCAGGTGATCAACTTAAGCTAGATAAGAGACCGACATTTAAAATATCGCAGAATAAATTAAAATGGTATAATTGTCGCTTTATTAAAAGGCACAGGGGCATGAGTGTGGTGTAAACTATGTGAAATTCACAATATAGGTACAGCAGTAGTGAGTGCTGTACCTATATTGTTTTCGTTTATAACCATCTTGGAGTAGATATGTTTGTTTTCATGTAATCTTCATGTCTTCTGAACACTGATTTGGAACTATAACATCACTTAACTCCTCATCGTAGTTTGTTGAGTTAATTTCCCCAGAGATATCTGTCTCATTTTCTAATACAATGAAAGTTTAATGAAATTTGATTTTGGCCTCTATTCCTTTAAAAAAAAGATACATACAAACTCATGCTACTAAATATTTAAGCACTATGTTTTCAGCACAAGGTTCGTGTGCACTCTAGTTATTTGGTGTAAGTAGATAGTAGCAATTCATATAAGTAAATAAAAACGCAAATATTTGTTTTTTCCTGATATTTGCCTTCCTTACTATCTTGGTTTAGTCAATTTTTGCCATTAATTTGCAAGTATTTCATCGTTAACCTGAAGTTTGCTCACACACATCCACCTTTTAATTCTTTTCTTAAATGTATTTTTTTTTTTTTTTTTTTTTTTTTAAATAGAAAGCCATCTACTAGCTGTCAATATTTTTTTTACGATCGAGTCTGGACCAAAGTGATGACAGACAAATCAACAGACAACCTTAAGCCATGTCTCTACACTCCTCCCAGTCTGTCCCCCAAATCAGGTCCTCTGTAAATCTGAATATTCCACAAGCCTCACTCTGGACCTTTTGCACAGAAACTATTTTTGGATGCAATAAAACTTTAGGTTGTAGGTTACTTGTTGTTGCTTGGGAACATCTCGGTGTGTGTGTACCCCCACCCTCCCCGATGAGCTGAAGGAGGTGGCGGGAGTGGGGGAAGTCTGGACTTCTCAGCTCAGACTGCTGCCCCCACAACCCATCACCAGATAAGCAGCAGAAAACGGATGGAGGGAGTTTATTTTTGTAAGGAAATAACCTTTCATTCATCAGGCATTCAGTCATTTCTGTCTTTTTTTTGTGTAATTTGGATGAACCAACATTTCACTTTTATCATTTGTTGAATTTCCAAACACAGCATCACTCTAATTAAAAAGCAGAAAAATATTGGAAAGTTTGGAGAAGAGAGTAGAAAGAAATGTAAAGAAGTTCTAGCAAGCCAGCACTGGGCTAAGGGACTCCACTTACATTTAAAGCATCCAAATCAAAGCATCATCATTTGTAAAAGAGATCAAGCAATGTTTCTGCATTAAAATTTAATTCAAACTTAATACAGGAAATGATGGGACCCTTTTTTCTTCTAAAGGTTTGTTTAATCTTCACACACATGCCAAATAAAATCTCTTTGATCCTCCTCTCCCCTTTAATCAGGGTACATGCTCTCATGCCACCCTCCCTTTTCTGTCTCTCATTCAGACTTGTTCATCCTCAACCCGTCTGTCTCCTTGTACTGGTTTCATTTCTGTTGACAAAGCATTACAGAGCCCCCATGTCTTGTCTTGCCTAATTGGTCCACATGGACTAATTTAGCATCTAATTACCAAGCTAGTTTTCATGCTTCTGAATTTTCAGGGTCGTGTTTTGCCTTTAGATAACTTTCCTCCCTCTCAAGGCTATGTTGTTGCTCACATTTCATAGAACCATATGAATAACTGTTCATTGTAATGGGATTAAATCATTTTTTTTTGAAAATCCAGTGATGGCTATGAGATAGAAGTGACACCAAAATACACCAGAAAACAGTAACATGCTTACAGTAAAGTGGGACATTAAAAAAAAATCTACAACATGTGTGAGCATGTCAAAAGATGGTCATGCACTTTAATTGTAACCACTAATGTAACCAGAAAGGTACAATTTAGGGTATGACAACTCCGTGATAATACATGAAATGAAAAATCAACCTTTAGCTACTCCCTCCATTTGGAATCAACCCATTTACCTTCTACTTGCCAAACAACTGTGTCAACCACTACATAATCAGAGGCAAAAATAGTAAAAAAACCCATCTCAGCTTAAGGATCTTCTATGAAATTAAAGCATATGCTAAAACTAAAACCAAGCCTAGCCTACTCTACTTAGTTAGAATTTTAACTACAAGTGCAAACTTAAATTTTTATTCAAATATTGCTTGAATGCTAAAAAAGTTTATATTGGCTAAGTAACATTAACAGACAGACAACAGCTTGCAGTCACACCAACTCACATGCCTGTAAATCTTTTTGTAACTAAGGCTTGAAGTACCATAAATGTGATTTTTTTTTTAACTTAAATTCCAACAGCACTGGGATACTGTGTGAGAGTGTTTTTTTGTTGTTGTTTGTTTTTTGTTTTTTTAATATTGGTACTCCTCCATATTTGGAAAATGTTTAAAATTCCTTTTCCTTAAACATAGTCATGAGACTGACTTACACTTGTGGTCAGAGACATACACTTATTATGGGCATGATCACTGTATTTTTAGGCTTTTAATGGTTTTTTCGAACTGTTCTTTTTCCAGGGTTTTTGTACAGCACACATCTTTCATGACTTGTTTGATTTTGATTTTTCTTCTGACCATGTATGGATTAAATTGATTTTCTGTTTTCTGTAATCCACAAAGAGTCAAATATACATACAAGCTTCTGCCATAATTCTGGCTTGATATTTGACCACTCTTCTTGACAGAAGTGGTAGAGTAAATTTAAACTGGTTGGTTTCCTTTCACAGACCTGGCGTTTAAGCTTAGTGCTGAAATTTTTAACAGGGTTGAGGTTGAGTTTGTAAAAGCTTTTGTGAAGCCTGCTTTATCCATTCCTAAACCAGTTTTGATGTACACTACCAGTCAAAAGTTTTGAAACACCTTCTCATTTAATGGTTTTTCTTTATTTTCATGACTATTTACGTTGTAGTTTATTGCTTCTTGGTCAAATAGCCCTTACACAACCTGGAGGTGTGTTTGGGGTCATTGTCCTGCTGAAAAATAAATGGTGGTCCAAAGAAATGCAAACCGGATGGGATGGCATGTCGCTGCAGGATGCCGTGGTAGTCATCCTGGTTCAGTGTGCCTTCAATTTTGAATAAATCCCCAAGAGTGTCACCAGCACAGCATCGCCACACCATCACACCTCCTCTATGCTTCACGGTGGGAACCATGTATGTATACACCATCTGTTCATCTCTTTTGTGTCGTACAAAGATACAATGGGTGGAACCAAAGATCTCAAATTTGGACTCATCAAACCAAAGCACAGATTTTTACTGGTTTAATGTCCATTCCTTGTGTTTCTTAGCCCAAATGAATCTCTTTGGTTTTTGTTGTCAGAGAGGGCTGTCAGCTGTGTAACAACCTGACTTCTGCACAACATAACTGTGGGTCCCAACACCATTAAATAGGCAAGAATTTCCACAAATGAACCCTGATAAGGCACACATGTGAAGTGAAAACCATTTCAGGTGAATACAGCATGAAGCTCATTAAGAGAAGGCCAAAGTTTTGCATTGCTGTCAACAAAGCAAAGGATGACTACTTTGAGGAATCTAAAATATAAGACATATTTAGACTTAAAGTCACTGGGGCTAACTGGCTCAATCCTTGTCTTCTCTGACCTTAAGGTTTTGCTTGGTTATGTGGGCAACTGTAAATTTCAGTCATGCTGTCGACTTTGAAGCGGACTTCTTTCTTGGACTCCATGGTGATGTAAAACTGGCTTCACTGTGGTAAGTGACATTGGTGTTCTAGCAGTTTCCAGTTTATGGCAGGCTTCAAGGCTTGAGACTTTGTAGTTTTTGGGTTGTTCCTGAATATCCTAACTGATTTCTTCTCATTTGAGGGTGACAGTTTGGGTTTTCTTCGAAACCCTAGTGGTGGCACATCTGAAAAATTTGTACTTACATACAGTGGTGTGAACTGTGATCCTTGAATTTACAAAAATGGCTTCAAGAGATTTTTGTACAGTTCTCCTTCTTATTTCTTTCTTCATTTCTTTTCTTTCTGAGTATCTTGGACTTGTTGTTCTGAGTATTGGTCAATTCCATGAGTGCTGTTAAACAAATCCTTTATATACTGGCAAAGAGGAACTACCAGCTGTGGTCAATCATAATCACTAACAGGAAGTTAATAGGTCTTGGCCTTTTTATTGTAAAAGACATGAGAGAACCTTGAGGACCTCTCTTAAAATGAATGTGTGTATACATTTAAGATTTTTAAAATCATTTAATATGTATCTCTGGGTCTTGTTCACGAGTGATGGGAGAAGGTTGCGGGAGATCAACAGAGGGATTGGTGCTGCAGCTGCAGTGATGCGGTTGCTGTACCAGTCTGTCATGGTGAAGAGAGAGCTGAGTTCTGTGATGTACGTCCCTACCCTCACCTATGGTTATGAGCTGTGGGTAGAGACCGAAAGAACGAGAATGTGGATACAAGCAGCGGAAATGGGCTTCATCCGAAGGGTGGCTGGCCTCTCCCTTATAGAAAGGGTGAGAAGTTCAGCCATCTGGGAGTGGCTCAGAGTAGAGCCGCTGCTCCTCCACATCGAAAGGAGCCAGCTGAGGTGGTTCAAGCATCTGGTAAGGATGCCTCCCAGGCACCTCCTGGGAGAGGTGTTCCAGGTATGTCCCACCGGGAGGAGGCCCCGGGTCAGACCCAGGACACGGTGTTCCCCCGGACAAACTGGAAGAGGTGGCCAGGGGGAGGGAGGTCTGGGCTTCTCTGCTTAGGCTGCTACCCGGCTCCGGATTAGCAGAAGAGAATGAATGGATGGATGGATGGATGGATGGATGGATGGATGGATGGATGGATGTACACTGTATAATCATTCCGCCCTAGAAAAATGAGTTCAAAGAAATCATTAAAAACCTAAAATGACCTTGACATTCACACTCATTATATGTAAACTTATGACCACAACTGCACACACATGTTATAAAACATTCAGTTCAGGGCAATTCCTGATAAGTTTCAGTGATGTAATCTAAGCACATTAATAAGATGTATGTGCAATTCAGAAGCTAGGTTTATTTTAGTATTAAGGATAATCTAAGATTAGTTTAATTCATTGAGATCTAGCTCCAAGAATGTAGCAGCTATTTTCCTGAGGTGTGTTAAATAAAAAGACAAATGGATGATACTTACTGAAAGACATGACATAAAAGGACCCAAGTTGTGAACTTGGTTATATGCTTTTATTTATTGTATTTTTTTCTTTTTGTGCAGCTAATAGATG
The DNA here is from genome assembly GCF_001858045.2 of Oreochromis niloticus. Classification (NCBI taxonomy): domain Eukaryota; kingdom Metazoa; phylum Chordata; class Actinopteri; order Cichliformes; family Cichlidae; genus Oreochromis; species Oreochromis niloticus. The sequence goes on from NC_031965.2 coordinate 14,967,759, forward strand.
ACATTAAGAATTGCCATAAATCTTTATAAACAAACAATTTTTAATGATACTGTGGATGTTTTTTTTTTAAATTTAATAAACTCCGAGACTCGAATGTAAAGTAGAGAGAGAAAAAACAAGAGCTAGTTTAGACCATATAGAAAAATAAAATCAGAAGAAAAAGTGTGAAAGCAGATTTCAACTGGAAAATTGGGAAATGCAAATGCACAATGAGTCTGAAAGATAATTTCTATACTTTTTTAATGTTATGTTTTCTGTGAGTCCATCTAAGTAGCTAATATAAGTTGACTTTAATTTCTGAAAATAGTCTAATTATAATTACACTATACACCATTATGCTGATCACAAGTTGTGTCATCCAAGAATTGTAATTTTCAGCATTTTTTCTTTCCTTTTATTGATGGCTATATCATTAAGCTGAACAGGATTATGTTTTATGTGGGTAAGCACCATAGTTACTTCACCATTACCTTAATTACACGTACAGTTGATTGGTCTGAGAGGGCGTAAAGATTAAAAGTGCCAGGGAATCTAAGTGTGGGTGGCAATGATATAGTGGGGACATCTAATGCTAGAAAACCCCTGCATTTTCTAATTTATCTGTTTTCAAAAAGCAACTGCTTTAAAAAGGGCACTGAGCGGCATGTCCCGAGGCTGGAGTGTACATTTCTACAGATATACCAGCTAGAACAGCTAGACTGGATCTCATTGTTATTTTCATGGCCATACGTTCCTGTTGAATAGAGGCCAAATGTATTTGAGGGAAATTATACTTTACAGACTTGTTTTGGAAATCAAAGGTAACATTAAAAATGAATAAAAACAAACAAATGAACAATAAAAGAAAATAGATATGCCTTCACAGTCCACTTTCACTGAACAATTCAGATTTTTTTTTTGAATAACAAGTAAAATAATTGGGAGAAAAATGTAGATGATGGTATAAGAAACAACAACAAATATGATAATGGCGTGTGGACCACACGTTTTAGTACTTATTGTGAGAAGAGGCATCCCTCACCGAGGCCAAAGTTAAAATTAGCATCTTGAAAGTAGGAGGTCTAAATGTTCATGGGGTTGTCATGGAACCGCACTCCACCACTATAGTGAGTTTAAGTTTGCCATTAATCTAAACGCACTGCAAATACTAAATAAACCACATTAAATTCCAGGACTTCCAACCCTAACCCTCATCTATGTCATCTTGCCTGTGTTATTAAGATTGTTATACTTTAATATGCCTTGTGTCAAAATTTAGGTCATGTGAATGCTTATGGTGAGAAATGTTCTCTGTTGTAAGCATTTCCGAGTCTGTACAAACATGCCTTCAACATGGAAATTATTACATTATGTCATGCATCTTAATTTAGTGCTAGAATAACTAAAATTGCATATGCATTGCCATGGTTACCGTGCGGCTACTGTGGTGCGGCAAAATGGTTTTCTTTTTAGCAATTTCTGCCTTTGAACTCACCAGTTACCTTATTAAATCATAAACTCTCATAAAGCTGCAGGGTACACTTGTTAAATTAGCTTAAGTTAGTGTGGACCACCGAATGTAGCCTACTAGACAGCATGCAGTGTCTTTGCTAACATTTAGGCAATCAGATATATGCAGAGCTACGTACCAATAAAGTATGAATGCAGTTTAGTTGCTGAATAAAGACAATTTTTCTCTCTCACAGAAAACACAACAGATGAATACTGATTTTATCTCATTAAAAAATGTTTAACTAGAAACACGATGAAACATTTTACACTCAGTGTGTACAATGAACTGGAGCCTTCAAGTTATCATAAGAAAAGCAACTGCAAAACTCAGTTATTATAAAGTTTTATTGTTATTTGGTGCAGCTGAACCTTGAAAAACATTTAAACATGCTGAGGACTGTGACTTTTGTCCCATATCACTCTCACTGAAACCATTTTAGAAATGTATCTTTAACAGTGTGTGCGAAGAGCAAGCAAAGCTTCTTTCAATGCTCCTATGGGCCCCTGGCTGCTAAAACAAGAATAAAATTGAATCACGGATAAATATTCTCCCTTAAGGAGATGAATTTGAAAACAGCCATTTACCACCAAACTATGCACAAAACATCATTGCAAATGCAAGAAAATAACTAACTGCAGAGAAGAAAACAAGCATATCAGCATTACAATAGGCCTACTTTGTAATGGATATTCTTGTGCTATTCTCTAAAGGTATGCTGATTAACTATTAACTGTCATCAGGAAAACATGAAAATACAATCACCTTACAGACAAAAGCACAGCCAGGTAAGAAGAGTCAGACTTTAATCTGGCATGCTCTCTATGTCTGTTTGCTGAAGGTTGTGGTGTTCCAGGGCCAGCAGGAATTCACACAAGAAAATAACATATCGTATTTCCTCTCCCTTTCACACAGCTCTATTTTTTGTTTATTATTCGAACAGTGTAATAAGAATTCTAGTTAATTTGCAAAACCTCTCATTCTGTCTGTTTTGCCTAATATTCAGCATGCAGATCTGGAGGTTTAATACGTAACAGTTGTGTATACACCACGTTAATTGCCATGTCATTTGTCAAAAAAGCAAAAGAATTCAAATTGCTAGTTCTTCACTGAAAGAACTCATTCAGTTGCTTTTATAGCAAAAGGGACTGTGAAAAGACTCAGATAAAGAATCTCAGGTATATTTCTAATGGCTAAGATATGATGCTATAATTACATTTAATCATAGCATGGGTTAGAATGGCTTTCAGTTTCACTCGTTTGCTAAATGGAATATGGAAAGTCAATCACCACTAAAATGTTAATGCAGCAGGTACACCAACACAATTATCCTCTAAGATAATGACTGCAGACTCTTACTCTGCATGAACAGCAGTGATGGATAAATGTAAAATAGGAAGTTTTACTGCAGATATTGTGTCTACCATGCCTTCAGCCAGTGTCTGTCTCGGTATTAGTTTAACTGCTTCCAACATACAATTAATTAATGAGAGTATTAAATGCAATCCCACTGGAACACTCAGCCAGTATGGGAATGAACTCAATTTTCCTTTCCATATATGGGCTGGTAATAGGAGAAAGGGTCTTAGATTATCTCTAACCTAAGTAAAACTGCAGACACACTCGTGCATAGTCAAAGTCAATTAACTTTATGGGTCTTCAGTGTCGAGATATAACTGTGGTGCAATTAGAGCGGCCATCTCGGGGTATTGGGTACTACTGTTCTGTGTGATGTTGCTGGTGACACAGAAATATATGTGTATCTCCCAGAGATAGATATTTTTAAACAAATCATCCAAACAGGCCAAAAGAAACTTAGCTTTGTTTGACTGAAATTACAGGCGGACATGAAAATAGTAACACACTGGTTGGGGCTGGAGGGCAACAGCCAAGAACTGAGGGGACTAAATTGACAATAAACCTACCTAAACACCTCAGGTGAGATGGCAGCTCTTATAAATATTATAGTATACACATAGGTCTGATTGGGGATTGAAAATGTGTGTGTGTGTGTGCGTAAGTCAGGTTAATGGAACTGAAAGGAGCTGCTAGGGGCACCTGGAAGTCGTATAGCAGGAGACAAGATGGAAAAACAAAAAATAGTCAGGATCGTAGAAAGTTGATTGTGTCATGACCCCAGTTGTGATCTAGTTGTTTGAGGAAGTCTAAACTTAACCTCAGCTCGTGCTGGAATGGTCTCAGAATCCTAGATATATGACAGCATATTATCTTCATATTTTTCATGTCTACAGCCAGTGCTGTTAGGTGCCAGGTTATGGCATTAATGAGACAGGTATGTCACCCCCAACTCTGCATTAATCATTTTGCAGGGTTACTGTTGTAAAGGAGCATATTCTAACCCAAACCACAATATTTTACTAATCTTAAAAGATATGGGTAGATTTTAGTTTCAAAATGTAACCAGTCAGTGAAAACAAGGTCACACAAAAAACACAGGTCTTACCTTGACTCAGCACACAGGCAGTCTAACTCATGAATGCCCAGGCTTTGTGCTAATAGCGCCTATTATTGTTATTTGTAGCTACCTTCGGTTGTCATGTCTTAGTGCTAAATTATACCAGGGTTTTAAAAATTGTTATGATGCCATTCCTTGTGGTGCTATCCAGTTATGGATATAACTAATTTGTAAAATTTTATGTTTTCAAGAATTTTAATACTGACTCAAGTCTTGTCTAATTTAAGTATTCTTAGCAACAGAAACCCACAGGTACAACTATTCTGCCCCTGTGTTGTTGCTTTATTGGGTTTCTTTGGCTGGGGCATTTCTCAGTTTTCCCACCAGTGGGCAGTATTACCCCTTGAGTTTTGTAGCTTCTTCTTTGGTTGTTTAGTGTGCGCTACACTGCCCCCTTTTGGTGATGTGTTATAAGCAGCAGGCAAAGTTCGCACAGGCAGTGGGAGAAAACGCATGGAGCAGAAAACAACCTGCACAACTTTAAGCCCAGTTTACATCGTTGGGGAGTTTGTTGAACCATAATCTGTAAGTAAGCACTGTCTAGCTTTATTTTCTGTAAGATTTGTTACTTTCATGTTACTTAAAAGCTTATTTGAACGTGTAAGGAAAGATGTTTATGGCGAATGCAAAGCATAAGAAAAGCTATGTTGCTAACTTCTGTTTTTGGTTGCAAATATGTCGATACTGATGCTTACATATTATTTTACTGTATGTTCACAGTCTTACAAATTAAAAGAGGAAAAAACGGTCTTCAGTTAAAGACAAAAGACAAAGCGATGTGTCCTGTCGTTCCTGGAACCATCTCCTCTTATGTTAAGCTCGCTGCATAGGGTGAATAGCCATACATTCACCTGAGGGCAGCAGAGTAAGAAGATTATCTACCTATCAAGCACCCAAGATGTCTCAGCCTGAAGCTTCACCGCCTCTCTCCCAGATGGTGGTCCGGTCAGAGTGCCACTCACGCTCTTCACGCTCGTCACGTTCTTCACGTCGTTCATCCACCAGTCAAGCTGCAACCCGAGCCAGAGCAGAAGCAGAAGCCGCCCGCACCAGAGCACAGTACGCCAAACGCCAGATCGACATGGAGGTTGAGAAGGCACGCATCGAGGCAACACTAAACGCTCTGAAGAAGGAGGGTGAGGCTGAAGCAGCGCTCGCCGCAGCTCATGTCCTGGAAGCGGCAGCCGATGAGGAGCATGATGCCGTTGACCTCACAGAACAAGGAGTCTCCTCTAAGACACCTCCTTCCATCAGACGCGCTCAAGATTATGTGAACGCTCACTTCGCTAACTGCAGCTTGGTAGTTAATGAAGACGGAAAGCCTGATACAGGACAACCGGTCGGTAATAACGACGCTCAGCATCTACGACAGAGTCAACCACCAGTTGCCTCCTCTCCAGGTGGACATCTCACTGATTTTGTAGATCAGGAGCAACCTCCTATACACAGACAAACTGACATTTCAACCCTGCCTCAACCTTCATTGCCTCCAAAGACTGAACTCTCAGATTTCACAGCCTATCTAGCACGCCGTGATCTGCTGACAGCAGGATTCAAGGTTTTCGACAACCGTCCTGAGTCCTACTTGTCCTGGAAGTCCATCTTCCACAACGCCATAGAGGGCCTCAACCTCAAGTCCAGCGAAGAGCTTGACCTCCTCACCAAATGGCTCAGCGGGGAGTCACTACAACATGCTCTGAGGATCAGGGCGGTCCATGTGAACAACCCACACGCAGGTCTTCAACGTTTGTGGCAACGTCTAGACAAAAGTTTTGGTTCTCCAGAGGTAGTCGAAGCGTCACTTTTCCAACGCTTACACTCTTTTCCAAAAATATCTAATAAGGACACTCACTTATTGCAGGAGCTTGCAGATCTCCTGTTGGAGTTAGAGTATGCACAAAGTGAAAATTATCTACCCGGCCTTAGCTTTCTGGACACCCCAAGGGGGATAAACCCGATAGTGGAAAAGCTCCCCTACGGACTCCAGGAGTCCTGGGTGAAACAGGGGACAAAATACAAAAAGGACAATGGTGCAGTTTACCCACCTTTCTCATATTTTGTTCAGTTCATAAATGACTATGCAGAAATGAAAACAGATCCTAGCTTTATGTTACAAAGTTCAAACATAGTGGCTCCAAAATCTGATAAGCCATTGTTGAAATCAACTAAATACAGAGGTCCAGTTGCAGTGAACAGAACAGATATTAGTCAAACAAACGTCACGGCTCAAACATCAGTTCTCAACCCAGACAGACAATGTCCTATTCACCACAAGCCCCATTCACTTGCCAAATGCAGGGGTTTTAGGTCAAAAACACTAGATGAAAGGAAAATCATCCTCAAAGAACATGCTATTTGTTATAAGTGTTGTTCTTCCACAGGTCACCGAGCTAAGGATTGCAAAGCCATTATCCAGTGCTTGGAATGTAATAGCGATGCTCATGTGTCTGCCATGCATGCTGGTCCGCCTCCGTGGGCAACCAAGGACTCTAACCTCCTGCCTCAAAGCCACGGCGGGGAGTCTGATCCTTCAAGCCCTGTAACCACAACTGCTTGCACAGAGGTGTGTGGCCCAGGTCTAAATGGCAAATCCTGCTCTAAGATTTGTTTAGTCGACGTGTATCCCCGCACAAACCCTGAAGAGAAAAGGAGGATGTACGCCATGTTGGATGATCAAAGCAACTCATCCTTAGCCAGGTCTGCTTTCTTCGACATGTTTAATGTGAAAGGCACTATGCTCCCATACACCATGAAAACATGTGCAGGTTTGTCAGAGGCTGGAGGACGCAGAGCAACTAATTTCGTTATTCAGGATGTAAATGGAGAAGTGTCCATGTTGCTGCCCACACTGACAGAATGTGATCACATTCCAGACAATAGAGATGAGATACCCACCAAGGAGGCTGTGTCGGCTCACCCGCATCTACACGCACTCGCTTCACAGATCCCTCCTCTGGACCCAGCCGCGGACATTCTCCTCCTCTTGGGCCGGGACATCATCCAAGCGCACAAGGTTCGCAGTCAGGTAAATGGTCCAAACAGTGCACCTTATGCCCAACGCCTCGATCTGGGATGGGTGGTTGTAGGCGATGTCTGCCTCTCGGGGGCCCACAAGCCCACAGTAAACTCTTTTAAGACAGACATTCTGAATAACGGGCGTCCTACCTTCTTTAGCCCCTGTGAAAACAAACTCTATATCAAAGACAAATACACAGAAAGCTGTCCTACATTCGAGAAGACACAAGCGGAATTAGGCAGACACATTTTCCAGCAAACAGTAGACGATGACAAAACGGCTCTTTCAGTAGAAGATGCCTTGTTCCTGGAAATTATGCACAGAGACTTTACTAAAGATGAGGCGAACAATTGGGTAGCTCCACTCCCATTCCGCTCCCCCAGACAGCGTTTACCCAACAATAGGGACCAAGCCCTCAGTCGCTTAATGTCGCTCCGCAAAACGCTGAAAAAGAAACCTGAAATGAAAGACCATTACATTGAGTTTTTAGACAAAACTTTCAGTAAGGGCCACGCTGAACCAGCTCCAGCTCTAGCTCCAGAACAAGAATGCTGGTATCTCCCTAGTTTTGGCATTTACCACCCTCAGAAGCCAGGAAAAATTAGGGTGGTTTTTGATTCAAGTGCGCAATACAACAATGTTTCTCTCAATGATGTGCTACTAAAAGGCCCAGATCTCAATAATACTCTTGTGGGAGTGCTGATGCGTTTCAGGTCCGACCCATACGCAGTCATGGCCGATGTGGAGCAAATGTTTTACAATTTTGTTGTCAGAGAAGACCACCGCAACTACCTCCGCTTCTTGTGGTTTAAAAACCATGATCTGGATGGAGAAGTACAGGAATTCAGGATGAGAGTCCACGTGTTCGGGAACTGCCCCTCCCCATCAGTGGCCATTTATGGACTGAAACGAACAGCGATGGAGGGAGAAAAAGAACACGGCAATGATGTAAGAGAGTTCATTGAACGCCACTTTTATGTGGATGATGGACTAAAATCATTTCCTTCCGCTGATGAGGCCATCAACATTCTCTGTGGGGCTCAGAAGATGCTGGCTCAGTGTAACATACGCCTGCATAAAATCTCGTCCAACTGTCCTACCATCACAAACGCTTTTCCAAGTGAGGACCTTGCAGCTGACATGCAGGGCCTTGACCTTGGGCAGACACCCATGCAGCGAAGCTTGGGCTTGGGCTGGGACCTGTCTACAGACTTGTTCAAGTTCCAGATAACCATCAATGAGAAGCCCTTCACTAAGCGTGGAGTATTGTCAGTCGTTAATAGTGTGTATGACCCACTTGGCTTTGCTGTCCCTGTCATTGTAGAGGGCAGGGTCATACTCAGAGACATTTCCACTGACATTAGTGAATGGGACACTGAACTCCCTAAAGACAAATTACAACAGTGGCAACAGTGGAAACACTCCCTCAAACATCTACAACAGCTTGAGATTCCCAGAATGTTCACCTCAATACCACTCTCTGCAGCAGTAACCAAGGAAATCCATGTTTTCTGTGACGCCTCTACCAAGGCAGTGGCTGCTGTTGCCTACCTTAAACTCACAGACAGAGATGGTCATAATGAAGTGGGCTTCCTTCTTGGCAAGGCACGGCTTGCCCCAAAACCAGACATCACCATACCCAGACTTGAGCTCTGTGCAGCGGTCCTGGCTGTCGAGGTGGCGGAGTTAGTCGTGGACGAGCTGGACATCGCAGTTGATCAGGTGAGCTTCTATTCAGACTCCAAAGTAGTCCTCGGTTACATCTTCAACACAACAAGGCGTTTTTATGTCTATGTGCACAACAGAGTGGAACGCATTAGGCGATCTACACAAGCTCACCAGTGGCATTATGTGCCCACTCACTTAAATCCTGCTGATCATGCCACGCGCGCATTACCGGCGGAGCAGCTTTCTGCCTCCACATGGCTCAGTGGACCCGCATTCCTTACCAAGTCAGAAGCAGGTCAATCTCAGGCAGAGTCATTTGATCTTGTAGACCCAGAGACTGACAACGAACTGCGTCATGAGGTAACTTCTTGTGTTACCACTCTCGCAAAGGATGTTCTCAGTAGTGCCAGATTCGAAAGGTTTTCAAGTTGGAATGTACTACTGAAAGCTATATCTAAACTCCGACACATTGTTCAGTCCTTTAAGCAGAACATAGAAGGCTCCTGCCAGGGCTGGCACAGCTGTAGTGAGCATTTAACTGAAAAGCAGCTTGATCAAGCTAAGATCTTTATCATTCGCACCGTCCAAAGAGAAGTCTATGCAGATGACATAAGACAGCTTGAGAACAGTATGCCCCTCAAAAGGTCAAGCCCACTTAGCAAACTGAACCCATTTCTCGACACAAATGGAATACTCAGAGTGGGTGGGAGACTAAGACGAGCACAGTTGACTTCGGATGAAACAAATCCTATCCTCATCCCATCCAAACACCACCTTTCCCAGCTCATTATAAGACACTTCCATGTGAAAGTATGCCATCAGGGCAGACATTTTACTGAAGGGGCAGTCAGAGCTGCAGGCTTTTGGATTGTGGGAGGAAAAAGAGCAATAAGCAAAATGATATTCAGCTGCGTGACATGTCGAAAACTAAGAGGCAGACAGCAGGAACAGATTATGGCTGAGCTACCAGAGGATAGGCTGTCCACTGACCCTCCGTTTACACATGTAGGGCTTGATGTGTTCGGGCCCTGGCCTGTCACTGTCAGAAAAACGCGTGGTGGGCAAGCGGACGCAAAGCGATGGGCAGTCATATTTACGTGCATGAGCACACGGGCCATTCACATTGAAGTTATAGAATCAATGGACACGTCGTCATTCATCAATGCCCTGCGTCGTTTTTTTGCCATCAGAGGTGCAGTCAAACTTCTTAGGTCCGATTGTGGGACAAATTTTGTGAGTGCCTGCAAAGAGCTGCAAATTGACAAACAGGGCTGCTACAACAGCAAACTAAACAGCTTTCTGGAAGACTCTGGCTGCAAATGGCTTTTCAACCCCCCACATGCGTCGCACATGGCTGGCTCCTGGGAGCGCATGATTGGGGTCACGCGCAAAATCCTTGATGCAATGCTCCTAGAACACAGGAATGCAAAGCTTACCCATGAAATACTGGTGACCTTAATGGCTGAAGTCACTGCAATAGTGAATGCTCGTCCGTTAACAGCAGTTTCTGCAGATCCAGATAACCCAGTCATCCTTACCCCTGCCATGCTGCTCACGCAAAAGGTTACGACCCCACCAATCCCACCAGGTCAGTTTGGAAGCAGTGATCTGTTCAAAGCTCAATGGAGGCGCGTACAATACCTCGCTGATGTCTTCTGGAGACGATGGAAAAAGGAATACATCTCAGGACTTCAGGACCGCCGCAAATGGAAAACAGTAAAGCCTAACCTACAAACAGGAGATGTTGTTCTATTAAGAGAGACACTTGAACATAGGAATAATTGGCCACTTGGACTCATCACCAAAACCTTTCCCAGTGAGGATGGGCTTGTAAGGAAAATAGAGGTGAAGATTTTCCGCAAGGGTGAACACAGGTGCTACATAAGGCCTATAAGTGAGGTTGTGCTATTGGTGTCTAAGGATTGTACTTAAAAGCAGAAACTTTGTTTCATTGTATGTCACTTGCTTTTTACATGTTAGTTGAGAATGACATTCCACGGATGTCAGGCGGGGAGTATTCTGCCCCTGTGTTGTTGCTTTATTGGGTTTCTTTGGCTGGGGCATTTCTCAGTTTTCCCACCAGTGGGCAGTATTACCCCTTGAGTTTTGTAGCTTCTTCTTTGGTTGTTTAGTGTGCGCTACACTGCCCCCTTTTGGTGATGTGTTATAAGCAGCAGGCAAAGTTCGCACAGGCAGTGGGAGAAAACGCATGGAGCAGAAAACAACCTGCACAACTTTAAGCCCAGTTTACATCGTTGGGGAGTTTGTTGAACCATAATCTGTAAGTAAGCACTGTCTAGCTTTATTTTCTGTAAGATTTGTTACTTTCATGTTACTTAAAAGCTTATTTGAACGTGTAAGGAAAGATGTTTATGGCGAATGCAAAGCATAAGAAAAGCTATGTTGCTAACTTCTGTTTTTGGTTGCAAATATGTCGATACTGATGCTTACATATTATTTTACTGTATGTTCACAGTCTTACAAATTAAAAGAGGAAAAAACGGTCTTCAGTTAAAGACAAAAGACAAAGCGATGTGTCCTGTCGTTCCTGGAACCATCTCCTCTTATGTTAAGCTCGCTGCATAGGGTGAATAGCCATACATTCACCTGAGGGCAGCAGAACAACATTACAGCACATATAAAGAAGGTCATAGATAAGTGCTAGTAACCTACACAATGTAATTTTTTTATTGTGTGCATCTGTGCATATTTACTGTAAATGAACCATTGTTTTTTCACTTCCGTGCAAATATGTTGACATTAGTGTTTTTTTATGGCACTATATCTTCAGTCCAATAGCACTTGTGTTTTGTCTCACATTTTATCTTTTCAGTCTTGTCTCTCCCGGCAGCAGTCTCATCATTTAATTGTTGTGCCTGCATGATTCGCCGTGTTGCCTAGCACTGTCACTTTTACAGATAGCCTTTCTTCCTCTGTCCCTTTATCTTTCTCTCTGTCTCTCTCTCTGACACAAAAACATAAACACACACCCCACATATTTACATCGGTAATTATTCATATCTTGTCTTTATCTGTATTTAGATTTTAGAGTCTGCACAACTTTGAGCCTGTTTGTTAAAAGCTCTTTTAACTTGATGAATAAAGTCTAATCAATGCAGAAAATTGCAGGTACTTGAAGACTCAGTGGAAAACTCATTACATTTCTATTTAGTATGAGTCTCTAAGTCTAACTTGAAAACATCTGCTTGTTTACTTTTTACTTCCTCATCATCTAAAAATTAAGATTGGCATAATGAATATAAACATGTCAGTCAATACAAAGCCGAAAATGATGCGATTAACTTTTTGCGATTAACAATTTGGGTACATACTAAATCTAAAGAAAATCAAGCTATATTTTAAAGCTATATTTTCATGCAAATAATAATGAGAGCCTTGTTTGTCTCTTTTATCCATTTTTTAACTTAGTCATTCTTTTTGAGATGACAAACATTAGGACACATTCATAAAAATACCCTCTATATTTTTAAGATAAATTTTAAGAAACTTAGCCAGAGATGTGGCTAACTGCACACAGATATTATCAGGTGTCCATTGCATGCTTTTTGTGGTGATTTATAATGTCAGAAATTTGATGTAATTTCCAGAAATTTGTAAAAAGGAAGTGGCTCAGCTTCAAATTCACACTTGAAGTAAATTATGAGTTGATGACAGGATTGTATATAGTAACAAATTAAAATCATTATTATAGGATATGGCAAGTTTTTAAATCTGTGTATTTCTAGCAATAAATTTGAATAAATAATAAATATTGAATAAATAGAGACGTAGCTTAATTATTTAAAAAATACACAGAGACAAGGTTTGCTTTATTTAGTTAACTTAAGTCAGCTAATGTTACAGCTCTGAATAGCTCAGCAGACATTGTTTCATAGCAGTGTTTCAAAAAATGCTATGTTGTTTAGCTTTTAATGTTGACGTGGTAAATTAATTGAATCCCGTTGATGATTTTGGTACTTCGAGGTAAGTAAACTGACCGACCAACTTTCATGTCGACTATCACATAAGGCCCTTTGCTAGACTTTAGCGTTTTGAGACTTTTTTCTTGTAATGTTTTTTATTTTTGAAAATGTCCTACATATAACATATTGCATTTGCCACCTGTGAAGCAGATGTTACATGTTTTTTTTTCTTTTTTCTAGTTCCATTCAATCTGCAGTGGTACAACAACATATGGTAGCCTCAGGCAGAGGGAGGGAAAAAATAAACTTCACACTGAATAAAATTTTAACGTATCAATTACATATGTTTAATTTTTAAGAAAATATAAAAGTAGTGATAATGCAGTGACATGGCACACTGTTAAAAAGTTTGATGACAACGAAAGACGAACATTCTTTTTATATTTTTAAATAATTAACGGTGAGAAACAAATAAATCTTATTCCACAATTTAATTAAGTTATAATTAAAGTTAATGAAATACAGAATGGAACCATTTGAGACAATATTCTGTAAAGCAACAAACATTTACATACAAATGCATTATAGTACAGGGCAGCAATACATTAGATTGCAATTTAGATTACAATTTTATAAGATTTTTTCAAATATGCTTCTGCATAATGATATAAGATTATATCAAGCACTAAACAAACATGTTCATAGGCTCCCAAGAGCACTATGCAATCTGTTCCAGAGCTGTAATGATGAGGTAGGGAAGACAGAAAAACACAAGGTTGCAGTTTACAATTTGAAATACTGATGAATTACAGGTCAACAACCTCTCAGTTCTTGTATGGGTGGACATACAGAGGATAAGACAGGAGAATGGGCTGGGGGCAGTTATGCTGTACAGTGTAATCTGTGCTTACCAGTGCAGCTCTCTGTGGCAGGGAGCAAATAAATCTGCCAAGCAGCAGTAGATTCATAAAATCCCTCAGGTGGCTCTGTTCATTTATCTACATTTTCCAGGGCTTCCAGCTGCCAAAAGCAGGTGGCATACTTTGGCTTGGAAATTGACTGTTTTAAAGATGTAGAGCTGTTTAAATGGGTGGGAGAGCAGACAGGGAGATGCTGCTAGGGCTTTAAAGGGAGGCAGTGGGGTATAGGTGACAAGGTCATATGGTGAAGGGTATCAAGGATGTGGGAGTTCCTTGCTGTAACATTAAAAGGACTTACATCAAAATTGTCTCATTCAAAAGATAAATTGAAATTTAAATGCCCTCATTTCTAATTTTCTCCCCTCCAATTCAATTTTGAGATGGGTGGCACACCCATTCAGTTAAAGGCATAGCCTTTGGGGGGTAGGGGGGTGAGGATGGGATGGGTTGTGGCAGAGTAAGGGAGAGGCAGAATGAGCCTATGCCACAAGATAAGAAATTATAGATGGAAGCAATCAGGAGATCTATTTCCTCTTCTTCCTTTCTTGGCTTGCTGCAAATATGATGTGGCAAAGAAGGAAATTAAGAGTTACTGTGATGCACCTCATTGTACCTAGCACTTGTTTGGGAGGTCTTATGCTTCTTGGAATTGGACTTAGGCCTCAAACAGCTGCTGGCCAACACACACTTACGGCTTGATTCACATTAATCCACTGCTAACCTTAAAAACAGCATCTACAAGTTGCACTACTGGATTAAACTTCCTGAGTATATATATTTAGATATTTTAGATATTAACAAATTACTTTAAAACCAATTGAGAAAAATCACTTTTTTTTTCTTCTTTTACACACAAACACACATTCTCGTGTGTGTTAAACATAGTAGTAATCTGCAAAGCTCTTTTTTGGATGTTGGCTGCCTTTTGTTCTGTTCCCAATCAAGATGTTCCCACACTGCTTCAATAATGTTGATTAATGGGTTCTGGGGAGGCCAATCCATGACTCATAGTGTTCATTTGTGTTTTTCCATCAAGGTATGCTTTTACTGCGTTGGCAGCTTATTTGGGATCATTGTCACGCTGAACAACGAAGCTATTATCAATTACATTCCAGATGGTACTGCATGGTGAATCGAAATCTGATGGTACTTTTCTGTGTTCATAATTCCATGAATTTTAAGAAGATTCCAACATGAGTGGACGAACTGTAGCCCCAAACCATGACACACCCTCTACTGTGCTTTAGTGGAGCTGCCTTTCATAGAAGAGTAGATGGACCAGCTGATGGGCCAGATGCATTTCAGTTTCAAGTCTTTGCTGATTTTTTTTTTCTTTTTTTTTAAGGACATGACTTTTTAAATCCTTTGTTCTTCTCTTGTCCACTTTCCAGCACACCAGGACTCCACTAAACAAGCAAAGGCATACCAAATGTTTAGCTTGTTGTTCTTCAGGAAACACCTTGTTGTTGCAAATGTAATATTTTATACCCGTAAAAAACAGTGTCGTCATTGATGTTTTACATAGATTCAACTAATTTTGTGATTTTCTGACTGGGTGCTAGTGCCTAAGGATGCATTTAAAATAGGTTATTTTCTAAGTTAGGTGCCTTTTTTGTGCTTGAATGAGTCTTGGGTTAGAACAGTAAGTGGTATAAACAACAACAACAAAATCCAGTGAAAAGCTTCAGATACAGTAAAAGGACTGGACTGAAAATAAGTGGAAAAGCAGTCGATGTCCAGACTTTTGAGAAAGCCTTGAGAAGTATTGCTCAGGACCACATGAGAAAGAGAAAATGAACAAAGACTGCCTTTCTGAGGGGTGGCTCAAGACATAAGCACAGTACGGTTCACTGCTGAGTTTATTAAGACAAATCTCGTACTAGGAATTCTGCCATAAACTGAAATTTTGGAAATGTTTAACTTTTAACCAGATGATGTCATTAGATAAAAAGTAAATAAATACATTATCAAATTAGGTTAATATAGTTTATTTCTTTAAAATTAATATAGTTAATTAAATTAAAAGATGCTGATATATACATATAATCCTGGGTCAAAGTGTTCGGTCATCTGGCTGACAGACTACTTTTACTTCTTTTCAGGATGATGCTAATTCATGTATTTAGTAAATTTCACATAACATTTAATTAAGACTCGCCTCTAGAGTGAGGTCAAGTCTTGCAATGATACAATGAAATCTGCAATGCATGAACATTCCCATAGTCACGTTGGTTCTCAGTGCTTTTGCATTTAATTGCAGCTCCATTTGAATTCAAGTGTGGTTCTACTTTGCTTTCAGTTGCCTTGAAACAGAATGAAGTACGAGGCGTAATGAAAAGAGCACAAGCAAACATGGATATGAGTTTTCAAACAGCCTTGCTCTCTCTTTCTTTTTCCAAGAGAGCTTAAAGATTGACATGAATAACTTTAATGGTTTTCTCTCCCCGCTCTTAAGGAAACGATGGAATACATACAGCACACAAGGAGAAACACTGATCAAAGCCATTCATGTTTCCCACCATGCAGTATAGCATAAAATCATCAAGAAATTAGACAAATTCATGATCTTCTGTTTCAAATATGAATGTGTTCCGAGGTCTATTTACTGAGGTGTGAAAATATGTCTTCTCGTGCTTTTTCTGTTAAGTGAAGTAGAGTATCACCATCTGCCTAAAATGTCCCTGGATATCTGTGGTTCTTGATAAACTCTCTCAACACTGAAGGCATTATGCAGGAAACCAGTGTGATTACACATCATTAGAGGTAGTGCAATGCTGCTGACTATATTTTTTAAGAGCAGGTCAGGGGTAAGTAACAAGGAGAAAAGTGCTGAATTGGCAGATTTATTCCTATGCATGTGGTCAAGTCTTGCAGCATTGCATCATGTCCACTTTGACTCTTTTGCATTTTTTCCCCAGAAAAATGCATTCATAGCAATATCTTCTTTTTTGGAGGAGATCTTTCCAAAAACATTATAGCTACTAAGATATTGTTAAAAACTTTAAACATTCATTGTGTGATGGTTAAATAATCAGTTTATATTAGTGTACAACATTCCTCACTGAAAAACTGGGTGAGTTTTGGACTCTGTCAGTGTTATTAATAAGGTTTAGATTTGAAAAGCTGATTTGCTTATGGCAGACAACAGTGCCAGTACCATATAAAAGGTATACTGACAGCTGTAACAACTCACAGGAGACGAACATAATTTTAAAAGTCTAATGTAAAATGCCATGCCATACGATACTTTAACAGAGTCTTGGTTGGCAGTGGTTCCCAAAATGTTTATGGCATATCCACCCTCAGAAGCCGAAAAAGTAATGTTAATAATTACTAAAATTAATTAATTAATTAATTAATTAAAAAATTAATTACTAATAAAAGAAAACCTATAATTCTAAGTTGAATTTTAATATAATAAATAACTTCACAATAGCATTTAAGACTGATGCCCACTTAGCACTCTGCTGTCATCTTCCACATTGTCTAATGAAGGAATCCAGCTGACGTTTTAGAAATGGCTGAGCTCTATTTGTCTCCAGGCAGCAGACCTCTGAGGTCATTGTCTTTTTCTGCAGGATCATGTCATGTCATAAGGGCAGTAACCTTTAGACAACAAATCTTACGGTTGGATGGGGTTGGGGTTTGGAGAGTTGCAGAGGAGGCAATTTTCTGCAGTTGATTGCTGGGACTGGGATCATATGTAGCTTGGATTAGGAAACTCATTCAGGCTTGGAGCACATGTCAATCCAGTTCATCTTGATGATTCCCTCCCATGTTGTCCAGTACCCTTCTGACTAGTAGCACTACTCCTGCTGTCAACCTGTTGGCTCTTATCTATCTTTTCCAGACCTTCAGAAATGTGATGAAACACTGTGGTTGACATATGCTTGTGTGGGGCTCTGCTGTACTGTATACAGCCATGCCATGGTTCAGGACATGCACTAACAATGGGATTCTCCCTCTACACACTCTCATAGTAAGACCAAGTCTTTTCAAGATGTCTTCCGGATCAATCAGTCGGAATGATCCTGGCCCAGCAAGAAGTTTTTTTCAGTTTTCTTAAAAATCAAGTTTGTGCCAGTTACTATTTGGAGAATGATGGTTACACCATATATGTAGCTACCTGATGTTAGCTATGTTTTGAATTTGATTCCTTGCAGTACAACCTGCAACTATAAATGAAGTTGTGGTGGTGGCACATCCTATTACTATAATCTTTGTTGGGGGTGATACCACCTGATTTATACTTCCATGAAGAACATTATGGTGGAAACTGGGATGTAGTGTTGTAGAGGATAGTAAGTAATTTGGGACAAACGCAGGCTTCTCTAAGCCCAGACACCAAGTCTGAGCCAGTACATTTAGTCCGTGTGGATGTGCTCTCAGATGATGATGGAGTGTTTTATAAAATCTGGCACTCCAGCAGATGTGTCATTGTTCTTACTAGTATATGTTCTATCTTCAGAGTCTCTCAAAAGGCTAGTTCTGCATTAAGCTTGTTGATTTAGAATAAATGGTAGAATGACCTTGATCATCCCAAGTGCTGTCAACAGACTCCACCAGAAAGTTTTTACAGAGTCCAGTATAATAACTTGTACTGTATGGAATACAATTTGGCCCTGAAGTCAAACAAAACATAGCTTTGTATACCATGCCCTGGTTTCATTCAGTGTTGTTAACAAGGTATCAAACTGTGTCACTAGCAGTGAGGCATCAAAGCCTAGTGCTCTCGGAGGCACATCCCTTTTCAGTTCTTCTCAATGACTTTTTATGCATTCCTCCGGTCTGACTTATTATTTGCAATACCATAGTAAAATACATCAACTGATCAAGTTTCATGAAATCTACGTTGGCTGCTAAATGAAAAACAGCCTACATGAACACAATGTGATTTTCTCAGTTTTAATAATTGCTTGTGGCATCTCAACTTGCAGCTGACCATTTAGCCTATTTTGTAGAAAATATTGTTACGTGTCACTATTAAACCCCAAAATTACTACAAGGAATTATTGGGGGGAGGGCCATACTGGTTCATATTGCCCAGCCATCACCATTACCATTTTCACACTAGTTCCAGAGATATGTCTTTTCTTCATATTATACTTGGCCTGTCATACCACCAACTGTTTCTGAAATTAATAAATCATTAAAATTTACACAGCTGACTTAGCTTTTGTGCATGTGTGTATTAACGAATTTTATTTTGTAATTTTGAGGAGGCACTTTTTTAAATTCACATTTTCATACCTCCTGGTGCTGTCCACGGCTCTGATCAAGAGATTCTTCCAGACTTGAGGGAGGGAAAGTGGGGATGAATGCTCTGGGCATGAAAGTCCCACCAAGACTCTTAGTCGTGAGTAATAATAACAACAAATTATGTAAAAGTTAAGCCAAGTCTATATTAATGAACCTGTGGCTTGAGAGCTGAATAGAGGAATTAATTCACTAAAAGCAATTTTTTTTTAATCTCTGTCTCCAGGTTCTTTGTGCATAAATAAATAAAAAACTGATAAGTTAAACTAGTTTGAATAATCTTATTTTAGTTAGATTTATTGAAAATAACATCTCCCGTTTACAAAATGTTTTATATGTTTTCCAGCTTTAATGTTTATTACATCAAATACTTTACAGTCTCTACAGTATGGATAACTAGTAGTTAGCATTATTGTCAAAATTACTACTTAGAGAAGCATAATTTTTAAAGCTCTGTGTACAATTCTTCTGATTCTTTTAGTACCAGCAATATAGAGAAACAGCTGCAAACAGTGTGTTAGAATTTCAGTGGAAAACCGATTAAGCTAAATGACTGCCTGGATGTCCAATTATTTTTTTTAGCTCTACAATCTTAGGGAGGAAATTGCAATATCATGCGTAGCTGGTACAATATCTTGAACTGAGTTATTTATGAAAATGTGCTCTGACCTGAAGATTATTGCATGGCTTTCTGTGGGAAAATAAAATCGACAGGCATGGAAGTCATCGGTTGAACACTCAATCTGCATTTTGAAACATGTCTCCCAGGATATAAGTGCATGTAATTACAGAGTATATATTCCATGCTTTCTAAACTGGTTTGTCTAAACTGATATTTTATTTATATTGTGTTTGACAGTATTTTAGAAAAGCATAGAAACAAACAAAGACATGCACAAAACGTTTAAAAGTAGAAATATGCATTAAAATTGTGTTAATATAAATACACTCTATATATGCACATTGTTTGTTTTATACTAACGATTTAACTATGGTTACTAATTTTCCAATTAATTTCCCCCTTCCAATCTGTCACCATCAATCATGATCAGTTTTATAGTGTCTCCTATTGACCCCGTCATCTGGTCTACCTGCTGCTGCCCTTTCATATTCTTTTCATCTCATTAATTTAACAAATTTCAATTGTGTATGTTTTTGACAGGTTTCATTTTCTGTCTGAAATTTTAAATGGTTTTTATCAGTGTGGGATTATTGACCGCCAACTCATGCATATGCGTAAGCCCGAATAAACAATGCAAGGTTAATAACACTCAGTCAGACATTCCGTCACTCCTTCACTCGCGGTTGAGCTTGCAGACATTCACACTTATTAATAAAGACAAGGGTGTTTAAAGAAGAATTAAGAGACAAATAGAATAAAAAGAAAAGCTACACGCATTTCTGTTCTATGGCATAGCTGGCAAGGCAAACAAGTCAGGGACTAGAGGTTTTGAACTATGCAAAGGCAGATTAATCACCTCGATAGGAGCAATACAATATGCCAGCAATCAATCAAGCTGTGGAATTACCCACTGTGACAGCAATCTATTCTCCTGTTTAGCCTCTTTTGTACATATTAATTCTTGCGGTCAAGCCACCTCCACTCCAATCTGCTCCACTGTGGGAATCCATTTGAGCATTAAAATGTCCTCTGGCTGATATTATTTCAATGAAAAGCATTTTGAATATCCTCTATTTATAACTTAACTTTAAGCAGACTGACAGGCTGTCAATACTGAATGTTATACACAATTAACAACAAAAAAAGAATGTATATTTCCCCAAGGTCACTACTTTCTAACCAAGCCGCATGTTTGTCTTGAATGTAAAACAGATAATTGTAACAGTTTTGCTGTTAAATTATGATTTTTTTTTCATTTTTCTAATCTGGATACAACTGTGAATTCAACAAACACTATATTGTGGAAATGTTGAATTTTGACTTTAATGATTTTATGCAAAAATGGCTTAGCAAAACCAATTTTTGTTTAACAGTAATGTTATATGACATCATTAGAACTTAAATCTTATCATGTAAAGTGAAGAAGTTAATTGATATTGCAAAGGAGATCTAATATCTAACAACATGTCAGACAGTCTCCTTTGCATGTGAGGGGGATGCAGCTGGGCATGCAATGCTGTAATATGTTGGAACTGAAACTAAAATGGTCCTAAGGAAAGCTATAAAACTACTAATTTTTATCTGCAGTCACTATAAAAAGAAAAAACTTTATTATTCAAAATGTAATATGAAAAATACATATTTATTACAAGGATTTAAAATGAGATAAATGCAACATGTGACATATTACACTGTGTCATTATTTATTTAACAAAAACGCAGAAGCAGTGTATGAAAAACAAAGCATGCCCCATGATACACTAGCTTGTAGAAACACTTTTAATAGTAATAAAATAAAATGAAGTAATTAAAGTAACAGTTAAAATCATTTTCCGTATAAATTTAACAGGCACTCACATCACTGTGGGGGGAAGCTTGGCTCACTCTTCTTTTTAATTTTGCTTCAGTACCTTTTTGCTTACAGTGATTCTTATTTAAAGCGCTTTTAAGGTTTTGCCACAGCTTTTCAGTCAGGTTTAGATTTGGACTTTGACTGGTCCATTGGAACACCTTGATTCTTTTCTTTTTCAGAGATTTTGTGTTAAATTTGCTGCTGTGCTTGGGATCATTGTCCTGTGGCATGATCAAACTATGTGCAAGCTGTCAGACACGTGACCTCATATTTGACTCTAGACTACTTTGGTATGTGGAGTTCATGGTTAACTCAATGGCTGGCAGGGTGTGCAGTTCCTAATCATCACCCCACCAACACCATGTGTGACAGCTGGCATGGGGTGGTTGTGTTTATGTTTGTTTTTTGCCAAACATGGTGGGTTGCATTATTGCCAACAATCACAACTTTGGTGTTGTCTTTCTACAGGACATTGTTCCAGGAGTCTTGCAGTTTGTTCAGATGTAACTTTACAAATCTGAGACATGCTGACATGTTCTTTCAAGAGAAAAGAGGCTATTTCCTCTTGAACCCTTCCAAAGAAATCATACTCAGGACCTTTCCAAACAAGTCATACTTTTATTTTTCTAAATGAACTGTCACAAAGTTTAATAATTAACATGCTAACTGAGGCCTATAGAGTCTGAGAGGTAGCGTTGAGGGTTTTTTGCAATTTCTCTGAGCACTGCATGGTCTGAGCTTGGGGTGAATTTTCTGGGACTTCTACTCCTAAGAAGCATGGCAAATGCCCAGAATGTTTTCCATTTGTGAATAATCTTTCTCTCTCAAATGATGGACTTCAAATTGTTTGGGAATGGCCTCATAATCCTTCCCAGATTGGTGGGCAGCAACAATTGCTTCTTTAACACTATTGCTGATCTCTTTCCTCCCTCACACTGTCTTAATGCACTCCTGAAACCTGCCAAACTAACAGAACTTGTCTTTAAAGAGGTTGTGATTAATTAATTGAGTGCATTTGTTTAACGGCAAATGACTGCTACCTACTGTATGGAAACAGTAGGTAGCAGTTTTCCACACATTGTTTCTGCATTTAGACTTAATCGTTGTTAAATAAGTGGTGACATGGTATAATATGTTTTGTAGTTTATCGAATTTACCTAATTTCAAGGACAAGATTATTTTTTATTATATTCTGATAACTGAAACCTTAAACCAGGCATACTTTGTACATGGCAGAAGCACTTTCATGGGTTGCAGTTCCCTTCTCTCTACCCTTTTCTTGCTTTTGTATGACTGATTTTGATGTTCTTTGTTCACATAATGTGACACAGATTCAGCTCATATTTCAGGTCCTGACTCAGGACTCAAATTTTTTTTTCATGAGATAAATATTAGACTTACTTTCCAAATGTACAAAGCAATACTTTGGTTGCAGGATCTTCTGTGTCACCATTATTGGCAAAAAATATAAGCATTGTGTTTGGTAGTGAATGTTTGCTATATACCGGCACTTTAAAACAAACTGACCAGCTATAGCGAGAGTATATAGTGTTTATAGCCTCTGTGTGTAGTCACATTTTTGAGGAGATGCCATCAGTGGGAGCAAAGAGACACTCTGATGCATAAGTAAGAATCTGACTTCACAGAAGGGTATTGTCATGGGGATATTTTTTTTTTCTACGCACACGGATCTTTCGAAGAGCTGACTTGGAAATTGATGGAATTAAAAAGCACCTTGTTCGTTTAGTACTTGTTTGACACAATCACAGATCTAGTATTAAGAATATACGCTAAAGCAACACGGTTTAAAGTGTTGTAGTTTAAATAATGTATGATACTTTTCTCCTCCATATCTCAGGCAGAGAATATCAAACAGAGAATTTCTGATGGACGCAAATAGCACATTTCTCTTATTCATAAGTAAACAAGTGGAATCCATTGATTTTCAAAGGAAGCTGCTTGATTATGTCTTCATTTTTTAAGCATGGTTGATTTTTAAATGAGGTGAGGGAATTTGAAATACAACGGGGAGTCATAGGCTTGTCAAGGTTGCTTGCATGTACACATATATTTGCAGGCTGTGCTTAACGTGGCAAATGGCTTTTGATGCACATTTTGATTTACATAACTTTGGAGGAGGGATGCGGTAAAGGATTCCCTGAGCACCAAAGGACATGGAAGATATTGCGGTGTATTAATGACTGCCTCTTTTCCCCAGCGAAGAATCAAACAGAAATTTCAAGCAGGACACACAGAGAGTGAGGCTGGGCAGGGAGATCTGATAGATTTCAGCATCACACACAGTCTGCCATAGTCTATTACTGAATATGGATATGTCATAGCATGACCTTCTTTTTCAGTTATGCTCTCCTCTCCTTACCCACATTCCAATATATGTGCACAGACATAAATATATCACAACTTGTTGGATTTGAGAAACATCTTCTGAGAAAGCCATGACATACATCTGGTCTTTTAGGGTTGGTCTTGAATCATTTCTGTCATCATACCATCATATATGCAGACACTCAGCTCAGAACCATCTGAGGATCAATAAGGAATGTTTGCATATTCACTCTCCCGGGCATAAGCAGCACAAAGCCCAATAATTTACCCAGACCACATTAGCAGTGAAAAAAGGGCTATGTGTTTTCTTGCTTAGCCATCTGAAACACTGAGGGAATTTATTTTTATTGCCCCTATTAATATCAAACATAACTAATAAGGTGTGATTGTCCTGTGTGCTTATTGTAATAATGATGCAGACGCACTGTAATAAAGAGCTTGCTCTCCAAGCGAGGAAAGGCTTGGCTTGCTTTTCAGCTACAGTGTCATTCTTGAATCTGTTTAATACCTGTGAGAATTTGTTACTTCCATAAAGCAGTAAATCAAGTGTAACACAGAAGAAAATCTAACAACAAATCAGCTCCCACTGGGAACAAAGTACAACACAGACTTCATAGGGCTGTGTGATAATATGGGACTTATCTTTGTACCTAACCTAAACATGACAAACTACTCCATTATCTGCCATAAGGATCATGCAGTGCAATTGCATGCATGTGCAGCCTGCAGTTAATGTGTGATCACATTATCTCATGCAAGTACATAATAAACATTTTTAAGATGTTCTTCTTCCCTTTGAGTTTCACTGTTTATATCTCTGTCTGTATTCCTTCTTATATTTTGAATGATCCACCATGTGTTATCTGACCTGACTTTGCCACCGAGAGCTGGATTTAGATTAAGATTTCTATAATAGTTAATGGTTAATAAATGCAGGATAATTATAAGACCTGATGGAATAAGTATTCAGACCTTTCAGCTAATTATCGCATTACTCTGCCTCTTTGTGTCTTAAAGACATTTGCACGATTTCAGTATTTAAACAAAGTATTTAAATTAAGTCATCTGAGAAGATTAGAGAAAAAATTATTGTTTGGTGGAAATGCTAACAGCCATGAAGCAAGATATATATTTTTTAAAGAATTAGAAAACCAACACAGTTGGAACACAATAGTTTGATAATGTAACATGGTTTTATTCATCCATCCACCCGCTTATCCTTTTTCAGTGTTGCGGGGGGCGCTGGAGCCCATCCCAGCTGTTATAGGGCGAGAGGTACACCCTGGACAGGTCACCAGTCTGTCGCAGGGCTAACACACAGAGACAGACAACCATTCCCGCATTCACATCTATGGGCAACTTTGATTGATCAATTAACCTATCCCCAATAACTGGATGTCTTTGGATTGTGGGAGGCAGCCGGAGTACCCCGAGAGAACCCACGCAAACACGGGGAGAACATGCAAGCTCCACATAGAAAGACGCCGGCCTGATGGTGGAATTGAACTCAAGACCTTGCTGTGTGGCAACAGTGCTAACCACCATGCCACCGTGCCGCCGATGGATTTGTTATAAACTTTTATTTTTTGGAAGCATAATATGGCTAAAACAATTTCTAATGCCTCCAAATTTCACCTAAGTGCAGTGTTTGTGTTGACATATATTTACTTTCTTTTGACATAATCCTTAATTCATCTCAATTCAATTCATGATCATTTTTATAGTGCTAATTTACAACAATAGTCACCTCAAAGTGGTGTACAGGACTGAAGAAAACCCCAAAAATCAAGCAACCCACTGTGAGCAAGCACTTTGAGACAGTGGGAAGAAAAAACTCCCTTTTAACAGGAAGAAGCCTTTGGCAGAACCAGGCTTAGAGAGGAGCAGGCATCTGCTATTACTGGTTGGGGATTAAGGAAAGAGAAGATCAAAGTTGAATAACATGCTCCAGTATATTAACACTTGGGGAATGAAAAAAAGGTGAGTGGAGAAGTAGTGCTCAGTACATCACATGAAGTCCTGGAGCAGTCTATAGCAGCATAATTAAGGAATGGCTAAGGGATACCTGTTCCATGTAATTACAAACTTTATCAAAATGGAAAGTTTCGAGACTAATCTTAAAACGAGTGAGTGTCAGGAGAGGGCCTGAAAGCTGAATCCTTTGCCTCCCATTCTACTTTTAGAAACTCAAGAAGTCGCAAGTAAGTCTGTAGTCTGGGAGCGAAGTGTTCTATTAGGATAATACTATATGCTTAAGGCAGGATGGGACATGGAGCCAATAAAAAGTCAATATGGTAGAAATGTGTCTTTCTCATCCCTGTTAGTACTCTTGATACAGCATTTTGGATTAATTGGAGGCTTTTTAAGGAATTTTTAGAAGAACCTGATAATAATACATTTTAATAGTCCAGCCTAGAAGTAATTCAAACTATTTTGGGGCATACACATTTGTTTAATGTGCATATTGAAGGACATATCCTGATCAAAAAATGACTCCTAGGTTCATCAGAGTGTTTTTGGAGGCCAAGGAAATGCCATCCAAGGAAGTATCGTGTTACCAGACACCTGACACCAGCTTAGAGACAAAGATAATAACCTCAGTATTGTCTGAATTTAGGAGAAGACAGTTACAGGACAGCCAAGCCTTGAGGCCTTTAAGGCATGCCTGTAATTTAACTGATGCAATGTCATCTGCATCTCTTCTTGGACAAATAAAGTTGAGTATTATCTGCAATGAAAATTTTACAATGTTTTCAATAATATTATCCAAGGGAATGTGATTCATCAGATCAGGCCAACTTCTTCCACTGCTCTGTGGTCCAGATCGGGATGCTCATGGAACACCTCACAAGAGCTGCAGTTTTGTAGATGCTCTGAGCCAAATGTCCTGCCATCACAATTTGGTCCTCGTCAAACTCACCTAAATTCTGCTTACCCATTGTTCCTGCTTCTAATAAAGCAACTTTGAGGACAAAATGCTCACTTGCGCGCTAATATATCATCACAATGGAGAATCATTGTTATTCACTTGACCTGTCAGGGATCATATAGTTATGTTTGATTGGTGTATTGTTGTAGATGGCTTACAGCTCTCTACTACAAAAGTCCTTCCTTCAAAAAAAATGAAAAAACAAACAAACAAAAAACAAGAACGAAACAAAATATGATGTCAGCATTGTGGTGGCTCATGACAAGACCTTGCAGCATTGAGTTTGCATGTTGCCCTGTGCTTTACTGAGGGTCACTCCCATAGTTCAATGACATATAGGGAGTGCAGAATTATTAGGCAAATGAGTATTTTGTCCACATCATCCTCTTCATGCATGTTGTCTTACTCCAAGCTGTATAGGCTCAAAAGCCTACTACCAATTAAGCATATTAGGTGATGTGCATCTCTGTAATGAGAAGGGGTGTGGTCTAATGACATCAACACCCTATATCAGGTGTGCATAATTATTAGGCAACTTCCTTTCCTTTGGCAAAATGGGTCAAAAGAAGGACTTGACAGGCTCAGAAAAGTCAAAAATAGTGAGATATCTTGCAGAGGGATGCAGCAGTCTTAAAATTGCAAAGCTTCTGAAGCGTGATCATCGAACAATCAAGCGTTTCATTCAAAATAGTCAACAGGGTCGCAAGAAGCGTGTGGAAAAACCAAGGCGCAAAATAACTGCCCATGAACTGAGAAAAGTCAAGCGTGCAGCTGCCAAGATGCCACTTGCCACCAGTTTGGCCATATTTCAGAGCTGCAACATCACTGGAGTGCCCAAAAGCACAAGGTGTGCAATACTCAGAGACATGGCCAAGGTAAGAAAGGCTGAAAGACGACCACCACTGAACAAGACACACAAGCTGAAACGTCAAGACTGGGCCAAGAAATATCTCAAGACTGATTTTTCTAAGGTTTTATGGACTGATGAAATGAGAGTGAGTCTTGATGGGCCAGATGGATGGGCCCGTGGCTGGATTGGTAAAGGGCAGAGAGCTCCAGTCCGACTCAGACGCCAACAAGGTGGAGGTGGAGTACTGGTTTGGGCTGGTATCATCAAAGATGAGCTTGTGGGGCCTTTTCGGGTTGAGGATGGAGTCAAGCTCAACTCCCAGTCCTACTGCCAGTTTCTGGAAGACACCTTCTTCAAGCAGTGGTACAGGAAGAAGTCTGCATCCTTCAAGAAAAACATGATTTTCATGCAGGACAATGCTCCATCACACGCGTCCAAGTACTCCACAGTGTGGCTGGCAAGAAAGGGTATAAAAGAAGAAAAACTAATGACATGGCCTCCTTGTTCACCTGATCTGAACCCCATTGAGAACCTGTGGTCCATCATCAAATGTGAGATTTACAAGGAGGGAAAACGGTACACCTCTCTGAACAGTGTCTGGGAGGCTGTGGTTGCTGCTGCACGCAATGTTGATGGTGAACAGATCAAAACACTGACAGAATCCATGGATGGCAGGCTTTTGAGTGTCCTTGCAAAGAAAGGTGGCTATATTGGTCGCTGATTTGTTTTTGTTTTGTTTTTGAATGTCAGAAATGTATATTTGTGAATGTGGAGATGTTATATTGGTTTCACTGGTAAAAATAAATAATTGAAATGGGTATATATTTGTTTTTTGTTAAGTTGCCTAATAATTATGCACAGTAATAGTCACCTGCACACACAGATATCCCCCTAAAATAGCTAAAACTAAAAACAAACTAAAAACTAGTTCCAAAAACATTCAGCTTTGATATTAATGAGTTTTTTGGATTCATTGAGAACATGGTTGTTGTTCAATAATAAAATTATTCCTCAAAAATACAACTTGCCTAATAATTCTGCACTCCCTGTACATATAAGGTTAATTGTTGAATCATTCATGGATGTGAGCTGCACAGAAAAAAATATTCTGTATGAATGCATGGATAAATGTGGCTTGTCAATAAGATTAGAAAAGCACTAGATAAATGCAGTCCAAATATTATGTGTTACTGTATTACATTTTCAGAAATGTGTGGTAGAATTTGATCTAAAGCACATGAAGTTATAAAAGACGGGTATTTTCTGGTTTTACGGCAGTAATGAAAAATTCCAGATTGCTTTCACCAGTAGTCTGAAATAGATATTTAGTAACAGTTTGTTGGTGTGTGTTAAAGACTGCCCTAAAAAATAAATAATAATAATAAATAAATAAATTATAAATTATGAATCGTACACTAGTTGGCTACAAAGAGAGAAGTATGTTATTCTACCACATTGTGCCACAGAACCTCTTAAACAGAAAGTTGAGATAGACTGTGGTCATGCAAACTTTCAGACTTTAAGATGGGAGGCCAAAGGTTTGAATCAATGTCTTTGAACAGTCAGTAATGCTTCCTTTTAAACTGAACCACAGACTCTTAACATTAAAAGATAATTATGGTTATTTCAGCCTGGTATATTTCCCCTAAGTGCAGATATTGTCTGTAGGGATGAATATATGTGATGACTTGATGGGAAGTTTTTAAAAAATGGCTGACTTCTCACTTTACTTTTGGTAACAGTTTGTTGAGGAGTTGTAGGGGATCACATACTTATTTCACTCAATGACATACAGATCAGCGCATTGGTTTTATGTAAATATGACTTTCCATCTGTGTCTTTGGCTTTTGGCTTCTTCTGTTTTCAGACCCCTTCGATGGTTATTCTAGTTTATTTATTATTTTTTTCACAAGTAACTACCTACTCAGCAGCTCTATGTATCTATCTTCCACTAGAGTTCTGAAGTCTGTACTTTTGAAGCAAGTCAAGCAACCAACATACTCATATTTTGCTATTATTGTTATTGTTGTACTGATCGATTAAATGAAAAACATGCTTGCACACTGAAGAAAATACCATAATTAAAATTATAATTTCAATGCTACATGGATGTAATGCATGCACAAAGAAAAAGAAAATTATGCCATTAAGGACTGATCGCTCTATGTGACATGAGACCCCCAGTCACCTAAAAACACGCACAGAAGACCTTGTATTCAAAATAGTGGCACCTCTTAAACTTAGACAAGTCAGCACTGTTAAATCGACTCCTTGGGTCACTGAATCCATTCACAGATTTCCTATAAAACTGAGTACCTGTCGAAAGCCAGGAAACAAGAGGTCCACAAGCTTTATCTGAAGGAACTCTTGTCTACCTTTAATAACATGGTGAAAGACGCGAGAGCCTCTTCTCTAAATTACTCGCAGCATAAAAAAGGAATCCTGAGGATTCGATACAGTGAAGAGCATAGTTTCTCCTCCAACAGCATGTACATCCATTTTTTCAGATAAGGACCATTATCAGATAAGGAGACCATTATTCCCAAGTTAGAACATCGCGGTCTTTCACTGTAAAAGCTAACCAAGGAACTTTGGTTTAATTTTGATCGGTCTTTGCCTGTGATGCTCGCATTAAGTATCTGGCGCACTTTCCATTTAAAAAATATTGCTAAACTCAGTACCATCCCTATTCTTTAAGTTGGATCCTTAGATCAGAGGCTAGAACTCCTCTTGTGATCCCATGTACCCATCTAAAAACTAAGGGGAATTCTGCTAAACCTTAGCAACAAGATTTAGGAAGAGCTTACCACTTTCTATTCATACCCTTGACTCTTCATCATCATATTAAATAAACAACTTAAAACTCATCTATTCAGAAAGGCATGAGGGTAATGTTGTATTCTGTGTTGCTTAACTTGGTCCATGTATGTTTATTCTACCTAATTACTTACTAAAAAAAACTGTGGCTCTTTTTGAGTTATTCTATAATTTCTGTATTAACTACCTCTTAACCCGCTGTTGAACTAAATTTTGGAAAAACAGGTGTTTATTTAAACTTCCACTGCAGCCATGACCTCAGTCTGCTCCTCTCTGCTGCAGTCAGGTGGTTTTATTCAGCTTTTTGGCCACCCATTCCTTTTTCGCTGATGAGGCCTTGACACCGGTCACAGCCCTGTAGCTGGGCTCCCTGCACTACACTGTCAATTTCAAGTAGTTCAACCTTTCCTCTTTTTTTTTTTTTGTTTACCTTCTTCTCTTTGCCTCTTTAGCAGAGCTAATTTGGCAGTGCTTTTTTTCTCTTGTTCTACTAATGGTGAGATGTCTTCATGAACATTTTAAAGAGATTAACCATTAACAGTGTTTTTCATTGTTTTTGCAGTGATTGTGTGAGACAGACTAAGTGCAGTGCAGTCACACTGGGATGCCTCACATTTATCATCATAGTTATCGTGACCTTAATAATATCTCTTTTATGGTGTAGTGTGTAATGTGTGCTGTGATTAATAGCATGTGATTATCTGTTCAGTTTTCATCACAGCACTGAAAAGATTTGTTGAGATGGTAGTTTAAATATGACTCACTTCAGATATTGAGAACGTTCGATTATAGAAAAAAAGTAAAATTACAATAAATTAAGACTTTGCTTTTGTCACCTATGCACAGCATATTCCACATGTTTCCCTGCTAACTATTCACTCATTGTTCCAACTGCAATGCCACTCAGTCATCAGTAATCATTAATACATGCTGTAGATGGACACAGATGCAATTGGACTCTATACAGTTTAGTTGAAAGCAGAGGCTGGAGCAGCGGCTGCAGCTCTTATAAGAGATGATTTTGAAACTAGTTAGTTTCTGAGCAGGACACTGAGAGCAAAGAGCCTCAAGGGTTGCTACTGTGCCTCTCCTCCCCTGTCTTTTGGCCTTTTGTTCATCCTCCTCTAATTTGGCATCACATTAGTTCGAGATATATAACAATATTTATATATCTCAAGCTTTTCTTTCTTTTGAAGACCAAATCTCCCCTTTCAAAAGCACTTTGTCCTCTAGCACTGTTTGACATTCTGATTGCAAGTCAAATAACCAATGGGGGGTTTTGAAAGGATGTGAATTACTTCAACTGATGATGTGGTGTCTAACAAGATCAACCAATTTCTCTTCTTATCTTGTCAATCAATAGAACTCTGTAGTGCTTTTCAGAGCCTCCCTTCCTCAGGATGCAAGTTCATTGACTTGTTTTTTCTCCATGTTCTTCTGTCGGCTAAATGGCATTGTGGCATGAGCAGTCGCTCACAAGGAGGCTCAACGAACATCAGGCACAGAACACACGCTGAAAAAAATCGTTCTATTAATTAATGGTGTAATTAAGGTTTTGTCATTGACATGGCATGAGCTGACAGGGATGGATGGCGTACTTGGTCCTGCACCAGGCAGTCGCACATTCGATAATGAATGGCAGCTATTACGAGCACGTTTGGGTGGTGATGGGGCCACCTGCAAAGGCTTGGCATCCCCACCTATTCTTGCTCTTTTTCCCTCCCAGAGCTCTTTATCTGTTCCCAACACTTTGGTTTTCCAATTCTGACCTTATCCTTCATTTAGCATGCTCCTAATTTAACACAGTCTCTCCCATTGTGCTCACGCAGACTTACTAGACCCTGCTGTTCTAACTGCCTAAAATTAATATCAGGTAATTTAACCAGAGAAATCCCTTTCTCCTAATATTTTTGTTGGCAATTATTGTCACCTTTTCACATCCGTTATTTAATTCAAGCTGAGAGAAATGTTCACGTTATTTTAATGCATAGTCCAGCTGTGAAGTCACTGTTCCTGATCAAGACAATCTGTCTCACAGCTTAACACTTAAATGAGCCTGCACAAAAGTGCATTTCTCTTTTTTTAGCTGGATAACTTCCAGCATCAGTCCAGCTGCATGACTTTACCTTAGCAGGATACCATAGATGGCAAAATTACCATTAGTTCTAATTTTAGTCCTAATAATTTATATAACAAAGTAGCTGTAGTTTAACACAGAACAAAAACCAGACTGTACAGTTACCAAGGCTACGGCAAGAAACATTATTGCAAGGCATGGGGTTTTGAGCTGTCACTCTGAAACCCTAAAAGCAAGACAAGCTATTTTCACCCTCTTTGAAAATGTACATGAATAAGTTGCTTCAGTACACTATAGCAACTCAAAAGGATGTTCAGTGCTGAAGTGCATCAAGAATGTGTCTTGGATGAAATCACATCTAAAGTAATAAAAAGTGGTGCTTTTTACATGCAGCTGTTTTTCGTTATGAGGCTGCTGAAAGCTTCAAATCAACATCAATGGTTCAGGCTTTAATTATTAAAATCAAAAGGATGGCATGTAATATTAAAACATCTTCAGGCACTCCACAGTTGAGGGGTAGGAGGAGGATGGTGGTGGTGGTAGTGGAGGTGAATCTGTTTCAGAGATAAGGCGATATTTTCATTTCCTATCAAGGGTAAGATTACATAGGTTTGGAGCTATAGACTACTTTTGAGGACAGTGTAAAAATGGCTCTTGTAATATAGGGGAAGATTTATTAGTTCGCCAGTGATGATCTGAAGAACAGGTTGAATGCTCATTATCCAAATATGTTGGGTAATGAGTATTCAGTGAGCACAGATGTACATATTCACAACCCCACTTGCACCTGTGACACCTTTACCCATCCATTGCATGCTTGTGCAGTGGTGAAAGCAGTGTAAAGCCCCCAAACCCCGAACACACACACACTCCACCCCACATGGGGACAAAACGCAAATGGAGTATGGTAAAAACATGGGGCTGCAACTGAAACCTGTGGTGTTAAGAAGCTGTGAGCTGGAGGTGGAAAATGCTGTGCCAAAAAAAGCAACAAGAACAAAAAAATAACAACAGCAAAACAGTAATAAAAAGGAACGTAGGCTTGAAAAAAACTGCAGTACAGAGACTATTTATGATGCTTCAATACCATGCTGCATTATCCTAGCTTAATATGATGCCTAACTAATACATTTTAAAATCCTCTCTGAATTCGTCTCGGGTACTTCGGAGTTGATTTTTGTCACATCGAAGCAGAAGGAGTGTATCCAGACACAAGGTCCTACACAAAGGAGATTATGCTGTGTACAATCATTCAATCTTCCATCGATCTTACACACACGTATAATTCCTCCTCATTTTCATCCTTCAAGCCTGGGTCCTCTACCACAGGCCTGGGAGCTTGAGGGTTCTGCGTAGTATCTTTGCTGTTCCCAGGACTGCACACTTCTGGAGAGAGATCTAAGATGTCGTTCCTGGGATCTGCTGGAGCTTGTCTATTTCTAATATGTCTGGTTGGTGCCAACCTAGGGGGGTTATCCCATTTTAACATTGGGACTTCCAGGTCGTACTTGACACAAATGTTCCTGTATACTATGCCAGCCACTTGTTCCATGTGTGCCCAACCCTGCACCCTGATGTTATGTGCTGGGTTGTCTCAGGATATCTTTAGACAACCTGCATGTGGATTCTTGCCAGGGGTGGCAGACCCCAGCCTTAATATTTCTTATGCTTAGAGCTTGTTCCTGTGCTGCCATGATTAATGCCTCTGTGCTGTCTTTCAGTCCAGCTCGGTCCAGAAATTGGTAGGATTTCTTGATATCAGCCACTTCTTCTAGTTGCTGGTGGTACATGCTGTGTAGGGGCCTGTCTTCTGTTCTTCCTCTTCTTCATTCTCAGGTTTCTGCTGCCTGGGGTATTCACTAAGCACAGTTGTGGCCATCTTTCTGATATAACCATGGATCTTTGTTATTTTGTTCTGGAAAGTGGTTCTGACTCTCATTAGTCCTTGGCATCCTTTCTTCTGCTTAGTGTAAAGTTTCAGGGTGCTGGATTTGGGATACAACCCTGCATGCATGGTAAGGAACTTTCTTATCTTGAAGTCAGTGGCTTCTTTCTCCCACTTTGGTCATTGTATTAACCCAGCAAGACATCTGTGTGAGACACTGAGTCACAGGTTGGTCAGTCTGGTCTTACAGTCTCAAATAACTGCTCTATCTACCAGTAACTCATTCTTTGCCCCTTTGGAGTTTCTCCCAATTCTTTTCTGAGCTGCACTCCTCTTTTGAGCCTTATGTTTGTTCATCTTAGCCGCTGTGATGCCTGACAGGAGCTTCTGTATTGTGCTGAGGTATGTAATTAGATGGTAGTTGGATCTGTCCCTTCTGGGGATCCTTGGGGATCAGGACTGTCTTGCCTTCAGTTAGCCATTCTGGGTGTATCTCATCCATTAGCAGCTGGTTCATTTGTGCTGCCAGGCTCTCATGAAGTGCCGTTAGCGTCTTTATCCAGTAGCTGTAAATCATGTCCTGACCTGGTGCAGTCCATATCTTCATATTTGAGACTCTCTCTTGGATGTTTGCCACTGGAATTGTTAGTGGATACTGTTCAGGGAGGTTGCTGTGGTCTGCTCTTAGCTCCACTGGCTACTGGGCATAGTTGTTATGTGTTGCATCTTTCTCCTATATGCTCTTCCAGTATTGCACTGTCTCCAGCCTTGTTGGAGTTGTTGTCATATTGTTCCCCTGCCTTTGCGAATACACCTTGAATGGTTCAGTGGAGGATATCTGGTTTATTCTCCTGGCCTATAGCCCTGTGGTATACCTCTTCAAGTGGTAGCTAAGACTGTGAGTCTTTGCTTGGCAGTTTCTAAGGCCTCGGGGATGAACAGCTTGTTGTATTTGTTAGACACCTCTTTTTTCATCACATGTGTACAGTATATCCATAATCTATTTTGGGTAGGACATTTTGTGTGTCAATATTTCAATAATATATTTTTACAAAATAAAGAAATACATAAAAACAAGACCTATTTTCAAATAAGACCTGTGCCTTAATTTGTGGAAATATTTCAAGATGGCTGTTTTCCTTTGCAGCTCCTTCTTGTTGTCTTTATTATCGTATTTCTGTGGTAACACTATGTTTAAATGACCTGAAAACCTATTATGGTACTTTATCATGAAATGCAGGAAGCGTTTGCTATGATAAAATAATGTATAGAGTCTGACACTAAATCTTTACCTCAGAGACAAAAAGCGAATTGTCTTATAGACAGCAGAATAACAGATATAGGTTAGGCTTTTATTACCAAGCCTTTGTGAAGGTTTATCAGTGATAGAAATTAATAATTTCGCCTCAGTGCTGGTGAACAGTGGAACAGTTATCAGCTTTGCGGCTGAGCTCAAGCTCATGCATTTCATAGTGCATCATTTTGTTGATGGTTGCACAGGCTTTTTGCATCAGATGCTGCCTGTTTGTCAACATATATCCTTACATTTATGATCATTCAAGGTTACCCCTGCTTAGGATTCATGACAAGAAAGCTTGCCATGTGACCTTTCCCTGCATCTTCTGCTGTGTCCTCAAGTGTGTATGTTGTACCAGCTGCCTTGTATGGTCTATTAAAACAAGTCTGTCATTCTGGAAATCAATCATTCTCATATAAATTCCAGTATCAGCTTGACCTGTCTTAGATGCACTAGAACAGGGAACTGAATTGACTTGAATAGCCTGATCAAAGCATTAGGGTTTTTTTCTTTTTGAAGATTTAAACAATTTTCATAGTTGGTTGGTTATGATGAGCTAATTTCCATTACACTCCAGATGGTTGTAAACATACACTGGGAAAATAATGCCACATTTTCTTAACTAAAATTGACTTCAAATTGTATGCAGCAAGTGCCTTTACCAAGCTAAGTAGAAATACACAAAAAATGAAGGTATGATGGTGTCAAAAATGAGTCAAACACACAGCCAAAGCCGTTCAAATTTCAATTACTCAGAAGGAGGTAAGAGGAGGATAGAAAAGAAGGATGAAGTGGAATGAGAAAAGAGAAGGTGGAGGTGGGGTGGGGGGGGGGGGGTTGTCACTGAAATGCGAGAGAAGCTATATCAGTCTGATCAGTCATCCGTCCTCCTCCAATCTCCTGATAAAGCAGGTACTGCAGGAGGTGAAACGATGTGTATCAAAACCTCATGAAGATCGATGGCATCCTTCTGCCAGCTTTGAGAGAGACAAAAGAGAATGAGTGTGAGAAATAAAAAGGAAAAGACGGCTATCTAAAGTGGTCAACACAAACGTGACAAGAGCAGGGAGACAGAGGAAATTGTGGGCTATTAAAAAGTACGAACAGGAGGAAGGCTTGATTTCTCTGCAGCTTGTTAACACAATGTCAGGTGATGCGGTAAATAAGTCCCAGGGAAATGAGAGAGGGCTATAATCAGAAATTTGCAGGATCTTGAGCCAGGTGTGTTTATGTACACAGTTCTTAGGCAAACAGCAGAGCGACAGGTGATATCAGCTCTAAGAGCTTAACAGGCCCGCAGATGTAGAGGTCATGTCTTGGTTTCACAAACAGACTATAAGAGAGCCTTGATTTCACCCTCGTACTTCACAGAATTTACTCACTTTTCTTTTTACCGTTTAAACTGTGAGTGTACTTTAAGACACTTTAAGAATAACTTGGACTAAAATAAAATGTATTTCTTTCAAAGCCAACAGAGGATTAATTAAACAACAAAATGCTATAATAAAAACAATAAAAAAACAGATGTAAATTATGTCCCTGGAAATATATTTAAATAATGCAAATGCACTTATTTTTAGTGAAAAGCCATGCACACTTATCCAACACCACTGTTATCATAGTTAGGAACAAAGACATTCCAGTATAGTATGCTTTAATATGCCTATAATAGATCACAGATGACTTTCATTACACGCCTGCCACAGTTATATGATTCACATCATGAATGGCGACACAGTGACTATTTATTTGCTGTTAAGAGCAAGTATTTTTCATATTCTACAGAGGAAAACATGAACTTATCACATGTGGTGTCGAAACAAATGCTGTTGTGTTTGCGCACACAACGACTAATGTGCCATTAAAAGGGCAACCACAAACAAACAGCGAACATGTGAGAAATCCCACAGATGATATTTGTGAACTGGTGATTTTTTAAGATGGAAATTTGTATTAACAGAAAAAAGATCTTTGTTTGTGCAGCCGTGCCATAGGGCTTTTTACACTGAATACATTTTCACATGTGTGAAAAATGAAACTAATGACTGCTGGATTCTATTTAACTGCTTTAGATTCAAGGTCCTGAAATTAAGCATGCCTAGCCGCTGTCACACTGTGAATAGAACAGAGCCACCAGCAACACTTTTACTGCCATGTCAAGTCAAGATATGTGCTAAAAGGCCTGTTGTTGTTTCCTATTTGCACAGACAAACTGTCCAAAGCCATCTGTATCAAGTAAGTCTCATTACGACCACTTTTCAGCTATGATTAGCTAAACTACTCAGGTGATACTTTGTGTGAGTTCCCCAAGAGTGAATATCCACAAATGATATGAAGTGGTAGCTAATAAGTCTTAATATTAACAAGCAATACTTCCTTTTACATCCATCCATCCATCCGCTTCCGCTTATCCTTTCCAGGGTCGCGGGGGGCGCTGGAGCCTATCCCAGCTGTCATAGGGCGAGAGGCGGGGTACACCCTGGACAGGTCGCCAGTCTGTCGCAGGGCCAACACACAGGGACAGACAACCATTCACGCTCACATTCACACCTAGTGACAATTTGGAGTATCCAATTAACCTATCCCCTCAAACTGCATGTCTTTGGACGGTGGGAGGAAGCCGGAGTACCCGGAGGGAACCCACGCAAACACGGGGAGAACATGCAAACTCCACACAGAAAGACCCCGGCCTGATGGTGGAATTGAACTCAGGACCTTCTTGCTGTGCGGCAACAGTGCTAACCACCGTGCTGCCGATGGATTTGTTATAAACTTTTATTTTTACATCCTTTTACATCCACATTTTAATTAAGTATCAAATAGTGAATGCTTAGCTTGAAGAGACTGAAGAGGTGTGATTTCTGAAAGACTTCTGTTGCACTGTTTATTTGCCTTTTTCAAAAAGTAAAAAAAGTTATCCAATGCGCAACATAACTGACATTATGTAACAAATAAACTGGCCACATTTCATGTTTTGTTACATAATTTTTTAACTTGAACAGAACTTTTACCTTTTCTAAGAAAGTGTCTTTTTGACAGTAGCACTTACAGTAGCACTTACATATATCAGACTTCACAGTTTAATTTTGTATATATAGTGCAGGGATTTACACAATGCGTTGCTCATGTGCCATTGACAGTACGATGTATGATTTAGGTGCAAGAACCTTCTAGTTTATTGGAGGAAGATAAAGAACAAAATTTTTAAACCAGGCTTTATCATACATTTAAACTTGTCTTCTGAAAAGTTTGCATTATTAATGCCATATTTGCATATTTAAGAATTTCAGCAAATTTCTGAAAGATTGTAGAAGAAATACACACACACACACACACACACACACACACATACACACACACACACACACACACACACACACACACACACACACACACAGACATTAGGTGTCTTTTAATTTCTATTTACTTGCAGTGAAAATCATCACTGAAAAAAGACAGTGGACGAACTGAGTTGGACTGAGGAGAGCATGAAACAGTGGAACTTTTGTATGATTAACCAGGATCCTCCCCCTCTACACACACACACAGTGATATGAGAATGAGAATAGTCAATTATTAATGCTCATTATATTTGCTTTTTCCAGTTCAGTTTATCAACACATGTGCCGTGCAGCTGCTCCCTTGTTGAGGCTGACTGATGATCAGAGGTGGGAGTGGCTGCAGCTGTCGGGGAGGAGCTTCTTAACAGGCCGTGCATCATACAACGAGTTGGATACAAAGGGAAAGGAAACCAAGCAGCGAACAAAGAGTCTGTTACAATCTCAAAACTTGCAGTTGCTCTCTTCTTTTAGTAGCATTTTAGAGAAGTGTGAATCCCACTTTGCAAACTTGTGAAAGTGTTTGTGAAGAAAAATGCATTTAAAGGACAGAGAAATAGGTGTTAAATATTTTAGTACATTACCGAAGACTTCTTGCTGTCAGTCTGGCAGCAGCCTCCCACTGAATAAAACTGGAAATAATTTCTAAAGTGTGCACCAAACTATGTGTTTAAAGTACAAAAGACTTTTGTTGTCTGAGCAATGATTGGATGTCCGCCAGAATAGGCCCAAACGCTCACGTAGCCAGCCACAAGTGATGTGCTCGCTGTTCTTTTTTCATTTTCCTCAGACACTTCACTATCATCTTGTTTTGCAAAGTTGCAGGCTTTTGTACTGGGTAATTTTGCCTGAGGACACAAAGATAATCGTCAGCCAGTCAGCCACTCCATGAGCTGCATATCAGATGTTTGTAAGGGTTATCAATAGCATTATAATAACAATCATGTAACATCAACTCAAGGAAGTCCGTTGAATGACGCCAGGGACTCAAATACTCTCATTTTGTGCACTGAGTACCCTCGCGTATCATTTTTCAGTGTTGCAGGGATAGTGTGGTGAGGAGGGATGTTTTAGCCTAAACAATGATCTAAATTTAACCAGGCAGCAAGTAAAAGCCAAAGTAAAAATAAATGAAAACAAAACAAAAGGTACCAAACAGTGCATCTGCCTGTGAAACTTGTGTTACTGCTACCTCTCCTACCCCTGTATGTATATGTTGCTGTTCTTTCAAGCCACTCTCACCGTCCAGTATTTCTTCCATCATTGTGTCAAGGGTTGGAAGCCAAAGGGCACCTTTTGCATGTCTCTGTGATGCCAAAAGCTAAAATACAAATGGCAGTATTTGATGTTCTGGGAGGAGAATGTGTCGAGATGCAAAAAGATTTGTTTTTAAAGCAAAATCGTATAATCTAAATAAAAAACAACATTTACACATGATATATAATGTACTGGTATATCTATATCCTAAGTTGAAAGCTGATAAATTCTTATTGAGCCCAATAAGGTAAGTAATATGGGTTCATATGGGTGTGCAACACATATCGCAAAATGTATCAGCCTCATAATGTTGTTTGTTTATGCAGCTGCATAGTTCAGTTAGTGTAGTTTCTAAATTCTGTACATATTTATTGATTTTTGTATTGATTATCACTTACTGTACTGTGATGTCATGTCCACAAAACAGATACTTTGCTGGCATTCAGTTTCTATAATACAGTATTTAAAAAATGATGTCTCCCAGCTATAACATAAAGATTTCATAAAGAATATGACTGATTATACAGATATAGTTTTCAAATATGTAGTAGCGGTTTTACAGATGATACTTCCTCTAGTGAATAATAAGGCATGGCCTGCCCTTCACTCTGTGATTCTGGTCCAAAAATGAACAGTATACTCTTCGCGTTATTTTGGTGTTACACAGGAAGATTTATTTTTTGCAGGCTGGTATTTTGTGATGTAAATTTGAATTTGAGTTAAAAAGTATTTTCCTGGGTGGGAACAGGTTTGCCTGGGCTGGTTTCCCAGGTAAGGCCTATGTTTTGGAAACACTGATCTGGCATACACAAGCCGCTGGTCAGTTTCCAAGGCACCTAGCCTCAAAACTCACTCTTCACACCTTCCCTCCGCTGCTGTAAAAGCCTAGAGTATTTGCCAAACACAACTAGGCACAGTTGTGGTGGTGATGCTGGATGCGTACAACCACTGATTATGGTAGTTCAACAAAAACATCTCCATATTTATCCATTTTAAACACTGATTTCTATCTCTACTAACACAATAAAAGCAACATTTAAAATTGTAATGTTCCTTCTGAATCCATTAACTTGTCTCTCCTTTCTAACGTACTTTTTGAGTTTCATTGAGAAATATGTTAATGGCCAAACGGAACCAACGTGGTTGTTATTCCTATGTTTGTGATGATGACATTCATTAACTACAACAAAGTGCAAAAAAATGAAATAAAAAAAGAATCTTTTAACTTGCGTCTTCTTCCTATCACCCCAAATAAACTCAAA
Source organism: Oreochromis niloticus (assembly GCF_001858045.2). Classification (NCBI taxonomy): domain Eukaryota; kingdom Metazoa; phylum Chordata; class Actinopteri; order Cichliformes; family Cichlidae; genus Oreochromis; species Oreochromis niloticus. The sequence goes on from NC_031965.2 coordinate 15,009,039, forward strand.
TGTACTCCATAAGGCTGGATATCTGTGCAGCCTTAAACCTGTTGTGTACCAGGGAGATGAAAGGGGGGGGGGGTGTTTGTCTGCTCAATATTGCAGCAGATCAGCCAGCCACAGCACGGATCTGTGTGCAAACACTTCTGTAATAAGAAATTTGTATCTAAGTATACCTCTGCCGTTTCCAACAACAGTCTAATTTCATGGTGTGTCGTGTTTATTCTCTCAAGATGTTTGACCCTTTATGGAACAACTCAAATTTAATTTGTAGCAGGAAGATCCAGAACACTGCAGAGCCACACTGTTAAGCCTCCTATACATGGAAAATCACTGCGAGGGCACAGGGGTCTGGTTTGTCGGAAAAGCAGTTTATTTATAAGGGGATTTGTGCTGATCTGCATATAAACACAAAGGAATGATGAGGCTATTATCCTATCACTAACCTTACTACAATAATATGTTTTTAATTACTGTATTGGGTCCCCTGGTTGTATTTAGCACTTAATGGAAATTCATGAGAGCGACTTGCCATCACAATGCTAGAATATGTGATGTATTTGATCCTGTATTTTCTATGCTTGCTTAGAAATTAGAAATTAGGCATTAACATTAACTTAAAGTAATAAGGCTTAAAATTCAAACACAGTTGTGGGATGCACTAAAAGACTTTGTTCTTTTGCATTGTCTTATAAAGGAAATAAGTAATGCACATGAATCTTAGGTCCACAAACAGTGCACATAGCTTTAGGCTATTTATTGAAATTTTAACAGTAAGACTAGGACCCAGCTGTATGATCCATCATGCCGAGTTACCAAAACCAGCACATTTACAACAAAAAATTTTACCATTAAATCTGAAATAAATTCAAATCTAACACTACGGATACTGCAGTCTTCGTGTATGGGCTGAATGGAAGAAGAGGTGGGAGTTAGCTGAGTGGGAGTCAGGGTTACCTCTCTGACCTTTTTATATTGTATTGCAGGTGTCATTTACATGTCCTAGGTGATTTTGTTGTAATTGGATAGTGCACAACACATAAAATCCAGATGGAAATGCTTCCAGAAAGCATTAAAAACCTGATTACCAATGCAACCTCGGGATGCTCATTACCATGCAGTCTAATACAGAAAACAGTCTCAAAGATGAGCATAGAGTTGAGTCAACACTTGACCCAAGCAAACAAAATGAACATCAGCAGCTTCACCATAGTATTTTTATTTTTTTGCATTCACGCATCTTAACTGCTGATGTGAAATTAATACTGCATCAGTTGATAACAAGTATTTTGCAGCTTTTCAAATGTGAAGGTTTTCTTGCTCTGGGATGTTATGATAGAAATACAATTAATTTTTTTTCACTATTCACTTCCATGTCCTATTATTTACTATTACTTATTTATGCTTCTAACTTCAATCCTAATGCTGGGTAGAACTCCTTGGTTTTTCATTTTCTTGAGGTAGTGAATGACTTGAACAACAATGAGACATGCTCTGTTTGACTTTGACTTTGCCATTGAGATACAGTGACAAATCAGAAAATGATGCTGAAGTGATACACCTTGTATCAAAAAAGACGGCCCCGATAAAGCATCCACATACTGAGTAGACCTGTTAGGATTAAAAGTTTATTGTCATGAAAAGTTCTCTGCTGGTGTTATCGCAGTTTCTGCTGTGGCAGCCAAGTGAAGAAAATAGAGGTTTGCTTTTTAATGCATAGTGGTTCTTGTTCTTTTTTCAGTTGCTTCCTTTAAGTCAGGGGTGGGGGAACTCCAGGCCTTAAGGGCCAGTGTCCTGCAGGTTTTAGATGTGCCCTTGATCCAACACAGCTGATTTAAATGGCTAAATTACCTGATCAACATGTCTTGAAGTTCTCCAGAGGCCTGGTAATGAATTAATGATTTGATTTAGGTGTGCTGACCCAGGGTGATATTTAAAACCTGCAGCACACCGGCCCTTGAGGCCTGGAGTTCCCTCGCCCTGCTTTAGGGGATTCCACAGCGGGTCATCTGCTCTCATCATATCCCTAATATTATTCTTTGTCACACTGACCCTCTGCATGTCCACTACATCTGTGAATCTTCTCTGTGGTCGTGCTCCTGCCTGGCAGCTCAATATTAAACATACATTGTCAAATATATTGACTGTCCCTCCATTGTATATGTCCAAACCATCTCAGCTTGCCCTTCCTAACTTTGTCTCCAAACTGCTCAACCTGAGCTGTCCCTCTGATATACTCATTTCTAATCTTGTCCATCCTGGTCACAACCAATAAAAATCTTAATATCTTCAGCTCTCTTTTACAGGTCAGCCTCGTGTCTTTTTGACAGTGCCACTGTCTCCAAACCATAGGTCTCAATACCATTTTGTAAATCTTCCCTTTCACTTTTGGTGACAGTCGTCTCTACCCACTCCACCCTGCCTGAACTCTCTTCTTCACTTCTCTCGTGCACTGTCTGTTGCTTTGGTTGTTAACCCCAGGTATTTAAACTCATCTGCCTTCATGATTTCTACTCCTTGTATATTGCCCTTTTGACACCTTCTCATTTATACAGACACGTATTCTGCCTTGTGTCTACTGACTTTCATTCCTCTTTTCTCCAGTGCATACCTCTACCTCTCCAATCTCTTTCACCTGCTCTCTACTCTCAGTACAGATCACGCGATTGTCTGCAAAAACCATATATGACAGAGAATCCCTCCTGACCTCATCTGTCAATCTATCAATCACCAATGTAAAGAAGTCAGAGCTGATTCCTGATAAACTCTATCTATACCTTACACATACACATACACACTCCTACTGCACACTTCACCACTGCCTTGATGTGTCCCCATGTCCCTCGCATGTCCTGCACCACCATCATATAATTCTCTGTCACTCCTGACTTCCTCATGCTGTACCACAGTTCTTTTCTTGGCACCCTATCGCATGCTTTCTCTAGATCCACAAAGACACAGCACAGCGCCTTCTGATTTTCTCTATATGTCTATATCAACACTCCCAAAGCAAACATTGCATCTGTAGTGCTCTTTCTCAGCATGAAGCCATGCTGCCGCTCACTTGTCACCCCTCTTCTTAACTGAACTTCAACGGTTCTTTCCTATATTTTTTGAATTTTTATGTATGTCACTCTGTAGTTACTACATCTCTGCACATCATGCTTGTCCTTGAAAACTGGTACCAGTACAATTCTTCTCTATTCCTCTGGCATTTCCTTACTCTCCAAGATTATGCTAAACAATCTGGCCAAAAAGTCCACTGCCCTTTCTCCAAGACATCTTCACAACTGCACACCTCCACAGTTATGTCATCTGGGCAACCACCTTTTTCTTCATCCTCATCATAGCTGCCCTCACATTCTCCTTACTAATCCTCAAAACTTTCTGTCCTCCACCTCTCAGGTTCTCTCTTGTTTTCTTCACTCATGAGCTCTTGAAAGTACTCCTTCCATTTTCTCAAGGCATCTCGTTACTCATTAGTACATTTTCATCTATGTCCTAAATCAACCCAACCTGCTGCACATCCTAAACAGCTTGATCTCTCTGTTCAGCCATCTGATACAAATGCTTTTCCCTTTTGTTAGTATCCATAGTGTCCAGCCTCAAATTAGAACCAGAACTCACTATTAGTTTTCCTTTGCCACTTCTCTCTGGAAGTAGCCTCCCAGTACTCCTGTCTTGCCTACTTGTGGTTGGACTTATAAAAAAGTGTGTGCGTGTGTGTACACATTTCTACCCCAAACCATGATAATAGTAGCTAGAAGTAAACAAGTGTTTGATTCCTAAAGTTAATCTACCAGCATCTAAAAACAAGTGTCCTACACAGGATCTTCAAGTTTAAAGGCTTTTTGTTTGTACACCCACCACGATACTACCAACATCAAAATTTGTCAGTTTATACGCCTTCTTGTCAAGCTAAATGCTTTCCACAGCACTGCTTTGTACGTTGGACAATCTCAAACTGGACAAGTGCTGAAAATTGGGTGAATGGGCAACGATGTTAACTGCTACCATGTGTGTTATGAAGACAAGAGGTCCTGACCATGACACTTTATGAGGAGTTAGGAGTGAGAATGTGTTGGTAATTTGACTAATTTTCCTGTCTCCATTTCACATCTGGAGTGTGACTATAGGTGACAAATGCAATTTTTTCCCATAGTTGTGGTTTGTGTTCCACATGTAACCCAAAGAAAAGTGCAGGAGAAACCCACATAGTAAAACTGTAATTAAACTATCAGAATAAACAGTGATGAGGGCAGTGGAAGTTATAGTTAACTCTAATATATGCATTGTTTACCTCATTGTCACCACATTCAAAGCATAACTGTTAACTATTAACAACCAACTGAAGTGCATTTTTTCTTTTTTACACTGTAGCATCTGTTTCAGAACTGTCCATCCATTCATTTTCTTTACAGCTTATCCAGTTCAGGGTTACTGGGAGTAAGAGGGTGAACCCTATTCCAGCTGTCTGAGAGGTAGGGTACACCCTGGACAGGTCAGCAGTCCATCAAAGGGGTAACACAGCGAGACAAACAACACTTTATGTTCAGAGTCACACCTATGGCCAATTTAGAATCATCAGTTAACCTACGAAGCTTGCCTTTGTACTGGAGGAGGAAGGTAGAGTACCCAGAGAGAACTCAGGGAGAACATTCAAACTCCACATAGAGAGGCTTCAGCCAGCTGATGGAACAGAACCTAGAAACTTCTTGGTATGAGGTGACAGTGCTAACCACTGCACCACTGTGGCACCTTGTTTCTGAACTACTACCCTGAAAATAAGGCCTTTCTGAAAAAACACAGTTTTCGAGCCACTGCTTGAACTACTGTGATGTGTTCAGCTCAGGGTTTAGGTATTACTATCACAGTGTCAGTGCTATAACTGCAGTAGATAAGCATCAGGAACTTCTTTTCTCAGAAAGGCTACTGGATAGAAGATGCTTGCATTATTTAAAATAATTGATTATTATAGTCTAAGTCACAGTGCAAGACAGCTGTAATGGCCACAGTTACCATTCCTTATCGAGGTGAGTAAATAGTTTTAACAGTCCTGTCAGCATCAATCTTGTTATTTATTGCAGATCACTTATCTATGACACAGTTGACAGCGACAACACAAACAGGAAGTCAGCGATATGAGCATCGCTGCAATCCTCCAATCACGACAAGACAGACAAGTAGGCAGGTCTTCATTGTACCTGTTTGCACTGCACTCTACTAGATGGGCTTCTCCCTGGCTCCTGCGATTGCCATTGCATCAATATCTCCTGTTTAATGAATCTAACAGACTGGAGATAAACAGATCAATTGAAGCTGTCAATGTTGAACCAGTGTTACAAAACAATTTTTGTTTTTTGCATTGAAAGTCTGCCTGAGTATAACTTAACTGCTGATTCTTGTAGGACCTATTGTGAGATGTATTTCAGCTGAAATAGAAGATGACTACTTGGGAAGATGTTATTTAGAGTGGTCAGAGTTTTAGCTACGGTAGAGACGTATGTCAAGATGACACAGTCGATCTGCCAGCTGGTTTGTTTGTTCATTCTATTACAAGACCAAGGATTATAGTACTTGTAAAATAATAACAATAACTATGTCACAATAACTATGGCATGCTGACATGGTTATTATTACTACCTTGGCATGCTGGCAAAGATTAGCACTCAGCCTAAACACTAAAGTACCCATAGATAGTATAAAAGATGAAGAAGACACAGTCTGAAAAATAAAAACCAAAGTAATGTCTCAAACCTAATTTCTATCTGAGAGTCACCAGATGATGATAGTTGTGTTTGCAACAAGGCATTCAATCCTGTAGAAGTTTACATGCATGCTTTTTATTTATTTATTTATTTTTTGTGATCTTATGGTCCAGGCCACAAATTTTGGGTCACTGTGCAAACAAATACTGTCTTTCAAAAAGAAGGATTATCGGACATGCTCAGTGGTTAATGACTTTTGATGGACAAGTTTATAATTTTTTTGGCATTCAAAAAAGTTACAATTTATTACAGTATTATTAAATCAAAAGCATAACTCATTTATACTTAAATAAATTCCACTTTTTCATTCCAGGTGAACTGAAATGGGAACATATTGATTAGATTATATTTCAACTGTCTGACTAAATTTTTAAATAACAAGAAAAAGTCATGGATGATTCAAACAGCAGAAAAAATATCCAAAATGAAACTTTCAAGGCATAATGTAATTTTCTGTCCTCTCCAAACAAACTAAGACGCATCTCTCATAGGATAATGTTTGTTGAATGTGAATTCACAGTAAATAGACAATCTTCTAAATGAGTTTCCATGTGTTGGTAAATTTGCAGGCACCGGGGTTACTTTAACCTATGAAACTCACAAATGACATGAGAGCAGTAAGCCACAAGCTATGAAGTTCATAAAAAGCACAAGGTCCACATCATTGCACAGAGAGGACTCTCTTTCTTTTGAGAACTTGTATTAATCATGTGATTATTAAATTCTTCAAGATGCTACTTTTTCCCTCCAAGTTTTCTCGTTAAAAGTTTCCTTGATTTATGTTTTTCTGAGAGACACAAAAGGAGAACAATTAGGAAGGAATTTTTATCAGATTCCTCTTGTGCTACAGAGTCAACAGTGAGTTGACTGTGGGGTTAAAAAGCTTGTGAGATGCCTAACAATATTCAGTTTTTGTTATGACTTGAACTAGTTATCTTTATTTTTTGCCAGTGTTGTTGTTTACACTTACAGGTCCAGAAATATATGTATACCTCTTAAAGAACTAGAGGCTGAAAAAAAGATTGCTAAGTGACTGCAGTCTGACAGACAAAACAAACTAGAGGGGGTCATGTAATTCACTGAGTATGTGAGTTTATATTAGGAATGTTTCCAGGGAAGAACACAATTCATTAGTCAACAGTTGTGGTAACATTTTGCTGATGTTTGTGTGTATAAACCATAGGTTGCAATAGAACGTGATCCTCAATTAGTGGAAAAAGGAAACTCATTAGGAAACAATTACAGTCACACATCCGTGTGAATCCCCGCTGAGCAGTCTCGCTGCTTGTCCCAGGTTGTGAAATGAAAATCTGAAGACGAAGAAAGTGAAATGCATCACTCTGCACCTGTGATTCCTCTTCCAGATCTCCAGCTGCAGCCCATTAACGGCTGGAGGTAAAGGTTAAGTTTAAGTATCTATTAAGGATAAAATAGAAAAAGGGTTTTCAGTGAAAGGTACCTTGTTTAGGTTGTTGCCATCACGACCTGGATACGAGGCAGAAAATAGATCGTTGCATGGATGGATGGTTGGAATATTCTGCGCTCTTTTGTGGAACCAGAGAAGAGCAGTGTTTAGATCTCACAGGGTCACTATGCCTGAAAATAGCATTCATGTTGCCTCTAACATCCAAGAATATGGCTTTCTACCTAAACTGGTGAAGATGTTGCACAGGCCGGTGGATCAGTACAATAAAGAGTGAAAGAGGTAAATCGCTAGATAAAATGTTGATTGGTACAAAGATAGACTTTGAAGACTTCAAGATTTAATATAAATCAGGAGCTGCTCATAAAATTTTGCTCCGCCTTGCGAGTTTTCATAGGTGATGTCGGCCACAGTGTATGTGTATTTGTATATTTACTCCACGCCAAGTATGGCTTCTTTCAACTGACAAGTCTTTATAGCTGAATGAGACCAGACATGAACATATGAAAAGGCAAGAATTATCCTTCAGGTACCCTCAAAGTTGTCAGTCATGTGCTGTTGCTTGCTATATTCATCATGCAAAAAGGATTTATTGGCAGTCCCCAGCGTCAGACATCACACTATACAGAATGAATAACAACAACACATGACATTATTTTCTTAGCTGAATCTGTGCTTTTGAAAATGTGGACATGAGGGAGAGTGGCATTTTCCATTCTCTGTGTCATCTGCTAAACATAAATTGTATGTTGTCATCTGATTATACCGTATCATTTTGACCAGTGATTTGAATGCTAAGAGCTTGTGTTGCCTGTAAAATGATGTGTAGAGTTACCCTGGCATTTGCTCAACAGAAGCATGCATTAGCATGTGAAGAGGCTAAGAAAAAGCAAACAAGCAAGAAAGATTCGTAACTTTCCAACCAACAATGTGATTTCTGTGTATGTAGATTGTTAAATCAACATAGACTTGAGATACAGATACACTAAAACAATACTATGCAACATTGTGTAAAATACAAAGCTATGTATAGAATCGAATAGAATATGACATTTATTCATTTTGAAATAATGAGCATAGTTACCATATGGTTGGAATTTGTCGAGGAGTTTGACATATGGTTAAAAAGTATGCATTCACGAAAGTAGCATTAAATTAAATTGCAGCTGCTGTGAGGTAAATGTGTTAGTCATCTTCTCAGACACATATTTATTGTCAACTTCCACGACAACTTTTAGAATACACAAAAGCCTGTTTTGATTAGCACTGATGGGATATTTACTAGTTTGAAACTGATAAACAACCCATTATATAAATGCCGTAAGAAGAGGTCTGGGTCATTGTTGACAAGCATCATTTGCTTAAGTTTGAGACGCCGTTTGTCCTTTTTATTCGCTTCTTCTCTGTTTTCTCTCCAGTGTCCATTGTCGACATTAGAAATATTCTTTTGCATTTACAGAACAAATGTATGGCACCTCATTCTGAGGTAATGACTCATTCTCTCTTGTAGACCAATGATTAAAACTGATAAGTGGGTGTTTTTTTTTTCTCCTTTTTACATAAAAATCTAGGTGCAACAATTACTGGACACCTACAGGGTGATATTAGCATTTTTCACAGGAGGCTGTATTTTTACTCGTAATGGCTTTATTAACACAAATTCTTTAATGATGACAGGTATTCAGCAGATATAGTGCTATAGCTTGAGATTTAGCAGAGTGTGTGCCTGTATGAGGGCTGTCTTCCCTTTAACTTTTCACGATTATTTTCACTTCATCTTTTTTACAGTGCAATATAAAGTGAAGAAACAAAACTATAAAATGCCGAGTTTTCAAATTATGTTAATTCAGATTTTCAAATTTCAGCACTTCAGTGGATTTGGTCCAAGAACACAATGTGAGTAATACCTGCAAAGTATTCTTAAACCTTCGCAGTAAAGCCCAATCACACTAATTTAATCCATTTCTGTGTGGGGAAAAAACAGTGGGGAACTAGTAACACTACCACACCTAACTACCTCATATCTTACATTTTCATGCAGAACGGAATCAGTATATTACTGGAATAACTGTGCAAATGACAAATTAGCCAGATTCCTTTTTGTAAATGTGAAGCCGCTTGGCTACTGCATGATAAAAAACTGCCATGTAGAAGTCTGACCTTTAGAATGACACACTAGAGTCTCAGTATGTACAACATGTGGGCATTTTCTTGCCATCCCTTCTCTTCTTCATGAGCTGTCCTCGCTGTCAGAGTCATAATTACTACAAGATATAAATTAGTTCAATGTAGGTTACACTCATGTTGATCCAGACATTTTTTAAAACCGCAGTTTCTCCAAGTATGTAGCTGCACATCGAGTACTGTATGGAATCATTAAATATGTCACAGTTGGCTGGAGTCTAGAAATTTCACAGCCTGATAAAAGATAAGTGACAACAAACCTCTGAGGAAATGGTATTTAATTGCACAGGGGCTATAAAAATAGTAATCGTGTAGAAATAAACTGACACTTCAAAGCCAGCTCGTGGAGTCCCGCATTTATATATGCAAACGAGTTACTCGGGACAAACACAAAGAAATCTGAGAATGTAACTCAGGATCACCTGACACATATAGTTAAAGCTTCTACGAATAAAGATGACCTTTGAGTGCAAGATCGCCCATGTCAAAAATATACAAATCAATTTGATGTGATCTGGAAAAAAAAAGTACTGGTATTTGAGCGCAGTCAAGTATCTTATAACTTTGTATTGCTTCATTCATACTGCACAAGGTCAAATCAGCCTGTGCACTGAGCAGAGAAGGATCTTGCTCGACTCTCTTTCCCTGGTTTGACCAGGATCTATTTCAGCTACTACAGGCAGCCTTCTGGCTTTCACATCAGTAAGAAAAGAGAATGGGAGGGAATGTTTGACCTTTTTCGGTGCACAGTCTGGAAAGTGATATGTGATTCAAATGTGTCAGGGAGAAGAAAAAAATGGGGAGAGGCAGAAAGCAAAGGGAGAGAGCAAATTACAGTCCAAGGGAAGGTTTGAAGACAGAAGAGGCATTTCTTATAAGGCATATCTTGCAACTTCTGACATCTTGAAACTCTAATCCACCCAGGATATCTTTTTTGATCAAACAATGTGTCAATCAATATTCAAGGGATTATCATGAATGGCATTATACCTCCCAAAATGCCAACCATAAGGCAGTAACGGATGTGCTGTGTGCATGAAAATGGTTTTGCAGTAATTAGGAGGGCTCAGTAGCAACTACGGGATATCTTTGGGGTTGCCATATGGTGAATCAAAAAGAATTACCTTGAGCAAGCATTTATATTTTAACTCACAAACTCACAGCTGTAAAGTTCCGTCTCAACACAAATCAAAGCACCTTGTTACAGCCTTGTTAAGTGATATAAGGCAAGTTCCTCGGGGGAATTCAAAGATTTGAATACAGTGAAATCTGTTCCAAAGAAAATCATAAGCATTTCCTGTTCAGTTCACTCGCATGTGTGGATTTTTAAGTTGGAGATGCCTGATTAGAAGGTCTGATTAGTATTCAGGGTCCACAGCATGTGTGATGCCAATTATCCACCGGGTCATTACCACTCTGGAGAGAAGTCGCACTTGCAAAAGGCATTTAAGGAAAAAGGCCTAAATTTTCATCAGTGGTTGCAGTGGCTCTTTGACAAAGTACAAATGAAACCAGTGTTCTCAGTGGAACAAAAGAAAGAGCGAGCTGAGATAAAATAGAAAGTTATTGGTTTCTATTTATACAAAACATAGGTAGATGACCTCATCTTTGTAAATGCAGCCCAAAATTTTGACTTGAGTAACACAAAGCAGTTCCGGCACTGAGTAAAAACCCTCTAAAGACTTGATTATTGCACAAGTCAGTTTCTGCGCACATTTGTTTAGCTGGCAGGTGGTAGAGTGCCTCAAACAGAAGGATTCAGCTTGTGTGATAATAGCCTCACTAATGTTTTGCCTGAGTCAGCTGATTACGTGAACTGCGATGGAAAGTAGTGCAAAATTTCAGCATTCATTAGAGTATGGGGAAAGCATGTTTTTCCAAATAATATAGACGCTTACACTGTGTACCCTGTTCACAGTGTGCTGGAAAAGACATCACTGACTGTCAAAGAGCTCTCACACTCTGAGCTGGCTCATATTAATACTGCTTCTCACCAGCCAGCATAGGTTTTCTCACTTGTACTAGTGAGGGCCATAACAGAAAATTACCCAAATTATGTTTACCCCAATAGTGCTTTTAAAGTTTAAATTTCCCAAATTGTTTCTCCTCAGCATTTCTTTAAATAAAAGGAAGAAGTTTCATATTAAATAATTAAGATGTAATTACAGAAAAACTGCTGCTTAACCCTGCTGATTACAGCCCTCAGCCATGTTTGCTGCTCCTTACTTCTATCAACACAGAAGTTGTGTTTATTACCATCCACCTCCAGCTATACTCAGACCTCCTTTAAGTTTAAATAGATAGATAGATATTACTTGTTTGATCTCATGTTTTGACACACACGAAAAATACACATATTTGTTCCTTGTATTATTCATGAAGCCAATTCAAGAGTAAGAACAAGTCAATAAGGTGAATAATCTGATTGACTTCACCTGGTATATGGGGAATCATAGGGCCTAAGGTTTGGACACTTCCCCTAGGCTCTCTCTTCGACGTGAGTTTGTAGGAGGTAAGACCTACATTACATATTAATATACTACATTATTCATCACTTGTCAGTGACTTGACTGGCAGAAACATAAGCTTTAGCTGATTTAAAACAGACTTAATAAGACGATAACAGACTCTAGATCTTTGGTAGAATTGGAATTATCAGCCATACAGCTACTAACTTTATCCCTGTCTAGTGTTTATATCACCATCGTGTGACATTTAACACATCTGTGAGGAGAAAGAAGCTTTTACTGAGCCATGGCACAAAATGTCCACATTTTTTGTGTGGAGTTCTGATAGGGTTGGTAATCAATACCAGTGTTTTAACAGTTGCTTCACAATATGGGCATTTTGGGCTTTCTGGTTTACTTTTTGTCCAGTACTCCTAATTAGTGCTCATTCACCTGCATCACCCACACAGAAGCCTTAGAGACCTGACAAAAGTGGAAATTTCTACCAAATCAAAGCATATTTCTCATTTTCAAGATAAAGAAAAAAAAAATCCAGGACACACATACCACACTGGTTCCCAGAGAGCAACTAAAGGCAGGTGATGAGTTCCTAATGACTGCAGTTGGCCAGCAGAGCAAGAAAGTGTTTCACCACTACAGACAGTTATGTTGTCACTTTTCTTTCTACATCAGGGTGTCAAGCTTTAAGCTGAAGTGACAGATCACTCCTTTAGCTTCTCTCTTCCAGCTAAGGACACTGACGGCTGCATCCAGAGGCAGAAAGGTCAGGCCACCAGGTTGGTTGTGCTAATGGACTGCTGACCAGGCAATAAGCCAGCCTCTCAGGAGACATTCGCAGCCTAGTTCTCACCTCAACTGTGCCGGTCTAATGTCCTTTGCATCACTTTCATCACCACTTGCCCAAACTGGGGCATATTCTCATTTTGCTTGATTTCCCATTCACACATTGCTTCTTCTTCCTCTGAGTTGCCGATGATGCACTGTGTCGTCTTAGTTGTCAAGCTTAGTTGACCCAGGGTTGCGTGGCTGATCATGTTTTAAGACTTGAAGCTCAAATCATGGCTGAGGCATTTGTGAAAGTCCACCTCAAGATGGCAGTGTTCACCACGACAGGCACTGAGCTCAACAGCTTGCCATTTCTCAGCAATAGCAACAGCACTGAGCCCAGGCTTAAATTGAGGGTTATCTCCTGCATTGAAATTAAGTAATGATTGGATGGAAGCAGGTAATAAATGATGTCTGGATCTGTATGGCTCAGTCTGATTTGCATTTTATGAAATTGCTATTTTCTACTTACCTTATAACATTCGGGGCGACTCGGAACAGTTCAGCCTCTTGTTGCTTTGAAACTTGTCACGTAAGGTCATCTGCGTTTATTCCAAAGTCAAGCCACAGCCTCCTCGGAGCGCCACAGCAAGAGGCAGTAAACTTAAAATAAGAAGTGCAATTCACCCGTTAAACAAAGAACTCCGGCCACACGCGGCTTTGTAGCCTTGATGACTAGGATAACTGTCAAGGTTATTTCTTATAAACAAATGCTGACGACTGGCTGCAGGGTGCTAAGTGCGGTGGACGGAGCGTGAATATGCACCCGGCGCAAACATGCTTAGACAACGGATTCTCTGTTTAGAGTGCAATTATAACTGACTCTCACACAAGGCTTGTATTGTATATGCCAGTGTTTATTCTTGGCAAGTCAATATGCACGGGAAACCGCCATAGCGCATCTTTCTAATGCGCTTCAGTCTAGTGGCTTTTATGTCCACCCCAATTAGGCTATTGTAGCCTACCTGACAACAGCCTAACAGGTTGGCGTATGCTTTTGATGCGTCCCTTTAGAGCCAATGAGTGTTATCTGCTTTTATATAATCACACACACACACACACACACACACACACACTGTAAAAGCTAGAGGACATCCACTATCTCTTTATTCTTTTCTCTCTGTCTTTTTTTTTACACTATCATCAGCAGCATTGCCAGCTTCATCATCATCATCATCGTCATCATCCTCCTCCAGCCCAGCCACGGGGTTTTTGGTTAAGCGTCTCTTCAGCCTGCAGCATCTTCGCGGAGAATCTCACCGCGGACAGCCCTCCGGTTCGCGTTAAGTGACGTGACATCGGGCCAATCCCGTCCTCGCTCGGGTTGCCAACGCCATTGAAAGCGAGGGGCGGTGTCCAATGACGAGGGTCGGCCGGGTGGGGGTGCGGGGTGGTTAGTCGGTGTGGTGTGCATCGCCAACCCCTCCTATGGGTTTACACAGAGTTAGTGCAAGATATTCTGCTCTGGGAGTGAGAGTGCAAGGATAAACGCCACACACACGCTGCGCATCCGTGTCACACTGAGCAGCCGTAACATTAAGGCTGGTGTTTCTAAGTGGGATCGACTCTGAGCTTTTACACCTTTTTTTGTTGTTGTTTTTTTTTTTTTGTCTTTTTCATAAATGTCCTCGTGATCTTTTTTTTTTCTTTCTTTTTAACCTTGAGTCTGATTATTGATGGAGCTCCGTGAACTTGAAACATGATGGGACATGCGTGTCTCTTTTTGGGTTCACCTCGTCTGCGCCTTAACCTTCACAGGTAGCCGGGGAGAAAAGGAAAGAAAGAAAGGGGGGAAAGACGCCGGTTCTCTCTGGACATGCACAGGAGATGAGCATTGATTTTGGGACCCGTTTAATTGAAGACACCGCAAACCACTGACCACCTTGCTGTGTCTGCTGGAGAGCGACGCTGATCACCGCAATCACCGCAGGTCGCACAGTTAGATCCAGTCAATTCCTGAAGTTAAATGGGGGGAAAAGGAACTGCGACATATGCAGCTTCCAATTTACCCTAGTTTCTGCGACCGGCTGCTTTTATCTAAAACCTGTACTTGTGTCTGATTAACCCAGTGCTGCTGGGTGGTTGATGTTATTATTTTTTACCTGGAGCCAAAAGCAGATCGTCAGAGGAGGATATCTTTACCTGAATGAACTACTGTACTACTGTGGATGAGAAGACTATGAGCTGACACACTCCAGTTTTTCTTCTGTGCTGCAACCGATTTGGGTATGTAATACAAGCATAGGTCTCTTTTGCCCACTAAGAATTCAAAATCTCACTGAGCTTACTTTGTAGGCTTCATTTATGCTTATTCACTCGTTAAGCAGCCCACTCACAGCCTAAGCTCTTTAATTTTGACAGTTTAAGTGGAAAAATTAATAAGACTGTGTAATGTGTTGTGAAGTTTTGTTGCCGTGGGGGTGTTCGAGGCACCGAAAATTCATAGTGACCGTAAAACGTAGAGGATGTAGAAAGAGAGTAACAGACATTAATGGCTGCTTAAAAGGTTAATGCAGTTTATTTTTGGATTTTCATTTTACTGTTTGAATGAGCTCATGATTTGTGGCTATGTTCAGATTTAAGGGTAAATCCTAAAGAAGAGGGAAAAAAAATATAGTGCATGAATCAGCTGACTGTGAGGAGAGGGATTGGATGATTGTTAATTAAATTAATTTACTGTGCATAATAAAGTTACTTCACTGAAGGGAATCTCTGTCCTGTATTCATAGGTTTATTCGTGGAAGATTCCTGCCAGGAGTCACTGTCTGTAACAACACTGCATAGAAAGAAACCTTTGAGTTTTGAAGGCTGGAAGCATATTAACACTGTTATGGATCTAAAAGACTATTACCTGTTGGGTGCACTGCTTGCCTGCATATGGCTAGATCCTTCAATAGCCCAAGAGCTAATTTACCCCATCAGGGAGGAGTTGCAAGAAAATGTCCTCATTGGAAACATACCAAAGGACCTAAACATTTCCCATACAAATGCTGCCACCGGAACGAGTGCTAATCTTGTGTACCGGCTCGTCTCCAAAGCAGGAGATAACCCACTGGTCCGTGTTCTGAGCAGCACTGGAGAAATATTCACAACATCAAACCGAATTGACAGAGAGAAGTTATGCCCCGGTCCCTCTTTTGAGGACAGCGAGTGCTCCTTTGAAATTGAAGTGGTCATCCTGCCTAATGATTATTTCAGGCTGATTAAGATCAAAATAATCGTTAAAGACACAAATGATAATGCCCCCATGTTCCCGTCCCCTGTGATCAACATCTCTATCCCAGAGAACACGCTCATTAACAGCCGCTTTGCTATTCCTTCTGCCACTGACCCAGACACCGGCCCCAACAGTGTCCACAAATACGAGCTGATCAATGGGCAAAGTGCCTTCGGCTTAGACATAGTAGAAACGCCTGAGGGGGAAAAGTGGCCCCAGCTCATTGTGCAGCAGAATCTGGACAGAGAGCAGAAGGACACGTATGTGATGAAGATTAAAGTAGAGGATGGTGGCAGTCCACAGAAATCCAGCACTGCCATTCTCCAGGTTACTGTGACAGATGTCAATGACAACAAACCGGTGTTTAAAGAGAGTCAGATAGAGGTCCATATACCGGAGAACTCCGTTATTGGCACATCTGTAGTGCAGCTCCAAGCTACAGATGCAGACATAGGGGCAAATGCAGAGATACATTATGTATTTGGGACTCAGGTGTCTCCTGCTACAAAAAGACTGTTTGCACTGAATGCAACATCTGGCCTAATTACAGTGCAGAGACCTCTGGACAGGGAAGAAACTGCTATCCATAAGCTCTCTGTTTTAGCTAGTGATGGCAGCTCAAGTCCAGCCAGAGCTACTGTTACCATAAATGTGACTGATGTTAATGACAATCCACCTAATATAGACCTGAGATACATAATCAGTCCCATTAATGGCACTGTTTTCCTCTCAGAGAAGGATCCCATCAATACAAAGATAGCACTCATCACAGTGTCAGACAAAGACACTGACATTAACGGCAAGGTCATCTGTTTTATAGAGAAGGATGTGCCCTTCCATCTAAAAGCTGTGTATGACAACCAGTATCTGTTAGAGACATCCGCACTGCTTGACTACGAAGGGACAAAGGAATATAACTTTAAAATTGTAGCGTCTGACTCTGGAAAGCCGAGCTTGAATCAGACTGCCTTGGTGAGAGTGAGGCTGGAGGATGAGAATGACAACCCGCCTATTTTTACTCAGCCAGTTATTGAGCTGGCTGTTATGGAAAACAACAAACGTGACTTGTTCCTCACGACTCTTAGCGCCACAGACGAGGACAGTGGGAAAAATGCAGAAATTGTTTACCAGCTGGGACCAAATGCATCATTTTTTGATCTTGACCGTAAAACAGGTGTTCTGACTGCATCCAGGGTTTTTGACCGGGAGGATCAGGATAGGTTCCGCTTCACTGTAACAGCAAGAGATAACGGGACGCCCCCTCTGCAAACGCAGGCAGAGGTTATTGTAACCGTGCTGGATGAAAATGATAACAACCCCAAGTTCACACATAACCACTTCCAGTTCTTTGTGTCTGAGAATCTTCCTAAGTACAGTACTGTGGGGGTGATAACTGTGACAGATTCAGATGCCGGAGAAAATGCTGCTGTTTCTCTTTCTATTCTGAATGACAATGAGAACTTTATACTAGATCCTTACTCTGGGGTGATAAAGTCTAATGTATCCTTCGACAGAGAGCAGCAGAGTTCCTACACTTTTGATGTAAGGGCTGTGGACAGTGGCAGGCCTCCTTGCTCCTCAGCTGCCAAGGTGACCATCAATGTCATTGATGTGAACGACAACACACCCATCGTTATCTACCCACCCTCCAACACGTCTTTCAAGCTCGTGCCTCTCTCCTCTATCCCAGGATCTGTGGTAGCAGAGGTGTTTGCTGTAGACGGTGATACAGGGATGAATGCGGAACTCAAATACACAATTGTGAGTGGGAATAACAAAGGTCTGTTTCGAATTGACCCAGTCACAGGGAATATTACTTTGGAGGAAAAGCCAGCACTAACCGACATAGGCTTGCACAGATTAGTGGTCAATATCAGTGACCTGGGTTATCCCAAATCTCTCCATACTCTTGTGCTGGTGTTTTTGTATGTTAATGACACTGTGGGCAACTCAACACTCATCAATGATCTCATTCGACGCACCATGGAGACCCCAATTGACCGAAACATTGG
Organism: Oreochromis niloticus; assembly: GCF_001858045.2. NCBI lineage: Eukaryota > Metazoa > Chordata > Actinopteri > Cichliformes > Cichlidae > Oreochromis > Oreochromis niloticus. Next base: position 15,026,927 of record NC_031965.2, read on the forward strand.
TGAAAGCAGTGAAACCTATCAGAGTGGTGACTATTTAACCATAATGATAGCTTTTGTTACCGGCGCCTTGGTGGTGATTATTGTCATCTTTGTGACTGTGCTGCTGCGCTGCCGCCATGCTTCTAGATTCAAAGCTGCACAGAGAAAAAAGCAGGGGGCAGAGTGGATGTCACCCAACACAGAAAACAAACAGAACAAGAAGAAAAAGCGCAAGAAAAGGAAGTCCCCCAAAAACTCCTTGCTCAACTTTGTCACCATAGAGGGGAACAAACCTGACGATCCTGCCCACGAGCCAATCAACGGAACCATCAGTCTGCCCACCGAGCTGGAAGAGCAAGGGATTGGACGCTTTGATTGGAATGCCACGCCGACCACAACCTTCAAACCTAGCAGCCCAGACCTGGCCCGGCACTACAAGTCCGCCTCGCCGCAGTCAGCCTTTCATCTCAAGGCTGACACACCGGTCTCAGTGAAGAAGCATCACGTGATACAAGAGCTCCCATTGGATAACACATTTGTGGGGGGCTGTGACACCCTTTCCAAGAGATCCTCCACGAGCTCCGACCACTTCAGTGCCTCAGAGTGCAGCTCCCAAGGAGGGTTCAAGACGAAGGGGCCCATGCACACCAGACAGCAGGTAAAAGAGCACTTTTACTGGTCTATAAGTACTGCCTATAACTGCCCTGTTCCACAGTGCTAAAGTGCCAGTCTAGATTAGGGACTGACTCTAAGGTACTGTGAAGCAACAGAAAACAGTTCAGGAGACACACTGCTTCAGCAAGTTTCGCAACCTAAACATAAAAAGAAAAGAGAAAAAGTAACTTGAACAACAGCTGATTAATGGAGTTGATTATGGACTCAACAATCACACAATGCATAATTTGGGGGTAACACTTGCAAACCCATGTTTTGTATTTAATATATATTTAATTCATATTTACCAAAATGCAAGTGGACGAGTGACTGCTTTGCCTTATTTTGTCTCTTCAGCACCCAGGTTAGATCACTGGCAAAAATGTGCCAACATAACATTAACTGTAACCCAATGATCTTTGTAAAAGAAACATTTTTTTCTTGCCTATCTACTCAGATTGCTGCTTTTCATCATAGACAAATGCTGCACACATTCTCCAAAAAGTAGTTGACTTTTCACCTCTCTCTCTCTCTCTCTCTTTCTCTCTCTCTCTCTCTCTTCATAAAACTCTTGAGTGTATTCATGTTTTTTTTTGTTTGTTTCTTTATTTTTTTGGTGTGCATTGTAATATCATGAAAGACTTTGTAACCTTTTCAACACCTGCAACAATAACAACATTCAATAATTAGACTGCTGCAGTGGTATTGTGAATGTCACTGTAGGCTTTGCCACATCATCTGAGCTTGAATTAAATGCCTCCTCTCAAAGCACACTAGCGAACTGAGTGAAGCTTGTCTGGAACTTGATACACATCCAATTCAAAAAGGATTAGCCAATAATGAGCCTCAAATTTCAACGTAATCCATGCTGCTTTTTATCAAAGCCTTATTAATTTTTCTGCTAATAAAGCACCACTACACAACACACAGTTTTAATCTAATGGAACACACGTGGACAAATATTGGGAACGGCAGAAAAGATGGAAGAGAGAGCGCAGAAGGAGAAGGGAAGGCAGAGAGAGGCTGTGGTCGATGGGTCAGGTTTGACGGTGGTACTGAACCTTTAGGTGGCAGTGTTGCGCTGCATGGCAGAGCTTGGCACTACGCCAACCTGCAGTGGACTTATAAATGCAAGGGAGGAGAAGAAAGGAGTGAAACCTATGTTAGTGTTCTTAGTGAAATACTCTCGCCTAATGATGCAGAGGCTGCACAGGAAAGATTGATAATGGCAGTTAGAGATGTGAGTGATAAGATCTATCCGGACGAGCGAGTGGAATTACAGGGGTGACACTGTGCGACTCCTGTCGATGCATACCTCCGGGTCACTGCATCTGGGGTTGCATTTAATGTGTTTCTGTGTGAGAGGTAGCAGTCAAAAGAGGCATTCAGTGTGCCGTCATTTGCCAGGCGCCGTTAGTGTGTGTGTGTGTGTTTGTGTGTGTGTGTGTGTGGGGGGGGGGTTGGCGATGTGTGAGAGAGAGAGATGAGTCGAGGCGATGAAATGGGTGATGCTGGCGGTGGCAGCGGGTGGGGTGAGGTGGGGGCCACTATTCAACCCTAGAGGAGGACACATGAGATATGACACTATACTGTAAGCACAACTTCATTGATTTGCTCAGTCATCCTACAATTCCACACAAGATTTATTGGGATCAATAATTCTGACAAATGATTCAAAGAAGCACACAAACAGAGCCAGTGTGTTCTATATTGTGCCACCGATATTATAAATGATGCACTGTAACAGACGCTTTTGTTCACAGACTTATGTCTGAAATGTTCTGTACAGTTTCGTGTTTTTCACTGAACTTGTGTAAGTTGTGCCTCAGTCTAATTCTACTACTGTTCTGCTATTACTTACTGATATAAATTAGTTGAAATAAGTCCATCGTCTTTTATTTTTATGAAAGACAATAAGAGAATCATATCTTTAACAACTCTAAAGATGCATTTGCTTACATATTAAAACAACAGTATCATACAGATATGCACAGAACAAGTACGAGTTCCTTTTCTTACCAGTTTGCACGGTTATATTGCAACTCCACACAACGATGCACTTTATCTCCATTAAATAGTGATTATCCGTCTTTCCATTATTGGCTGATATCAATCTTTCAAATTTGTAAAGAAGGCCCTTACAGCATGCGGTTGGTTCTTAGTCATAATTACTCCAAAAAACATCTCGCAAACAAAGACTCCAGCTCAGATTGGCAGTTATTGATTGTGGTTAAATGATTAGACTGCCCCGACTGCACTGACATGTCTTTCTGGATAAACCAGGGTATGTTATCAATGCCACTGTTCCATCCATTGTTTTGATCGTTTTGCACAATGCAGCCATTTGTATTGACATGCACATGTCATCTCCATTTCATGATCATTCATGCAGAGATGCCCATCCACTAAATTCTATGCCTTTTGGATTTGTGCTGTAGTTAAAAAAAAAAGAAGATCAAGAAAATACCAATTACCTTTGACTGAATCTTTAAACAGACAGTATATCCAAAAGGTAATATCACTGGATTATCATATCATTCTCTGCAGAGTAGAAGCGCTTTAGAAGAAGATAAGAGCTACATTATTAAAAGATTTCTTATATATACAGATAACAAAAACGAGCCAATTTCATATAAAGTTATTACTGGTTAGTTTTTGGTTGGAAAATGTGATTTGATGTAATATATTGAAATTAAAGCTAAAGGTGTTGAACTGCTGCCATAGTTAAAGGATCCAAAAAGGTATACGGTAGGAAGATGAAATTTAGCACTTAGTTTGCTGCCCTATGACTAACAAACCAACACCAATAAACAACTGGTGCCTGAAGTTAACACGAAACAAGCGGTTAAGTAAAAAAGGAAGTTCAAGAGGAAGACACAAGCGAAGCTGTGGGTGGATCGCTTTTAAGATTGACCTTCTCTCAAGGAATTGAAAAGCCATTTTCTTCCAGTTTTCAAGAGTCACTTCTATGCAACATCAGCACCAGTCAAAAAATAAGGAAACTGAAAGGAAATTGATAAACGATTAGACAGAGAAAAAGACACTGAGAACAACAGCAAAGCACGGAGACGTTAGTGCTGTCTTCTTTTTAGGTGATATAGAGTGTATAAGTAAAAGAAATAGCAGATCTGCAGTAGCGTTATTACGCACTAATGCCTAGTGCAATCAGTTTTATACAGATCCTTATAGCTTATAGCAATAGGGGAATCTTTGCCTTTCCTTTCATTTTTCTCACTTATTTTTTTACCCTCTAGGGACCTACATTAGTGTAAACAACACAGAGGAAAAAAAGCATGAAAACACTGTCCTAGTTTCACTAGGCAACACAAGCATCTAAGAAACGGAGGATAATAATCATCATCATTCTTATTCTCATCCTGTCAGTAGTCGTAGACATAGATGTGGCTCACTACCACAACATAAGCCCAGTGGCTATGCATTAACTATGTACTGTGCGTCAGATCCCAAGGCTCGTGTTAAGAATACGTTAACATGGTTTTACTGAGGGGAGCAGGGTTTGAAAGTAGTCTCAGAGACAGCGAATGAAACATCATGGCTGACTGATTGCAATCTACATTTTCCGTATATCTAGTCTTCAGAATTAAACTTGAACAAATCTTGTAGTGAACGTGAATATAAGGATGTTAATTATTACGTTTGCTACCACATATTGACAAGTTCACACAAGATGTGTTCTCTCTTCCGTCACTTTGCGGAAGCAACATATTGCATATGTGAGAATCCGCAGTTATGGGCCCTGTATGGCGTTTTTCAGTTGTGCAACCTTGTGGTCTGAACACCTAATGTGTAACAAGTCGTAATTGCTGTAGGCTTCTAGGTTATTTTTTTTTCATGCACATGCAAACACGGAAAGGAAGCATGCACCGACAATTAACCCATCTCCTGTTGCTGTGATGTGCTTTTCTTCACCCCAAATCTGCCTCAGGCCGGGGGACATCTAACAGCTTTCTATCTGAGCAGTCTCAGTTTAGTTATCGCACATATAGAACAAATGGCAACATGTGAATATGGGTTAATTATTCCAAATAATACTGGAGGTATTTAAGATTTGATTCAGTATTTCTGTCTAAGTCTGACTCATGGATCATTTCCTTCTCTGTGTTGAGCACTACAGTAAAAATAGGCGCATGGTACATTATCTCATAAACAACGAGCAGGGTTTTAAATATCACAGTAACTGGAGTATTCAGTTTAAAGCGCAGGATATTAGAAGACTTGTGGAAAAAAAAGGGGGGAATCCTCAGCAAGAAGATTCCTGGAGTTGTCAGTAAAGTAATGAATGTAATGAATGGACATTCTATGCAAACAGGAGTTTGTACAGACCATTGTAATTATGGAGCCTTGAGGGAGTCGTCCTTCTTGTGCAGGTTCATTTGCCACATTAATAAGGGGATTAGTAGTATGTACGGGGGCTGATGGCAGCAGGAGAAGTTTGAGAAGATTAATGAACTATGACAATGTTGCACCTGAGGGGAAAAGTCTGTTGCAATATCTTATGGGTTGTGCTGACACAGAGTTTGGCGGTATGAAAGAGGAAGATGGAGAGAGGCCAGTGATTGCTGCCGACTGTGATCATACATCGTTTCTCCCAAGCTATCCTGTCACTTAATCAGGATACTGTGTTTGTGATCTCTTACACTGAGCATGTCCTTCATACCTTTAACTAATGGCGTTCCAACAGCCTTAGCATTTTTTGTAATAAGAGGAAGAACGGAAAAAGGACACCAACATGTACAAAAGGTTAAACTGGGTCACTAAGTAAAGATATTAATTAACCAAATCTGTGAGCAAGCTCTGTGAAGTTAGGTCTGTTGCCAACATCTGCTGAATAATTAAGAAAACAGCAGGTAAATCCAAGAAGACGGATCTTTAGTGCTGCATCTTCTTATTGAGTAAAATGTAGCAGATCCTCAAAACAAATGTAGCTGTCTGGAGAAAGTAAGCCAGGAAGTGTGCGAGTGAAGTTTCTATCAAAGCTTTAAATTATCAGTGGAGGATTTGCAAAGCTCTTCACCACAGAGAACATTGTATCTGCGTCTTTAAAAAACTTGTCATGTCCTCTATATTCTAGGTGGGTAAGAGGAAATGAAATGGATTGCAAGCTATACTATGGTAGTGGGTGTGAGTACTATCAGAGTAGATTATTGCCCCAAGGGGGATCCAGTTTTGTCTGCACAAAACAACAAAATAAATCAAAGCTCCCTGTTGGTACACTGGCTGAACTATGGAGTTCATTTATATGTTTTTATTTTCCCCTGTTTCAGAAAAATGAAGTGCTACTGATTTTTAATATATTTATATATTTATTAATTTATAGGCCTTTTTTTCTTCTTTCTTTGTAACTGCCAGGGACATAATTGCCAAACACAGATGATGGCAAATTACCAGGAATTACATTTTTGTTGTTGTTGTTGTTCCTTTGTTTGTTTGTTTTTTGTGAACATTTCATGAATTTTTCCCTCATCTACAGAAACCTTCTCATCATTGCGCCGTTTCATTCTGTCCAAAATATACGACACAGTTTTGATAATGACAAATATTGTCTCTTATCAAAAGGTCTCATGCAAGTGTGTTCATATGTGATTTTATTTGATTTTTTTCATATCTGCTTTGTTGTTTGTCCATCACTTTTGGCTGGCAACCCATTCATCTTAAATTTATCATCCATTTCTGCAAATTCTCGAAGCGCATTGATTGATGATCAGTCTTCAGGGGCTTTGCTTTGTGAAATTAATGCACAAAAGTCATAGCGGCTTTTGTAGGACTGTCATTACTTAATTCATCTCCATGTTTTCACTAATCCACAAAACGCATTTCCCATTTTTCTAAGGCAATCAATCAAGTTGACATACTAGCTTCCTGTTTTTTTTCTTTTCTTTTTTTTCCAACACTGCATGATGTGAAAAGACAAACTGCAGCTTAAAACACTTAAGGTATCAACACCTCATCTGAAATTCTCTTGAATTTTCCTTAAAAATAAGAGTAGAGGGTGGAAGAAAATGTTTCTTGACTGCTTGCTTGTCTATAAATCTATCTATCTCTATATATATTATATAAAAAAAGATGGAGTTATGATGCTACGTCATTGTTTGAATGCCCCCAACCCCCCTTCCTCCCCACCAACAACAACCCATCTCTCCTTTCCACTCCTCACTTGGCTCCTCCACCCACTCCTTATCTTCCCCGTCTCCAACCCTAACCTTTCACCCGTGTTTTACTGGGGTCAGCGCCGTTACATACGATGTTAAATCACCAAGGGTGTGTTCACCTTTGTGTTCTGATCATTTGTGACAGATGAGGGTGCTTTGTGTTCAACACATAGCCCAACTTTCTTTCTTTTTTTCCCTGTTACCATCCTCTCTCCGTTTATCATCAGAGAAAAAGGGTGTGCGGGTAAAAGATGGGCAAAGCGGCGCTGTCTATTCTGACATGACAAACCCAGAGGGAGATGTGTCCTTGTCATTGGGGTGTTGTGTCAAATAACACACAGGCCGCTGCTCTGTCACTAGCGTGTGCCAGTGTCTAGACTAATAGTTGTGATAATGGCATTGCCAGCCAAAACCCCCCTCAAGCTAAGAGCCTCACTTGACTTGAAATGTGACTGCCATTGACTGCTTTGCCACTGGGCCTCATAGCTCACAAAGACTCTGTAACCCTCATCGATGTAAATCTTGTATATATGAGATGTTTCATGTAAATTGAACTCCTGGTAATCTTGCCTAATGTGCTGTGTTAAACAATAATGGACTTGTTTTATTTTAGTTTTGTATTATTTATTTCCGCTGCCTTCTCCTTTTCCTTTTTTTTCATTGCTGGCTATACATTAATTACATCTGAAATAAACTCTTCCAAATCTCCAGTACACTGCAAACCCCACTCTGTTTATAAAGCCTTTATTTGAACAGTGGTATTCTACCTTTATAATTTCATAATAAATGTTTCAAAGAGATCATATCTTTCTTGTTTGGAATTTGTCCGTTTGTTCTGCCTCTGTGATGTTGTGATGGGACATTATGTATAAACTGGGATATGTTTCAGTCAAGCTACCATGTGCGCGCCGATTCTAATCAGCGTTTGCTCATATACATGTGCTTCGGCTGATTACGTTGCCAACTCGTGTATTTTAAGAAGCAAACAGATTTTCTGCTTTGACTGATCTGGTGTTTTTAAAGAGGCATACAAAGTCACTGACACACAGCCAACCCGATAATTCACTTAGAGTGGAAGGGAAATTTAATTCAAAGTTAATTTACAGAGGTATGTAATTTGGTCGAATTTCACTGTTCCTCAGTCTTAAACAGTCACACGTGCAAATGCTGTCTTTAATTTTCCTTCCAGCTGACCTAAATACATGAATGTTAATGAGATCAAGTTAGCAGCTGCTCTAAAACATGTGACGGTGGCGGATTTTTACACATACTGTAGTGCTTGTTTGGATAGCACCAGAAAATGGGCTCGGGGTTTTTTCCAAGACTTGTATGTTTCCTCCTGTCTCTACTGGCCATGAAGAGATCAAATCTTTTTTTTCAATAAATAAATAAAGGACATGAGAGAAAAGCTTTTCCTTTATGAAAAATTGATCCTAAAATTTTCATAAAACTTCCAGCCATACATCCATCTGACCTTCTACAGCTTCAGTTTTATAAATGTGACACCCCACAACCAGTATGGACCCGAGGAACCGTTACAGTGAGTTTCTTTGCAGTTGCTCACATCCTTCTACAGCAGGACTTTAAAACCAATTCTAAAACATACAGTGTGCATATATTTATACACATCTGACATGGCTGTAAGCTAAATGTGGATAATAGTCTAATATGACTTCAAAGAACACGAAGCCTTTCATGAATTGTCTGACTGTAAGGCTGCACAGAAAAAGAAAAATGAATAGAAAAGTGAATTTTCTTTATGGTAGTATTTCAAAATTGAGTTCTAAAGCGCTCAGATTGTGTTGTGTCTTCACTCTTTCACATCAGATTTTTGTATTATATACAGTCAACGGGAAACATACCAACCATTAGCAACTGGGAGTTCCTAACCTATGCCATCTTCATCATCATCATCATCACTGCCAGCTGCATCCTAATAAACCCTAACACCGTGAAAATGTATATATTGTGAATATGTCTATATATCTATGAAATATTTGTGAAAAAAAAATATCTTTTTTTGCAGCTATTGGCATTTTTGTACTGATGCTTCCATTTTTTAGAATCTTCAGCTGTTTTCCAGTTAAAGAAGTGTAGATGCATCACCTCTTAACTGGTATTTGGAGAAAGGGTGATGGGGCAGGCGGTGGGGGGTGGGGGTGGATTTCAAATTGCCACGACAACACATCCATGGAAAGTAGGGCTAACTCAGCTTAATCTGTCCACTGAGTCTGAAAGCCAAAGGCAGAGCTTAGTCTGCATTTGAGTGAAGATGAGGAGGGGGGGAAGAAAGGATAAATAAATAAATATAGGCTTTAAAGTTTGACCTCATATATATGGTCACTTTCAAAAAAGCTGTCTGCACTTACTGAGTAGAGTTTGAAACCTGACTTCTGATCTAAAGTATAATCATAGTGCTGGTCTATGAAAAAAAAAGTTGGGTTGGTGATCAGGTTAGGTAGGCAATCCTAATATTGCACCTCCAAACAATTTATGAAAATATGTTTTCAGTGTTTCTCAGTCTTGTAAATCGTTTCCTAAATTTAGTATCATTTGTTTGCGATGGGGAGAAAAAACTGCTCTCCCACCACTGAATTTGATGAGACTTTCTTTTGCTCCTAAAGGCCAAATTTAATGCCTCACATGATCTTATGTACCACCTCTATGTGCATATTCTGGTTAGTGAAAGACTGAATGTTCTTTTTCTCCACAAACCATGTCTTCAATTAATATCCCAGGCGCAAGATGTAATGTAAGCTTTGCCAATGAGGAGGAAAATAACAGACTGCACAATACAAAAGTCTTGTCTCACATATTGAAGCTGAACCACTTCAGCAACCAGATGCATTAAGCTGTGCGTGGATGCTTCGCAGAAAGAACCGTGTGTCTACCACAATAGGCGTAGACAGTCTGTGCAGCAAATTTATAAAGCTCCAGCATTCAGACTGTTCTGTTATACAGCTTTGTCATCATGGAACTGCGCACAACAGAGCTGAACATCCAGTTGAACAATTATCCACATGTGGATGATGTCACATGCCTTTTTAACCTTGTTTGGGCAGAAAACCAGATTAATTCTGTTCTTGGTCTTCCACCAGCAATGTCCTCAAAGCAGCACTTGTTTCATTATGCATAGTCACTTTGCATTAACATGGACGCTAATAAACGTGATCGTCTCATGACCCATAGGTGTTCAAACATATGACTCGCTTCCGGTAGTCGAAGAAGTCTTCACATTTGCAGCAGCAATCCACCTGGTTAGAAGGACAAGTTCTGAATTATAAATGTACAGTATTATCAAGGTTTACATTAGAATCAAACTCATTATGCAGGGGGAAAAAATCCCCCTAGAGAGTGTTTTCTGATTAAATCTGATCACAACAGTAGAGTGAATGCACTTGTGTGCGTTCCACGCTGCTGTTCACTTGAGAGTCTACCTATTATACAGCCCAATTTGGGGAAGATTATGCGTGCTACAACTATATGTTGTAATGACACACATGAAAAACGCTGAACTCTGATCAGAAATTCAAAAGAACTCTAATGTGCAAAAAGAAAAAAAAGATTAAGGCTCCAAAGTGTCTTTCGGAGGTTTCCTTTCTCTTTGCTGCATTGCAGCATCAAGCTCTTCGCCGTCATAAAAGGCTGTCTTCATACACTGTGGATTGCATTTTTATAAATATGAGGATGTGTTTTTGAAGTGGTCTGTGAACACAAGGGACTGAAGTGAAAAAGGTTAATTTCAAAACTGACTTCAGCTTTACCTTTGTTATTAAACTGATAATTGCCCCTACATAATGTTGAAATCAATATTTTTATCAAATTTGGTTCACATTAGCTAGGAGGCTGACTTGCACTCTGGGGGCAACAACCAATTTTTCGGAGCTTCCAGTGTAGCCAGCCAATATCAGGGCTGTTACGTTTGCAGGTAATTGTTTAGAAATGCAGATCATTTTAAAAAGGTAATAAAAAGCTAAATCAATGTCAGATGATAGCCGACTGTTTTGAGATTGCTTTCGGAAAATGCAATCTCTGTTTTGCTTCCCAAACGGGCCGCTAACCAGCATGCAAGAAAACCCTGCTCAATCCTGATTGGTCAATAGCACTGAGACTACAAGTGGACTACAAGGGAATGTCAAAAAGCTTCCAGTACCAAAGATTTCTCCCTCTTGCCTACAGATTTTACATATTCATATGCAGATGTCTTATTATGGAGATAATAGATTAAGCTTAATAGACTGGAGAAATTTCATAGATGCTGGGCTTTTTTTTTTTCATGTTTTGACAAATTTAGGTGACAAAAAGAAACAAAAAGTTTAAGTAAGTAATAAACAAAACAACAGTTGATATATTTGGGCAAAGTGCAATTTATATTAAAAGGGCCGAATAGCTGCTTTAAGTTTTTAGCAAACATGACTTGACTGAATATTCTCACATATGTTCCACTCATATTTTTCCATGAATTGACTGATGCCTTTTGAAAATTCTTTGGCTTGGAGCGTCACCAAATTATTCATGCGCCCGATGTCATTCCACTGAATTAAAATCAGCATCAGTCAGACACTCGAAATTATTTTTCTGCCATTATTGTTATTATTATTTCTGCACATGCTGATGCACATGCTGTCATATTCCCCTTTAGTCTAGTTACACAAACATTTCCCCACAGTGGGTTATTGATCTATAACCAGTTTATAGTTTTTTGTAATTCCCCATGTAGGGAAACATTACGAATGTTTACTGCATTTCTTACATTTTAATTCCCGAACGTATTTTAACTCTAGACAAAGAGAAAACTGTTAATTTTTACTGCTACCAACAGAGAATCCATCAGGACAGCAGTGTGTTATGAACTGAAGTTGCAGGCAGGGGAAACCCCATCTACCATAATGTGTCTCTTTCTTGGAAGAAGAAGTGGCCACATTACTTAGGGCCTGAGCCAAATGTGATTTTTCTGTTTACCTTGGTTTCCAAAGACAGCAAACAACATCCAAACAGCTGAGTAAAATAAAAATAAAAGTGGCCCAAGGGTTCCTGAGGTGACCTTTGGACCGGAAGGTTGTAGGGTCAGCTTTGGCCTGGCAAGATATATTAGAAATAATAAAATAAAACAAAAACCAGCCGCTTATATGCCTGTAAGCAAGGCGCTTTTGTTCCAGCGGGGTTACTTAGTAGATAAAAACTGCAACTTTCAAGTGTAGATGTGTAAACCCATGTGAGTGTGAAGCAGGATAATTCTGGAAAGGGATATTTGCTCGGTGAATCTACCCTGTATTTAAAAAGATAAAAATTCACACCAAGGGAAAGAGTGGTGAATTGATCTTTATGCTTCTCTTCTCGATGACATTTTGACCCTGGATTGAAATTTAACCGCCACTCCTGGGTCTTTTAAGCGCATAAACACGATATTTAGCTGTAGTCCTCTTACAACTTGGTCAGTTGATTCCACATGGATTCTTACGGCAAACACCTCAGACTTAAAATGCATGAATATCATTTTATGGGGATTTTGAAGGATTTCCATTTAAGAGCACAGTAATGAACAACATGAAAATAGAAGCGATGCTGCAACCTGCAACATTTTTGCTGCCTTTATGAGCATAAACAGCTTTCTACCAAAAATACTCTTAAGTAGTAAATTAAACTTTTGACCCTTTGGCGCTTTGCAGATTTGTTCCTAGACTTCAAAATAATACCACGTCTGTGCAGATTCTGTTGGGAAAACATTTAACGTTGACACAGTGACTCCAGAAGGTATCGCTTGTGAGAGGAGCAGCAGCTACGTTGGTATTAGGTTTGGAAGAGGTTTGATCTTGTGATTGAACTGCAGCAGATCATAGAATTAAGCCCACATTATTTCCCATGGTGAAACAGATGAAGGCCATTGATTAAATGGTGTTAAGACTAATTATATATTTCCTTAAATCTGTACTGTATCATTAATAGATTCCCTTCATCACAACAACAAAGAGCAACAACACTTAGCGTGGATGGCTTATTATTTCTTTTCTGGCAGAGAGTACAATGACTGAATTAGCAGACATATAAAGCTCTTCAGGGAGCTAATTAAATAAGAAGTTGTGATGTATGGCTGCTAGAAGGATGTGTGTCAACTCGGCCCTGTCCGACGTATAGACTGAAGATTTGTATTGATCGTATGCTTTGTCTTGTGCCTCAGGCATCAGCACGCCGCAGTGTAAGCCATGCGCCTTGCCTTTGTCTGTTGAGTTGAGCAGATAAGGGTTGTGATAAATCTGCCTGAGAATAAGCTGTCATAGAGGTGGCGCACATGGGAATATTTAACACAAACATAAAAAATGGCTTGTCTGTTGTTTTATCGTCGAGGGTATAAGAAATGGCAAGGTTTTAAAATACTCTCACCTCTGTATTTTTGCACTTTTCTATCTCTGCAGCCCTCGTATGCACAGAAGTTTGCAGTCCTGCTCATCTTTGTTAGGCCCATGGAACAGACCAAAAAAAAAAAAAATGGGGAAAGGAAAGGAAGAGATGCTTTGCACAGAATGGTGAACCAGCATCTTATCGTCTCTCAGTAATATGCAGAGGTGTAAAACATTTGGCTAGCTTATTTAGATGAAATGATTTAGTCCTGGTTGCGCAGAGTTAGCGAGGGCTGAATCAAGTAGTGTGTTGGGGATGAGGAGGGAGGAGGTGAAAATTGGTTTCCACTATCTTACGGCACACATAGAGACCCAGCCTGGTTTCCTCTCTCTCCACAGACTCCCTTCTGACGATAACGTGCCCTGATAATGGATATATGCACCCAGATTTATTTTCTATTTCCTGCCACAACTGCTTTTCCAAGAAACTTTTTTTAATGTATGAGTTTTATGGCTGCTTTCAGCTGTGACATTCAGACGGCAGAGTTCCAGTAGCAGAGAATTGAGGGGAACATTTGCCATGCAAAAAATAGAAGAGGGTGCTCTTTTGTGGCCTGAAACTTTTACTGTAACATATATAAAAAGGCTCTAATGGAAGTTCAGATGCAAAGGAAGTGAAACTTCCACTCTGCTGATTTGTCTGCCTCAGTGTCTGCCCACAGAGTTTGTATCCCACTTGGCATCATTGCAAGAAACTAACACAGAGCATTTCATTACAGTCTCTCTGTTGCTGGAATGGTCTCATGGCCATATGATTTATTAGGCTATCATGGATGAAAATTAGTTGGTCATTTATTGGTCAAAATTTGAAATCCAATCTCGCAAAGTTTACTGTATGGAAGATGGTCTGAGTGACTTATAGATGACCCGAGGGAACATCACAGGCCCTAGTTTGACTATATTTGCCCCTTCCCCCTTTAATCTTTCAGAAGCGTTGGCTTTTTCTGTCATGTGACATGTGACCCCACGACATACTTGCTAGGGCGTTTCAGTGTCCCAGAAACCAGCGGTGTCTCTGTGCTGGGAACAATAAGGTTCCTTCATCACCACAGACTCGGGACTATGGTTGCCCCGGGCCATACATCACATGAAATCCCACATGAATGGAATACATGTGTGTCTGAGTGGAAGTGTGTATTTTGTTGTGGCGATGATGGGACTGTATTCCCTCAACACTTATTCAACACTGCTCTAAGCTGTTCACCCATTGAGATTAGTGACTCCCTTGTTCTGGTCCATATCTTCCCTGTAGGAAGTGTGTGCATGTGTGTGTCCACTTATTAATAGCCCAGCCTCTTGGATGATATTCATAACCAGAGCAGGACAGAGGGGGGGGGGTTTATGCAGCACACTTGGCAGATTGGACTGATTCATATCTTAAAAGAGGACGTGCTTTGATCTTGTGTTTATTTTGTGATTAGGAACACACAGTTTGCAGTCAAAACTCTGTGTGGAAGATGTGCATTATTGATTTGTAGCGGTCGAGTTGAGATGAATTTTAGATTTTAAGCAACTTTACCTTTCTAGAACAAAAATTATCTTCCTAATATTGCATTCATATAACTATCCACATGTAAAGTGGAGATAAACACGTCCTTAAATAAAGAACTGTGAATTCAGCATTTTGCCAAAACTGCTCCCTTTTTATTGGATACACTGTGGACTCACACTTTAGAGTGTTGATGGCTCAGTGAGAGACTAAATGACTTGTTAGGTGCAATGAAGGGTCAGTTTGTCACTTAACATTTTTTGCATGAGTGTGCACACGTACACACACACACTCATATTCCATTATTAATGTATCTTACAGGTTTAACTTGGCTACCTCATCCTATCAGTCAGCTCCTGTAATACTGGCAAAATTGACCAGTGCTCTCCAAAGCATGAATCCCTTGGATGCTGGTTGTTCCATGATGTTTTTATAAGTAAGAGTATGAACATTATTAGATCAGTAAACAACTACTTGCTGTGTAAAAACGTGAAGTAATGGTTTTAGTCACACTCTGTGTGTTTTGCGGTTCGAGCAGTGTTTTTGGTAGCCGGTCCACCTGCAGGTGCAGGGCAGCTCCCTTTGAAAGTGCATCAATAAAGAAATGATAGGGTTATCTGTGTTTAGATGTAAAATCTCTTAAGCTTTAGATAGATTGTCATAAGAAATTAGTATAGACATTCATGTGCCCCCTCAGGATAAATTGTAATCACTTCAGTGATTCCCTTTTCACATTAAAAATTCAATTTTGTCCAATAGCCTACTTTGGTTTATGACTAAATACTTGTAAAACTGCAGTCAGCTTCAGTTTTGATATATGTTTTGTTTTACCTAATGCTAATACACTTATACACTGAGTTAAATGTTATAGCTACTAAACTTGAGCATGTCTGGAATGCTTTTATTTCTGATATGTAAGTGTCTGTCTAAGTAAAGACAGCTCATTTTTCTTCCTTTTTTTGTAAATGGTAGTTCTTCATTGAAGAGTGAAAATTTCAGTGATTTCAAATAATTGTTATTCCATTTAAGAATAGAGAGTTTGTAAGAGATCACCGCAAAGGATTTTCAGGTTACTTAAAGTTCCATTATATTTTATCTATAACTCCCCTTTGTGTTGAATAAAGCAAGTAAAACAGGCTAGCTTTATTATACTATCCTCTCAGAATTTAAGCCTTTTTGTATCACTATGAATCAATACCTGAAAGCTTTAGCCTGTTATTTTTTAAGGAAATTCATAAAGCAAGATTTGATGTGACAACTTTTTACTCTGCACCTGACAGTCCGCATTGGGCTTCGCAAGAAGGAATCCTTTCTTTCTTCTTCTTGTGTGTCTGTGTATGTGCGTGGGCGTGCGGAGGGGGTGAGGAGAGGTCACTGCCTTATAATTGAATAATTGACTGGAAAAACTCTTTCTTGCCTGAAAACATACAAAAAACTTGAAAGTCACTGACTTGGAAAAACAGTCCAATTGTCAATGAACCCTACAGCTAAAAAGAGATGGCAACAAGCATTTGCTAATTAGATGAAGGCTTCCTCCATCACTGCTCATTGTGAGGATGATAGCAACGCACAGGTTTGTATTTAGTTTTTCAATTCCTTAGGCTTTACAAAATGCCATCTCTAATTTTCGACGAGGATCTGGCCTTGAAGCCCCTGGTAATATCAAGTACAAACAATCAATCCCGGCCAATCTCTTGAGGCCTTAATGGACTTGGAAGGAATATTAAGAGGTTTTGTCTGCAGAGAAGCTTTCTGCCACAGCAGTCGTCCCTCAGCAAATTTGTGTTTGTGTGCCAAGGGAGGCTACACACTGGGACTGCTGTAACAGACTCTCAGTCCTACTTTCTGAGAAGCTGCTGCCAGGCCAATGAGCAAACGAACACATGCAAATATGGTGCTCCCACGTAGATGCATAAAGACTGCACGGGCTTCATTTTACATCAAATCAATCAGTTTTCACTGAATAGCGTGCATTTCAACAGGATATTTTAATTCTTTTGTGTTTTGTTGGGTTTATGTGACAAATACGGCTGTGCTGATTATTTTGTGTGTGAGACTGCACAGGCGGTGGCATTTTGCGATGCCAGACTGAATGTGGGGTAACCATGAGATTGTGGGACGAGTGCCCAGTCCTTGGGTGGCAGTCCAGTTGTAAATCCGCTTGTTGTTGCCACACATTGAAACTAATGAAACTAATGAAACACCATCCTAGACGTGTCATCGCTTCTCAGCATTACGTCACTGTTCAGCGAGAAAAGTCTGCACCGAGGAGTCTAATTAATTTGGATAGGAGGTTCTATTGCAGGCTTTCTATCCTAGTTATTCATTTTTTAGAGAGGCCCTGTTGGTGTGATGTGAGATGAGAGGGTTGACTTAAGATTCTGACTTAATACTAGCCTGACATTTGTGGGTTTTTTTCTTCCTTTTCTCTTCTTCTCTCTCTGTCAGTATTCATTTTCTGTCTCTGCTTGAGTGCAGGGACAAGACCATAGGCTACCTCAGTGACAAGCTGTTCTTTACATAAATGTATTTTTTGTGCCCTGTGATATCAAAGAATAAGCTATTTACCATTATTTTATTTCAGATTTTTCTCTTTGACCTTGCCTGTCTCTTCATCTCTCTTCTTCGATTTCTAATTTTCATGCCTGTATTTTCATCTCCATTTCTTGCCCGCTGCTCCATTCATTCCTTTCTCCATCTGTGTTCCTCAATCTTCTCTCTTTTTACACTTGCATTTCATTCCTTCCTATGCATTTCTCATTTTGTCCTCTAATTTATTTCTCAATTTTCATCATTCACCATCTGCCTGTCAATTTCCTTTCACCCCAGCCTTCTCTCCATCCCTGTTTGTTGGAAGTGAACATTTCACTCGTCCAATTTGCCACTATTTCACATTTTATTCTCTTGTTTTCAATATGCACTTACCCAATGTGTATAGCACAACATAGTATATATCTATTTGACTTTACCCACCTGAACCTTCCTGTCTAAGTGGCTGCTTAGCCGACTGCCAATTTAGAGTTTAACCTCAGGAGAGGAAGGCTATTGCCAGAGAGGCAGATGGTCAGAGGCGGAGGCAAAAGATGCTGGGAAATTCATCCCTTAACCTCTAATGCTCACTCTGTCATTCTCTCCCTTTATTTCTGTGGTTTTATGAGTGAATGAGGGATGTAGAGAAAGGCAGAGAGTGAGCGAGCGAGAGAGAGAGAATAGCAAATATATGTGGGAGTGCTTGCCGGGTGGCAGCAGCAACAGCCTGTGCACTTAGAACCAACTTCACAACCTACCTGCATATTTTAAAGCCCTCATGCAATATTGCGTCTTATTCTTCTGCTGATGTATGTTGCTGTTCTCACCAATTTTCTGCCTCATTGTCATTCATATGCAATCTGTTTGTTTGGCTAACCTTCTCGTATTCAGGCCATTTCAGCTGAGCTACTTCATGTCCATGTGTCGCTGAGTGTATTTTGTGCTATCTTTTGTATTATCTGCATCACCTTGGTGATTCACACCTTTATCAGAAATGCTGCAGGACTTCTTTACAAGCTCAAGGCTTTCACACCTCCTCGAGGTGTAAGACCACGCATTAAGACTGGAACAATAAAACCTTCCAAGAGGTCTCACAATTGCACAATCGCTTTCTTTCCTTTTGCCTCAGTCGAAGGATGTCTTTAGAAAAGTGTTTAATTCTGCACTGATAACCTGTACTCTTGCTTCATGGAAAGATTTAGTGCAGCAACCCTTACCTATGCCTGCGTGCTGATTAAAGAAATGATTTATACCTGCTATTTTGATTGCATATGACCCAGCAGGAAACCTTTTTATTGTACACCGAGCACATGCAGCCATAGTCTGTAATCTGGCCCTTCTTATCAACGTCATACTGGTTCTAATTAGCTCTGCAATGTGAATTTATCTTTACAGACATACTGCATGATTTTTATGCTTCAACTACAGAAAATATTTCAACATATTCAAAACCGTACATGTTTCAGTTTTATAAAACTCCAATGAAATATGCAAGACAATGACACTAAATTTGTACGAAGCTTATGTTTAGTATTTCACCAAGAAAAAAAAAACATTAAAAAAACATTAATGTCGCTTTAGCTGGGCGGTGCACTTTATAGCCTTTTAAATTTTCTCCTGTAAAAAAACCTGCTACACAGCATGAAGTCATCTTTCAAGAAAACTTTTTTCTCATTTATACTATAGTCTTTGTGTACAATGACTAATTTGTAGATATTATTTTTCAGTTTCATAAAACTTCTCCATTTTAAGGTCCAGTGGTAATTTGTCATGCTGATTTTCACATAAAGATGAGACACATCGTTAGCCTTCTGGAAAGCATACAGCACAATATCTGGATCTTAAAATTACACATATTTATTCTGCCTTATTATAAATGCTGTGGTAGTTCTGCTGTTCTTTGCTGCTCCTGTCAGAGCTGGTATGGTTTCTAATGGTAACCGGGCTGGATAAGAGGATGAAAGGCTCATTACAACCCCACTGAGTGGAAATTAGCCCCTCTCTCTCAATAGTGCAGTAGCCTCCTCTTCACTGGACAGTCCGACATATCTGTTGTCATGATAATAGGCCTATTCTCCGTGAGTGGGGAGGCTGTTTTCAGCTCTATAGGTCATTTCCAGGCTGTGAATGTTCAGTGTTTGTGTACAGTGCCCATGTGAGTGTGTATTCATGATGTTCAACAGCCAACCAGTCAAGCTCACTCTAAATCACTCTCATTACTATGACTAATTATTGTGTAAACACTAAATACTTTTCTTTCCAAAAATCCCACTTAATAAAAGACTATTGCTCAGTACTGAGTGTTTCATTATTTTCATAATAAGGATGCTAGAATCCTGTAAATTAATGCTATGCAAATCTGGCAACATAAACCCCTGCTAAATAATACCTAATAATTTATGGTTGTGGAGTGAAAATATGTTGATGCACTGTGAGAGAATGTAGTTATCCATATGATTTAGAGTCATTCGTTGTCCATGAAAGGAGCAAAAAGTTGACTTTCAAACTGACTGGAGGCGAGAGATATGTTCAGGCAGAGAGTCACAAGACTGCTTTCAAGGGAGTTTAGTTTTCCCTAACCAAGGTCAGACATTATTTTCAACAACAGACTTTTGAATGCTGGCTTCTTTGGTAAATACTGACAAAATATTTAAAAAATGCAGTCATAGTTATATAAGAACTTTACTTATTGTTTACTGCTTGTTCCTAGTTGTCCTTCTAGAGAGCTTACAGAATGCTAAGCTTTTTATCTTTTCGTATTTATTCTAACTATGCAGTTTAAAACCTGCAGTGACTTGTAGCAGACAATAGCACCTTTATCACTTGCTAGATAACCCCGCCGAAGCCTGCAGTAAATGTAGCCAGTATTAGCCTCTTGTAACTGGAGTGCATTATGAAGTTGGTTCCCAAGACAACCCAGTATCATGGCAAAACGTGTAACAGACACACCGGTCCACCATGTCCATTTCACGCTTTGCCACTCCAAAGTGTGAAATACACGCATGCAGAACTTCAATTACCAGCAGGGGGAGATATTTATTGCCAAGAAGTCGGTAGTGAGCAAAAAAAAAAAAACATATGAAGTACATTCCAGGGTCCTTAATCACCAGAAACTATTGAGCTTAGTGTCTGTGTAAATGCGTCTGTTTTCATGTTAGCGTGCTCTTACTGCAGCTTACTACAACTTATACAGGTGTATACATTTCCTGCTTTGGAGAGGCAAAGTCCGAAATGAACACAATGAAGAACCTTTGAATTTCTGAATCATTATTTTATTTGAAAAAGCAACAGTTGACTTGAGAACTTCACAAGTAAGAGGATAAACCATTTTAAGAAATCCCCACACATATTTGCTGCATATTCATCTCATTGGAATATCAGTCTTTGATTTTAGTTATATATTTCAGGAAAATATGCTGGATTGGATGAGCTTTTAAACAAAATCAACATGAGCAAAAAAATTGCTTCTAAGCCTAAAAAAAATCTGTAGTGTTTTTTTAACACCTCATAAGTAACTTGACTCCTACACCTCCTCTGAGTTCCTGATTTTAAGCTTCAAAAATCGAGCTCCTGATGGAGAATTTTGGTTGATCACAAGTCTTTACAGATCACATCAGGTGAGTGGTATAAAGTAGTATAAAGAGACAAAAAAATCCATGTAGGAGTTGTGCAATAGGACAGGCAGAGGACTTTCACCTGGGAGGGTAGGGATTTAATCCTTCAATGCCTCAAAAATAGAAAAAGGAAAAAAGAAAAAACTCGGCAAGCTCTGCCAAAACACACGGCCCTTTACTCTGGTTGCAAGGTTGCTGTTTTGCAGTTTTTGAGCTTATCTGTATCTGTAAATAACTGGCTTGCAGTAGTTTGTTTTGCTTGGTACCTTATTTTAGTTAGCTGTAATTGGATTCCTCTTTCTCTGTAACACAAATCCAGAGAAACTCCATTGGTTTAATCAGGAGGATGGTCAACAAAGCAACCTAGACAGAGGGGATAAGGGATCCTTCTTTTTTATGCATGAATCATTGGGTTGCCGCACACTTTCAAATTTGCAAAAAACACACCTCTGCACATGCGTTTCATATTTGACTTTGTTGTTGTAATAAAAATGCACAAACAAGTAGATAAGCAGAGCATGAAATAGAAATTCAGCGATCAAAAAAAGGCTTTCTCAAGAAACACCACATCATTTCGATCAGTCACTATTCTGCTGCACTATATCACAAAGCACTCCGAGCACTATGTAGACTTTTCTTTAAATCATTGTTCAACTTGTTTTTGTGTTTCTCGAGCAGATGCGGCAGAAACTCTGCTCTGCCGGTGCTTTTCTTTTTAAGCCTGTTAAAACTTACAGCTTGTTTGCTCGAAAGATATTCATATTATAGTCAGTCCAAATGAATTGACTTCAGAAAATCCCACCGCAATTATACTTAATTCATAATTAATGCGGAGCAGACTGGGGACCTAATTTACACTTGCACATTGTCAGTTTCCCTGCATGTGCTTGTCATTCTGCATAAGAGTAAACATGGCTTGCTTTGGAAAGAGGGTGGCATCTCCCCACCATTACCTAGGCACTGGGGAGCTGTGCACCATGGCACACAATTATGCCATTAGATGCTAAAAACAAAGGAAATGATCTCACTGCCCAGTTGCTCCAAACAAGATCAGGTGTGCACAGCCGTGTTAACAACAGGATGTATGCTCCTATTGTAAAGTAGGCAGCACTGTTGATTATTGAACACCCTCAGAAATGCAACTGACACCATCACTTTAGGTGATGTAAGAAAAACACAAAGCTTTGTTTCATCTGCAAGCTAGAACCTTAGAGACTGTGATAATCTGTATACATGTATTATACATCTATACATGTATAATGCATATATATATGTAAGTGAATGAGCTTTGTTTTTGAGCATGCATGTGTACGTGCATGAGTTAGAGGAGATTTGGTTGGTATGTATGTGTTTGAGACGGAGAGGATGGGCATTTCGACTGTCTTAAGGAGTGTCACACTGAGATACTGTGGCTCTTGATCTTTGTTGTTTGTGCTGTTGTGTTGTATTGTGCTGAGCTGTGCGTTGCTGTATAGAGTGGTCTTTCTGATAGGGTTTGACGTGCTGCAGCCGATGTGCACAGGCAGAGGCTGCTTTGGAAAACCACAGAGCATTAGTCCAATCACAGTACTGACAGTCAGGCTGACATTTTGAATTTGTTATTCTCCTTTTTTCTAGGCTTGAACACTCACTCATATCCTTTCCACGAGCCACCTCTTTTGGATCAGACTGATCTGCTTGCACCCTGTCACAGGCTTCCGCTTCGTGTTGTTTATGTGCAGTATGTTGCTTGGAAACTCCCATGTTGTCAGAAAAGGGTTGGGAGGGAGGATCCGGCACTGAATCTAAACCTTTTCCAGTTTTATTTATTTATTAATTTTCTCTGGTCCTTAATTTCTCGAATGCAAAGAAAATTCTAACCCAATCTGTTCCAAGCTACATTGCAATTTATGTGCAAGTGCATGCCTGTGCAGTGTTTGCAGTGTTTGCTCTCACACAAATAGAATCAAGCATAGAGTATAATGTACTTGCTGCGCTAAAAGCAGTTTCACGATGAGGAGTCAAACATCTAAAAATCCAAAGTAAAAACACAAGGCATTTACTGTAGCTTGGTATACCACTGACATTTTTATATTTATATTGATAATGTTAGCTCAAGTAAGAACATCTACATAGTAAACACTAAACCTGAGCAATCCAGTATTCAGCACAGTTAAATGGTTTCATTTGACATTTTAAGCAGGAAGAATTTGAAAAATGCCATTACTTATGATAGACATTCACATCTGCTGACAGTAAAGGTTGTTCAAAGGTTTTCTTGTCTCTTAATCAGGTGTGCCAAGAGCATAACAACAGTTGGCTTCACAGTGGTGAACAATGAATAATCCATATCCCATATCATCAAAATATTCACAGAGCACATCAGTTTAATAAAATAACACACAAAATATTCCATTTGTTTTTACAGAGTCCACTCAGCATGCATCTGCTTTCCACAAAACAAAAAAATACATTTTGGAAAGCTAGTAGCTTCAGTTATAGAAATACTGTATCAATTATTAAACGTTAAAGGACCACTCGGTAAGTTATCCAAAAACCTCAACACCACCCCACACCCACCCCACCTCTTTAACATTGTTACCCTTTTTTGAGTCGCACGCCTGCACAGTGAACACTGCCAAAAGGAAGTCAAAAAAGGAACAGTGCAATGGCGGACACACCAGTGCCCCACTTCTTCGGAGGTAGCAACATAAAATCAACAAATCCATTGTAGGAGATGGTAGTTTAGTGTAGGACTTTCACCAAGCTGACTGAATTTTGTGTCCTGTGATGGACCACTGTTTCCAGACATAGTGTATAGGTATAGTATATTACACAGACTCAGAAACAAATCAGCTTGATTAGGGTAGGGAAAAGGTTAGCGTAAAACAAATTACATTACTGATCGATTGTTTAGGGTGATGACCTGCGACTGACTGCTGTCCCATGACAGCGGGGACTGGCTCCAGTGACCCTGAATTGGATAAGTGGAGATGAATGGATGGATGGATGGAGAAAAAGCATATGTAAAATCTTCAGTCTTTTCAGAGTGATGTTACCTTGGTGCGGGGAAACAATGCCAACACGTACTATGGAGTCAAGAGGCATGGCCATTTAAAGTATATAAGAACTAGTTATGGTAATGAATCAACCATAGAACACAGTTTCAATGGCAACTTTTAAAAAATGTAAGTATTACATCAAATCTACTGAAGGCGACAGCTCAATTGGTGGTCTTTTCCTATTAATATCCTAAGTTCATGCAAATATACACACACACACACAGGATACGAACACCTTGCCCACACATTACTTACACAGAAATGGTTTCTCATGTGAAAAGGTTTAAATTTCAACAGTCTCTTTGGTTCTAATCAGAGGGTAGAGGGATAGTCTTTTTAATTTCATTACTACTGGAGGTCTTATTTTAGCTCCGACTTCCTGTGATCCTTCTGGTTTGTAAGTTTGACGAGTCCTATTCTTCACAGGGCTGCTCATCCTCTGAGCTGGTACTTTTCAAAGCAACCTTTCCCTCGTCTCATCAAACACATTTTATTACCAGCACATTAAGGTAGCTAGTTGTTGTGATTTTACAAGCAAGCCCGTCTGCTGTGATCTTCTGGAGGATGATCTCTTCCCAAAAGGAAAAGTAAGAAAAAAAGTGAGAACAGAAGGAATAATTGGATCATGGTTGAAAAAAAAAGAGAGTGGAGATTAGTGAAGATTAGTGAAGATTAGCAAAGTTAGCCTCAGATGCCAACTTGAAAAACTTTAAATCAATATTTAAAGAAAACATTTTTATGGTTAATTTTACAGCTTGTTTTCGTGTTTTGAAGTTTTGTTTGCTCTTTCTGTTGTATTGAAATTTTCATAAGTAACTAATTTGGGATTTTGGGAAAAATACATGATGTTTTTGTCTCTAGTTTGCTGAGAGTTTGCAAACAGGCAGAGACTGGCTGCAAACAATGCAATGCACGATCACTAGAAAACCACCACTGATCATTCGTACTTAGTTCTTCACTGACTAGGCCATGATCTATAACTGTTAATTATTATACTTCAGCTGTGCAAGCAGGTATACATTTTTTTTATCTTTAAACACAATCAGGCTAAACTTTTCCTTTGTTTTCACCAAAAGGTATGCATCGTGGTCATAATTTCAATCTATGACATTAATATTGATAATCTAAAGTGACGCACTCTACCAAGGATATCATGTATGTTATATATTTTATTTGTACTTTGCTTGTAATTCTTTAAAGTGGTCATGAGTAATAGTTCTTCAAGGTTTCTGAAGATCTTTAAGTTTTTCCCTTAGTTGCCTTTTCACTGTTTTTTAGTCCAATCCTTGAACCTGACCATTTTCAGAGTGCTGCTTCTTTTTGTTTGTTAATCCATCTAACACTGACCTATGAATCAGCTTAAAAAAGCCACCTGATTCAAGGGATGACCAAAAAAGAAACAACTTAGCAGAGAGCCAAATTTAAACTGTGTTTTTAGGCACTTTGTCACTAGCAGCCTGTTGCAAAAACATTTTATTTGTCCCTTTTCTGTTTGTTTGGGGGGTTTTCAAATCTACAAAGAAATGTCAAACATAGCAGAGTTTAACAGGCATAAAAATGTAGTTTTGCATCAACAAGGTGATTCCTAAAGAGCTATAAGATGAAAATGAGGCATATCTCAATATCTCAGTTGGTGTTCAGTGAGTCCTTAAAAAAGAAAAACATGAGGAAACTAAACAACTGGAGGACAAAAGAAGAAGTGGGAGGACTTAGAAAATACCTACAACAGATGAACTTTATCGGAAATTCATGTCCTTAATATATAGGAACATATACAGTAAACAGCTGTCACAGAACCTGAGAAATGCATATGGTCCTTCACTTGTATATGAATATGGTAAATCTTCTGTTGGCCAAGGGCTCATAAGAAATAATCTCAGTGGAAGGGTGCCTGTCATGAAGCCATTCTTAAGTAAGTGAAACAGGGAGAAAAGGCTGAGTTATGCCAAATTACACGAGAACTGGGCTTAAAATCAAAGGCAACAGATCTGAAGGAGTGATGAATCCAAATGTTAAATCGAGGTTTAAAGTAGTTTCAGTATGGACAGCAGTGGTCAGGAGAGAGGTACAACAGCCCATGTCTACAGCCATCTGTTAAATGTGGTGAGGGCTCTGTCATGATTCTAGGCTACATTTCAGCCATTGGTGTTGCAGGTCAAAAATCAATTGAATGATGAACATAGAAAATTATGCCAGATTTTCGTTCACCATGCAGTACCTTCTGGAAAACATCTAATTGGCAACAGCTTCATTTTTCACAATGGCCATTTATCCTAGACACTGCAAATGCATTTAAAGCATACCTGCAGAGCAAAACAAACAATCAAACACATGTCATCGATTGGCTTCCCCAGGAATCAACATTGCTGAAGCAGTGAGGGATCATCTTGACACAGAAGAGACCAAAAGGCAGCAAACATCCAAAGAAAAGCTTTGAATGTTCTTCATGAAGCCTGGAGAATTATTCCTGAAAAAAAATTTAAAGAAATTTAAAGTATTTTTTTAAATTTTTATTGTAATTTATGTTAATAATATACATATTTATATATTTCGCTCATTATTATATTCTACATTTCTCAACACCATGAAATTTACACCAATGCATCTCTGTGGAAATGTGCAGTTCATATGCATTCATACATCGCCATTGAAATGAAAACCCAGGTGGCTTTAAAATTTATTAGATTTCCTCACTAAGCATTTAATTACCTTTCTCTGGGATGTATGTGTGTGAGTGTGTGTCTGTGTGTCTCCATGTTTGCACTTTTGTTAATGCATTTCAGCTCCGTACATGCACGGCCAAGTACAGACACGAGTGAGTCATGAGTCGCAACACACATACAAAAGGAATACACGTTAGCGGAGGAGATCTGTGAGGAGGAGGGGGTGCGTGGATAAGAGGTGACCAGGGTGTCATCGATTGCTGCAGGGATGGAGAGATGTGTCCCTCGCTGTGAGGCGAGTCAAGACGAGGCAAAGCCGCGTGCTGCAGGCCATTTTTGTGCCTGATGACTCGCAGCTGATGTCTTATCTTGGCCATTCAACATGGGGGATTGAATGTGTGCACAGGGAAAAAGAGAGGTGGGAAGAGGCAGGGGTGACACTGTAAAAAAAAAAATATTTATTTAACTTGAGATACAGCAGATGTTCTAGATTTGTTGCAGGGCTTAAAGATTTTGCCTTGCAATCTTTAAATATTACAGTGTAATTGGAGAAAGAGAGAGCAGCATAAATTGCTGGAGAAAACTTTAATGCTTGAGATTTGTCAGCATTTGTGTTTCGATCACATGAGAAATGTTATGTTAGAAGATTGCGAGAGCTTAGTTTGTTTTTTCTCTACAAATGGATATGCATTCTAGTTAATATAATGTGTAGCAGCTGTTCAGGCCAATATTTATATTTGTTTTTCCTACTCAGCAAGTTGTTTGTTGCTGTGAATTTACCATCTTTCAAGCTTGAATTAGTAAATGTCGGAAAATATATATATATTTTAAGATTCAGCCAACTAAATCAAAACTCTTGAACTACACCAAGTTGCTTTGATTTACCCTTTCTGAAATTATATGACCTGGATAACTGAGAATCTTCATGCTAGTTATTTTTAAGAAAGTTTATTTATTCATTTAGTCCTTGGCACACAGTGGCTTCTCTCTCTCTCTATCACACTCTTTCTCTCTCTGCTAAAGCAACTGACATTTACTATATACTAGTCATGATGAAATCTGAAGCATTTAAGGGATAATGTAGTACACTTCCTCATCAATATAATGGGTTTAGACTTTATACTTTCATGCTTCTTTTGGACTCTGTATAATATATCTTGCCTTAGCCAACATCTTATCTTGCTGTAAGCAAATCAAAGGGAGCAATCCAAATCCCTGTTTCAACACGGATGTTATTATGAAGTCTCACCATGTACCGAAACCTATTTTAGGAGTTTAAAACAAACTTTTGAATGCAAATAAATTTCTAGTTAAACCACCAACCTCTATTTAAGCCTCTTTCTAGGAGTTTTTCTGCTACTGAGGTTTTCAGCGTTTTTTAAAATGTAATCAGCCTAGTTGTTAGTTTAGTGAACAACTAAAGCAGTCCCATGTAGTTAAAGCTACAGCCATTTATTTATGTGGTAAATTCAAGTTTTTTCATGGTTGTCGTGTGAGCAGATGGCTTTCATTGCGATGCAAAGAGGCTTTGTTATTAATGCCAAAATAGTGTACATCAAAATTAAAACATGGCATCTATATTAAAGTGATTCCTGAGATACACCTGTTTAGCTGCCTGTTAATGTAAAAATCCAATCAGCCAATCACATGACAGCAGGTCAGTGCATTTAGGCATGCAGACATGCACAAGAGGACCTGCTGTGGTTTAAACTGAGGATGAGAATGTGTAAGAAATGGGATCTAAGTGGCTTTAAATGTAGCAATGCTTATTGGCGGCAGGCTGATCTGAGTATTTCAGAAACTGCTGATCTACTGGGATTTTCTCATATAACAATTTCTACGCTTTACAAAGGATTATTCCAAAAAGAGAAACTATCAAGTGAGAGGCAGTTCTCTAGGTGAAAATGTCATGTTGATGCCAGAGGTCAGAGGAAAATGGCCAGACTTTAAACTGAGTGGAAAACAACAGTTTCAATTCAGTTTAGTTTTAGTTTTATTTAAATCTAAAATCACAACAGTAGCTGCCTCAAGGCCTTTGTGCTATAAGGTAAACAAACTAGTTAATGGACAGAAAACCCCAACAAACTGGACAGCCCCCTACAAGCAAGCACTTGGCGACAGTGGGAGGAAAAATAAAACCCTGATAAAAACCTCTGGTCAAACCAGGGTCAGGAAGGGGCACCCATCTGCAACAATCTACCTGACTGGGGGTTAGGGGAGAGAAAGAGGAGAAAATAGACTGTGGAAGAGAGCCAGAGTTTAATAATAACTAAGGCCAGGTTTGCGCTGGTAATTTTCAGGGTTGAGTGCAATGACCTAATTTTTAACTGATCACTAGCTGTCTATCACTAGTGTCGTTTCTGTACTGTGTTAAGTTCTGAATCCTCACTGACGTTTGTCGAATAAACCATTCCTATGCAGATAATGAGTTAGCAACAGCAACTAAAATAAGCAGTCGTCACAACCAAGGTATGCAGAAAAGCATCTCTGAATGCAAAACACATTAAACCCTGAAACAGATGAGCGACATAACCAGAAGACCACTTCACAGCAGAATGCTGTTCTGGTCATCTTAGAGCAAGAAACTGAGGCTAGAGTTCCCACAGGCTCTCCAAAATTGGACAGAAGATTAGAAAAATATTGCCTGGTGTTTGGTAGGACCAGAATTTGGTCATAAGTAACATAAAAGCGTGGATCTATGTTGGTAGTGTAATGGGGTTATGTTTTTTAACACCCATTGAGTTCCTTAATACCATCTGAGCATCATTTAAAGACCACAGACTACTCTCTTGCTGACCATATTGACCCTTCATGCTGACCCTTCTGATGGCTGTTTCCAGCAGGATAACACATCATGTCACAAAGCTCAAATCATCTGACGCTTGTTTTTTGAGCATGACCAATCTGGGCAAACCAGCTGATCAATCTGGAGCAACTGTGTGCGGCTATTATGCCAATAATTGAACCTGTGCCACAAAGAATTGAGGCAGTTCTCAAGGGAAAAGGGGGTTCAGTGCAGTACTTGGAAAAGGTTTACCTAATGAAGTTAGCAGTTAGTGTATTTAGTATACATATGATATACAGTTCTGTGCAAATGCTTTAAACTGATTATAGTAAAATGCCATGAAACAGGTAAACACAAACAACTTAAATAAGACCAGCTTTAATCACACTGTGCTTTAACTCACTGTAATTCTCCTTAGTAAGCTCTTCAATGTATTTGGCAGGTAGGTTGTTTCACGCATCTTCAAGAACTTGTCACAACACTTTTGTCTCTTTATGTAATCCCAGATTGACTCAGTGGTATGGAGATTAGTGCTCTGTGGCGGCCATAACATCTGTTGTAGTGCTCCTTGTTCTGCTTGGCACTGAAGAAAGTTCTTAATCACTCCAGCTGTATATTTACAGTCCTTATCACGCTGCACACTGAATCTGAGACAAATCAAACGCCTGCCTTATGGCAGGCTATTACACAGTTAACAAAAATTTCAACATCTGATCTGCCTAAAACATTTACACAGTTCTTTACACAGATGTAAAAAGAATACAGAAATATACTTGGGTACAATAAAGGTAATTTATTGCTTATCACCTTTTAGAAAGTAGTTGAGAGGAGTACACTTCCAAATCAGTCAAAAGTAACAGTCACTGGCAGCAACTGCCTCAGCAATTATTAGCAAGTGACAGTAAAAAGTTGCCTCAGGAGCTCCATAATGAGTGAACAGTCATTTCCATTCTGACCTTTTCCTGCTAAACTGTCATGGTGGTTATTTTCATGCACGCTGTCAGAGTAACACACTTGCATTATCTTTAATGTCATTGGCTTTAATGTCAAACTCTCATTCTGATAGAGCACTGCAGACTTTTCCAAAGATAAGATTTATGACGTCAGACTATAACATGCTGATTATTTCTCATTTGAATATTTGCATGGATTACAGATTGTTTGTGGTGTTTCAGAAAAAAAATGTGCAAGAAATATCACCTCTCTAATCCAAAATACATGTTAGAGGTATATTTATGGCCATTAAAAAGGAAGATTTTATAGCTGATGTGCTGTTAATAAGAAAGTCTTGGAGTCTTATAAAAGTAGTGTACTGGGAAACTGGCCATTTCTATGATTTAAGAAGCAGCCTTTATTTCAGTAAAGTGTCAACCTTTAAGATCGATATGAGCCACTCACTAGCTCCACTTAAAGTGCATTGTGTTATTATAAGTTGAAAGACTTGAAAGAAATGCTGCAGTCTTCAGACTTTTTCTTTAAAAAAAACCGGCTTTGTGGATGACAGATGATGACAAGCTGATCCTATCATTTTAGAAATGGTCTTTTACACAAGCTTTGTTTGATTTTGTTTAAAGAAAAAAAGAAGACCACCGTTGGTCGCATAAAACAAATGCATACTAATTATCAAATCTGTAAACAAGGAAGTTACTAAACATTGTGACATAGTAGTTGCTTCTTTCATTAGAGATCCATATGATGGTTGGGGACCTCAGGAGGTGGCTTGGCTCACATTATCATCAGATCTCAGCCAGGGAGTCAGCCAAGTGGAAATGCAATCTGCACCGTGTGTTTGCATTAGTGAAAAAGTATCCACTGACAGGACACAGACATTATTACCATGTCTTCTTGCCATGCCTCTCACTAAAGAGTCTCAGAGGACAAGTCTTGCTGCAAAAACGGAAATAAGTCTTGGCTCTGTAGCATCCACAGCCCTCACGACACTACACCTGCCCATGTACAGCATGTGACAACACACAGACTTGGCACAGCTTTACCTCTCCTGCACCGTCCTTATTTTGCAAAGCCCTTATAAAAAAACAAGATCCAATTACTGAGCCGACAGATGCAGTCATCAACTTCTATGTGTAAATGCAAGGGCACAATCAGTTTGTTCATTGTCTGTATAGCATTTCCAGATGCACATTACACTTTTATAGTAGGTGTAAATAGTCTTACTCCATTCAGCCCTTTAGTCAGCTACACTGCCAGTCAATGCTAGTGCAGGCTGAGTGGAAGGATGAGCACTGGAGCAAACAACCTGCCAGGGACACATGGATAATTTTTGTTTTGTCATCATGTAATGGTAGGCTGACCAGCAAGCTAATCTCTCCAAAATTCAGTAGTATAGTTCAGTAATATAATTCAGTATAGTCCATTTAACAAACCCTTTCAACCTTGACCGGAAAGGGTTACAGAATAAAAATCAATATATAAATTCAACCATACATATAGTGAAATGAAAAAGTCTTTACGCCCTTCCTGATTTGTTTGTTTTTGCATATTTGTCACACTTTTCAGATTATCAAATACATTTGAATATTAGACAAGATAACCCAATGAAAAACAAAATACAGTTTTTAAGTGATGATTTCCTTTTTAAGAGAAAGAGGTTATCCAAACCTACCTGTCCCTGTTTGAAAAAGTAACTGCCCCCTAAACCTAATAACTGGTTGTGCCACTTTTTCTCAGTCTTTCACATATCTCTGGAGCTCTGAACTCTTCTTTCCAGAATTGCTTTAATTCAGCCACACTGGAGGGGTTTCGAGTATGAAGGCCCATTTAATATCATGCAAAACCATCTCAATCTGATTTAACTATGCCACTCCAAAACCCTCGTTTTTTTGTTTTGTTCTTTGAGCCATTCAAAGGTGGACTTTGTGGTGTGTTTTGGATTATTATCCTGGTGCATAGCAAAAATGCACTCGAGTTTCAGAGCAAAAGGGATGGACACACATTTTCCTTTCCAGGATTTTCTGGTAGAGCAAAATTCATGGTTCCATCAATTACAGCAAGTCGTCCAGCTCCCGAAGCAGCAAAGCAGCCCGAGACCATGACCATCATCATCACTGTTGGTATGATGTTCTCATTATGATGCACTTGTATACACTTTGCATGCCAGATGTAATGCGACTCAAACCTTCCACAAAATTTTATTTTTGTCTTGTCACTCCACAGAATATTTTCCCAAAAGTCTCAGGGATCATCAAGATGTTTTTTTGTTTTTTTTAAATGTGAGACTTTGTGTTCTTTTTGGTCAGCAGTTATTTTTACGTTGGAACTCTCTCATGGATGCCACTTCTGTCCAGTCTCTTTCTTATTGCTGAAATATGAACTCTGACCTCAACTAAAGACAAGTGAGGCCTGCAGTTCTTTAGGTGTTGTTCTGGGTTCTTTTGGGACCTCCTGGATAAGTCTTGGATGCACTCTTGGAGTAATGTTGGCTGACCAGTCACTACTGGAAATGTTCAGCACTGTTCCAAGTCTCCTCTGTTTGTGGATCTCACCGTGGTTCATTGGAGTCCCTAGGCCTTGAAAAAGGGTTTTGTAACCATTTCCAAACTGATAGCTGTTAATTACTCTGTTTCTCAGCTATTTCTTTAGATTACTGCAAAATGCAACATGCCGAATTTCTCCTGTTTTGCCATTTTGAATCATTTTCTTCAGTGACAGACAATAATAAGTAGACTATATTAGGAAATCCTCTGATCTGATTTGAAGGTATAAGACTGTGCGTCTCATTATCACATCTTTTATTCTAGGTGTGTAACACTAGAAAAAAGTAGCCTTTGATAGCTGGACAATCTAAAGTAACTACAATCAGTAGAATAAGACAGCAGGCTGCCATTGTCAGTAGCCAAAAATCATATTTGAATGATGGTGAAGACTTTCGATCACAGAGAGGGATAAAGCACTATATAATTGGAATTAGGAGGATTTCAGGGTAAAAGATAACCTATAGTAACATTTGCCTTAGCACCATATGCCCCATGGGCAAATTAAAAAGATCTTTTACATCTTAAAAAGGCCTTTATCTGCTATACCCAAGAGGGTATCATTCTTTGATTTTACAACAATAAAGGTAAGTTGAGTTTCAATCATTGTTAAGAAGGTTGATTTTGAACAATAAATGAGTTCAGATCCACTTTCCATTTATATATTCCAGCTACATGTGTGCAAATACACTGCTACTAAAGAGCGCAATGATAGGATGAATGAAATGAGTGCACATACCAGAAAATAATAAATTTTTTGGTGGAAAAAAGGTTTGGCAGTTTCCTCTTCATGCTATATATTTGAGCTGCTGCTGAACAAATTTATTAAAGGGTGTAACAGAAAACCTAATAACTGTGTTTAAAACAAAAAAATCATTTAAAGATCAAATTAAGCACACAGAAGCATTATTGTGCACTACAAAGTATTGACAGAAGCAGAATTTCCACATATATATTTTATTTGGTAATGAAAATGTGGCACATCTGCTGCAGAATTACAAACAATATCAAATAAAACAAATATTCAGGTGTGTGTTAATAACACAGAAAGTACAAACTAGTAGTATTAGTAATTTGAGATGTAGGTTGCAGTGCTGACAAAGAAATTACATCCATGGCTTTTTTTGGCAGGAGCACCAGCACAACAGCTCTCTGGCTTGCATATTGTGGTATTTCCATTTGATTGACAGGTGTGTCATAGCCAGAGACGCATTGGGCAGACCCCCAACTGCCGTTGCCTTCCCTGTCAGTGTGGTTGGTTTGAGGCTGTCTACATGGATTGTCTGGCCAACATGGAGAACATGGTGAATTAGAGAAGTTGACATGGTAAATCAGTGGAGTTGGCTCGGCAGTGCACTGCTATGAGCCAGGCTTTGTATCACTGCAGAGGCTGGGCTTCAGGCTATGAGCAGTGCTTATCAACCAGCAGATGCCAGTGAAGGTATTTGTATCTGTGCATATTTATGTTTTCGGCATTTTAAGAGTTTCCCGATTAGTGTTCTGAAACATCAAAAGCAAATGCTGGGCGAATAATACTAATCATCAGCCAAAACAAAGCAAAATTTCTAAATTTAATTAGAAATATGTGGGATTTTGGTGTAATGACAAAAAAAGGGTTACATGTATTTTATCACTTCTTGCTAACTTCCAGTTACAATTAAGCAATATTGCCAATATTGAAAATATTGAAAAATAATAGTCAACAGAAGCCTCTGTCAGTGTCCAATTGTTTTAACAGATCATTACTGCAGATACATATTTCTGTAAGTAACGCTTTATGTCACAGACTGTTGATATAAACTGATTTTAACGTCTTTATCAGTGAAAAAATAAAATCAAACTTGAATCCTCAGGAAAGGCATCAAATAAACTCTTGGCTATTTTGTTGGTATTGTCCATTTATAAAGAAGAGTCACTGTAAATCAATACAACGCTGTCCAAAGTGACGACCTTTATCCTGTGATGAAACATTTGCAGTGCCCCCAACCAAAGGTCCGGAGGAGTCACTGAATGGTTTGATGAGGATAAAAATGTGCATCATAGGCTGTGGCCTTATGAGTCAATAGAGCTAAACCTAGATTTAAAACCGACGTGTTAGACTACACTCTCCACTCTCGTCATCAAAACAGCAAATTGAGGAGATATTGGTAAGAGAGGAGATCCAGGGACTTGTAAAATCAGTACTAAGGCACAGTGCTTTAGTGGCATGTGGTGATTTTTTGTGTGTATTTTAACCCTTTAGTAACTAAATGAATTTAAATGACAATTCTGAAATTTACAGGAGCAGAAGCATAAAGTAGCATGAAATGGCAACAGTTAAGCAAAATACATGTGCAAATTCTGTATGCCTGCAGTTAAACTGAAAATTTAGGTTCCATTTCGTGATGTACTGTAGATTCAGTTTTCCTGAGGGGAACGCTGGCATAGACCGCATTATAATGTGAACATTGTTCAAAGGATTTTAAGAAAACTGATCAATAATTCAGCCATTTAATTTCCAAACATTCTAATTACTGCAAAATTACAGTTGGTTGAAATGACACATATATGACTCAATTAATGATCGAAATTTAGGCCTCTGTTTTCTTTTTTGTGTGTGTGTGTGTGTGTGTGGTTTTTTTCTGTTAACTATAGCACAATATAAACCATCATAGGAAACAGACATGAGTGAGGCTAATTGCAAATTGCTTTAGTTAAGTGTAGTTCAGCACCCCCCAGACACGTTTTGGCTATCATGGATACTCGACATAGAAACTAAAAGCATTATGGGACGGAGGAAAGAGAGAGATACTGCAGAGCGAGGAGAAAGAGTGTGTGTATGAGTGAGGGGGAGAGCTTATCCACACAGAGAGATAGAAACATACATTCTTAGAAAGAGATAGTGAGTTTCAGTGACGCAGCAGACAAAGAATTATCAAGGGAGAAAGAAAACTGCAGCGTTTTGATTAAGCCCATCACACTGTGCTAAGACCATTTAGACTACAGACATCCATGCTTGGCCGTCTCTCAGCGGTCAGAGTCGTTCACTCCTTCCCTGACCTCCTCATAGCCAGGAGCTCTAATCACTGTAAAACTGATTCATTAAAATCTGCTGTTAGTGAGAGGACACACACGCGGGTGAGCAAATGGACCACAGCCAATTATGTGATTCCCTGCCAGTTAGAAAGAGATTTAGGCATTAACTATCTCTGAGGAGGGAGACAGTGATCACTACAGCAGATCTACACATTATTATAGGTTGTGGAAGTGTGTGCACATCCATACAGAGTACATTGCTGGTTGGCTTGAAAAGACTCCGGCGGTCACCTAGGGATCTGAAACTGTGTCCGAATCCGTGATGCAAACTTTCGTGGACTGTGCAGAAGAGAAATTGTAAAAGTTATGGGGAATGCAGCAACTCGGTGCACTAATGTAAACACAGACACAGGAGGAGGATTAGGTGACAGAGACATTCAGGAGGATTATGTGAACCATGGCAGAGAAAGGAGGGATAGCTTCATCACTGTAGCTAACTGCAAGGACACCACTGCTATGTTACCTTAGCGTTGTTGTGAAATACAGTTTAAAGCAATGTCTGTTTTTTTTTTTGAAACATTGATGTTGTTGTGTACCGCATGTGTGTGTGTGTGTGTAAACATAGGTTGAGAAAAAGCTTTAGCATATGCAGTAATAGCATGCAAATTAGCTTCAGGCTCACATTACTTATGGTAATTAGCCATGTGAATCTGTGGTGGTTAATTCAGGGTAAAGCATGCTAATCTGGTAAAGGTTGTAAGGCTTAAATGTAATTCAGGTCATTTTTTAATACTTCTACCATCCCAAATGACCCCCCCTCCAAAAAAAGGAGGAATTTACAGATGGCCTTACAGATCAAGATATAACAGAAAGTTACAGGTTTGACAGATCCTTACACTCCTGCTCTCCAACACTCAAGAGAACTTCAATGCTTCCTTAAAACGATTAAGAATGTATTTATTTATTTACTAATCACGTTTTGACCACCCTAAAAGATACCTTTCAAGTAAATGAAATGTGAATGCAAAAGTTAATAGAGTTAATACAGCAGAGGAATTTCTAAACTGTATATCAGAAGGAAAGAGTTGTGATATAAACAGTAATCACACCTGACAACGTTATCTCAAAATTTTGAATTCAGTTTGAGGCTGCAAGTGGTTTCTGTTTGTGCTGCCGCTGAAGAAATATCCCCATGGAAAATGCTTTCCATTTGCTCTGTTTGATTCTTCGGAATGATAAGACAGGGAACGGACTTAATCAGAGGCCTGTGGGCAGATTCAACCTCCCAAGAAAGTAAGGAGCCAATATAGTCTGACTAGGTGTGATTTCCATGTTACGTTTTACTATTTGAGGAATGAAGGAGAATCTCAGAACTGTCTAATACCACAAAAAAGATGGGCTGTACCGTAAATCACAAGGGCCACTCCGCTGATTTTATGCAAGACTATATTCTACTTGACATAAAGACTACTGATGTCCTCTTAAAGAAAAAAATACAGTATTGTGCCAGTACTAGCCGCATCTTCGTTATATTTTGTTAGGAAACTGGAAAATAGGTGCAATGATTTAACGAAACACACAAACATAAACAGGAATAAGAAGCTTTCTTTTAATTTCTTCTTGTCTTCAGATATAGTTTACTGTACATAACGTTGCTGATCTGAGCCAATAATTTCACATTTGACTTTCAGATATTATTCATCTTTTGTAGCTCTCATGTGGTTTTTTAGGTCTGGCATCTCTTCTTTTATCCTTAATTTGTGCAGTTTCCTCAGGATTTTTAAGGACACACTGCACACCATGCTGAGATATGCCAATTTGTTAGCTAATGATTCTTTGTCAATTTACTTGTTGGTGCAAATATACTTTTTAATGTATGTCAAACTGTGTTATCTTTGGCATTTTTTACATGTTCATTTAAAGGAATGGAAGACATTATATGATTTTGGAACACAGAAAGATACAATTTGAAATGAGTTCTTGTCTGTCATGTGCTGACACAACACTGATTCATAACTTGAGTAGAGTGTGTTTTTTACGCTTGATTGATTTGATTTGATTGAGGTCAGTTTTATGTGGCTTAACAACAAAGAAAATTTCCTCTGAAAATATCAGGTTCAAGGACTGGACTGAAAGTAAGCAGAAAGGGATCAAATCTTCTTCCGAGTAGATTTCGGAAGGACTTTGCGAGAGCCCAGAGAACTATTCCTTAGGACTATTTTAAAAACTACTAGGAAGTCTGACATAATAGTATAGCATAATAGAATAGAATAGAATAGAATAGAATAGAATATTAACTAAACACAAAGTATTGTTCAAGTTTAAGATGTTAAGTGTGGGAAATGCAGGTGTGTACTAGATAAGGCGGTTCTAACAAAGATGTTATCTGCTTTCTTTATGAACTGTTAACTCTTCTTGATTAATGTTTTAAGATTTCGATATTTTGGCCAACAGAAAGACATGCTCTTACCCTTCACAATAGGGTGGTGTATTCTATTTTTGCTCGTCACTGTAGTACAAAGTAAGAATGTACTACAAGAGGTAAATTTGTTTTTCTCCTTGCGTGAACATAACAATGGACATTTTTGAATGTTAAGTGGAAATTCATTTTTAATCAGGTATTTCCTTACTGGTCCAGAGTGGGATGCAATAGGGGATAAAAGTGTTTCATGCAGAAAGTAAAACAAATACAGCACTTTGGTGGTAAGGACTCAAGACTCGTATGCATTTCCTTTTGTGCCTGTTAAGCCTTGCGTTTAGCTGTCATACTGTCATTTAAAGTTCAGGAATAATATGATGAAAGTATTGTAGGTTAGGTCTCTGAATTCCATTATTTTAAAACAATCTTAAAATAATCACAGAGACACACACATATATGGTGCTGTAGTACAATTAAAATATTGGCAGCCTCTACAGCTTTGTATGCTGCATTTACAACCTTGTGCTCTAGGCTTGGATTTCATGGATAATATGCTGGATCTCACAAAGAAAAGTGCTTTATGGCACTGAACAGAGGGAGAGCAGCTTTTACAATTTATTGTAATAGCAGATGGTGGAACAAGTGAAAGGTTGATGGTAAAATCACATCCAACATTCCATCTAACAGCCCCTTTAAAGTCTAACCGAACTTAATTTCTTCCCAAAGGACTGAAAATCTTGGATCTGTGATTTCTTTCACTTTTATTTCTCTTGTTACCTTTAGGGCATAAGAAATTTTTCTGAAGTGCGAGGCAGAATCAATACTGCAATATCAAGTGAACCTCTGTTAAACATCCAGCTGTATTTTCCCTGACCAGTAATTTGGGGTGTTCATTGTGAGGAGGTGAAAGGAGATCAAGTTTCTGAAAGATGCTGTAGACATCAGTTAAATCTGAATTGTGGTTCAACATTAGCGGTTCAAAAATAAATTCAAAGCACAAAAATATCCTTTCACAGTCCTGACTTCATCACAGGTTAAAATGACATTACAGTTCCTGAATCTATTATTCTATCAGCGACTGTGCTCAATCTAAAGCAGTGCCGACCTACTAAATGTGCAATTTGTCTCTGTACAGTTCCAGATTTTCAAAGTCCAGGTGGTTTACATTTGCTGTAAAAATGGTGACACTGACAGGAAGCATTGAATTAGCTGACTTGGGTTTGTCTGCAAGCTACATCAGCCTGGAGATAATCTATCTGGACCATTAGCTTCGCTGACACACTTGACTTCATCTAATTCCCTGACACTAGGGATTGACCAGAGCAGATAACATCTGATGTCTTTGTGTTATTAATTGTGGATTACCTTATGTGGCCGTACTGTTGACTCATTTGAATCCTCTCTAATATTATTTCTTATCGCTTTGTGATTTATCACTGGCTGGGTTTGGCCCGCGGCTTTACGTTGATTCTTTCAGGTTCACTGTTGATTTACATATTCATGAGGAGAAGGTTCATTGCAACCCACAGATGAAGCTGCCAGATGCTCCTTTGATACAAGAAAGTGTTTTAATTATAGCAAATTACATATTTTTGACATTCAAACCTTGGTGGATGGTTAACAAGATACTTATCCATAACATATAAAAAGTAACAAGCTTTTAATTTCAACCTTCAGTAGCTTCAAAGGTTACAAATAGACTTTGTATTATATGCTAGTTCCACCTTATATCATCTTCTGCATATTTATTGTTTATTTTTGGCGATAGCATATCAGTTCCAGTTATATTTTTAGAAATACTGTATTCCACATTAATAAGAGAAATGGTGGGGTCCGAACTGAATACATAATACTATGCTGTAAACAGGGCTGTTTTAAATATGTACATATGTTGTAAGGTTGTGGACCATACAATAAGACCAGTAAAGTTATACAGTATGTTTTAAAATTGCTTTGCATATAAGGTTTGACATCAATAGAAAAAATCATTGCAAAAAAACCAAAAAAACAACAACAATAATAGAAATGTTCTGTAGCCAAAGCTGGGAGTGGTGTTTTCGCCTAAGATTGGGACAGCTGCTGATGAAACAGATGAAAAGTTGTTCTTATTGTTATATTTTCTACTCTGCTTGGAGGTCACCCACATAATAGTTACCTATAGGGTAACTGCATCAACAAGTCTGCAAGGTCACAACAAATTGGAGGGCATGTGAGTGTGTGGTGTTGCTTTCACTGTCTGATGATGACATTTATTTCATTCCGACTAAGACCGTCAAATACTTGTGGACATGGCAAAGTACAACAATACTATAATGATGTCTTGATGTCAAAATAGAAGACATAGTGCATATGCAAACTTAAAATGACAGGTTTGTTTCACTTTGTCTTGTCACTTGTTAATTTTTCTTTTCACTGGTAAATGTGGAAAGTGAGAAAAGCTGTCAAGTTAGTGATAGGAAAGAATCTATTTCTGAATAAACTCCATATCACAAACTTACCTTCAAAAGCAGAGACCTATATATCAGGAGCAATTTACAGTAAAACACTGATATTCCTGCCTCCAGAGAAGAATCAAGGATCCCGTAAATGAGCCAAAAAAAATTAGATTACATGTGAATATTTCATCTACTTCAGCTGTAGCAATAATAAAATGAAGGTTTATGTCCCAACCCTATCCAACACACAGTGCAAGTTCGACAACTGCTAAAAACGTGCTGACAAATACGGGTATATTCTGACACTGTCAGCTGAAATACTCTCTAACATAAACATAAAAATTCTCAAACAGCATTCAGTAAGCTGACAAACATAAATCCATGAATCTTTTCAAGCGGCTGATGAAATTTTAATTGACGATCAGTGTCTGATGGTTAGGCTTTTGTCTGAGCCATGTGGGTATCCGCCTTCCTTTCTGGCATCAAGCTGTGACTACTAGTGTCTGATAAGAAAAACCACAGACTAAAACAACTGCTTCCAATAGCAAACTTCGCGCTGATATCATTACAATTTAATGATATGATTCAATTAATTTTTGAGAAGGACACTGACAAAGAACTCAGTGTGCCACATTTTGACTCAGTTAAATGGGAGAAAACACGACCATAAGATTTCACCTTTTTTCATGGGGAAAACAAAACAAAGGGGAATGCAAAATAATAAATAAACTATTGGATATTTGAAATATCTATTCATCCACCCATTTTATAGCATAAATCAGTCACTGTGGTGTTGGCCACAACTGTTTATTCCAACTACAAGACTGTAGAAGGCATTTGGAGCAGTGACTCTGGTAACAGACATTGTATAGTATGCCACAATAACAAATGCACAGGTAGCCACAGATGAAAGCCGTCTCACTTTTTAACTACTCTACTGCCCTCCTTTTTCTGTAGCACACCCAAGATAAAGGACAGAAAGGAGATATATACTCATTACTGTTACTAACACCAACCCCAAGCATCAGGACACCTCACTGACTTCACTTTTGATCCAGATTTTTAACTTTAAAGGTTCATGTGCAGGGTGCGACAAAACAGATTTTTATCAATTATCCTTTTTATAAAAACTATTGAGCAACTCAGAGAGACAACAGAGAGATGCACACAGGGCATCCTAAATGATTACAGCACTCTGACTTCTGGGATACTGGAGAATGCTATCAGTCAGTTATAATTACTTCAGAATGCTGCTGTACAACTGCTTACTAAAACCAAAAGGAGAGTATACAACATGCCAATTTTTAAGACTTTAGCAGTTGCCTGTTATCTTTCTCATCGGTTTGAAATAGCTCTTTAATATTTTATGACGGTGGTAGTGTGCACCATAGACTATAGATGATAAATGCTTTTAATTTATAGACCACAAAGCCTTCTTGGATGGTCTTGGTTCTTTTGCTGTTTCTAAAAGCACAGCAGAAACATTTGATGATGCTCTATACAGCCATTATACTCCAAACCATTGGAGCTGCCTTTCTGACTATTTGAGAGAAACTGAAAAAAGCAGTACTTATAAATATTGACAGTTTAATCTGGATTTAATTAAATGTTTTATTGCTTTTAAAATATTTGAAATCACTTCTGCCAAGGAGCTTGTTTTTGTTGATGTTTGTTTGTCTGTTGGTCATTCTGTTAGCATGGATAGAAACTGTTAGCATGGATAGAAACTGAAGAGGCAGTTTTTATGAAGCTTGAAAAGAGATGGGCTAGAGGAAGAGCTCACTATGTTTGATACGGATCTGGTGCTATTTAGAAATGTATTATTATTTTGTCTTACTCTATTTTACTT
This sequence comes from Oreochromis niloticus, assembly GCF_001858045.2. Classification (NCBI taxonomy): domain Eukaryota; kingdom Metazoa; phylum Chordata; class Actinopteri; order Cichliformes; family Cichlidae; genus Oreochromis; species Oreochromis niloticus. Next base: position 15,069,458 of record NC_031965.2, read on the forward strand.
TTCTTCATACTTTTCATAGCACCACTAGCTCTTGGCAAGTGGTTTGTGAGTATTTGCAAGGAAGTTAACATCTTCTGTGCAAACTACAAGTGACTGTGGCAACCTGCTGTGACCAAAGCAATTGCAACAAAGTTTTCAGAGCAACGTAGCTTTAGGGACCAATTTCACTCAGTGACTGACAGTAGCCAACTGCAACTACTCACCAGTCAGTTGGGGAATACTGAATTTTCAATACCAGCTGGCAGTTGCCAGGGTGTCGCTGACAGGTCTCTAGACCTGTGTGAGAGGGGCCTAAAACAAAAGGATGGTTTATGTCATGAATGGTAACACCAAAGGTTTTGCAGAGTTTTGATGCACTATTGTGAGCTAATGTTTAATGTTACTCTGTTGTTCTTAAAATATTCCAATTTATGAGTGTACCTGGTGTTATTATTTTTTAATAAACGATTAGGATGTTTAATCAGAGCATTGACTTTTGTGGAAGCCTGCACTCTATGACTGCGCTTATGGCTTCAAATCAAACCAATGTGAACAATTAATTTTGGAATTCTTTTATGAATTATTCTAACATTTGTAATTTGTAAAAGTATTTGCATTTGTTTTTGTTATGTAGTTAATACATTTGCCACTTTTTAAAAGTTCCAGTTCTTAATAGCAGTAATACAGTATAAGTAATATTGCAGTTAAGACATTTGAAGAAAGTGCTGCTTCCTTTTGATAACTGGCAATGCCATCCTTGGAGCTGTGCACATTTGCTAGTGTTGCTGTTCAAGAGTTGACACATAAAAAGAGTAGTTGCCATTCAACTTATATGTATACCATGTCCTACCTGTAGGCTGTACAGCATTCAATCTTGTAAGCTGGTATTTTTCAAGAATCTAAAAATCCCCATCAGGAAGAGAACAATTTAATGCACTCAGTGCATGGAGGTTAGAGAATAATGTCTCTCATTCTATAGCTTGAACTGTATGTGGGCAATATCCTTTTTCTTTGTAAGCCATACACATAAATTGGATATAGCAGGATTTAGAGTACTTTAAATTCTTACAACTATTCCACCCTTCATTGTCCAGAGTTCAATTTAATAGGGTGGAGTAGAGCAGATCTGAAAGTTGCTGTATTCGACTTATGTGGATGAAAACATTGCTTGGCCTCAAGGGTGAATGCTCAGTTGACTTAAACGCTGCACTTTTACTGCAACAGCGTCTTCAATTCACTGAATTCTTTTGAAGTAGAGCTGCAGTTCCAGATTGAACAAAGAACTTTTGACTAGATGGAGAACCAAAGACAGAGGCATACAGGAGACAGACAGAAAATGTCTCTGTTGTGTAAGAATGGCTGTGGGGTTGTACACAAACTGTCTCTCACTGTTCTGACAGTGCAGCAGAAGTTTATGTTTTTGTCAGTTCCTGCCTCGGTGGATTCCAGAAGAAATTATTCTTGTTTATGGGTAACTTAATTTTTCATTATAATGTTTGGTTATAAAGAAGTTACCATAATTAAGGTTACCATCATTAAAAATGAAACAAAGAAGAAGTGATTGTCAAAAAAAGGAGTGACCAGTTGAAAAACCAACCTGATCTCAGAGAAATGAGCTGCACTAAAACAACTTTCCTCTCCTTCTGTATATGCCCCCTTAGGGAGGAAAGATGAAGTCCAACACCTGAGAGATAAAATATGTTCTTACAGCATATATGAAGAGCTTAGGCGAAAAAGAAAACTTTGTTTGCTGCTTGAATGTCAAACATTAGTGTGTTAGATAGTCAAAGAAACTGCTTTTTAAACAGCTGAAATGTTTGTTCGGCCAGGTTACAATTATCACTATTGCAACTTGTTTCATCAGAAAAGCTGACCTCTCTGGCACCTCGATCTCATTTCAGCATCTTAGAACAGAGGTAATTCCAACTGTGCAGTAATGGGAGAGAATTGTTTTGTTAATGCATTCACTGTGTTCTCTGAACGACCTGCAGCAATCTGCCTTCTAGTTCCTGCACTCCAAATTCATAAAATCTGCTTATTAGAATTCTGCCACAAGTCCAGCTGAATTCCTTGAAGCCATTAGTGGTTGCTGAAAATGGTTTGGGCTGGCCTCAGCATCAATTGTAATGACAAGGACAGGGTGCCAAGGAGAATCAATGCTTCTCTGTGGCTCAAGAATTAAACTGTAACAGCAAGACTGCTCCCGCTGAATGCCGGACTCCCGTCTTTTTCAACCACTTAATTGATCAAGGTTTTATTTATCTTGTCACAAGATGTTAACCTAATTTGTTTTCCCATTTGCTCACAAAGCACCTTCATTGAACAGCCATGTTAACAATCCAGATGTATTTCTTTCTCAGCTTTGAACACAGTTACGAGATTGTGCTTTTACATATAGATGTTACACTTTTAAACTTTTATAAGTAATTATCATATCAAACCTCATTTTAGTGTTATTATTTCCCACTATACATATGCATAGGGAGATTTTCTTTGTAGACTATTATTCTGTTTGTGTGTGAATAGCTAAAATGATTCCCTCTCCCTTTCTTCTTTATGAACAAAGCAGTGGTGCATCATGCACTTGTTTTCTTTTTTACTCTCCAACTATGCAAAAATGTAATTGGGTGATATCTTTTACTGCAATACCTCCTGCATGCATTTCCATTACATTTCTGTCATAAAATACCCTCCTCACTGTTGCCAACTTAAATGGAATGTCAATACTTTGTGTGTGCAATGGGGAGCGTGGAAATGAGCTTAACACTGGGACCCATAAACATAAAGTTTAATGCCACCACCCATGAAAGGGCCAATCACAACATAGCTTTGCAAATCAAAGAATAATAATCACATAATTTCTTGCCTAGCCTTCTCAATAGCTTAATATAAATAACTTAGTAGCACCCTCTCGTGCGCTTTCATTTCCTATCATCACCAATTTCCTTCTATCTTGGCCCCAAACGCTTTGCCTCTTTACCCTCCAAAGCCTGTTGTATATTCGTTTTCCAAGCTCTTTTTTCATTTATTATATGGACAAAAAAAAGACCAAAATATAGAATAAAATCGGATTATCTTGTACAAAGAAGAGACTAAATTGTAGAATAACAGAGAGCACTTCTCAGCTGATGTCAGTCTGATGTCCAGAGGGGAATTCCCCACACAGGGACACTTTATAGGCTCATTTGCATTACTAGAGCTCCAACTGTAAGTCAGTAGGCTGCTGAGAAGGAGACTTCCATGCCAGCACAGGGTGATTATAGCTGTAATATATTAACCAATAGCGAACAATTTTAAAGACAAGTCAGATGATAATGTGATTGATAAGCCTTTCCTGTAAGTGAACACTACCATGTGCTAATTCTCATGTATTAGCTGTTCAGACCAATCTACAGTTTGTTCTTCCACTGCCAGCTTTGTAGGTGTCCCCCTATCCATCTCATGAAAGAGATTTTTTAATTAAAATTTCACATCAAATCTTCCTAAATACAAATTGTGTTGATATTTTGATATGATTAGTTAATAAATAAACAAGTAAATTGCTAAGTTGATAAAAAATGATTGAAGAAATGCTTGAATAAGTCATTTGCAAACTGTAATGCATTATGTGTCATACCATCTTCATAAGTCTTGCTAGTCACAAGATAAACATCATGTAGTTCTCTTAGCGGTAGACACACACATACACAGAACTTGTTGAGAAATTAATGTTTTCTCGTAATGTCAAGGAAGAGTGCATACAGTGGAATCTCCAAGGTAATTAAACAGAATTAAAGGTCTGCTGTGACTGGAAAAGCTTGGCAGGAATAGACTAATGGTAAAGTTAATTAAGGTGTGTTTTATCCCCCTAATGAAACTCATCTTCTCAGCCCACGGTATAGAGGAAAGTTCAAAAGAATAGCTTTACAAGTCCAGAGAGACTTTTAGCAATATGTTGTTATTCTTACCTGTACATGTTGGTCATTAAAGAACATTTTCACTGGGTTTACCAATGTAAAAACACTACCTTGTTATTGATTAACCCCCACCAGTTTGTCTGTGTGTTTTCAATTAGCTGTTCCAGAAAAAACAATAGACCTTTTTATCTTACATCTTGACATTTTCAACTTAAGAGCTTCTATAAAATCATGGTTTTATTTTGCAGATACCTTAAAAATATATAGATCCTACCTCCAAAAGAACAAAACCTAGATCTCAAAGTGTAAGTGCACTGCTTCCAAACTAATATGTTACCAGTGTCAGAGTGCCAAAAACTAAAGTTCCTTGAGACTAACGCCATAAGCGCGTCAATCCCTATAGATTCCCTTGATAAGAGAGCAGACATGTTTAGATACTGGTACATGAAAAATTATTTCAGTCTTCATATCAAGATTCACCCTTCATAACAACTGTATGAGAGGTGAATGTTTTAAATAATGACCCATTTAAATTTTATTAAGGCTACATAGGGATGCTAACAACTTGACATTTAAGGCCACAAGTACTTGGACCTGCAGGCTATCTGCTGTGCATCACGTGAAAAGAGTCTCTGAACTGGACCCCTAAACCATGTTTGTGATATTGGTTGGTTTTGAAGATTTTTTATTGCAGTATCAAACAAACAGTGTGGCCAACTCAGTGGTTAGTTGTTCTGAAATTCCATGTCATTAATCAGCAGGTATCTTTGTTTGTATGACACACCCATAAACGGACATGCTAGTGCTTGTAATTCACCTTTTTATTAAAATACGTTCCCTCCCAGTTCCCAAAGACAGGAAAAAAAGATGTGGAAGACCAAATTCTTTGTACGATATAAGAATCAACATATAGAACAAATGAATACTGTTTTTACCAGTATTCATTTGTGGACATTTTTCATGAGAGGACACAATATATTTCGTTGCTTTTGTGCCAGTCAGTCTAGAAGAAAAAGCAACATATATTTTTTGCTTTATTGCTATTAATCATTGGTATACAGGAAATCTTTAACGTTTATATCCAAAGATACTAGGTAATGAGTCTTGATGTGGTGTGAAAGTACTCCTGTCCATCAAGGATCAGAAGTGATACTTTGTTGAATGTAGCAATGGTTTCTGGGGAAAGTACAGAGAAACCCTGTTTTAAATTCCCTCAGGAAAACAAGTGAGGGAAGTATATACAATATATTCACTTGTGATGAGTGCTACCATCTCTCATAAAAAGGGGTCTTTTTGTCTAATAAGGGTCTTTACTGGTCATGGCAGATGAACAGCCTGAGACATGGCAACAAATAATGCATTTTTCAACTGCTGTTTCTGTGTATAGTGGTTTTGCGCCATTTTTGCACCATGCCTCTAGTCATAAATTTCCAAAAAGCAACTACAACAGGCTGCTGTGATTACTCTGTGATGTGACACTGGTTTAATTTAGTGTTTCAGTTTTTTTGACAACACTGTAAATTGCTGAAATACTGCCAATGTGAGATTTTCACTCAGTCATGTTAACCTTGGTCTCTTTAGCCTCAAAACCCATTCATTAAATTGTAAGCCAAATAAAATTCCCCTTCAAAGATCAACATCATCATCGCTATTTGCCATTTACCAGTTTATCTTTTGAGATAACATTGTGTTTTATTTGTTTTAATAGATATAATGATTTGACAATGAGAGTTAGAAGTCCAGTTATTAACGCTAATGGTCAGTTCTAATAAATTTGCACACCACTAAGCTGTAGCATTAGAAGTATAAAGAATAAAATATAAATGCAAGAGCAGAGTCGTTACTAATAGATCTGATCTTTTACTATTTTCTGTTCAGATATTGGGAACTCTATCGAAACCTAATGTTACTGCCAGCACTTAATCAATCTAAATAACCTGCTTTATTCATGCACCTTATTTTTGTTGTCAGTGTTGACAGAATCACACACTGCAACCAAGAGTTTACCACAATCACTCTGACTATATCGAGTGAAAAATGATCAATTACAATGTTGCCAACTCTCACTTCCCCTCTCTCTGTCACTTATCACACCGGTGATAAATGGCTAGGTACTAATAAATAATCTCACATTCTGGGCGGTTTATGGAGAAGGACAGCCATTAATTAGAGTGACAGACAAGCGGAATATATTACGAAGATGCATAATGAAATCGGGGTTCTAAGTATTGCTGTACCCTATTCACCCATTTCCATATCTTTCTCAAATAATTGGAAGAATTTGTTGGGGAACATTTGTGAGGAAAAGTTTGTTTTTAACAGTCTAGTAAAAGCAACACCAACACAAGTCTGCACAGTTCCAGTTTATTTAAACTTTTAATAGATTTATACTGTTAAAAGTTTTAAATGAACTAAAATTAATGTTAGCCACTCACTAAGTACTAATTATTTGCTTACTCGAGGGTACAGTGTTTCTGGTAAAATACTTCACCAAGGAGTAAACCTGTTGTGTAAATTGATAGCACATTTTGAAAAATTATGCATCTTTCTCTTTTCATAAAGATGACACATCTAAGCAATGTGGACTAGGTTGCTGTCCAAACTGGTAAACTATATATGGAGTTGGTATATAGACTATGGCCCCAAAGTAACAATAACATGACAGATTAGAAATCTGTATAACTGTTTTAAATATATATCTAAAGTATATTCAATTATATTTAATATATTATTAAATATATTAATATATTTAATAGTATTTGTAATTATTTTACTTCTTGTGAAACTTTCCAAATTGACTTAATATGGCCAGTCGTTTCACAAATGGTTCACCAAGATGGTCTGCCATTTTTGCTTACTATTGAAATGATTGTTGATGAATTTTTTGTTACTACAGGCTACAGAGCAAGATATAGGTATGATTTTTTTGGTTGATACTCCCTAATTTCTCCCTAATATTAAAGGTGATTTTATATATTTTTGTAGGATGGTGATTAAATATGGGGGTTCACTAAAGCAATTTGAGGTTGTACACATTCTTCCTTTGCAAAAAAAAAAGATATTGCTAACATAGTCAAAGAGCATGTTTCTCGTAGAGAATGCTATAATAAAAATATTTCACATTTCCAGTGGTGGATCTAGAAAATCTCACATAGGGGGACAAAGAAGGGGCAAGAGGTCTAGGCAGGGTGGAACATACCTATTCAATAAAGTATGTGAAAATCCCCTATATGTGTAAATCGAGTCAACAAAATAGCCACAAAAACACTTGAATATGATGTATTGTATCATTTTCTCTTCTAAGAAAACAAAGGCTATAACAGGCTTTTGGACAAACAAGCAATTAGTTCTTACAGGTATTTAAAGACATAAAATTTGGTGGCAGCTGGGGGGAGGGCAAGGCTCTACAGCACGGGGGCAGTTACCCCCCTTGACTGCCTATACATATTACTATATAAGAGTATTTATCTATGAAAGGAAAAAAAAATGTTAAACTAAAAGTGAAGTAAGAGTAAGATAAAATTAACACAATAAGCATTCATGATAAAAACATATATAAAAAATGTGGGAAAATATACATATACGTATGTGGATATAACCCTTAAGAGAAGATGACGTGGTTTCTACCCAACTCTGTGTTACATTCTGTAAGTAGCTGTATGACTATAAAAAGCCCCTCTTTCGTTAATATTCAGAATATGTTTCCAGTTTATGTGTGTGCGGTAGCAGTTTACTTGTTTATGACATTTGATTATGATTATTTGTGTGAGTCAAGGCAGTTTTATGCCAAGAACAGCATGCAGCCTGATGGGCTCACTGGCATGTTTCCATTCAGCATAGATGAGCATAGCTCCTAAAAAGTCTCCACCTGTGTTGCATAGCTAAATAAAGCTGTGAGAAGTTAATACATTGGTAGACAAGCTATAAACAGATACCTCTGAATAAGTGCATGTGAGTTAACAGAGACAGACAACTGTCTTAAGTGAGCAAGCTTGGCTAACAATGTGGCCTTTGCTGATAAGAAGCACAAGTTGGATGCTGTGGTTCTGCTACCAAGATAACCCATTTCCTCCTTTCTCTCTGCTTCTGCTCTGTGTTGTTGGTCATCTGGAAGTCAGTTAAAGACAGTGATTTATGCCTGGAACTTCATGCGGCATAGCCTCATTACACACAGCCATTTTGAGAATCAGCAGATAATTACAGTATACATCATAGAGCTCATGGGGCCCAGCAGATTCAGACCATTCCACTAGCCTGTCATTTAGGGCAGAAGGCCCAAGGAAAAACAGGATTCTAACCTCATTTGCTCTTCATTTTATAGAAACTTATGTTAAAATGTGTTGTATATATAGAATTTACTTCCTTAAAAAATTGCTCTACTATAGATAATAACATTTCTGTACCTCCATGATGGTGACTGTTTCTTTGTGTTGTCCATTTGACTGTCCCATTCTTCACTCAAAATCAACTGATTCACGTTTAGATGCTGAATGTTACTCTCACACTTTCAAATTCTTGTTTTTGCAACTCTGTATTTTACTAATGCTATAGCTATGACGGCATTCAACACAAATATCAAAGGTAAACTTCACTGTGAAAGTATAATGTTTTGAAACTAGACTTTTCTGACAGTTCTTCAGAATCATAACCCAGGTTGCTCCAGAAGATAATTTAGTCAAGTGATCTGAACTGAAGTGCACTTAAATGAACTAAATTAATGACATTCAGATTTGGTGCTCACCTCGAAACTGATGCCAGGTTGAAGCATGCATATTCTAGAATTTGTAACTTCATTGCAGAAGCATACAGATCATATCTGCTGCTGTGACTACAGCTATGCTTTCAATCAGAAATAGATTTTTTTGGTTAAACACTTAGAAACAACAATTAGGAAGAACATATTTTCCTAATTTCCATCTTTATTACATGTATGGCTCTTGACAGACATGGATGTAACCTGAACATGACTGGCTGGTGGAGACAGAAAACAGCAAGGCTAGTTTGTTCAGTCAAATAAAGGTGGTATAGAGTTAATTTGAACAGTAAATTCAGTTTAAACAGTGATTAGTAAAAATATATTGTGTTTTTTACTGTTTATATTGGGTTTCGTGGACTCAACTACTTGTATAAATAACAACCAATCTAAAATTACACAGTGAGCAGTTCTAACCTTTTTTTTTCAATCTTCCATGAAGGGAACATTAACTCGTGCCCGAACTGAACTGAACCCTGAATATCTGGACCTTCGTCCTCGAGCTGAGCTGAACCCTGAATATTGGACCCCTTGCACCCCTTTAGTGAGTACTGATGGTCCCATTTCTACTAATCGCTCACTGTAGATTCACTTCATATAGTTCGTTATTTTTTAAAACTCTAATCATTTTGTGTCCCATTTTACCATCAGTGGCATATGAAAGCCTGTTATGATGACGATTTTCTCATTCATGTTTCCATCCTTGTTCAGGCATGTTTCTCTGTGAGACACTGCAGTGAAATAGATTGCAGTTTCTTCATATTTCCTCCTTTTTCTCTATATAATGTTTAAATATGTTTTGCCTCCGAGTAACAGTGACATATTGTACTTACAACATCATTAAATATGGGGCCTAATGTGATGCTAATATTCATGCCATTTTTACTTGAGTAATAAGTATTTGTCTCATTACCTCCATGCTTGGAAAACACAGTGCTTGATAGTCATCTGGGGGTTGGAGGAGGTTGGCTTGTGTTGCTTTGCTTGCACAGTTGTGAATCTTAATGATGTCAGTTTTTCTTACTGTTATCAACCACACTATATCAACATGGAACAGGGGGTTTTGTAAACTTGGACTCCAACCATATTCTGCCTCCATTGCAATCTGCAGTGCTAAGTTTATTTATTTGTGTCCTGTTTTAACGCAGGAATAATTTGCTGCCTGTAAATTACTTACTCATCAGTGTATATTACACACAGCGGTAGTTAGAGGTTAATTTTCTGACCATTTATACAGCATATACCACCTTTGTGTAAAACTACTGTGAATGATTTGATGTTTTTCTTGAAGTTACTTAATGGGAGGCATCGATTAATTGTCTCATGTGCTGTAAGGGCATTGTGGACTAATATGTTTTGCCTTTTAAATTCGAAAGTAGATATATTACATTTAATTTCTTTAATTATTTATTTAACAGCAATATTGTTCACAGTAGTTGTACTCCTTTTCTCAGCATTAAATATTTATTGCAAGTTGCTCACCCTTGGGGTTCACCATCAGCAAATGGGAAAAGATAACAAGGTGTTGGTATAAACACAATGAGGTCTCTCTTACCTGAACTCCCCTGGGTGGGAATCAAGTCCTATGGTACACCATCATGTTGCACTGATTGTACTTCTAGTAGCCAGAGTCAGCACAGACAACAGTTGGAATATTTTATTATCATGGAGCTTGAACCCTCGGGTCATTGTAAAAGCCAGTTTTAAAAATCATTCCTACGTGGACAGTTGATGTAGTGTGAGAGAAAGAGCAGACTGTACACACCATAGGAGCTGAAATTAAATTAAGCGAATGGTCCGCAATGTTTGCCACTTCATGCCTTTTTTGATACTTACATGTCTTTGAGCATAAGATTTTCTTTCACTTCTCATCCCTTCATTTATAACTGCGCTATGTTTAACTTACAGCATTACTGGCCTCAGAGAGAAAGTAGGTGATCAAAATTCCTGAATAAAGTTCCATTCATCATCATATTGTGTATTAATGAACTATGAATGCTGTATATATGTTAATATATATATATAAATATATTTGAACCAATACATTAAACCTACAAGTTAAACAGCAACTCTACTTTTCAAAGTTTGAAAAATGATTCTAATGAGTACGGATCCAGTAGCAACACAGCACCTTTTCAAACAAAAGGATTCATCATTGCGGATCTCTTGTTAGACAAGAATTCATGTTGCATTTCAATAACAAGTGGTACTTTTCTTTTTCGTTAGAGACAGGTTTCTTTTATCATCCTGAGACATATTCCCCAAACATATAAATGGCTGAGGGACCAGTAATATGATAAATGAGGCAGTCCATGTTCTGTGTCTCCCTAAAGTTTATAAAGTCAATATTTGGACTTTAGCCTGATTTAATGAACAGTATTTCTCAGACATCTCTCCCAAGCTGTATTCAGTGGGAGATCTATCTTTCTTTGTTGTAGCACTATGCTGTTTGCTTATTGGGCCTCACCGGACTAAAAAAAAATCTCAAAGACTACTTGCATGCGCATATACACAAATGCATGTGCAAACACACACTATCACCACTGAGGAGGCCCCTTTCTTCCAGCCCAAGAGGGAATGATGACTCTCATTATCGCCTCAAAGCAAGAAGGCCACAGTGCCCCTACTCAGCAGCCCTATTAAGTTACCAGACAGCTTTATTGTATTGGTGTTCGATAATTTCCTTTCCTCTGTCATTTGGAGTGCATCGGGGAGTTGTTGCATGGGGAGAAAGGGGTTGGGAATGTGGCAAGCACTAACGTGAAATGGCACAGCTGGCTGAAAATATTCCCTTCTCTGGTTGGTAAGTGCTTGGGCTGATTGTTTATTGTTTAAGAGTCCTTGGCCACACATGTACATTCATTAATCGTTTAATTGTATTCAGAAATCATGTCTATAGAAATGGAGTATTGCAGTTATCATGTAAACTACGCAATTTATAATTAATATATTCTGTATTCAGTTATGAAGGTTCTATTTGTTTTGCTTGGGCGTAGCTGCGGGAAGTTTATTGTTTCTGTTGATAAGTGAATATAGGGGTGGGATTTAATAAGTTTTCTTCATCCCACTCCTTTTCAGGTACATTTTGTTGTTTGTTTTTGTTTTTTGTGCACTTTATGTTCAACTTTATTGTTGTGCCTGAAATGAACAAATTAAAAAAAAAAAAAAAAAAAAAAAAAAAAAACTAGTCACAACACACATACATCCTCCAGAGTCATTTTAACAGCTGAATGAATTCATTAGCAAATTGGAAAAGTATCCTGCTTTTGTCACAATGATTTATTGGGAGTTTTGTCACTCTGTGGTCCTTAAAATCATAAAGATCAATGTATTTACTGCCATGTGATTATATCCATTGGAAAGTATTGGGGTAGGGGGAATCTAAAACAATCAGGATGCAGGCCACATGTCCCTGTAAGGATAAAAACTACTAGATAAAGGATAAAATTACTAGAATGCATTTAAAAATCAGTTATTTTTCCGTTGTAAATTGCAAGACAGATGCCCTATGTAGTAGGTAACTGATGTTTCAGGGGACTTTGTTTTTTTTTTATGACATCAGATTACTCTTATCTTGTTTCTGATAAGATTGTCTTTAATTATTGTAGTGGCATACTGGAAATTAAGTTTAACATCTATAATTAAGTCTCTGAAAGTACAGGACTGAACAGTAGGTGTAAGAATTTGATGAAACCAGTCTGAGGTAACAGACAAACCACCTACATATTACAGCTGAGAGAGGAAGCCTGTGCCATGGAGCTCCCGGCACACAGTTTTTGTACTGATGTTAATTCCAAAGGAGGTTTGGGTCTCCGCAGTTGCTGAATCATCAAAGTGTCAGCGAAAGTGTACCTCCGTAACCCATTAACCCATTAACCCCTCTCTATAACTTGTGACGGAGCTGCTGTAGTTCCTGAACAGTTCAACTTTGCAAAAACACCACATTACATGATCAACTGATCATGTAATATTAAATAGAGTTGAGCGTGGTGCTGTGATTTGTTCACAAGTCTTTGTAAAGATGCTGCAAAGCTAGGTGCTTTATTTTATACATCTGTCTGGAAGAGACTGTGTGGCCACTTATAGTATACCTGGATTAGAGGATGAAACTTGATCTAACAATGGAGAGAATGTATCGTTAAAACTATGGCGTATGTTGTTGGGAATGCAAGTCCAGCTGCTAAGCTAAGATTATTGATGTATTACTTGCATTTTGATTTAATCAATCTGAAAGTGTCTTGACTAAAAATATTGATAAGAGTAGAAAGGAAAGTAGACCTTCAGACTAATTTTTGTACTCATTAATTTAGGCAGTTTACTCTTACTCCATATAGCAGATAAAACAGCATGTGTGTGTTTTTACATGCTTGAAGTAATCATTGATTTTTGAAAAATTGTGACATATCAGCGACTTTCAGGATTTATACAACATTGCGGTTATGCATGCTTCCTCTTCTAAGGTGACATTAGGCAAACCGTCAGGGACAATCTTTGTAGGTGTTTCTTTGGAAGCTGAAATGAACCAATGTCAGATAGAGTTATAAGGTATACCTGTATATAGGACAACCGTTTTATTCTGTGAAATGTGCTTTATTGTGTGAAATGTACTTATTGATCAAGCTGGAAAATCACATTAGGAAAATGCTATAGATGTATACATCTATTAATGATGACAGTATTTAGACCATGATGAACTGCTTTAAGCAGAGATGAGGAAGAGTGTTTGGCCAGCTATACAATTGCAAAGGGCATTGTAAAATACAACTACACAGCAGTAAATAATGAATTAATCTTTCTGCTGATGATTAACTCCTTTAGTCAGTTTTCAGATTGTGAGATCTCATATGTTTTTAGTTGTTTTGTCTTCGGCAAGTATTCTGTCCAAAGTCAAACAATATCACTAAAAACTAGTCAGTTTTGAATTAAAATGTGTGACCTAATGCACGGGTTTGACACCTGTTTAATAACATAAAAAATCCTTATCTTATTAAACAGCTTCTCATGACATGTAACTATTTGCTCCTAGTTTTTGTAGTGTGGCAATCTTTTTATGGGCACTTTATGGACACATTTTTAAAATACGTTTGGGCTTTTCACATTTTTACTTGGGTCCTATTTACATGTATTTTCTTTTTTCTAGGTAGTTTTCATTTTTCACAGTAACTCCTGCTACTTAGAGAAATAATGAATTAATCAAGTTTTTTTTAAAGTCTAATATAAAAAGACTAGTTAACTTACTTAACTACTCAATAGTGCTCTTTAAGCTCTTACTATAATCTAAGCTTTGCAGCACAATAAAAAAAAATACCACAAAAAAACTGTTCTATATTTTTACAAACCATGTTGACAGAAAAATAAATAAATAAATATAAACTTTAAGGTGAGATTCAACAGTAATCCTGAGAGAGGTGCAGTTGTCATTGTGAGTGTTTGCCTGAGACTATGTCTCAATCAGGTATAGCAGAGAAATGCTCCACAGACTGCAAAGTGAAAAGATGTGATAAAGACCAGATAGTGGAGGATATGCCTGGGGTAATTTTACTTTATATGAAACCAGCTCTGTGCTATCCTAAAATTTCAAATGATATTGCCTATGTGCAGTACATTATTATGCTTTAGTCAGCCTTTCCACTTCTTGAGCACTGATGTCAATTCATAATGGGAAAAACTCTAATAATTTTGTGTTATGGTACGGTACAAGGTAGATAAAATCATTGGAGTTATGCCACAAATTCTTGCCTTAGGAAGAATGAATTTGTTTACATTTAGGAATTACAAAAAAATACAAATTGTTCAGATGTATTCCAAAACACATATATGCTTTATCTGTTGTTTGCCATTCTTTTGTCCTATCCTATATCATTTTTATCCTTTCTAATATTAATGTTGAAGTTGCACAACACATACTGAGCAATCAATGAAATTTTAACTACTTGTTTAAAATCATAAGGCAGTAGGAAAGTCTGGCATAATGGAAATAGCCTTGATTAAACTGCAGTGGCTTAGTATGACACGCTACTTACTCTTCTTACTATTTGACTTTATGTGAAGGTCAGTTTGGCCATTAGCTAGATCAGCCTAACACTGTGTGCCCCACCTCTCCACTCCAATTCTTCTCATCTACTCTCTCCTCTCTTCTCCTCCCCTCTCCACAGTCTGAAGAGAGATGTGATGGGGCTAAATTTATCTTCACAGAAACCAAAGCTAAGATGTTAAAAGAGAACTCCTGCCAGCTTGGTAACTGACTGCTGATCGTGATCAGCTTCACCTTTGCGAGGCGCCTGTCAAAATAACATGCACCCTTTTCTCTTTTACCCTTCTCTCCATCCTTCTTTCTTTTTTATCCTCTTTCTCAACTCAATCCTCCAATCCCCTGTTTTATTAACAACAGAGCTGGTGGCTAGTGATAACTGGTCACTCCTCAAGGCGCTGAAAGGCAAGGACACTCTATTATCCTAGCTAGATGGATGGGTTGAAATATTGCCTGCAAGTGGTAGAGCCTGCCAAATCATCCAGTCTTAAAACCCCTTTGTCTCTGACAAGGAGGAACATTAGTGAGAGAGCCAGGTTCATGGATAAAGATACACTTCTCTGTATTCGACATGGAGAGAATAAAACCGATGAGGAAGTGCATGTGTGCTGATAGGTCAAGAAATTCAAAATATGCATAATGGCTCTGTTTTCTCCCTGTATCTGCAAAACGTCAAGTGCAGGTTTTCATAGTTTGTCTTAAGGTATAGAATAGTCGCTTAGATTCTTTAATTTTTGTGCTATTTCAATATGAATCATGAACCAATTAGCAACCACTTAACAAAAAACAGGACCAATAATGGGGACTAGAGAAGATGCAAAAATGTCTAGGTCAAATTTTGTGTTGCAGGTGGACAGAGGTAGCAGTGGCCCCAGATGCCATAGATATTTATGTACGCCATGCATATACAGTATGTACTGTACTGTACTGTACACATGGCATATAGACATACCAGTGGACGCCATGCTACATAACTATAGCCTCAGACATAACACAGACACATAAACATGGAGGATGCAGAATAACCACATTCATATTTTTTGCCATTAAAAGCCATACAATTTTGTTGCTTTGTTTCAGACTGCAGTTAGTGGGTAAAAATGTTTTAACTTGAAATTTGGGGTGAGCATCACTAAAATAATGTTCGTGGAAGTCAGTAATTGTGAATGTTGTACACTTACAAAAACAGCAGCACAGCAGCTGCACCTTATACAAAGTAGTGCCACAATCTTGTGTTGTGTGCTTCTTAAGGTTGTAGACAGACACAGGGTTTTCTGTTATTTTTTCATGTATTATTCTTGTATGCAATATAATTTTACCCCTATTTTTATTAAGTAATTGAATCAAGAACATTGTGCTACACATCGTGCAGTCAAACAATCATGCACAAGAACAATATATGAAAATGTTATTATTATGACAATATAGTAAGAAAATTTGACCTCAATATTCACTGCTACTGAAAATCCACTTTAAAAAGTCCCCATCTAACATCTTTCAAGGAAATGTAGAGCTGTGAAGTTTATCACTGCTCCGAGGTCTTCTTTTGCATGGCACGCTCATCGTCCATGCTTTTTAATTGAATTAAGGAGCACTCAGGGAGGTTTCTCTGTTATTGTTGTCTTGTAGGTGTACAAGGTTATTAAAGAGGGAAGCATGTTAAGTCATTTGTTATCCCTGGCATACTAACAAACATGTTGGCTTTGGGCAAGGTCTACAGGTTGCATGAGCAGTTCAGATTGATACTCCTGCCATAGCCACACCTAGATACTATGTTATCCCAAGAGGATGCTTAGGATGAGACGAATATGGGGGCACTAGAGAAGGAAGTGGGTTCTATACAGTATTTTTTTCTCAATTCAGATATGTCAATAGTAAAAGTGATTCAGCTTTGTTGCTACTCACTATTACATATATGATTAGTAAAATAACGACTAAAGGGACTAACAACATATAGAATATATAGAACAAAGTCATTTACCCCATTGTCCCAATTAGTCTAGACTCAGATCTACGCTGACTTCTTCTTTTTTTTTTAACTCTAGCACTAGTTCTTGACACATATAACCCCATGGGTTTTTCATCAGCAAAGGCTTGATTTTACTAATTGGTACCAAAGCTGTTAATTGGAGCTGTGGAAACAAGAAATGTAAAATCAGAGGACACTCTCATGGGAAATATGTGTGTTCAACCTCATTTTCCACCTTTACTCATTGTTTTTTTAATTATCTAACTGCAGAGAGGACATCATGTTGTTGTCATAACAAAATACACAGTTAAAAAAAAAAACGCTGTTCAAAACAAACATACTGTATGCAGCACTGCATTTGTTTACAGTAAATATAAAGACAATATATAAGGAGGCCATAACAGCATATTCTTATAATTATGCTACAGGAAGATTTATGACGATGCAAAATGCAGTTTCATTCAGTGTCAATAGGAATACACTATTTTCTATTTTCTCACTCATCAGTCCTGTACCAGTGCTCTTTTCTCTTCTTCATACATGGTTCATTTACTTATATATATTTAACCTACTAACCTATGGGAGGGGTCCACCCCTCATATTCTGCTCATGTATTTTGTCCACAGTCAACCTTTTGCATTTATTGCTTGCTGATTAAAGTCATGTTAAACTTTTCTGGTCCCTCTGTGAATGCAGTTATTTTTTTTGTTTTGGTTTTGTTTTTTTTTTTGCAATAACAAAAAACTATGTTACTGTGGATTGGATATTACACTGATACTATCTTGGAGGTTGGTATTAAAAGTGATCTTATCTTGACTGAATTGAACTGTTTTATTCCTAGTTCATAGTAATTAATTGCTTTCGTGTGTTCAGTTACACAGTTGTCATTGCTGTGGTGTTTCTCAACTGCACTTTTAAGAGAGCTCTTAACAGTTATGCCTTTTGCCTTAGATGTCTTCTTAATGAACTGGTTTCTGAGCCAGTAATTATGCTGTTAAGTGCTTCTGCTATTGAAATTTATTTCTATCTATGAGGGCCAGAGATAGATAGATGGATAGATGGATGGATGGATGGATGGATGGATGGATAGATAGATAGATAGATAGATAGATAGATAGATAGATAGATAGATAGATAGATAGATAGATAGATAGATAGATAGATGGTTTCAACAGCTGTGATTGCTTAATCTCCTGCACCCACATTACATCCTCTCAGGGGCCAGTCATCCCCTGAAATGCTCAAATGATTTTCTGTTGTCAGTCACATTAGCAGCTTCAAACTCCTTGTCACTCAACAACAGCCACATGCTGTGCACCTTGGGAAATACAATACATGCAATTTATCATGGGAAATCATCTTCAAAAAACATCAACTATGAAATTGTAAGAACATCCCTTCTCTCTACCACAGCAATTCTTATTAATCTTTTGTTTTTAGTTCACTCAAACCCAGTCTGTTATAACGCTGACAACGAAGAAACATTTTTTATTCATTTATTGCTCTGAATTTGTTCAGAGAAACACAGTTAAACTCACCTAACATCAGCATAGCAGCTTGTTATTCACTATTCACTGAATACTGTTTGCTATTGGGCTCTGCCAAAAAGAAGAATTTAATTTTCTGATAATTTTTTTTGTCTACATCTAAAGGGAGAAGTTAGATGTTCTGCTACCATTAATCCTTCTGACAGCAACACAAAAGATAACTGACTGATTGTTACAGTATGTGAAGGTTCATTCATTTCTACAGCATTATATAGTTAGATGAGATCACTAAAATTCAGCCTCAGAGGCAGAGCATATCATGGCAGCTTTTGATGTGTTGCCCAGTACTGAGAACACATGCAGTTCAAATCTAGATACTAACAAAAAAAATCTTAGTATGTACAACATACCCACAGTGCAGTTGACTTGTTGGAATATATCCAGGGTGTGCTGGAGGAGTTTCAGATGTCTGACCTATAAAACTGTTCCATGATCATTTTTGAGGTTATAAGACACTAGAACATAAATTGTTGCACTTTCAAAATAAGTTAGCAGAAAAAGCACATTCACTTCTTGGTGCTTATCTAGTGCTTAGTAGTTTTGTTTGTCTGATATTTTCATCTTAATGCTTTTTTACTGTGTTGGAGCAGATGCAGTACAGTATGATAGAGTTAATGCCTTATTTATGCATAAAAGTAATTAAGCTATCAAAGTTCTCAGGTGCTATAAAAAACATCTAAATTAAAACTAATGTAAGGCCAAAAACATTCTCTCTATATATCATGATATATATATATATGTATATATATGTGTGTATGTCAGAGGTGTGGACTCGAGTCACATGACTTGGACTCGAGTCAGACTCGAGTCATTAATTTTATGACTTTAGACTTGACTTGAAAAAATGTTCTAAGACTTGTGACTTGACTTGGACTTTTACACCAATGACCTGGGACTTGAATTGGACTTGAACCGGTTTACTTGAAAAGACTTGATATTTCACCCCAAATCTAAAATTTAACATACATATTATATAGAAAGTGTGCACCATTAATTCAATTCATTCATTCATTTATTCAAACCACACTACGAAAGTATGTGTGCGTGAGCTGTAGCACAGCCAATCAAATTAACCAGATTTTTTTTAAAAAGGCAAGACTTGACTTGTGACTTAACGATAAAGACGATAAAGACTTGAGACTTACTTGAGACTTGCAAAACAATGACTTGGTCCCACCTCTGGTGTATGTACATATATATATATACATATACCAGGCTATACAGCAATGACATTGGAATGTCGTTCGGACTGGAGAAGTGTAGTCGGATGGTAACAAAAAGAGGGAAGGTAGTCAGAACTGAGGGGAATTGAACTACCAGAAGGCAACATTGCAGACATAGAGGACAGTTACAAGTACCTGGGGATCCCGCAAGCGAATGGGAACCATGAAGAGGGCGCTAGGAAAGCTGCAACCACCAAGTACCTGCAGAGGGTCAGGCAAGTCCTGAGGAGTCAGCTGAACGGTAAGAACAAGATCCGGGCCATCAACACCTACGCCCTGCCCGTGATCAGGTACCCTGCTGGGGTAATAGGCTGGCCAAAGGAGGAGATAGAAGCCACTGACATAAAGACAAGAAAGCTCCTTACCATGCATGGAGGGTTTCACCCCAAGTCCAGCACCCTGAGGCTGTATGCTAAGCGGAAGGAAGGGGGCCGGGGACTGGTGAGTGTCAGCACCACAGTCCAGGATGAGACAAGAAACATCCACGAATACATCACGAAGATGGCCCCAACTGACAGCGTGCTCAGTGAATACCTCAGGCAGCAGAAACCCAAGAAAGAGGAGGAAGGCGAGGAACCATCATGGAAGGACAGGCCCCTGCACGGTATGTACCACCGGCAGATAGAGGAGGTGGCTGATATCCAGAAATCCTACCAGTGGCTGGACAAAGCTGGACTGAAAGACAGCACAGAGGCACTAATCATGGCAGCACAAGAACAAGCTCTGAGTACAAGATCCATAGAGGCTGGGGTCTATCACACCAGGCAAGACCCCAGGTGCAGGCTGTGTAAAGATGCCCCAGAGACAATCCAGCACATAACAGCAGGGTGCAAGATGCTAGCAGGCAAGGCATACATGGAACGCCATAACCAAGTGGCCGGCATAGTGTACAGGAACATCTGTGCCGAGTATAACCTGGAAGTCCCGAGGTCAAAATGGGAGATGCCCCCAAGGGTGATGGAGAATGACCGAGCTAAGATCCTGTGGGACTTCCAGATGCAGACGGACAAAATGGTGGTGGCTAACCAACCGGACATAGTGGTGGTAGACAAACAGAAGAAGACGGCTGTAGTGATCGATGTAGCGGTTCCGAATGACAGCAATATCAGGAAGAAGGAACACGAGAAGCTGGAGAAATACCAAGGGCTCAGAGAAGAGCTCGAGAGGATGTGGAGGGTGAAGGTGACGGTGGTCCCCGTGGTAATCGGAGCACTAGGTGCGGTGACTCCCAAGCTAGGCGAGTGGCTCCAGCAGATCCCGGGAACAACATCGGAGATCTCTGTCCAGAAGAGCGCAGTCCTGGGAACAGCTAAGATACTGCGCAGGACCCTCAAGCTCCCAGGCCTCTGGTAGAGGACCCGAGCTTGAAGGATAAACCGCCCGCAGGGGCGTGCTGGGTGTTTTTTTTTTTTTATATATATATATATATATATACATATATATGTATAGCAACAATCGTGCTAAGAAGTAAGTTTTAAAGCCCATGCTGCACAAGATGTATAAGTTATTGATAAAGCTTGTGATTGTGGAACAAGCCAAAGCTTCAGATAAGATAAGTCATTTTACAGTAACTGGTGAAAGGTACGTTACGAACAACCTTACTGATGATGAAATTTAGCAGAAATTCTGCAGTAACAATTATTAGCTATAATGGGTATCATCTGATTTGTTAAGAGTTCATTTTATTCAACTGGATAGTGATTCACAAAAATGATGGTGATTCATCACCAGTTCACAGAATTGCTATTTAAAGAATTTTTAATTTTAATGAAAAAAGCAACAAAAGAAAAGAAAAGAAAAGCTGATGAACCTCAAGAAATCTCTTACCACTGAGCTTGTCAACAAAGGTTTCTCCATCAAATACTAAGTCATATTTTGCTTGTGGATTAAATAGTTGTTTCTAAAATTCAGCAGCAGATAAACAAATAATAATAATAGATAATATTTAAATGAATATTTTCTCCTATCAACATCAGCAAATATACTAATGCATTCAAGTGTTGTCGTGTCTGTACATGAGAACTGATAAAATAGTTCAACACATATGTGGCCCTTTGAAATCTTCTATAGAAATAATCACTTTTACTTTCAATTTTTATGAGTACACACGATTTCAAATCAAGCGCAAAACTATTTTCAGCAGAAACTCAGTGGGAGATTGGCTTTAATTTCGGCAAGCTAGGTAGGAAACTACCTGCCTGTAAAAATCAAACACAACAGAATCTTTTGATCTTTGTCTTGAACTACAGGGTTACAAAACACAATTTTTAAAATAAAAAAACAGAAAAGGAAAAAAAAAAAGAAATTTCAACATATATAAAGACTGCTGTGAAATTTTAGCCGGTTTGCGTCACAGCAAGAAGGTCCTGGGTTCAGTTCTGACTGGGGCTTTTCTCTGTGGAGTTTGCATTTTCTCCCTGTGCCTGAGTGGGTTACCCATGCAGTCAGTAAGGTTAAGTTAACTGGTGGTTTCAAAAGGTAGTTGTGAATGTGAGCGTGAATGGTTTTCTGTCTTTCTGTGTTGGCCCTGTGACAGACTGGCAATCTGTCCAGCGTGTACTGTGCCTCTCGCCCTGTCCTGATAAGGATAGGTGGAAGAAAACAAATGGATGGATATATTTCCAAGCATTTAAAAAAAAAAAAAAAACTGGTTCACTGACCCACTTTCAGGCTTTTAGCTTTTGCACATTGAACTCTGTGGAAATGTTTAAACAAGCTTATCTCTAGAACTGTTAAAGATAATGCATGGCAATTTTTACTGATCTTTTTTACCATCAAAATTAATCAGGGTTTGTACTTTTGGAATGGACATTAAACCATGTTTGACTAGTTAAAATATGAAAAAAAGGGCAGCACTCCTGCAAAGTTTCATATTTGAACACACACAAGGCGGATAGTCACAATTTTGGAATAGTATGTAGTTGAATCTCACAATACTACAAAATAAAGCATGCTTTAAATTCTCACATAAAAGAAGAAAATGGCATTTTCATTCAACTTTCATGCAGAATACAGCAAGTTGTACCAAAAAATACAAAAATCTTAAATAGTCTAATCGAAAGAAAATGCAATTCTTCAGTTTCCCGAAATTTCACTAATCACAACTCAGAAAAGTTAAATAAGTGCATTTTTTTTCATTTTCGAGACCCGTGTCACTCCATTTTAGAGAGCTTCTGAATTACTTTTTTCTGAGCAGAGCAAGAAAACATCTTGTTTTCAGATTTGAAGGGACAGCAAAAAATGTGGAGTACTTGTGGAGTCAAGTAAACAGTATTTTTTCTACTAACACTGTAATATACGAGCATACCACATTATTGCTCTAACTGCAAATGACAAAAATGATACCTCTTCAGCTTTAGAATAAATATAGATTAAAAACTCAACACAAAACTGATGCTAAAATACAGCAAAATCTTGACTAAAATATTCATTCAATCAATTCATTTAGATTATGATTAAAATTACAATCATTTCCCTGAACAAAATACAACTAAAACTGATTCTTCACCCTTGCATTGAAAAGGTTATGGCATGCACAGATATAAAGTAGCTTGTTTTGCTGTTGATTTGCAACTCAGGAGTTAGAAAAAAGGCACCGTTTTTAACTTAGGCAAGGGTATGTTTGTTGCTATAAAAAGATGTTTATACTTCCCTGCTTTTAAAGAAAACCATCCAGTCACGTCAGGGACTTCACATCTACATCTACAAATTCACAATAAACCTCTCACAAACACACCCACAAATTTCAGTGATGTTCATTGAGCCGAGGCTAATTAGACCTGCCAAACAAAAACAACTGACAATCTGAACAGATTTCATTGATGAATATTAGATGTATTCATCTAGAATTAAGTTAAGGTGAGGTGGGGGGGGTAAATTAATAAATTAATGGTTGCATATATATATTTATAAATATTGAAATAAAAGAAATTAAATCTCTTGTGGTCAGCCTCTATAGACCTAGTGGTCTTTGAAGGCATCATTAGCTGGTTTTATCAGAACATTGACCCTAAAACTAGTACCTGAGGGGCCTGACTGTAGTGGTGCAGACATGAGCATATGAGTCTTGGATGGATGAAATAAGACTTTGAAGTGGATTTTCTATTTGAAGGATTATACATCAGGGATTTTGATTCATACCCATTCTGTGTCCATGAGGCTGTGTGCTTGTGTGGGTGGAAAGAGTTAGCATTCACAATATGATTAATCTATTTATTTCTTCCTCAACTAAAACAATACAATTTAGATAATATGCAGAGAACTTGGCAGATGGTTCATTTGAATGGGTTAATGAAAAAAAAAAGAAAACAAATGAACAACTACAAAAACAAAAATCATCAATGGAAGTATTGTTCCAGTGAGGGAATTTCAGAGATTGAATCCTTTCAGGTTTCTTGTTCATAAGTCACAATCTTTCAAACAGATAAGACTTCATGTCTTGTGATAGCAAAGTTGACTGAAATGCTGAGAAATGTATGTTTGTGATATGGTTTGAAAAAGGCTGTGCATGTAAAACAACTGTTTCGCTTCCGTTTATTTTCTTTTGTTTTGATTATGCCTTAAATTGGAAGCATAAATAGCTTACGATAAAGATGATTATTTTAGTTTAGATGAAAATCTCATAACATAGTCATTTCTATTTCATATGGATTTCCCTAATCCTAGTGTAAGTTGCCATGACCTAGTTTAATATTGAAATTTACTGAATACCTTTTACTTGTTAATCCTTGAATATAATATAAGCACCCTTTCAGCTTCAGTGACCTATTTTAAGCAAAATTTGTTTTGTTTTGAAAAGAAAAACCCTCTCTAAGCCATGCCATCAAGAATATGAAGCATGTTAGAGAATCCACCACAATTTTAAAGTTTCATTACAAAACATAAATTGCAACGTGAAGAAGCACTTACACCCCCAATGTCAGGAAGAATTACAGTGTATATGGATCAGATATATTGAAAGCCTACGTGAAGAGTATCCCCCCGTGCTTGAGGGAGATAGATTTTCTATGCTGTAGCGGCAACACCTTAATTTCCCTGAATAATTTCCATAACAATGGGGTCTTTGTATAGTTGCACATTGTTTTCCTTTGCTCAAATAGTGGAGGGGTTATTGTTTCCAATATGTTAATGCTGTTATTTCCTAAAGGAATACTGTCTTTGAAGTAATCTCTTTGAGTGTGTTTGGTTCAAGTACCATTCTCCCGGGAGGAGGTTGAACTTTTAAAATGTAATTTTCCTCTTACCACCCTTGAACAGTCTTAGTATGGCAGTTCTAACCTTGAGCCGTCAAAACAGATAAAGCCTTGCAGATTGTATTCTGATTAGATTATCTGCTTAATCTAAACACATGCATGTGGAACTCCGACCAGCAGGAAATGCTTCTAGCAAGTTAAAGTAAATGCAATAATAACTGGATGCTAGTGGCTGTTGCCTTATTTTTGATGATACAAGCAAATATTAATTGAGCACCGATCGTCCCGCTAGCAATATATTTTTAGGCACTTTTTAAGTAAGTATTTGGTTGAATATTTCAAGTCTTCAAATCCCTGGCCAGTCAAAACCTCCATGTTCACTAGTGTCCAAGCAACTCTAGCATTGTCAGTCTAAAGGTAAGCATCAGATGTCATGCTAATTCACACAATGAGTGAGTGTCTTTGTGTCTTTGTAACAGCAACACTTGATTAAAATTTACCTGGTTATGGGATTCTTCTGCAGGTTTGTATTTGGGATTTGTCAGACTGAAATGACCAGTGATGTTTAAACGACTGTGTTTAACACAACTTTCCCCCCCAAAATAGATTAAAAACATACTAAGATAAAACAATTGGAATTGATACCATGTTTGA
Source organism: Oreochromis niloticus (assembly GCF_001858045.2). Classification (NCBI taxonomy): domain Eukaryota; kingdom Metazoa; phylum Chordata; class Actinopteri; order Cichliformes; family Cichlidae; genus Oreochromis; species Oreochromis niloticus. The sequence continues at coordinate 15,094,702 of NC_031965.2, forward strand.
ATTCATTTTAAGGTCTCCTTTTCAAAACCAATTAAAATATCACAATTGTGAAATTAATTAAAATGATCAAGATTTCTTTTCCCTAAAGTAAAGTCATTGATTTCTCAAATAAAATAAGAACCAGCTTTGGATTTCAGAGATTACTTCTTCACTTTTTGTTTCGTTGGAAAAGTCACTGATGACTGATAGATGTGATTCTGTTACTCTTCTGTGAGCTCCAGGAGACAATCCATGCTTTTTACCATTGATTAAGGTTTTTTGCTGTATAATTTTGGTACTTGCTGCTGTTCTGCACCACTCAGCTATGAAAAGTTCACTAAAATCAGTGGTTTAATCTTAGATATAGCAGCTATTAGGACTAAAATTGTTGTCTGTAATGGTTATTTCTGCCTTTGCTGCTTGATTTTAAGTCCCAGTTTTTAAAAACAAATACAAATGTTTAAAGCATGAATGTAGTGTAAGGAAATGTTTGTATACATTAAATGAACACTAAATAAGCACTGAATCACTGTGCAGTAAAGACAGCAGATTGCCTTGCTGTTTTAGTTGCTGTAATGTAATGATCTTTGATTCCAGTCCATGAGCCTGAGAAGAAAACTCAAATTGTACACTCTAGTCACCATAAATATCTGAGGCAAATACTTTTTTTTTGCTACATTTAACATTAATAACAAAACATTATGGTGTGTGGGTTAACTTTAGTTTAGAATTTTAGAATTTTATACTGCTATTTATAGGCACACATTTTAAAATGATTACCCAAGAGAGCGTGTAGCATGTGCAACTGGAACTTGTTCTTTTGTTGCATATATGTAAAGTTAAAGAGTATAGTCACACTGAGATTTTACCCTCTTGATTGAATATGTATTAAAGCATCTAAAAATAGTACTCAGTATGGCCCCCAGGTGCTTATAATGTACTGACAACATTGTTGGATACTCTTTAATGTGATGATGGAAGAGGATCTCTTCCCGGATCTGGACCAGGACACTAGGAGTAACCTGGTGGCTTCGGATGGACCAAAACATAATGTCCCAGTGCTGTTATATTGGACGTAGGTCAGGCAAACGTCATGGCCAGCTGATGGTATGAATTCCTTCATCCTCCAGGAACTGTTTATATTCTAAAGTTGCTCCCATCCATAACCAGATCAGCTTTACAATTTGGAGGGGTTGAATCCTCTTTGGTGGTCGCATTTCTTCAATCTTTTACCATATTCACAGCTATAAACTTGAACATGTAGCCTACTTACATGATACGTGTAGCTAATGGATGAATAATCTGATCTTTACATGTTAGTAGAAAGGGATTATTAGTGACGTGTAGTAGAGCAATTAAATATGAAATGCTGCATAAATACATTTTGTTTTGGAAAAAAAGGATGATGCAAACGTTGCTGTGTTTAAGTAAGCTTAGGAGAATTTTTTTCCTTGTTTTTAAATAATACAGTTGCAAAATCACCATTAATGTTGAAACGGTAAACAAAACAAAGCAGTTTTGATTTTGAATATTCACTTTGATGGGCTTAGATATATATATATAAAAAAAACACATTTCCTGTTAAAAGAGAATACTGAATTGAATTAACTCAGTACCACTTAATAGGGGGCAGCATGGTGCAGTGGTTAGCAAGAAGGTTCTGGGTTCAAATCCCTTATCTGGCTGAAGCCTCTGTGGAGTTTGCTCTTGTTCTGCCCATGTCTCCATGGGTTCTCTCTGGGTACTCAGCTTCCTCCCACAGTCCAAAGACGTGCAGTCAAGGGTTAGGTTAACTGGTGAACCAAAATTGCCTATAGGTGTGACTGTGAGTGGTCGTCTGTCACTCTGTGTTGGCAGTTGGGATAGGCTCCAGCACCCCTGTGTAAGCGGAAGACCTCTGAACAGTTTGAGAACAAGAGGGAACGCATATGAGACAAGAAAATAATTATAGCTATATGAGAGCTTATAGCTTATAGCTTATAATATATGTATAATATATTAATATATATATTATAATATATATGTGTATGTATATTGTAACAGATTAAAACTGATGGAGAGTTTTATTAGAGTATCACGAGTGGTTACATACTATAAAGACTCGATGGCTATTTGAACTAAACAATGTGGTTACAACAGGCGAAATAATTATTAGATCTCCTGGTGAATTTGTAAATTTGCTCATGAAATTAACAGTTTCTAATTTTTATTGTAGTTTACTTTTAATGAGATCAGGAGGATCTTTGATTGATTGATTGATTGATTGATTGATTGATTGATTGTAATTGGGAATCAGAATTGAGGGCTGGGTTGTAGGGGATCAAATACTTATTTGATCAATTTATGCAAATCATGCATCATGCACATTTTAGTCAAATATGACAATGTTCTAGCTATAACTTTACCTTAATAAATATAATATATCACTCAACTGTCGATATGCTTCACTTTATGCACATAAAAAAAGGAAAAGAAAAAAGAAAATCACATAATCTCTGCTGTGGACACCTGATTGTTTTATAAATGATTTTCTTGATCACCTGATCTGAAACATACCTGGATATGGCCTCAAGCTACAAGAATTTACAGACTTTTTCGCCCCCGAGTTGCCCAGTGTATGGCATCGGACCCTCAGGCAGGGTTCTTGCTACTCCAAAGATAGGGTTGAAGACCTAAAGGTAATCAAGCCTCCGGGCTACTACTTCTCCCGTCTTTGGGAACAATAATACATATTCTTGTATGGAGTTGGAATCAGAATATTCATCTGGCAAAACTACCATTCTGGTGACTAATTGGGGTTTCTTAACTACTTATAAATTAATCTATTATAAGGGGTAAAAGAGAACCACCTGAAACAGAGCTACAAGAAACATTCTGTTAAACCATTTAACTGTTGTATTACTAAAAACACCAACCACATATTTCAGGGCAATAGTAGTGTGTCTTTGTCATTTGTCATTACAATTTTCATTTCTGTCTCACTAAACAGTTGAAATTTGGCTGTGTGCATGGTTTTCTATCAGTGAAGCAAGATGAAAAATTAAGATCCTCCTAAGGTCAGTGAAAAAACACAAAATCAAGATTTAAAGCAGTTAATATGTGTATCTTCATTACTGCATGTGCACTGTTTAAGCAGTGGTTTATTTCTTTTAATAGTAATATCCATTTCAGTCACTTTCCTGGAAAACATACTTTATCCACCCTAATACTCTGCTGTCAGTCTAGCGTGCCAGTTTTTTGGCATATTATGGCTATACTGAATATTACTGCTCTGAAAAAAGGTACTAATACTTACAGAAGTACTTAAATATCTTACCTCATTTAAAAATCAAGATTTCTGTCAGTGGGGCCTTCATTTTAGTGTTACCCAGAAATCGAAACCATCCCAGCTCATATTGACTCATTCATCTTTGAACCTTGAGGAAAGTGGATTCAGGTATTGCAGAAGAAAGTAAAAGATAAAAACACATTTAAGCTCGTAACTTAGGCATTTGACAGCTGAAAGATTGCATTTCATGCTTTGTAACTCTCATTACGTACCACCCAGGGGGTGAGAAATCAATTTGTGAATTTAAACCATTTTTTGGGGGCCACTCAAATGTAAATATGTGAATTAAAATGATCTAAATTGCTCTATGATTCATATAGACAGTAAATCAATACGCTATTACTAGTATTAAGTCATTAATGAATAAATATAAGTTTGAACTTTTAATGTTTATAAAGAAGTTCCTTATTATTAAATTTAATTGTCTAGTTTCTAGCATCCATTGTTTTAACTCTCTAGCCATACAAGAAATACTTTAACTACATATCAAAGAGGACATGGGAATTATCATCTGGGTCTATATTTAAAAAGTACTGAAAACTAGACTATAGCACATCTGGAGAACTTGTGGTGGGAGTGTTGCTACCAGCAGACTTGGTCTGTAGTTTGTGCAGCTAAAACGTTGGTGGTAAGAGGTTGGCTAACAAAATTGAAGGGAGATGACCTATAGCATAGCTACTTTAATCAGCCACATGTGTACTGTACCTGAGATAGCAGCTACTCTATACGTTACCTACTTTCTCCATCCATTCATCTATCCATTCGCTTCCGGTTATCCCTGTAAGGGTAACAGAGGAGGTTAGGTGCAGCTAGCTAACACAGAGAGACAGACAACCATTTGCACTCACATTCACACCTATGGGCAATTTAGATTCACCAATAAAGTATCCCCACTAACTGCATGTCTTTGGACTGTGGGAGGAAGTCAGAGTACCTGGAGAGAACCCACACAGACACAGGGAGAATCTGCAAACTCCACATAGAAAGACCCTGGCCGAATAGTGGACCTTCTTGATAATTCTTTTTTCCAATAATTAGGATAATACTCTTTCTTATCTCTTTCTTTCTTTTTTCCCTACTTCAAGTTTGTTATTTAGCTTGCTAAATAGTCGAGTTACTGCAGAGTATGACTGGGATTGGTTGGTAAGCACTGGATTGGAATTGTTTTGTAAAAAAAAAAAAAAAAAGAAAGAAAAGGAAAAGAAACATAAACTGTGAAAAATAGTTACTTAAACCAACAAATCTATATCAGTGCAGGAAAAGGAAAGTGAACTTAATAAGCATAAAAAAATTTCATCAAAGGAGAAGCAACAACACATTATTGTATTTTAGCCTAAAAGCACTCAGAGGTCAATGTAGCTATTTATATTTTCTTATTACAAAACACAGAGGTTACCAGAAATAAAATCTCCTATTATAAAAAAAGTGCTTATTCAACCTACACTTGAACCTCTTGGACCTTCTTTTTTATAAAATGCAATTTTGCACTAAAGCGCCAAACAAGAGACTTGATCCCATTTTTCAACTGCGACAGCTTGTGAATATTACATATTTAAATATTCCAACATCTCAACCAGTGATTAGATGAGTTGTTATTTGAAGCAGATATTACATACCTCACCACAAGCTTATAAACAGTAGCAAACACATGGGGACATTTGGTATGCATGTACTGTGGCATCCTTCTGACTCTCTTAGCATTTAAATATATTGTTTAATAGTTAAAGTTTTACTAAAATATTATTATCCCTTGTCTCTGAAATCTAACCTCAGCATTTGGCCATAGCATAGCTGATGTGTCACGGTCTGTGTGGCAGACCGTGGGGATGAGGGGAATGAGGACCCAAGATGCAGGACTTTGTGATGAAGGCAGTGCGTTTAATTACAGTGGTGTAAATAGTCACAGAATAAACCCCGTGTTTTCCCCTTGACTTCCGTGTTGTATCTTCACCCACAAGTTGGTGCTCCGTGCTCTTCCGCTCCTGTGTGTCCCCGCACCCCGTGCTCTTGTCTTCCCTGCTCCTTCCTGGAGAAAAATAACAAAGAAGCAACTTGTCAGGACACTCGACTACCGCGGGCATGCACTCACTGGACTTGGTACTAATAACACTAACGTGGAGTCTCACACAACGATCCCACGGCGAGGAGCGCTCAGCCACAGTCTTAAGAAGCTCCCCAACAACGCTTTATCAGCTGCAGGTGTGTGAGTCATCATCTGCTTCAGGTGTGGCCATCCTTTAGATAGGACACGCCCACCAGGCCTACCTGAAACCCATACTCAGCCACACTCACAGACACACCCACTTGCCTATACATAAAAGGATGGGGAATTACAAGAACAGCAGCAGTGCAGACAAAATACACATCACAAAATAACAGCAATAATTATAACAGTAGTCCACACTGCCCACGGACCCTGAATCCCTGGAGCTGGGTCCGTGACAGGATGTTTATATTTCTAATCTATAATACATATTTATCAAGTTTTCCGTGTAGATCTATATTGTTATTTTCATTATGCCACAAATTCATATCACTTCATATTTAATAACAATATCGCTGGAAGAATCTTACAAAAGAGCCTACTGTCATCATTCAAGATCATTCATAACCTTTACTGTGGCCATTTCTATGTTGTGAATTCAGAATCCTGACTGAAACACATCAAATAAATAATTTGATAAGTTATCTGTTTCACAACTATACTTTCAGAAAAATTTTTAAATAAAAGAAGTGACAGCTTTTTAAGTATTATTTTAATTACTCACACCATAAGATGACTGTAATAGAGAGAGACCGATCATATTTAAGATAGAAGCATTAATGAATGGTAGGACTTCTTTGAGAAGCTGTAGGAATGGGGTCTATTAGAGATGTTGATGGTTCAGAGGAAATAATTATTGAACTTAACTCAGAGTCTAAATAAATACCAGTCATATTGAAAATTGCTGTACATAATGATACATCTGTGGGATGGTTATATATTTCTTCTCTAGTGGTTAAACATTTATTTGTGAAGTTATTACTAGTTAAGTTTAAAATAATGGTTGGCCCAAGAGATGTCTGATTCTTTGTCAGCCTGGCTGTAGTGCTTAAAAAAAGGATGGAGTTGTTCTTATTTTTTTCAATCAGTAATGAATAGTAAGATGTTCTTATTTTATTGAGGGCTTTTTAATTGAACATCAAACTCTTTTTCCAAACTAAATGAAGATCTTCTAAATTAGTGAGATGCCATTTCTCCAGGTTAACAGGTTTATCTGCACTTGTGAGTTATGCCAGGCAGTCAAGCACTTCTGATCTGACGCCCCTTTTTTTCAGAGGAGACAGAGTATTCAAGGTTGTACACAGCGAGTAAAACTATTAACATGAAGGTCCTGGATTTGAATACACTATCTGGCCGAAGCCTTTCCGTGTAGCGTTTGCTTAGTCTCCGTGTCTGTATGGGTTGTCTCCAGGTACCTGGTTGTTTATTGGTGACTTTAAATTGCCTTTAGGCATGAATGTGAGTGCGGACGGTTGTCTGTCTCTCTGCATTGGCCCTCAGACAGATTGGCAAACTGTCTAGGGTGTATCCTGCCTCTCTCCCTATGCAGTCCCAAGCAGTCGCTCAATTAAGATAAGATAAGATAACCTTTATTAGTCCCACACGTGGGAAATTTGTTTTGTCACAGCAGGAAGTGGACAGTGCAAAAGTTATGAAGCAAAAACTAGAATACAATAAAATAAGAATAAATACAGTACACAACTGTACAGAATAGAATAAAATAAAATACTATAGTCAGTAGAATAAAATATACAATAAGATAAAAATAGAATACAAATGCTATATACAACTGAGTAAAAATACAACGATGCCAGAAAAGATTATTGCATATTAGTGTTATTGCACATGTGTGGATGTGTGTGTTTGATCAGTTAAAGTCTTTATTGTGGAGTCTGACAGCAGTGGGGAGGAAAGACCTGCGAAATCTCTCCGTCCCACACCGTGGGTGCCGCAGTCTCCCACTGAAGGAGCTGCTCAGTGCTGTCACAGTCTCATGCATGGGGTGGGAGATGTTGTCCAACAGGGATGACAGCTTAGCCGCCATTCTCCTGTCACTCACCACCTCCACTGTGTCCAGAGGGCATCCTAGAACAGAGCTGGCCCTTTTGATCAGCCTGTTCAGTCTCTTCCTGTCCCCAGCAGAGATGCTGCCACCCCAGCAGACCACACCATAAAAGATGGCTGAGGCCACCACAGAGTCATAGAAGGTCTTCAGGAGTGGGCCCTCCACTCCAAACGACCTGAGTCTCCGCAGCAGGTACAGTCTGCTCTGCCCTTTCCTGTAGAGGGCGTCTGAGTTATGAGTCCAGTCCAGTTTGTTGTTCAGATGAACACCAAGGTACCTGTAGCTGTCCACAGCCTCGATGTCCATACCTTGGATGTTCAGTGGTTGCAGTGGAGGATGTTTGTGCCTGCAGAAGTCTACCACCAGCTCCTTGGTTTTACTGGCATTGATCTGGAGGTAGTTCAGCTGGCACCAGTCCACAAAGTCCTGAGTCAGTCCTCTGTACTCCTTGTCGTCCCCATCAGTGATGAGGCCGACTATTGCAGAGTCATCAGAGAACTTCTGCAGGAAGCACTGGGTGGAGTTGTGGGAGAAGTCTGCAGTGTAGATGGTGAAGAGGAACGGAGCCAGAACCGTTCCCTGTGGGGCCCCCGTACTGCAGACGACCCTGTCCGACACACAGCCCTGAGTCCTCACATACTGTGGTCGGTCGGTGAGGTAGTCCAAAATCCAGGTAGTGAGGTGATGGTCCACTCCAGAGTTCTCCAGCTTGTCCTTCAGGACCGTGGGAAGAATAGTGTTGAAGGCACTGGAGAAATCAAAGAATATGATTCTCACAGTACTCCCAGTGGTCTCCAGGTGAGCGAGGGAACGATGTAGGAGGTGAATGACGGCATCATCCGCTCCAATGCCAGGCTGGTAGGCAAACTGAAGTGGGTCCAGTGATGAGCTCACAAGGCGCCAAAGCTGAGCCAGGACCAACCGCTCCAGGGTCTTCATCAGGTGGGATGTCAGAGCCACCAGCCTGTAGCTGTTGAGGTCCTTGGGGCGTGAAGTCTTTGGCACTGGTACAACACAGGAGGTTTTCCAGAGCTGTGGGACTCTCCCCAGCCTCAGGCTCAGGTTGAAGAGGTGCTCCATCACACCACACAGTTGGTCCGCGCAGGACCTGACGACCCTCGAGCTGATGCTATCTGGACCCGCTGCCTTCTTGGCTTTAATCCTCCTCAGTTCCCTCCTAACCTGGGTGGTTGAGAGAGACAGGCTGGAGCCTTGTGTTGAGTGTGTATTGGATGCTGTTGTTGGGGGTGGGGAGGAGTGAGCAGGGTGAATAGAGGAGGTGTGAAGTGTCAGAGGTGGAACAGCAGCAGTGGGGGTGGGTGAGTCTGCAGCCGATGTTGGAGACTGCCTCATGGCTGAATCAAATCTGTTGAAGAAATGATTCAGTTCATTTGCCCACCTCACATCCCTCCCAGGCAGAGAGTTCTGATGTTTGTGGCCTGAGATGGTTCTGAGGCCTCTCCAGACTTCACCAACGTTGTTTTGCTGAAGCTGGTTCTCCATCTTTTGCCTGTAGCTATCCTTCCCATTCCTTATCAGTCCCCTCAACTCTCTCTGCACCCTTTTCAACTCCTCTAACTGTACTTGTTCTACATGCGAAGCTTGTTGTCACGTAGTCACATTAGGGAACATGCTTAATGCTTTATAGTGCCACAGTTGTGTCAGTTTGCACGTACAGCAGATAACAAACCATCCAATCCACACATGCAAAGAAATCAAATCACTGGTCTTCAAATTCTGATGGTTCTGTGGGTACCTTCTAAAAACTCTGAGGTTTAGTTCTTTCCATAGATTTTCAATTGGATTCAGGTCACCTGATTGGCTGGGTCATTATAGCAGCTTTATTTTCTTTCTCTGAAAACAATTGAGTTTCCTTGACTTGTTTGGGATCATTGTCTTGCTGAAACGTTCACCCTCATTTCATCTTCTTCATCCTGGTAAATGACGATTTTTATGAAGAATGTCTTGGTTAATTTTTGTATTTATCCTTGCTTCAGTTCAATTTCACAATATTTTACAGGCTTGTCTAAATGTTGCTAAGCAAACTTTAAACGCACCTCAACCTGCTTTTTCTTCAGCAATGGATTTTGGCATGGGGAGCGTGCATACAGCTCAGGGCGGTTGAGTGCATTTCTTATTGTTTTCTTTGTAACAGTTGTACCCGTGATTCCAGGTCTTTCTGTAGATCTCCACAAGTGGTCCTTGGCTCTTGGACAGCATTTCATTTTAGAAGAGTTCTCCAATCTTTTAGGGGAACGTAACAGCATTTGTGGATTGGATGGGTTGATGCCGACATCTGCGAATTTCATTTCAGTAGCACTTTTAGAAATATATTTACTTTGAAAAATTGGTGACATGTTCAATACTTCAAACATGCTCTTGCACAGTCCTCCAAGGCCTTGCTGCACTCTTCACTCTTCTCCGCAGCTGGCCAACAAAGGTACAGGAGTACCCTGGTTGTGCCCCATATTTATTTATAACACTGCCCCCATCTGACGACAGATGCTCTCTGCAGGTAGTCAGGCAGCCTCCTGTGAACCAACAGGCTGCCAGCGTGCTATCACTGGCAAAGTTTTTTCAGAAAGAGAGTTCCTAGGTCATTGTTTGTGATTGTTTCCTGCTTATTAATAGATCGCAGCTGTATTTTCAACTACTAACCTAGTAACCTCTAATGGTTAGCAGCATAGCTAAAGGTAATATCGCTAATTAGTCCCAAGAATGCCCCTTTAAACTCCAATTACACTTTTCAGCAGTCGAGTAAGGTCTTACAAAAATTCTAAGTTGGATAACAGGCAAAAAGGTTACTTACTAATACAGCATTACAAAAAGACAGAAGTACGAATAAGACCTTCTGGATGTCTGTTTTAAAACAACCTAAATCTAGAAATTCTTAATGTAACTCTTTGTTCAAGGTCTTCCTTTGTCCCATCTTCTGTCACGCTCTCTTGGCTCACTGTACTTCTTCTAATTAAGTAGCTCTTTTATTTGGGATGGCTGTGTTTCCCAAGGTGGTATCCATTCTATCTACCATGTCAACTAACTAATTATATCTCTACCTGCAGGAGATAACTGCTTCCAGGTTTGTGTGTACACTTACTGACAATTTGCCATAAAAAAAATCTGTTACTGCTTTTCTTTTACATCTAGTTTAAAGGAAGCAACGTCACTCCTGAGTTGACTGTGTTGCAGCAGTAGCAGAAAAGCCAGGGGAAAAGGGTTTTCTTTTGCTCACAAGCAAGTAATAAACAGTGTACCTTTACAATACAATTCAGACATACATATTTTATTTGTATACACTTCGTTAGGGATCAAATTGTTTACATTTATATTTTTTATTTCTTTACAGTAATTTTTATATCACAAGTGTTTCAGATTCTTTTTATGTATCTAGACAGTTTGAATAATCTATGATTTGCATGTTTAATTCATTTTGGTAGTCTCATCTGAACATCACAATCCAAACTCTTGCACCAACTATGTCTTAAAGCATCTCATCTCGTTTTTCTTTCAATATCCAATTCATGGGTTAGTTTTTTTCTTATAATCTGTTTTTTGTTGTCAACCCTCTTATGTTCCTATCTATTCCCAACCTCAATTTCCTTCCATCTTCAGTCTTTGTTCTTTTCCCTATTCTCTCTCCTTTTTGCTGTCTGCTTAACTCATTGACATTGATGGCCGCAACTCTAATAAGTATTGAAGAATGGTCACAGTTTTATCTTTTGTTCCTGACTCATATCTACTTCTGAAAGCTGGTTAGGCCTACCACATGAGAGATAAATGGAGGATCAAATGCAATAAAGTATTTTGTATTTCCCAACAATCCTCACAGGGGAGGAGAACGGATACAAGTCACTTAGACTTGACCTTGTATTGCATTAGGAGGTGGGGAAACTATAAGAGTTTCAAAGTTTCCCTTCTGCAGTGGAATGACGATATGCGTATATAGTATAAAAGGAGAATTCCAAGGAAAAGGAGGCATTGGTTATCTCAAAGGAAATTCTATATATTATCTGCTTGTTAATTCTGACATCATTAGGGCTTTCAGATCCAACTGGCCTCGGGTTTCCAAAATCAAATAAAAAGTGAGAGACTGAGAGTTAAAAACAGTCCATAATCATTCATCTTTACTGATCACTTTGGCTCATCGCAACAATTTTGCAATGAAGTTCAACCTTAAGGCATCCATGAAAAAAACGCTATTTACAAGGTTTGGAAGTTGGAAGTTAGCAGTAAGTTAGCTAACTGCTTTTTATCTAACAAAGACAGAAGTCCATAGTTTCACAGTAAGTATTTCTGAAAAACTACAATCTACATCTCTGGTACTTTAGATGTAAACAAAGACAGAAAACTAAACATCAGTTAAGCTGGACCAGCTGACATATAATTATGTACTAGCTGGTGGCTAGCTATAGTGCTATGGTTAAGCTAATATAACCACTTTAGAAAGGGATGATGTAGCTAAAACTGTTCTCAATAAAAGTTAATTTTGAGGCTCCCCAGTGGGCAGATCCAAACTTCAGCCAAGCAAATGTGTGAGATAATCCCCAACATGAACATAGTCATTATTAAGTTGTGGATTTTAGATTATTCACTTTGAAACAAAAATCCTGTTCCTAAAATTGATGTCTACAATAATATTTGAGTCAACTAAAGTTCAAATATTTGGTTTCCAGACATGTTACTGTGACTGTAGTGTGCACGTTTTTGAAAATTTTACCCTAAAGATGTGCTACACAAAAATAGTGATTTAAAAAGCTGGATTGTTCAAGAATGACTGCTAATTATTTTGGGAGCTTGTTTCTGTTAAATTAACAAAAAAGACAAAAGTGCATTATGATAAAAAGATTTTGATCTCAATCAAGGCAGGGGACTCTTGTACCAGGAAACAGGCATTCCATCAGTATAATATCTATAAATTTAATTTAATTTCTCTCCTTTTATTTAGAAAGTGCTTTTACAAAGCTCCTCGGCTCTTTGCATCCATCTTTTACATTACTGCAATTTTGTTGCCACAGTTTGGAATTGTTACTGAAATCGCTTGTTTTGTACTCCTAGACAACTGTAGCTGTCTCCATTTTATGTGCATGTCTGTAAAATCTTCACAGTCTCCAATCTACACAACTAGCATTAGCCTGTAAATGAACTGATGCACTGAGCTGATGAACAACTCTTCAGAGATAGTTGGTCCACACAGGGCAGCCACTAGAAACATAATTTATATAATAAGATGCTAGACAATAAATAGAATATAAAGTATTTAAAATGAGCTCAGCCCTAAACATCTGCAGCAGTAATAAGATTTTTTTTTCTGCAGAATAATTATACTGACTTTTTAAACTTTATGCACAATTTTGTTTGAAAAAGTTTTAAAAATCTACAACTTGCCATTGTCCGCTAATTAGTTTTTGCCAATATAATAGATATTTGTTTAACCACAGAAGTAATTATATTTTACAACTCTTCAACCAGGAAGGAGTAAAGAAAGGTGAAGACGTGCATGCACAATACAAAAAAAGAAGCACAAAACGTGTTATAAAATTTGATTCAGTTTATCTTTTCAAATTCTTAAATGGTGGAGGAAGTTGTTTGTGTGTGTGTGTGTGTGTGTGTGTGTGTGTGTGTGTGTGTGTGTGTAGGTGCGGGTGTTTGTGTGTGTTGCGGGTGGGCAACCATCTTTGTTTGCCTATCTATAAAATTCACTGCACCTTACTGATATATAATATAACAAGCAGATATTGCTGTTTGAACAATGAGCATTTTAGCCTTTGTACTGTACATTTTTACCTCCTTCTGACGTGTGCTTTCATGTCTCACATGCAAGCCTGGTGTGATGTTCAGTTTGGTAAAAGCTCTCAAAATATTTTTTTAAGTATCAGCCGGGGCAACACTGCTTGTAGCTATAAAAGCATCAGTTTGTGTGTTTTTCGACAACATTTATAGAAAATCAGTGTCTTTTCAGTTTGCGCTGATCCTCAGGTCGACCATGAAAATAGCTCTGAGTGGGAGAAGCCAAGCGTATGGCAAGTTTCAATTGTATCATAGTGAGGTTTTAACTGTGCTTAAGTTCCATTAACGGTGTTTGTAAAGTAAATACTACATTAATAGGATTCATATGAATCATTGTTGTCATTGTGTGAGCCTATATGCATTTCATGCACATCTAAGAAAGTTGCTCTTTTATTACTTCTATAGAAGGACATCTGTCCATTCATTCCATGCTTGTAGTGGATTAAGTTATTTGCAAAGCCAGGTTTTATTTACTTATGTTCAAACAAAACACATGTCCAAATACACTTATGCTATTTTGTTATTTGTTTGGCCTACACAGTTACTGATGGTAAATCACATTTTAATGTCAGTATAAGCCTCATTATCTGTGACATATATTAAGCTTCTTTGTAACCAGGGACACATAGTAAAGGTCTGCTTGGTTTTCACAGCAATGTTAATTCTTTTTGAAAAAAACATATGCAGGTGGACTCAATTTTGAAGTGTATGCTATTGAAAGAAAATAGATTGTTAAGCATTTTATCTGTGTGCAGCCAGCATCCTTTCTAGGAGCTTAGTCAGAAGGGCTGCTAGTTCTGTTCTATAATTCTTACATTTTTATAAATAATGGAGGAGACTTTCAGAGCGAAGGTGCATCCTGCACTCCTGAAGCCCATGGTTCCCAATTAGAAGCATGGATTGTTGCCAGAGCACATGTTTCTCCACTGTATTTGTTGGCACTTTTGAGATATACCCTCCTGAAGAATTAATGAAACCAGCAAACAAAGCAGCGCTTGCCACAGATATTTCATGCTGCCTTCACAAATTTGCCACTGTGCAGCAAGAGATTGTCACATAGCAGGCCTTAGTACCGCTGTTTTTCTAAATGGCTGAGGGAGCACAAATACATTGTCTTTCTAATTGTTTTGTTATGTGATAGTGCTAAGTAGACTGTTTCATGCTCTATGCTATCAACAAACATTATAATTGCAAGTCACAGGGCAAAGGTCACAGTTTATGTCACCACAGCCGAATCAGTAGGAGTGAAAGTCAGCAAATTTCAGCATCTTTTTTTCCAAAAGAGCTAAAACACTTTTTCTTTTTCTTGAGTCAAGCAATAAGTCGAGACAGAATATAAAGGGGTTTAATGCGTTTTAGTCCTGGTAGGGGATTATATTGAATGCAGAGAAGTCTCTACCATCCTTTTATTTTCTGAGCATCACAGTGTGAGAAGTCTTGGCCCAACAAAATTTAGCTGGCACCCCTCAGAAATATGGCGTATATTTAAGCAGCATGAGAGTTCATTGAGGTCTTGTTCATTTTATATTTATAGAGAAAACATGGCTTGTTCCTTAAAGAAATAAAGCGTGTCTTGCTAGTAAGTATGCCTGCTGTCTTGTTTTCCGAGAATATAGACTCCCATGGAGCACAGCAGCTACCTCTAAGACACACTGTGACAAAACTTTGAAGAAGAAATTAGGTTTTGGGCAAGTGGTCGTGTTACCAGCTGTCAGAAAGTATCTTCTGCTTTTGGTTGACATCCTTATTTTCTTATTGAAGGTTTTATTCTACACAGATTTTTTTTTTTATTTTGTTCTTGCATATTGCATGATGCATCCTGTTGGTCTGATCAGCCAAACAACATCACCATTAAAAGCATTTGTATGTCTGCATGTCTAAAGGAGATTAATAATTAAACTCCTCATCATTCATTAACAACTGAAAAAAGAAAACAAAACAACTTGCAAAACAATGTTAGGAGCTACAAATAGGCAAGCAATCAACGCTTTTAAGGTATTATTATTTATTTGTCTGCAGCTGT
Organism: Oreochromis niloticus; assembly: GCF_001858045.2. Taxonomy (NCBI): domain Eukaryota; kingdom Metazoa; phylum Chordata; class Actinopteri; order Cichliformes; family Cichlidae; genus Oreochromis; species Oreochromis niloticus. The sequence goes on from NC_031965.2 coordinate 15,109,928, forward strand.
AATGACAAGTGCCCGGTGATGGAGTTTGCAACTTTTTCTACCACATCACTGGATTGGAACAGACGTTTGGCTGGTGTTAGACTGCTGAAGGAAGTTGGGGAAGATCACGGTCATGGTTAAAAGATTTCAGGGCTTTAAGATATTTCAGAACTGATTGGCAGGTCAGGAAACCAGCACACAGAGTTTGACGAAAATGCTTCTCTATGCCCAATTACTAAATAAGTTACACCACATGCTGCACCGACACTGAAGGATGTCAGTTATCGTTGAGAGAAAGTTTGATCAATTTATATATTTATGATATATTTATATAATATTTCTGCCCAGGCCAGGATGGACAGACTGCTGATCATCAAATGTTAAATTTTTTGTTGTTGTTTTGTTGCCTTAGAACAATAAAAACTATGGTTTCTTTTGCAACTACATTTGGCTATGTAGTGTATTTTGTGAGTGTGAATACTTGTGGCTTAATTATGTTTAATATGCGTTTACTCATGTGGGTGTATTCCAGTGTTCTTGGACCTTCAGTAGAGGTTAACTACCACAGGTTCCAATTTTACCCCAGCCCACCCCACTGTCTCTGTTCCCCATCCTCCCTTTTTTGTCTGTTTCTCTGTCTGTTCAAAGGTTCGTGCTCACCCTGCAAGCGTAGCAAAAAAAGGAAAAAAAAAACTGCCTTTGTAGGTCGGGCGAATTACACGACGTGTCATGTTGGTCGTGTAGCAGGTAGCAGGGCCCATGGGAGATTTAGTGGCTTTAATTACATTTCTCTTGCTAGCCGTTGAGGAGAAAGGAATTAAATGGGACTGTTTTCTTAATCAGCTCTCTCTCGCTCAGTGGGTAACCACCCTAGCTTTCCAAATGAAAAAGTGCATTGAAGCGTAAACTCTTTGCTGCATCCAGTCATGCTCATGTGGTAAACAATAGTGTGTGTGTCTGTGTGTGTACTTGCCTGCGATGTGTTTTGAGTTTTGAGGATGGACATTTATTGCCATTTCCATGCTCTGTTCAGTGTGGGTTTTACTTTATCTGTAGTGTTGGATGGAAATATGTTTCTATTGATTGCTGTCCCTGGAAAGTGAGGAGATGCTGGCGGAAGAGCTGAAATAGTCTCAGCGAGGGGAACATGAACCTTTTGTGTGAGAAGATAGATCTCATAGTGAAAGGCCAGGCAGGTCTAAGAAAGACTTTAGGAAATAGAATGCATGATTCATTGGATGTACAAAGCTTATTACAGAAATACAATAGATAATTGTAACAATGAGAAAGTCAGGCCCAGCTGGCTTTCTCCATTTTTCCCTCAGCTTTTTACTCTGTTTTTCTCTATTTCTCACATGCAACCGCTGCTCGCTAGAGCCCCCTCTGAGTCACATGCTTTCCCTCCTCGGCCTTTTCTATTTTTTCATTTAATTCCAAAATTTTCAATTTTTACTTGTCATTGAAACTTTTCCTTAGCTTTAGCATCAATTTTTCCTCTGGATGCACTCTGACGGTCGAGCTGCAGCTGTGAATTTACTGCCCCATCAGGTACTTCTAATGTATAAAGTAGAGCATATAATGGTTATTGAACAGGAGAGAGTTATGGTGCGTGGTATTTATATCCTTGGCCCCTGAGTCCGATAACATGATATTGAGATTGAGCTACCCGCCAAGAGCAGGGTTGATTCGAGGAATACAGGACACACACACACACACAGTAAAGAGTAGAAAAGGAGAATGGGAATCCTATAAATGAAATAGAGCTTCCGTGGTTTAAGATAAGAAAGTCTATAGGTAAGGTAAGGCATTAATCCTGATGTATTTTGACATAGTAATATCAGGGGTCAACCAAGAGGTGAAGGAGAAAGTTGTGACCTTTAACCTGAGAGTCATGCTGAGCTTATTTTTGACGAGGCTTAATCTCGTTCCCAAGAGGAAAAGCCAAGGAAGCCAGTGAAAGCAAACCCTCTTGCAGGACAGAGCGAGAGAGGGACATCTGTGTGTTCCTTGTGTAGGAGTGTTTCCAATAGCAGCAGAGGTGTGTTTGTAAACACAAGAGAGAAACTTGAGAGGCTGACGATCCCATGTTCAGTGCTGACAATAAGAGAAGGGTGCCATGGTGCGGATCGATAGCGCAAAGTGTTGGGTGGAAGGCACTAGGGGGGAGCCATACATAAAGAGCAGCAGAGGAAAGGAAGTTAACAGTAGCTGTATGATAAGTGCTTGCAGAGAAGTGATTAGGACACAATGCATGAAACGACGTGGACTCTGTTTTTGCTTTTGTGCTACAGGACCGACAAACAACAGAGACAGTGTTTGACCTTGCTTGAAAAATTAATGACACATGTCACTGAGGATGTAGCACTATCTTAGTTTCAGAGAATACCAGTGGGTTATTGTTTGTTATATGTACTTTTGCAAAAAGGAAAAAGAGAAATACTTCATCGACTGATGAGGAAGAAACTGCAAAAAACAGTGAAATATTTTGTCATTAAGAGAAACACAGACGTATAATTTTTTTTTGGCAGGGTAGTATTTATGAGTTTTGTGTGTTTTTTTCCTGGGATGTAGGACAGCAACAAAACCTTTCCACTTTTGTCATTCTCAGACAAGTGTTTCAGTGGTGCTCCAACTCTGGTTGGGGATCTTGACCTCTGCCTCCACAGGCTTCTGACATCTAGATTTGGGTCACCAACTTTTGCGTTTCCCCTCCAGTGCAGCGCTTTGCTTCTGATGGATCTATTCTGGCTTCTGATGACATGGCAAGACCAGTTCCAACATCTCTGCCTCAGAACGTTATGCTGTAGTCAGCATGTTAGCAGGTTGACAAAGTCCTTATCCAGAGGATGCCCAGAGAATTCCTTTTGGTGGTAAAGGTCATCCTTTATCCTTGAGCACGTTGGTGCCGTTATTGTACTCTGTTGACCATCAGACACTGTTCGTACTAACGAAAGCTAAATAAATCAACCCTTGAGTCATTAGCGTTCTCTTCATGTTGCTGGCAGCACCTCCATCTCATCTAGCCACACTGCCCAGATATTCTTTTGGATATTTCTGGGATGTACACAAACATGTAATTTTAGATTGCCAAACTCACAGAGTGGCGTGTCAGTAGTGTTTATCAGTGGGCAGAGGAATACTTGCTCCACCGTGTCTTCAAAAAATAAATCCTGGCTGTCACTCTTCCGAAAGACAAATACATCTACAGAGGATGCCATGGTTTATTGATTATGCTTACATAAATAATACAGCCATTATGCTAGCTGGTACCCAAACATTGATATACAGAGATGGTGCTTGTGAGTCAGAAGTGGAACAAAAAACAGGGAAATAGAGACCCTGTAGGCATTATTTTGAAACAAGGTCTGTCTGTGCTTTCTGCTATCCTTGTGGATTATTTTTTTATGCATGTGGTGTGTGGGTGTTTGGATGGTAGTCGTTTCATCAGCAGGAATGGAATCAAGGTCATCCAGGCAGCACCCAATTTCAATTATCCCTTGGTCACTTGAAACATCTAAAGAATTAAAACTCGTCCATTCTCAAAGAGATTGCCCAGTATTTTCGGTTGTTTCTATGCAGCTTACACAGAAATAGGCAACGTGGCTCCGTATGCTTGCCTTTTTAACAATTTGCTTTCATTTTTATCATCTCTTGAACCATTCGTATGACCTCCAACCCCATCTGGCCTTTTTTTCATAAACTCATGTCCTTTTCAATCCCATTTGTCATGCAGGGATAGTTGACCCAATCAGTCAGGCCAGAATATTATCAAATATGCTTCTGGTTTCTAACACCAGCGAACCACTTATGGTAATATTTTGAACCACCATTTCCCATGTGGTGTTTCTGTTGGACTATTTTGCATTTTAGGAAAAACACTGATACTCTCCACAGTGTTGACGTGCATCTGGAATGACTATAACTGCACACTTGTGTGTTGGCTCAGCAAACGCAAAATTCATTATGCAATATAAAAAGGTGTGCTCGTGTTAAAATACAGCTTACATGGCCCAAGTGCTCTTCTGTTTTGCTGACATTTTTATCACTTTCAACTTTTTTATGATACTCAAATAACCAATGTGTAGTATCAGGCCCAAACCTTCTCATATTTATTACAGATGTAAGCAAGTATTGACTTCTAAGTCCAGTCTGGGTAGCATTTCATACTGATGAATGAAATCAGACTTTGCTCAGGTCAAATTACTGTGTGAGTTAATTTGAATAGCAAAAGACACTTAAGTTGAAATTGTATTAGGAGTAGGATTAGTTGGCAGTGTGCATGATTTGTATTATTTTCCAAACAAACAGCCTGAAGTAAATGAACTTGGCCCTGGTTGCTGTCTAGTATAAAACCATTCTGCATCTCTACTTAAAACACTTGATAAAAAGTTTAGCTGTTTTGCATAATATGTTAAAGTTCTCAGTTGTCTCATAAATTTGGATTCCACTTGTTCTCTGTCCCACTTGTTCTTCTCTTGTCTAAGCGAATATGTATTTCTGAGTTATGGATTGAAGAGCTAGGTTGACCGCGAAGGCCATTTTGAAGATGTGAAGCAGTGGACAATTATCACCACTTTTGAATCAACAAACAACTTCAGCTGGTAAGCATTCTGACCTATGTGTGTGCCTGGGATGCTGCATGCCAGCATTACAAGATAAGATCCTCCTACGGCTTGAACGCGCAGCTAGACCTGAATGTCATACTTTTGCTTAACAATGAGATATTTTTCCACCGTTATCCTTTTTCTCTAGAGAAGTGAATACGTGACTACCAACCCGAGTTAAGGTGGGAGGCATCAGGTGATTCCGAGTTTAGCCTGGTGTGGCTTCAGATTTGCACTGAGATTTAAGGGTATATTCTGTGTGTTGTCACAACCGCCTGCGAAGCCTCAAGAAGACAAGCGTAACGTGGTTCCCATAAGCCCCGTTAGACAGAAATCAATACCCTGTCTTCCTTCACAATGCTGACCCAAATTAAATCCATAGAGATGTAAAACAGAGGAAAGCAAAAACAATGAAACAAGGAAATTGATTCTGGAATATATAGCATTATAACAGACATTAGTATATATGCCAGATCAGTCATTGGTGTAGACAGAAATAGTAATAAATCGTGACAACGGAGTATTGCATCACATAGATGTTGGTTTTGTGTAACATTTTTAGTTCAGCTTTCTTCCTATCAGCCTGCTGTCTTGTTTTATGTCGTATGAGTTGCTGTAGTAGTGAGAGTGCAAAAAGCACTTTTCTGTCTCTTTGTCCGGTCCCTGATCCCGACCAAAGGCCAGGGTGTGTACAATGGGACATGTTAACCTTGTCACTGTCTCTGTTTTCTTCCCACCCAACACATTTGTTATTTCTCTAAGGTGTTAGTAGGCCACAGATACAATATGACAAAGACCAACAGGACCAATAATTGCTTACTCACTATATGTCACTCTCAGAGCAGAACAGGCTTTGTAGCAATGTGGGCATTCTTGTTCGCTTTCAGACCCATTTTATTTTCTATCTCAGAGTTTCGGATCACGGCTTTGAACAACATGCTGGAAATACTTTTAATGAGTGAGGCCACTCAAATAATGCAGCTTTATTATGGACACTGCTCTTGCAGAGATATGAACAAGGTGTCCTTTGGCATCCATAACAGTGATACGTGGGCTACTGCAGTAGTGAGACAGGCACTCCCAACTCACATGGAGATGGTTGTCCAGGACTATTTGGGGTCACATTTAAAAGCCATTAAGAGTCATTTATCTGCAAAACAGAAACCCCGCAAACAGCATACTAACCATAGTTTCCAAGCTGACAAACCTGGGATTTGTCAGCTTGGACACACTTCCCGTCTCCTCATCTTTTTGAACAGTATTGCTAGCTCTTTGCATCCAGTATTACCACAGCAGGTGGCAAGCCACTGACTGAAAAGGACACCTTCATCATCTTTATGACTCCAGTGGCTTCTGACAAAACAACTGTGCTGGATGCACTGAAATGATAATGTGGTGGATGAGCATGTCCAATCGTTTTTTTGGGGGGGGATTGTTATAGTGTCTTTCAGGGAGCCGCTAGCTTCACAAATCAATAATTTGAACCTCACTCTCCCAATAAGAACTCGAAATAAGTTTGCTAATGGTTTAAGGTCAGGGGAAAAACTTGTAGACAAAGGAGTTTGTTTATACATTTTGTGTATTTGCTAAATTGTGCCCCTCTTGAGGCAAAAGCTACTTGTGTCTATTTTTATTCTACCACTTATCATCCTTTGTTAATAGCTGTTGCTGCTGTAAATAATGATTTTGCCTCGAGGTACCGTTTATCCAAGTCCTTATACCTAAGCTGAAAAATAGGTCATTTGTTATTGCAGTTTGAAACGGCCCTAATGAACATTGGAGAAACAAATCACATAAATGTTTTCTGATTTGAAATGAGACAATCTGCTGAACAATCTAGATGCAACTGCAAGTCTTAGGTTTCTAAAAAAAAATATAATTTTGATTGAGACCTAGTATATTATAGGGCAAGGGTTTTCACCTGTACTCCTTGGTCTTGAGGAAACATCAGATACAGACCGCTACTATGGCACATGCATATTTGACTGGTAAACAAGATAGCAAATAGGGACTTTCCAAGTCATAGGACACAAACTTGTGTTTAATGCTCATTTCAGACTTCTGCCTAAAGCCATATCTGTTTCAAGACCGTTTAAGCTTGAGACTCTTGTGTACTTAATGCCTTTGAAGTCAAAAAGAAAAAAGCAATGAAGTCACCAACAAACAAGAAAAGAGGGCATTCAGGGAATTAAATCGGTGGCTTAGGCAGACATGGCTCAACCCATTCCTGGCATGTCATAAAAATCAGAAATCTTCATGAGACACTTGAAATCATCCTTGAATAGCTGACAGAATGGGGACCTGGTATAAATAATTAGAACAGTTTTCAGCATGTTTGTTATTAGAAGTGGAAAAAGCCTGGCACACAAGGCTGCAGATTAGTAGACGTAAAGATGATTCCACTTGATATAATGGACTGAACTGGAGCAGACATGACAGTGCTTTAGACATAAAATTGTGAAATACTGAAGAAATTCAGTCTCACCACAGCTGTGTGTCACTCTGGATCTTTGAGTGGCAGTGGCACATTATCGTGGTGTCAGAACAGAAATCCTTCCTCCCTCCTTTTACTCCCTCTAAAACTAGCACAGGTCCCTCGAGGCCATAAGGGAGATAGCTTCAAATTGATAATCACCAGTATTCATTATCATGGTTCCTGGATTTACTCTTGAGTTCATTTCCTAATTACTTGATTATGTATCGAAAATTATTCATTAATGTTTTCCACTTGCAACAGTTTGCGCAAGTCATTAATTACTTTGAGTGTCTCTCGATAAGTAATGATTGGTTCCCTCTCTGATATACCCCCCTGCTGCTCAGCTCTTGTCACATACAGGCACATTGTTGTACATCAAGTGTAGAGGCATTTTCTATTATACTGAAGCATGACAGAATGAAAAGCCACAACATCGCTCTCGTACTTTGAAATGCGACATTTCACAGCAGGTCGTTTTCGATACAGTTTTTTTACTTTAAAAAATAATGTTAGGCTCACTTTTAGTTACATAAAATGTAACCTTTGATTATATATTATATATCATCTTACAGGCAAATGCTTCTCATTGCTAAAAACAGTGGCAGATAACTATGTCAGAGAAAACCAGAGCAGGGGGAAAAAAATCTGTATTTGCAACAATAATAGAAAAAGAAAAATCTTTTTCTGTCTTTGTCCATCCGTCAACTCTCCAGCTTCATGAAACTTCATGGTGGCTTTTTGTACCATCTTGCTGATTGCTTGATCAAAACCAATGATCAAAATCATCCGTCTTTGCTCTCAGAGGAATAGCATGACAAGTAGCTGTGGTTGGTAACTTAACTACTCTTCAGACCCGGCATGAGGATTGCAACCAGCAATCGATTATGACTAGTATGACATTTCAACATGGCCAACATTCAAATTTCAAATGAAAAAATGAAAGGAAAGAACGAACGTTACATATTGTTTTAAAGGGATTGCTAATTTTTAGATAATCTCTATCTTCAGACTTGGTGTTTTACCGGTTTATATTAATGATATAATTAGTATTTTGATAGCATATAATTTTCTTTGAAAGCTGGATGGTAGTCAGATTTCATGACTGCATAATTTCCTACAGAATTAAATGAATTAATAAAATAACACACCAGAAATCATTTCTTAAATTCATTACTGTATTCTGTGAGTTTAGAAGTGCACTTTTGTTCTTTCTACTGAAGTATTCGGAAACTATCCATAATGCATTAGTCCTTGGTCATTTTCAACTCTATGCAGCCACTCTCTTATCTTTTTTTCTTCAGAGTAAAATCAGCAAAAGTTGCAATACCATTAGAATGCTCTTAGATTGATATTGAATTGCCGTACTTCCTCTTTAAGTGCATTTCAAAGCATGGCATGCCTCCTTTGGGAGAACACAGATGGACTGTTTACCATCCCTGTGTCATCTCATATTTTCCTCATTTCACATGTTTAGTTTTAAATCCTCTCCGAAGGACATCTCTTCCCCCTTTTTTCTTTTTTCATTATTTAAAAATGATTCACCTCAGACATACGGCATGTGACATTTTCGGGCACTACTGACTAAGAGACACATTCAGGCTTAGCAAGAAATGTTGACAGTTCTTTAAAAGCTTTTATTCAGCTGAAAAATTTGACATTGGGTGTGGGCAATGTGTAGTATTTTTAGCTCTTATGATCAAATAAGCCCTCAAAACTGTTTAATGCTGCTGATAATATAAGAGGAAATTATCATGTGGCTTAATTTGCTTATTTGGTCTTAGTTTCGAAATGCAATATTATGAACGGCATCATATTACAGTGAATCACAATGTGGTCACAGTGTCAGATTCTGAGAACCGGTACGCATGTTTGTGGGTGACATACTCTTCATTACACTGTATAATATAAATCTCTTTCATTTGCATTTGAGCGTCTGAAAAGCTGGTTGCAACAAAAATAAGTCATTACATTTGGTCCATGTTAGGGTTATAAGAAGCGTCGCGATTGTGACATGATTAAAATATGTGTAGATTATGTATAAACTCAGGATGATGAATAGAATTTAATCACGAAGATAATAATAAAGAGCTCTGTACAGCAATATTTGTATTTCCATCCATCAATGCCCATGGACATACTATTCTTGTGTGTGTGTGTGTGTGTCTGTGTGTGGCTTTGTGCGTCTCAGGCCCTGAGGAGTCTTTGTATACTTACAGTACGTGGGTGCAGTTTTGCATTGCTGCCACTCTTTACAGTTTGAGAGACTCAGACACAGAAGGAAAGAGAGAGCCATTCAGAGGACGGATAAAAGAAGGGGCTTCTTGGGTTCATCTTGTTCAAATTTAAAAAGGCCTGTGGAAAGTATAAGGGAGGTGCAGTATATATAATCCAACATGCTATGAGTCATCTTCCACATATTTTCTGCTAAACATGCATGCATCAGTCTTTTTTTGCTGCTCTTGTAAGTTGATGTTCCCATCCCTTCAGAAGTCAGGTGAGATCACTGTAAAAGTCCTTTTCACTCATTTGTAATTCAGAGCACTTTAGAAGCCCAGAACTGTGTAGCCAGTGCCTGAACTTATCAGAAATTACTCGGTAAGACAGTAACAGGGGGGAATTCTGCCTCCTGAAAGTAAGAGTACTTTACAAATATTATTTCTGCCCCATTTGGCCAAGCTTCTCAGCGTCCATGCACAGATATGCTGACTTAACTTGCCTGTCTGATGGTGGAGTAGTTACTGATTTGGACAGCGGTGCACCGTTAAATGACAGTATCAAATAATAACTTTTGTCTGAGGTTAATCTGCTGTGCCACCAGGTGGCACAGTCATGTCTTTTTAGAGTAAGTCTATCTTCTTACCCAATGTGTAAGGTAATTTCTGCACTGGTTAGTGAGGCTTTAAATTACTTGGGGCATCATAGGTATGTTATTTAATCAAATTCCTTGTTATCAGCGTAATATAGATGATAGTCAAATGTCATATAGGTTGTTTAAGTACTGCAAGGGAAATTATACACTTGATAATACCTGGATTCGTATCTTTGTCACAAGACTACTGGCCGTAAAGAAGACATATGTTTTTCAGTTGAGAGTAGGAAAGTGCAATACTGCGAATAATAAAAACTAGTGCAAGTGGAGTTATTTTTCTCTGCATCACAATATGTATTTTAAAGGAGCAAATTCAGGTCAGCAGTCTGCCCTGTCACCTTGTATTCAGTCAGTTGAAACATGGATGTTTACGTGGCTACATAGTGTAGCACACTGCAATGAAACTAGTGAACTAGAAGCTCCAGAAAACCTGAAGTGGAGAGAAGCTTTTTTTTTTAGTTTAGAAGTCATAAGAGAAATTTATGTTTAGGAACTGCTGGGAAAAGGTATATCTTTCTATTTACAAACAAATTAGCTTTTTTTTTTTTACACTTTTATTTGAAAGAAGAGTAGTCAGTTAGTTATCTAAGCTCCCTATTACATGCATTATCCTATAAAGGAGCAAGAAGGTGACGTATTGAGGTATGACTTTGTGAAAAGCTTGTAACCTGCTCCTTTGGCAGGTTTAAACACAAGGTGCTCAGTGTTCATGTGTGCCAGGTAGCACATGTAGTTACATGTACCACAAGTGAGATATTCCCATTGCTTAATGGCAGCAATTGACATGCAAGAGTGTGCTTCAGTGAGAGAAATGTTGTTTTCTACAAGGCTACAAGGTGCACCTGAGTCACTCGTCTAGCAGTTCCTTTATCAGAGCAGAGCAGCAGGATGAAGGAGCACATCTTGGACTGATAGTGGTGCTGCCGCTGCTGACTAATCCTGCTCACTGCTGGTGAAATAAAGAAATACATAACCAAGGACTTGAAAAAGGAGCGGAGTGAAAAATTCTGTTGTATAAAGAGCAGTTCAGAAGCTTTCAGTCAAACAGAGGAGATCACCACTCCTGATCTAGCAGTGGCTGAAGACAGTGCCTCGGATTGGAAAAACAGAAAGAACGAGAGATAGCGAGCGGTGTATGTGATCGCATAGTACATTTAAAAACATCCCATTGATTTTCACAAATCAAATTTTCAGGATGGCACTGTAAGTATATTTAATATGAGAAGACTTTGTGTGTATTAAAAGAAGTACATTCAATTGTAATGGCTTCTACATAACCTTCTGGTGTACCTTTTATGGTGTCTGAGTTCAAAATCTGTTATTGCATTTTACACTTCACACACACATTAGTGTGGGAGATGGAAGGCGGTGGAATGCAGCAGTTCGATTATTTTCTTTCTCTCGTTTGTTTGCGTAAATCACATTTCTAAGCCTTTTAAGGGGAATTCACAGCCACACATTTTTGCAGTTGAAGACGGCCAATATTCCAGGGTGGCTTTTATGTCATGTCTTTGCAATATGCAAATAGGAAAATCACTACAAATTTGCGCAAATATGTCTTAAGCAGGATGCAGCAAAAAGGAGAGAAAAGAATGATTGCTTTGCTGAGATGAAATTTGGGAAATGAATTTAATGTGTTTTTACAACAAATACAGACGGTATGAGAAATGAAGTTCGCTGTCAGTGTTTAACAGTGAATAACAGCACATCTTCATGATTGCAAAACCCTCACAGTCCCTGTAAGTGATGGGAAGTGGGCTATGACTCCAATCATGTCAGACAGAAAGAAAACCTGGATTCAAAGTCATTAAAATGGTTCATTGCTCTATTTTCTAATTTACTAAGATTAATAATAGGCGATGAACAACATATACTCCAAGGATTTCTTTAATTTGCAGAAATTTACACCAATACATTCCACAAGGACACTTTCTGGTTAGTGAATAAAGCTAAGAAGAAAGACCGGGGGAAAAAAAGAAGCTCAAATTACAAACTGATTATGACATGATTTAATAGCACATTCCATAAAACTTATAGCAGAGACTAAAAGCTCTGTACGTCAATTTATACACCCATACTTTACCAATAAAAGCATTTCAGAGCAAAGCACTGTTATTGAGATGCTGAAAGCACAGATTTGTGCAACGCAGTCGAAATGCACTGACTGGAGCTTTGGGAAGTATTGTGCTGCTTTGTAGTGTCTTTTTGCCACAATGAGTATTTTCAATACTAAATAGATAATGCAGAAGTCTAGAGGCACGGAAGTACCCTTCCCCTCAGCCTGTGCAGAGTGTGCTGAATATGGGTGATGTTCTGCCCGGAGGCAAACTGTGGCAATAAAAAGACTTTCAGGCGGACAGGTTGTCAGCACACGCTTAGTTACTGATGGTGCAATTGCTGCTCATTCTGGAAATCTTGAAGGCTCGGATGGATGCATGATGAATGCACCTAAAATGTCCACAAAAGATGGATTTATGAAAAGTGCAGTGATATTTCTTACAGAACCTGGCATAAGCAAAAGCATGACAGCGTTTTCAATGTACAAACTAACCAGCCAGCTGTAATAAGTAACTGGAAAGTGAAAACGGCACAGCCTTCCTACGTCTTCTTACCTTGACCAGAACAGACTCTTACATCTCCATTTAAGATGCCTTAATTCAGTTAAAATTGTTGCCCGGGTTCAAGCCAATAGAACAGGTAGATGGCAACAAAATCAGATGAATGCCTTAATATTTTCACTTGTTACTTTTTCCTGCCCTGCTCTATATGAATTTTTCTTTTGGTCTTCTTCTAAGGTACTATCTGCAAGTGAATAGCTAAGATCGAGGTCAACTTACTCAAAAGAAAAGCGCCTTGAATGGCATGTTGAATTAACACTGGGCTCAGCATTCTTTCCATGCAGATTGAAGAAGAAGTCCTGCATCTTCCTCTGGACTTCAGAAAAGCTCAGTGAAAGACATGGTACATGCACCCATTCCCCCTCGCTATCCACTTCCTTTGAAAGGATGACAGCTACATCACAGTGAGTCAAAATTTTGAAGCCAATACTTGGCAGCGCAGCAATATTTTTTTTTTCTTTCACTGAGCAGAGGAAATCAGGGATCCTACAGACATCACAGAATTCACTTTATTTCCCTTGCTGCCTGTGCTCCCTCTGTTGTTATCCTCTGAAGGCTCAGTATGACCCCCAAACACAGCAGACTCACTTTGTTGTTATTTTCAATATAAAATATCCATTCAGGGATTACTTGATGCTTCTCAGTGTTTATTCTCTTCTCCACCTACACAGTTCCCACTAAATGCAAGACAAATTGAGCATTTTCCAAACAGGCACTTCAGTAGAAGTATTTGTCAGAATCGTGCCCCATGTTAAAGCATTTGACAGTTAATAGAGCGTGTGCACACGGCCATGGCGATAAGTTTTGAGCATATTTTAGGGAGAGCGGTAGCAGTCGTCCTTATGGCTATTAACCACTCAATTAGGACTAAATAGAGAGAAAATCATGAATACACAAAAGTGACGAAAGAAAGAGGAGAAAAAAGAGTGAAGATCTTGGCCACCCAGGAAACTCAGAAGACACTACATGCATCTATGTTGTGTTCTGCATCATTGATCTCCTCCTGCAGCCTCACCCACTAAGCTCTGGACATACTTGCTATCATCCCACATTTCTCATTGGCTTGCCCGATGGGTTTTTGTCTCATTCGGTTTCCTGTAAGCCAGTGCAGTAAAGCCCCACCCCGAGCTACCCCTTCTACAAACACACAGACAGACTATAATTTGCATAATCTCCACATCAAATTTCTGTTTTTACACTGTCGCTGTTACTTCTGTTATATTGAAAAAGTACAGTCATCCATTACAATTACTCCCTTTGTAAAAGAAAAGAGGAGAAAAAAATATAATCTTGTCATCTGCTGTGTGTTTTGTGGCACCTGTGTGAACTAGCAGTGCTGTTTGCAATCAGAATGAATGCTTTACAGGACACTCACAAGGGTAAGGCCAGGGTTCTCAAAGGTGAGCACTGCCTCGGTGTTAGGCATTTATCACCACCACTGTGGGGATGGAGGGATCATGCTCTGAATGTAGAGTGATATTATGGGATGCTGGTCTTTTGATGTTGCCAGTGATAAACATTATGCTTGAGGCCAAGTGTGTCTTCCGTCATTATTTAGAGGACGTTGAATTGGAATTCCTTGCCTGTAGGCTGACCTGGATTACTTAGTAAATGGTATGTTTACAAACAAGCAACCGTGTTGTCGTGGGAGAGATAAGGGGTATTATGAATATTGTTTTCTTTATTTGGTAGTATTTTACTATAGAATCCATGCTGCTGAAATACGGTAATGTGCAAAAGTCTTGAGCTGCGCCCCATTTCTTTATATTTCATTCCTTTTCAGTCTAATCCTTGACCATTTTCTGACGAATGTTTGTTGAACCACTTAACACTGACCTCAAACATTCAAGAATAAAAAAGGCAACTAACTCAAGGGATGAATTAGTGTCTACACATAACTGACAACTCGGCAACAAACCAATTTTAAATCTTGTTTTTAAGTGTTTTGTTACAGCGGTGTGTCAGAAAACTAGTTTTCTGCACTAAGATGGTGATTCTCAAAGAGCGATTGGCAAAAATGTATTCGGAACGGTGTGTCGTATGCCACTAAAAACTATCTACGACGGAACGATTTTTAGGAAAACAATCTGTACATCTGGCCCTTCAGCTGATCCATCTAATGTTCCCTGAAGCTTCATCAGAAATAATCTCGGTTGAAGTAGCTGCCAAAAAGCCATTCTTAAAGCAGGAAAATGGTGAGTGGGAAGGAGTCTGAGGTGTGCCAAATTACACAAGAACTGGACTGAAAATAAGTGGCAATACATTTGATGGAGCGATAAATCCAAAGTTTAAATATTTGGTTCAAATTGTTGTCAGTAGGTATAGAGGAGTTTAAGACAGAGGTACAACAATGAGAGCGTAAAACATCTGTAAAACATGGCAGAGCCTCTGTCAAGGTTTCGGGCTGCATTTCAGCCAGTGGTTTGGGAGATCTTGTTAAAATGTATGAAATTACGAACACAGAAAAATATCATCAGATTTTGATCCACCATGCGTCTGGAAAGCATCTGATTGGCAGCAGTTTCATATTTGAGCATGGTAATGATCCCAAACACAATGCCAATGCAGTAAAAACATGCCTGGATAGAAAAACACACACTATCAGTCATGGATTGGCCTCCCCAGAGCTGGAACATTCAAGCAGGGATCATCTTCTCAGAGAACAGAAAAAAAAGCAGCCGATATCTAAAGAAGAGCTTTGAATGTCCTTCAAGAAGCCCAGAAAACTATTCCTGAAGACTATTTAAAGAAATCACAAGTAAGCTTGTCTAAGAGAGTTCAGGCTGCGTGGAAGAATATAGGCGGTAATACTAAATATCAACTTTCAAGCTTATTAGACCTGTACAATCTCTATTTTTGTCTTATGTACTGTATTTCCATGTGTGCTTGCACTTGTTTTAATAAAGCGCTGCTCATATTTCCAATTTTTCTCAGAAAAGGTAAAGAAATGAGTGGTGGTTCAAAACTTTTGCAGATTAAATGAATACAGTTTCATATAATAAAAAGGTCATATTAGTTCACCAAAGTTATGTTTTTCCAGTATTTTTATTCATGCAAAACATCTGTAACTTGTCACACTTTCAATCACCGTATGTGTTAATGTTTACTCTTCAGTTTTTTTAGCTTTTTTAATTCTTCATACATTTTAAAATTGTATGTAGATGCACTGATTTTCTGAGCTTTAGAAAAGGCAAAAACACCTGTGATCTCGCCGGCAAGAATAACCTGATAATTGCGGATCTTTATTTTTATTTCTCTTTTCACAGTTTCTGATAACGTAGCAGTTGGAATTGCAGTTTTTATTCATTTTGTTTTAATGGCGACAAAAATAGATGCATTAAAACGTGGAATTATTACAGAAATATTAGGCCAAAACAAAGACATACAAACTGTTCGCATGTGCGCCATTGTAGATAACGAGTTTAAAAGAGCATCTGTTGCCATGCTCTGAAGATGGAGAGGGTGCTGGAGTAAATGTGTGCAGTTATGGCGAATGTGTCCAGAGAATAGAATCTGCATTCTGTTATCTGGTAATGACCACAAATCTGTGAGCAAACAAAAATCATTTCAAATCCTAAAATAAAGTAGTCACCGGCTGTCGCAGGATCAATTAGTGATTCCTTTTTCCGTTAAAACAGTGATAAATACTGTCGGCTGGGGCTGATTGCAGACCTTTCAGTCTAGTTCTTCCACTTCTTGTCACTTATCAAAAGGACACATCTGACTGGCTTGTAAACACCCAGTTTCAAAGTTCCATTCCTGTTTTGAGCGGTACGGCAAAACAGAAACAATATATCCCTCAAATTCTGACAAAGTCTGATTCAAAAAAAAAAAATCGAAAAAAGGAAAAGGGGGCAGTTTCATGATCATCCGTTACAAAATGACATGCTTTCATCCCTGCTACATCCTCCCTTGGTATGTCACTGTATCTATCCCAGCTTTCCTTTGCCCTCCTTTTTGCTTTTGGCAGGAAAAGACAGGAGACATGAAACATTTCCCCATTTTTTTTTTTTTTTTTTTTTTTAGCTTGACAAGACTTGTGAAGACAAGTCGGAGAGAGGAGGTGTGCCATTTTTCTTCAACCGCACAACCAACAAAATATAACAGCTTTTCTGCTCTGGAGAGATCACCTTTCCCTCAAAGGCCCAAAAAGCAGCAGCAGTAACTTCTTTGAGATTTCAGAAATGAAAGTTGTGAAGGGACATCAAGAGTACACAGTATACTATACTGCATACTCAAGCTGCTAGCTTACAGTCAGCGTCATATTTGTCTTATCTAATGTAGCCTACTGTACAAATTTCAGATATTTGATAGAGCTCTTTTATAGTTCCTATACTTTATGAGTCCGAGATACGTTTTTATTATATGTTTGCCTTTTTTTTCCCACAAAGAGATTTTGATCATATCAAGCTGCTTCTACTCTCTTAAAACCTTCTGCTCACACTTCCTGGTAATAGGCTTGTCTCAGACACAAAAGGCTGAACTTGACATCTACCTTCTGATGTCAGTGGTTGTTGGCAGGTTGATGGACAGCCAAGAATGGCAGAGTTGCCCCCTTTCTAGCTAATTAGCTCATAGAATGAAATGAATGCAGTTTCAGCAAGGCTAGCGCTTATCAAAAAAATTCCATTCCCCCTGCAGACATGATGATAGACAGGCCTTTTTACACCAGCGTGGCCTTCTAGGCAGCACTATTAAAAGGAATTGGAGCCGTTTGAATAGGCACAGTAACTACAGATGTATCGAGAGGTTAGGCTTCTCGCACTAAAAGATTGTCATGAAATGCTAGATATTTTAAAAAATATATATTATTACAAATGTTTGAGCTCGGAAAAGCTGAATGCGAGTTTTCAAAATGTCCAGAGAAAAGATTAAAAGGGCAAAAAAAAAGAAATTTGGTTTTATGGGACACAACATTTATCAGCTCAGCTTCCCACAGAAGTGGAAGCCAGATGACCCTGAAAAACCTGCCAGCAAAGCACCGGGTGAAGTAAAGAGTCTGTTTTGTAATGGATGGAAGATTTTTTCTTTATATATTCAGTACACATAAACACATCAGAGCACACCTCGCTTGGGGGAGGCGACAGGGGCTGCAGAGAGAGTGTGTAGTGGCATAGAATTACCATGAATAATTAAAAGACTGGTGTGAGCATTCTGGTAGCTCTTTGATTGACTCTGAAAGCCCCAGGAAGAAATTGGCAGATGAGAGCAAACTGCAAAATGGCCAGCTCTTTGCTCTCAGCTCCCTGCCTAAGATTTGCTTGGCTAAAACCTTGAATCAGCAGTGTGCTAGGAGGCCCTTTTTGTGTCTGCCTGCCCCCAGAGTGAAATCCAAATTCCGCTCATCAAAAAGGAAATAAATAAAAAAATAAGATAAAAAAATAAAAGAAGACGGCAAAAGCAAATGAACATAAGTTGGCATGTGGACACTATGAGGTTACTCGGCTTCCTTGGTTTTTGCTTGTTCATCTTTTCATCAGTGCAGCTGAATGGTTGGCAAACTGTTCAAGGTAGGTGGTCATTTCTTACATTCATAGTGCCATATTTCCAACAATTACAAAAGAACAAAAATAAATGTCTGACAGAAGTCACTACCGGTGAGACTGGCCCGTGGGGTGTCATTGGCAAATTTGCTGAGTGCTCACGAAGGAGAGGTCATCAGGGACTGGGGCTTGGCAGCAGCCCCTCACCTTCCCAGAGTGTCCGGATGTGTACGGCATCCCATTACTCATCCATATCATTTTGCCAAGCCAGCACCAATGTCCTATGTGACATGAAGGCCATTCAGCTAAATGAAACCTACAGGTGACTCCCTCCTTGTGATTTTGTTGTGCTCCCTTTTCGATGTCAAAAAATCTGTTGCTCCGCTGTGCAAGTATTTCAGCCTGCTCGTGGTCTTGTGGATTCCTTCAAATACCATTTGCTGTAGCCTTCGGAGTGAGAGAAGGACTGAACATTTCACTTGTACAATATGTTGATAAGTCAGTATCACCATGTTGCCATTGTTAGTGCTGGGAATGAGAGCTGTATCTCTGTATGACATTCAGTATGCATGACAGGAAGGAGAGAGACTATAAATAGGAAAGCTGTACAAAAGGCCATATTGTTGATTGTTACCTCTCTGCTGGTCTGAGGCCATGGTGTCAAAATCTGTTAACCACTTTCAGGATTAATACAAAACACATATCAATTTTACCATTATTATACCATCAAAAAGACCTTCATTCAAAATAATTATCAACCGTTGATCACATTGTAATTGGAAATGCTGAGTTTTCTGCTTTGTGTCTTATATCGGTTTAGTTTTGGGATGAACAGTCTGCATCAACCTAATTAATAATTTTAGTATTTATAATAGTTTCTGCTCTCTTTCTTTTATCTTTCACACAGTGGATTTTCCTTACGAGGCGCAAGCTTTTAAAAAGTACACACAATAAGCTCAATTAAGTTGCTGCCAAATATAACCACAGATCTGCAGAAGGACGCCATTAAATATGAAAGCTTTATTCACTAACAATTGCCACTAATGAAATGTCAGCTAGCTACCCAAATACCTGACTGGCTGGCCTGAATTTATCATTTTATGATGCTTTGTGCAATATGTAAACAGCTACGGTTAAAGTAAGCTTCTTTCAAGAGCATTAGTTCAAAAGGTAAATCTTGATTCAAGCTCTCTCATTGTGATGTGTCACAGTTCATTTCTATCAAGGCTATGCTTTAATTGGTGTCAGTTCTGTTTATTATTATATGTGTGGTCTTAAGGTCAAGCATTTGCAATGTTTCCATGGTGTCTTCTAATGCTGGTTATGTGAAATCAGCAGATTTTGTTCATTCTTTTGTTAAAGAAGCCCTTTAGCATATGCACAATAAATGCAGGTGAGTTGCCGCATCTCTTCCACATCAGGGTATAAACACTTAGCTCTCGTCAAGCATTGCTATAAAAATACGGATGTTAGAATAGAGCTAAAGAAATGCATAGGCAGTCGTTTAAAAGATGAAAGGTCATTTAAAATACCTACCTGTCTTCTTATTTTAAAGTAACACGCTCCGCTTAGGAGTTAGTCCTTGACAAATACACACACAGACACACAAAACCCCTTATTCATAGCTTATAAACCATTTCCTAAACTTTAGCATGGATCTTAGAAATGCTAAATCACAGTCATTAAAGGTAAAGTCGTTCAATTTTGGATAACAGAAAAAGCAATTTAAATCACATTTGTTGATTTGTTCATATGACAAAACACTCTCCTCCGAGTCTTTTCCCGTCCATCCATCCTCAATACGACCCCATAACTTTTGCTTGTGTTATATGCCACGTCTCAGCAGCAGTGTGTCTGCTCTTGTGCCGAACGTAAACATAGGTCATTAGCTCTTGCAGTCGCAAAGGTCAACTACCCATCCATTATCGGAACACGGTGACAAGGAAAATAACACATGATGAATATAGCGGAATAAGTAAATAACACGGGTAACCAATTTAATTCGCAGAAAGATGAATTACGGCGGATGAACCATTGTTCAACCAAGGCAATTTGATCAGAATTTCATATATCTGCTACTTTCCACTGAGGTGTGAAAGGTTTGACAGAATGATAGAACAATAAAGAGAGGTAGGCTGATACAATGGAAAAGGTGTGAAAAATTGTTATATGTCGCTGTCAGTCATACGTAATTTTTCAACCTGTAGTATCTGATTGCGAGCGTCGGCAGCACGGATGGCCCACAATTTTCTACTCCGTTCCATATTACCCATGACCACAAGAAAAAAGCCTCTGGCAAAATATACCTTGAAAGTAGCTTGAGAGTGAATGGAAAGTGTGTGTTTGTGTGTGTGCATGTGTGTGTGTGTGAGAGAGCGAGAGAGTAAGAGGTGATGGGAAAAAGAAAGAAGAAACACAGAGCGAGAGCACTGTAGGTAGGCAGTGAAAGTAATGGTGCTGTTTATGGATTGGGGCTATTTTGTACATCAAAGTACACAGAAAAGGAGAGAGAGAGAGCAAGAGACAGAGAGACAGAGGGAGAGAGAGGAAGGGGAAGGTCTGCTGCAGGCCATTTGATTGTCATTGTTTCTCCTAGGTCATGTGGGAGTGCATACGCCTTGTTTCTATTCTTTTTGTTTTCCCTCTTCTGTTCTTTCTTTCTCCCCAGTAATATCAAGCAGCACTGTTAAAAATGCCATTGACATAAGACTATAACAAGCACAGCTAGCTCGTCTTTGTTGTTTCCATGGATCAAAAACTCTGTGCTCTGTGTCCTGCCTCACCGTGTGTCTCTCTAATATGCTGTATGCGACCTACCCTTCTAAGCCTTTCATAATCATTTTAAAGTAGTCAGTCTTAATCGCTTCATCCCTTTCCTTAATCTCATCATACCTATTCTTTAATCTCCTCAGAGAAATACTCTGTCTGCATACACGGTTATTCTTAACATAATCATTATGGATATATAGTCCAAATGAGCATGTTTCAGTTTTTTTCTTTTGGGCCTAAGATTTGATTTCATTACCGCTCGCTAATCTAGGTAACCACTGAACATCTGTGCGAGTATCCACACCCTCATAAACACGGGAAACACATGCGACGTGCAGCCGACTGTCCGTTTCACTTTAAAGGTTAATGTATGGGGCAGAAATGAAGGTATCTGAGGCAAGCGACTGGTCCAGGAAGTTAATGGAAATCAACAGGAGAACGCCGGCCGTGCTTTGACATACGTTTACGCCAATGTTAATCACAAAGTCGCAAAATGGATGGAGTGTCCTTCAGGTCTCCTTCCAGCGTCATGTGTGAGAGCCTGTCCAAAGAGATTTGACAAGGGCCCTGCAAGGAGAAGGAAATAAAATCCAGAGAGATGAGGCAAACATATTAATCTTGTTAAGTTAAACGCCGACCCCCACCTCCTCTCTCAGTGCTCCTCTGCTCGACTCCTCTCCCCATTCCCCACCCAGATAATGTGCAGTGCTCACAGTGAAAAATCAGCTAATTTCAGAGCACGACTCAGTCTGGCTTACAGAGGCTCTTAGGGTGGTGCTGAGCTCTGTAGAACTCCTCCATTAGTCGCCCCCCACCACCGTCTCCGCCTTTGTCTCTGTCACTGTTTCTGTGTCTGACTGTGTCTTTCTCCAACACGCACACACACACACACACATTCAATCTTTCGTCCCTGTCTCTGTGTCTCTTTTCTCTCTCTCTATCTCTGTCTGCACAGACATTTACAGGAAAACACACACACATTTATCTCAGCCCCTCATCCTCGGTCCATCTGTGACCTTGAGATGTATGATGGATGCTGGTCTTTGATGTAAGTGAGTTTTAAGTTTTAGATTGACAGGGATGGAACGTATTGATTACGTTACAGAGAGAGTTTGGGAGTGGGGTGAGACACAAACATACAATCCCACAAATTACAAGGAAAAAAAGAGGAAAAAAAGAGTGGCTTGTAGTGAGAGTGTAGAGTTGATGGACAATGTTTCCCCCTTGTGGTGCTGGAAAGCAGGTAGGATGTCTTTGTAGTGTGTCTTTAAAAGCCAAGCAAAGCATCTGGGGAAACGGGGGCTGGAGTTTGCTGAGTGCAGTGACTGTGTGCCCCCTGGGGAATGAAAAGGACATGGAAATTAAGCCCAGTGTTCAATTTTGATCTGTGTTTGTTTGCCTTCTCAACTAACCCACTCTGTCTCTTTCTCTCTCACACCCTGAAAAATACAAATATCTTTAATTAGCATGAAAGGAAACAGCAAACAGATGTGACTCACATCCGATCAAGCACTTTCTGTTGAAGTGAGACCCAGTGTAGACTTTATGTTTGAGACTTTCACCCCTGATTGAACCATTTCAAAGGTTCAAGAAAGCCGGTACCCATTTTAGCTTTTTTTATTTCTTTAAAGAAGCCTAACTTGAATATATTTTAAGAATATGTAAACAAGATGTTAAAACGTTACTAGGATAAAGCTTAAAAGTACATGACCTCTCAATCCTGCGTCACAAACAAGAAAGAACTGAACTCAGTCTCTCAGATATTCAGTTTTTTTTTCTTTCAGTCGAGCAAATTGGGAAATCTTATCAGTCATCACTGACAGATGTTGTACAGCAAAAGAGAAAATTGCTTTTTGAATTTCACTTTAGTCACTATCGCTTCCATCCCATGCTTTCTAGTGATACCGTATGTGGTCTCTACTGAGTAATGAGATTAGTCTTTAGCTTAAGTGACCATTGAAAAGCCCACATCTCTGTCATATCCGGCCAGATTTCCTTTTTACATCCCCTAGATCTTCTTGCTCCCACAGAACTATAGAGGTCAGGCCACTTATGCTGACGACCGGTTTTTAGAGGGCACCAGTGAAAGAGAAGACAGAGAGACAAAGACATTAAGAGAGAGTGAAAGAAGCTACTGCGGGAGACGGTAGGGCACTAAGTTTTGAAGTGTTTCATCTCTGAACTTTGCAGACATTAAATGTATACACTTAGTCGAGTAGGTTCGGTCTAAATGTAAAATTAGAAAGTGGAGTTGCAGCTATGCTAAATGTCAAAGTTACAGTCACTCTTTGTGGCCTCGTGGATTAATTTGGGAATTTAACAAAACTGACCGACAGAAGGAAGGGAGACACGTCAAAGCTGGACCTTGTGTCACTTCGGCTGTTAGCAGTTGCTGGTATAAAGTGTGTGAGCATGCTTGTACGTTCACCAAATGTCCAAGCATATGGCCATCCCATTGCTGCAAAGATGCCATTAATCCCGCACTGCCCCAAGAGCTTATACTATATGGCTGTCATTCTAAGATGTCTCGATACCACTGCGCGTCTCCACGGTTATGGGGCTAGTTTTAAGCTCTTGATGACACTTTACAATGAAAGATGGAGATTATTCCTCAAATGCGCAAGCGAGATGGGGCAGATTATCTCTGTGCAGCTATCTCTACACTGCTGAAAGTTAGTACCAATGCTCTCAGTTTTCCCTGGCAGCCTAATGTTCAGCTGCATGGAGCTTGGAGCTTTAGTTTATTCATGATATCAGAACGTGCCACGTTTCTGCGAGCCTTCTGAAAGGACTTACATAACAAAACAACTGCAGTGCTAATGCTGCGAATATGACCGCAAACTGTATTTAGTCTGACAACAACGATACAGAGAGACGATATCCCTATGAATATATTCTCTTTAGTGACCTCATGTGCGGATTAACTCTATTTTAGGTCAGAGAAAATCTGCTTGTTATGGATTGCATAAAAGTGTCATTTTCCAACAGGAAAATCTTTGCAAAGATTACGCGGAGATTGACCAATAACACCACTGGGGGAAAAAGTGTTTGTGTGATGGGTTATAATTTAAATAGAGTGAGGGAATAGAGAGTACACTTTTTGGTGCATGGCAGATATTGAAAGGGTGTGTCTAACACACATCTACACTCTCAGAGTAATTTTTTAAAACACATTTTCCTTCACTTTACTAATATTTCAAATGTACGGTAGCTGTGGCAGAAATGATAGCATAAAGGAATAAAATACAAAAAATTGTGTATTATGTAATTTTACGTTTTGTAGAGACAAACAGGGGAATCTTATAGTGCTGGTTGGCTCTCTAATTGCTGCACCAGTATTCAGTTGTGACTGTATAACTGATTAGGGCTCACACATTTAGACTGAAACATCTACTCCATGCTAAACTACGTGTTGAATCAATTTCAGGTCAAATAGCATTGAAATGTGCATTTGAAAATGGATGAGCTTGAAGAGATGAACACTGGAAGGCCTCTGAGGGTCCAGCAGAAATCACAGGGGGCATGACATTCTTTAGCTAAGAGAGAGGCAAGAACCCTTTCAAGAACAAGTACAGGAGAATAATTGGAGTACAAGTGCTAGACTCGCATTACCGGATCATGAGGGTAAGTGCTTGAGAGTTTGTGTGTGGTTGTGTATGTGTTGGCAAGGAGAGAAGGAGAGAACAGAGACAGATCAAGAGACAGACAGATGAAGATGGAGCCTGAAACACAGAGACAGATAGCCCTAAAGGTTGGATACCCTGGGAAGCCAGAGCAAAGGCGGTAACATGAGCTAAAACCAATGCTTTACAGCTGTTGAGAAAGAGAGAGATGGGACGAAACCTCTGGAGACGAGTTGGGGGTTAAGTGTTAGCTAAATGCCCAGTTTGTGAGTGTCATTGAAATCATTTACCCCATCATACCTCTCAGAAATGAATGGGAATGTTTTTGTTCCATCACTCGTCATGGTCGTGAAGTTAGCCTGCATCCATGTATCTCTCGGAGCAGTGGGGGGGGGGTTAAATTTGCTGTAAATATTGAATCAACTGGTCATGTGACCCAGCAGTAATACATTCAGCTGTCATGTCGTGAAATTTGTTTGTGAATATCCGAGTGGAGAACGTGACATTTATTCTGTTGATATTGAGAGTTTGGCTGCTGATCAAAAAGAGAGAATTTAAACGGAAAATGTAGACAGTGTGAAGATGTGGGAAAGGACTGTGCAGGTATGCTTTCACAGAAAAAGTATAACATCTGAAAAATACATTGAAATTGGAATCAACACCTGAGTTACAAGACATGAGAGGAATCCTTTAGGTAAACATCAAAGCTTGTGCGATATTTCTGCTTGTGAAAAATACTAAGGAAAGGCATGATTTGAATGGGTGCTTTACTGCATTAACTTTACTCATTGATAGGGATGTCACATTATGCTTTTCTGAGCCAGTCCCAAGTCCTTTTATAATTTTGTGTCTCTGCGGCGATGTAGTTTCTTATTGGCTTGGAAAGAAAACATTAGCTTTTGTTTGAGAGGTTTAAAAGTTGCCTCTTATTTTAGTTTGTATCATTTCCCTTACAAGCCGTGCTTTAGATGGCCCCTGAGCTGCTGTGGCTGACATCAAAACTGTAAAAAACTCTTAAAGTTAACGGCTGGACAGCTGAAAAATGTACTGTAATCTTGTAAGGCTGTGGCCACAGATTCAGGTCTGAATTCATTGTGGGTTCATCACAAGTGACGCCGTTAACATTGCCTCATTGTTCTCACACTGAAATTTGATGCATCTTTATATAAACTTAAATCATATCGCGTCTTCTTTTGCATGAACTAACAAGAATTTTCCTGGGCTTCTACACTCACCTCTGTGTGGTGTAATGAACCTGCCACTCTTTGTTAAATTGATTAATAAATCACTTTACTGAACATAACAACATTTTTGCACAATGTTGAGTTTTGATACAAAGGAAACAAAAAGTTGTGAGCCGTGCACCTTTAGTGTACGCCTTTCCAGTGGAGTTAAGCCTAAACATTCTGTCATCTCTAGTTTTCTGAACAAGCAGGACCTGTCAAGCTCACATCAAAAACACCACTAATTTGTTATAAAAGGCCACGAGGCTTGTTGAAAGGGTGAGTGAGAGAGGCAGATGGAGAGGGAGAGACCGAGAGAGATGTAGTTGCCGTGGACTTGCCAGATGAAAGTACAGAAAGGCATTCTTGACCAAGAAACAGACTCTGCCTCTTTTGTCACCCTGAAGACGTAAAAAGAGACACTCACTTCTTTATATAATGTGAACAGTACACGCCTCAATATCTCAGCCGCCAACTGAAAATGTAAAGTGTTACTAATCTTTTAAAGTGTTACTGGGCATTAGAAAAAAGAGAAAAAAAAATAGCACAATTTGCTTCAAAATATCACTAAATACATGGGAAATGTAGAAGAAGTTTGTAAAGCTTTTCTCTCCCATTGCCTTCTGTTGTTAGGAGCCAAATTATATTGAATATATTAAACTGATTTATGAACTGCTCAATTCAAATGTTTCATTGGTGGTGATAGAATATCTTCAATTATTTATTCAGTATCCATCATTTATGAACGTCCATTATTTGTCTAGACATTTTGTATGATCCTTATAGCGTTCAATGGATTCTTCCCCCCGTCGTGCCAGTGAAGCAGATTCAAACTGAACTGAATTGAGATAGACAGGAATGAAAAGAGACAGAGATACAGGGAGATATTGATAGACCGATAGAGTAAATGTGTTGCATCTTTCGCTCTCCCTCACTCTCCCTCTTCATGCTGTACTTCATCAGCTGACAGCTGCTGTGAAGGGTTATCATGATAGCCAACCAGTCAGCGCTGTAGAAAACAAAGGAATACACTCATACTTACAGGCTCCTTTAGTACATATTTGCTATATATTGGAATTTCATTTGTTTCTTTTTTTCACACTTGACTTCTCTCCCTCTCCCCTTTCTAATCTGTCCCGGTGCTTTTTTCCCCCTCCTTTGTCTTTTCCCTTTATCTCCTTGAATTTTTGCCTTTGTTTGCTTAATTCTCTAAGTGATTTTGCCATTGGATATTCGGAAACAGATCACAGTCCACAGCTGTACTATTTGAATAAAGCACAACATTATTTCCCAAGACAAATGATTAAAAAATTAAACTTTTTTTTTTGATCTACTTGAGACAAATAGCATTTTAGGAACCTTGCGATTTTACTCCCTCTGTGGCTTGATAAAAGAGAGCGTATACTTGAGATGATTAAAGACCCAGACCTCTCTCTATGTGTATTAATTAGCTACATCAGTTGTGCCTGTAATTGTGTTCACCTTGGGTTTCAGCGTACTTTTGTCATGTTAAGGTGCAATGTAAATCCATTTGTATCTTCAGTGGTAATACAGTTTGAAAAAGCCATGCCTGGAAGACAGCTTTTCTAAAAATCTCTTTGATGTGTATGCAATAGATTTTCTGATTAACAAGACTTTTTGGAGGCTGGAGCACTGAGATGATTGATACTTAGAAACCGACCCTCAAGATGAAAGCTGCTGATGAGTTAAGGATAAAAATCCTCTGAGCTGTCCTCTACACTGCATAGAATGGCTTTTTTTCTCAGTCCGAGAAAGGCTTGGTTGGAGGTTAGTCCAAAACCCTTTTTTTTTAAGATTGTCTTTACATGAACTAAATTTATTTTGCTTTCAAAGAGCTAGCCTTTCTTGGAATTTTAAAAATTAGTCTTGAGCAATATTCTGTAGTTTTTCTGGAGGTCTTTAAAAAATCTTCTGCTTTTTTCTTTTGTAGTCCAATCCTTGACTGACCTGGCCTGATTCCCTTGGTTAAGACACTCAACACTGACTTATGAATCATACAGGCATGAAAAAAAGTACCTAACTTAGGCACCACTGGTTCATTCCTTAAAGGTGATAGGTAACTTTTCAAAGAATCCATTTCAAATTATATCTCTGGCCACTAGCAGCCTAACTAGCACCCTACTGCAAAAACATAGTTTGTTCCCATTACTTTATCTGAATCTATTAAAATGGAAAAAATAACAAAGACAGGCATAAAATAATATTTTTGCACCAACCAGGTGATTCCCAGCTATTAACCCCCCAAAAATCCATATATTGGCATGATATGCTGTGTGTCCTTAAAAAATGTGAGGACCAAAGAAGAAGTGGCAGACCTAAAAACTGTCTAGAGCAGATGATCAGTAACCCAGGACATGATGTACTGTTCACTAAAAAACATCAGCAAAGACGGTCTCGGTTAATGGGTGACTGTCAAGAAACCATTCTTAAGGAAGCAAAATGGGAGTAAAAGTTAAGCTATGCCAAATTACACAAGAACTGTAGTGAACATCAGTGGAAACAGGTCTTATGGAGAGATGAATCCAAATAAGAACATACCTCAACATTATTAAAGCTGTCTGGGATCATCCTGATGATAGTGAATGATAACAGAAGTCAGCCAACATCCAAAGTAGAGCCTTAAAATGTCCTTCGAGAAGCCTGGAGAACTATTCTTGAAGACTACAGTACTTACAAAATTTCATGAAAGCTTGCCTAAGAGAGTTCTAACAGCTTCTAAGAGCATAAATATTAACTTTTAAACTCATTATTAATTGTGCAAACTCTTTTTCCCCATTTGTACTGTATTTTCATTTATGTTTGTGTGTTTCAAAAAATGACTGTACCTATTTCCCATTCTTCCAGGAAAATATAAAGAAAAGAAGGGTGTCTCAAGACTTTTGCAAAGCATTGTAAATACCACCTACATCTCTACAGAAAAGTTTTTATTGTCCATAGATTTTTGCATTTATATTACATATAACATGCAGTGTTTACCCACTGGGACATATTGTAAGAATACAGATACGGACAACAGTGAAAAGCCGAATGACATTCATATATAAGCATTGCTGAGGTGTCATCGCATCCCGCATTTCATTGTTATAAAAATACAAGGTTCCTTTTTCACATACACAAAAAATAAGCAAGGCGCATTTCATACAGTACAAAGTGCATCGCCTTTTTGTGAGTACAATCATATTAGAAAGGAAGTGGCCTCTTTCTCTGCTGTCGTTTCACATTAACAAACCATAATGTAAATGGGAATCTGTTGAGTAGATCATTTTAGTAGTTAGAATTGGTATTGAGAACATGGACAGCAATATTTTGTTTTTCTGCACATTCAGTATTCGAATGACCGAATGTCCAAAGTATAATGTCTAACTGAAAAAAAGAATGAATTGTCTTGACGTGACCAAAGTTTTTTACTTCCACCAAGATGTAGCTGTCATTTGGTTTCAGACCCTGATTAAAAGAAAATCCTCAAATGAAAAATTCCTTGTGGGATTTTTTTTTTAATTTGGCCATATTAAAATGACTTCCAGGTCAGGCATCTGACTACCATTTGATGAAAATTCGTATTAAAATATTCATCTACTTAAGAGAAATAAAGAGATTGTATCATATCTTTGCCAAAGTGTAATTATACGCTGGTTTGTCCTCTTGAACCATTGTCAACCTGTCATTTATCTGAGTATCTCAGGAGAAAGGTTTCATGGTAAGAGACAGAGATAGGCACGAGTCTCATGGATGTGTGTTTTGATATTAAGCCTGTCTGAGGACAAGGCTACTTGTCAGATCAGGTCACTTTAATTGATTTATCTGCTTGGCACAGCTGTGTGCGCAGTACAATCTATCTTGTTTTAGAATGCAATTTAACTGGCTGCATCACAACAGCACCCTGACAGAAAGTCAATACTACACAGAATGTTATATATATATATATATATATATATATATATATATGTAGTATGTATATATAAACACATACCAGTGGGGATGGTGTAACGGCTTCTTTGGGAGGCCTCTTTTCTTTTATTCTCTGACCTGCACGTACTGAACCTGTGTGCCCATTGCTTCTGAAGGTCAGCCCATCTGAAGTGAACTACTCCCCTTCTGCTACCATGCAGCTTTGCCAGCTTCACTTTGTATTTCCCTCTACTTCAGTTATTTCTTTCTACCACCAAACCTTTCAGGGTGAGAAGTATTATACACATCACTACCCTTCAAAAAGAGACAGGAGAAGGAAACTGGCTTGTTGCTACAGAGAGACAGCGCTTCACACTATTTTATTCTGTCTCAGGAGAAAGTCATCTCGATTCATCTGAACATTTTTGGTTCCTTTCTTATAGCAACTTGCACATGATTTCCACAGTGTCTGCTGGAAAACCTTTGCTAAAAGTCAAGATCTGCTACTCAATGTTATCGTTATTTAAGCCATAGCCATATTTAATGCTAAATTGCTAATAGTTTAACATAGTGATCAGATAGTGCAGTGGCGTTAATGAAATTCTGCTATGTATTTACCTTAAAAGGTAGACTAAATGTAAAAAAACAATCAAAAAGTAATAAAAATGTAAGCCTTTATTCAATTCAGTTCAATTCAAATCACAACAACAATCACCTCAAGGCATTTTATACTGTAAGGTAAACACCCTACCATATTAAAAAGAAATCCTAAAAATCACATCACCCCCTTTGAGCAAACACTTGTCAACAGTGACAAGAAAAAGGCTCCCTTTTCACAGTAAGAAACTTCCAGATTACAAATTAAATTATATATAAGAGAGTTGCTAACTATTTATTATACTTTTAATCAAGCTGGATGGATTTGGTAATTTCCTGTAAAACCTTGTTTAATATATTTTAATCTACATGATAAAGAGAGTAATGAGATTATGAATTACTGTAAGTGCGTAGCTGTGATGTGCTGGATGTACTACATGTATTTTTTTCCAAGTAAACTCATAATTATTCTAAAAAACAATCCTACTCTCAAATGGCCTTAAAATAAAGTGATATACTGTAACAGAATTTAATTCATTTGTATACATGTAAAATATTTCCATGTGTATTTTACTCTATACAACACATAATTCAGTTTAACTGCAGCGCTATTGTAAGACTTTAATGGGTGGATTTACTAATTTGTTTCAAGAAAGACAATAATGAAACATTATTAGTGAACAGGGAAATTACCCTTATCCTCTACAAAATCACAGAGTATATTTATCTCAGGCTGATGATGGGATCGATAAGATAATGAAAACTATCATTTCACCATGTGGAACAAATGGATATAGAGAATCACAAGAAAAGAGTATTTTTTGGTGCATCAGTGCAATTTCTTAGCATATATACGTGCAATTTCCTTGGAGCTAAGTAGACCTATAAGTGTCCAACATGCTTTTTTCCTTTGTTGCAGTTACAGGGTGCTTTCTCCTTTGTTCCCCGCACACAATGGCCAAACTTCTGGGTTTTCCCCTCTGGGTCTTTTTGATTCACTTGAAGAAAGTCAGAGCAGACACCTCAGCTGATGGTAGGGCATAGCATGTCTGTACAAAGTAAACACACTTTTTTCTGCAGAAGTCATCTTTGCTTTAGCTGATCAAACAGCTCAGAAGATATAACACTGCCTATGAATAGAATATGAGTTCAATAAATTGACCAGTCATCAAAGTTTCGTGACTGTAGCTTGCATTGTTACAGAACTATTGTATTGGCAAAATCTGTTCGCAAACAGACAAAGTGCTGCGCTGAAAACCGCCTTTGTGGTAGTTCACACAGTAGGTGTGTCCGGGACAACATTTGATGATGACACACAAGAAGGCAAACAAACAGGCAGGCAGACTGACAGTCAGACACACAAGGTGAAGACAATACCAGCCACAAATGCTTAAAACATAGACCTAGAAAAGATTCTGAAATACTCAGTCATTTGCTTCCAGTGCGCAGTCAGTATATGCATAGTTATATTTTTAAAACTATTAATTATATATACATTTATATGAAAATTAAAGAACGTTTTACGAACACTTACAAAAAATTATTGTGACTGTGAGTAATGAAACTATCTTTTAAATGATAGTTTCCAAAACAGCAGTTGGTAGCCATCTTCAGAGTCTTGGGTGCATAAAGATGACGATAAATTGATTGACTCAGTTTGCTATCAGTCTGCAGTCCAAGTATGACCGCAATTGGTAGGAGACAGGTTACCTCTCACTAGGCAGCCTGTGCAATTGCCTTGCGATCAAAAGTGGTCGCCCAGAAGTTGAGGGTGGCCAACGGGTTGGTTCACTGCAACTTCTTGCAGCTGGTCACCAAGTGCAAAACAATTCAATACAATCAACAGGCAAGCACCCGAAACTGGGTCACGCAGCAGGATAATGATCCCTTGCATAAAAGCAAATCTACAACAGAATGGCTGGAAAAGAAAAAAATGGCCCAATCAAAGCCAAACCTCAACCTGATGGAAATCATGTGCCAGGATTGTGGCTGTGCATAAACAAATGCATGCAAATCGCAATGAACTCAAGCAACTTTGTAAAGAAGAGTGTGCCACAATCATGTAGGAGACTTCAAGCTACTAAATCATGGGGTATATTTAGTTTTTCCAAAGAATGCATAGAGCCCTGTAAAAATCTTCTTTTCTATATAACAACTTGTTTTTTATATATGAATATACACACACAGTATATGGTAAACAGGTATAACATGAAACAACAGCAAGAAATCTGTCTTAATATAGCAATAAATTGGACTGGCTCACAAAGCAAGATGGAAAAAAAAAGGCATAGGTTTGAAATTCCCCAGCTTGTTTGTCTGGCTGAGCGGCCTTAATTTGGTTGTATCGCATTTATGCCTCGTGGTTGATACTGAGCAAGATGAATCATTGTAAAATATGAGCAAGATCAGCCGCTTGTTTCCTGGAGGTAAAAGCTTGTAAGACCGCTGGTAAATACACCCAGAAGAGAGCATATCCTCTGAGATAAAGGAGAGTAAAAGCAAGAGAAAATGATAGAGGGATGTTGCAAATTCCTTTTGGCTTTTTTTTGGATTCCTGATAGAATATTCTGTGTATGTGTCAGGACTCTTTTTAAAAAAAATGTTATATTATAAACTACGTTGTTGGCTATCTTTAAGACCTCCCATTTTGCCAACCCTTAATCTCCTGCCAGTCACTGAGATCATCTAAAAGTGCTGAGAGGCTGACCCCTCATCCACAGTTTCTGAAATCAGGGCAAGATCTTTGCAGTTGTAGCACATTTCTGAGGCCAGCTAATACCCTCAAAACAATCTGCAGGTCTCTGATAATGGCTTGTAAAATCTTTCATCTTGACATAAGCTGGCATATGCTGAGTGGCTCTGCATGTTTATCTTAAAGCAACAAAAGCAGGGCCAAAACATGTAAGGTAATCACATCAAAGACCTCTGCTCAACTCCAGTGTTAGATCCTGTTTTCTTTCTAATCAGCCGTTGACCGTGTGGGCATTATGTGCATCGGAAATTAGTTTACGAAATGTTGCTAGAGTATGTTGGGAGAAGCAAATTGGGTCTTTGCTCCTGAGAAATGTTGCGGAAGAAAATAAGCTTTGTAAAGCAAGACCTAAATTAGTCCTACCTTTGATGACTTATTCTTGAATAACCAGCTTAATACTGGCATGAATAATGACACAAAACCGATCTATAAAATATCTCTCCACCAGAGTCTTCCACTTATTTCACCCGCCACACCCAAATGGAGCCAGGCAGCATGTTTATGTGGACTTTACTTTCTGTATTATGTCTTTGCTTTCATCTTTTGACACCCTAAAAAGGAGCTTATCTTGAAAATGTGCTCTCTTGCCTCTTTCTCATCTACAGGGCAGAAGAATAATCAAGCCTCCAACCTTCCTTTAATGAAAACAGAGTGTACTGAGGTTCGGTACGGATGTTGCCAGGCAAAAACTGCAAATTATACTATTCCAGGAAAAAACTCAAACGACCGGCGTCTTAAAAACAAGCCTTTCTTTCCGGTAAATGATGGTAAGCGTCGTATGAACAGAACAAGGGACAAAAGACAGAAACTGTGACAGGGCATGAACCTCCCCTGTTGAGTAATGAAATTAAATGACAGCTCTTGAGCGAGGAAGGGATGCTGAGAGAGAGAGAGAGCAAGGAAGAGAGGAGTGGGGGGATTTTGTCCAGCCAGGAAATTGAAGCCATCACAAGCAAATTGAGTTCAGGTCCTTTTGGTGGGCAAGAGCAGACCAATCAATTTGGCCTACTACTCAGTGCCTGTCAGCCTCACAGAAGGACACCTTGGCATCCAATAATAGGAGCACAGTAAACAACTGAAGCCCTGGCTCAGTTAGTCTCAGCTAACAGCTACCTATCCCTAGTAATTTTTCATCAAGACAAACACATATATGAAGATAGTGTGCATCATTCTCCAATTTTTTTAAAGTGTCTTTGTATTCATGTGCACGGTAGTTAATGGGTGCCAAATTAAAGGCTGGATCATTTCCACTAATTGTGGTGTCTGTTCATGAAGAGAACAACGCTTTTCACGAGATGAAATAAAAATTATCTTTATATCTCTCTCTTCCTTCAGGACACAAATAAGGTAAACGAAAACCAGACGTAACCTCTGTCAGTAAATAAATCCTATCAAGTCTGTCTAAGTTGGAACCACATTTTAATGAGCCTGGTTTGGCCTTTCCCTTTTGCTAATCTTTGGACAGTGACACAACATTCTTGCTAATTATCTCGATTACACAGCAGGAACACACTACATCACAGTTCTGAAGCAACAGTCGACGAGGGGTGGAATCATACAACCCCAAAGGCCTAATTATCTCTGTTGGTTCCCAATTAATCCATTAAGTTGTTTTGGCTCAGCTGCAAGACCTGAGGCACCATTTTATGTACCAATACAGTGCACCATCAAACAACTGCGGTACGTGAGCTTTTGTTTTGCAGCAATTCACTCTTAATTCTTAATTGCTCTGCCCTCACTTTTACCTTCAATTTGTCCTAACAGATACATCTAGGAAGACATGATGAGATAAATCAATACCCTTTCAACAGAATATTCTCATTTATGGTAATCCAGTATAGCCCACGTTCAATTTAAAGAAATGCATCTTATTGTAGAAGCTAGTGTAGCACTATTGCTTCTCAAGCGTCCTGCCTCTACTGGCTTACAATGATGAAGTTGCCTGGCTTACCATATGTAAAACTGCACTGATCGTATTGATGAGTTGCACAGCAGTCAATAATCGTTTATGTGATAAGCTGCCGGACTCATGAGGGAGGCTGAGAAAAGGCTTCAGGGCCAAGACGGGTTATGAGATTCATGGTGATACAGGCTGTAGACATTAAGTTTGTTTACACGCTGCCAGTGAGCCATTGGAGCCAGTGCTTGTGAATGATTGTTTGAATATTGCAGCTGTCTCTTTAAACTAATATTGGGATTTTCACTCTACATCATTTTTTCTTCTCTTGGTCCTGTCTGTCATCTCCATTTTCCTCACACCAATATTGTCTTTCTCCCCTTGCACTTCTGTCATAAACTGGTAACAAGAGATGATGAGAGGGAAAAGCCAATATACTTTGCTTTTTTTCTCTCTTTCTGTTTTTTTCTCTGATGGCAGTGCTGTGTCTCAGTTGGATTATTATTTGCCAAGTTGTAAGAGAGTCCCAAGTGAGCACATGCAAATTTATAAACACTTATGTACTAGTTTTTCTTAGTCTATGCCATTTAGTTTTCTTTTATATGGATAGGGAACGGAGGTACCCATCTTTACAAAAACAGCTGAGCTTGTGCTACAGCTTATGTAACTTCCAGACATCTTTGTTTTTCTCTCTCTAGGGATTTTATTACTAGATGTGTAATAAGTTATTGCTCGAGGATATTCTTCAACAGCAAATAATATTTTGAGTGCGTATCCATGCCTTGCAAAACACATATTTGTGCCAAACTGAAATTATTACTGAAGGAATGACACCTCTGTATAATAGGGGTATGTGACAAGCCTGCAGTCTTCACCGGGAAGGCTGCATATCTCTAGTCTGATTCTCAACCTTAGGTGGCAGGATTCAAATGGGCTGTTTTACTTTGTAATAACATAAAATTACATGAATAATTGAGATCTGCTCAATCTGTAACCTTTTTTTTTGTCATAGTCTATAGTTGATATTGTGATTCCTTATTTTAGTAGTTTCTTTAAATAATGGTGGGATAAATGTTTGAAGCAGCCTTTTCTTAGATTTGCTTTTCTTTTCTTTTAAATCTGCAAACAAACAAATAAAAAAATCCAAAAAGTACTATAGGACGCATGTAATTTAGTCAGTAGTCAGCGATCATTAACATTGTGCTTGTTTATTGCTTAAAATTCTTCTCAGAAACAAGAATGCTAACCTACTGCTAGAAAAAAATATAGAAAAGTAGTCAGTGGGCATAGTGGCTAGAGAAGATCAGCTGTTAAGTACAACTATCTACTGCCACAACCTCAGCACCCGTATAAAAGACACTGCCATCACAGGCAAGCCATTTTCCCTCTATGGGAAATCAGGGCATCCTGCCTTAGGCTGTTGGTGTAAATACTTAGAGTACAGAAGCTGCCACTGAGCAGGTCAGGAAAACACGCAGAGAGAAAAAGAAAGGTGACTAAAGAAGAAAACAAAATAAAAGCTGGAACTTGAACAGGAGAAAGAAAGTAAACTTGGTGCTGATGGAATGCAATACATATTTATCCATTTCACACAGTCATCTCACATCTGGTAACAGTAGAGCCACTGGGTACCCAGTACAAGAACAACCTAACTCTGGCATCCATTTAGTGATGTTATTGGGATTCTAAAGTTACAGACCTGTCTTGGTTAGGCTTGTTTAGTTTCAAAAAGAGTTGTTCAGAGTCACCCATATTTTACTGGTGGTATAAGTCAGCAGCGCCCCTGCTGCACATTAACTGTGTATCTGGCCAGATTTGGTGGAGAGACACAGCTGAACTGACAGCAGAGACCGTGGTGCTTTCTGTACAGTTGATATTGTTCAGAACTTAGCAGCATAGCAGATATTTTCTGTTTACAGCCAACTGTCAAACCAAGAAACAACAACTTACTCTACTGATCAAACCAGAAATTTCACACCAGGGGGCATTTCCAGCTATAAAGATAAAGTGCAAAGGATTGTATATCAGTGTTAAAGCACAGTATCAGTCATGCTGGGGGCCAAGGAACGTGTATGGAAAACTCTTTTTATTTACATTTGACCAATAGGGAGCACATTAACAATAATCTCCTTTACGCTTACAGCCATTTTTTAAAAACATGATCAGAATGAGTTGCCATGGCAACAGTCCTGTGCCCCGTTGAACTGCTTAGGTTCATCAAGACTGCTTATACCACCAAAAGTGGGGGAAACTGACAGAGAATTGGTGGCTTGATTCATTTTTGCATGATTTATATTGGACCACACTTTCTAGGAACAGTCTGTGCATGTGGAACAATCTTAAATTACTGGTCATAGTTGGAGCTGCGGGTCATTGATCCTGATGAGCCAATTTCCATCTGTTCATTTTCTTAACTGCTTACCCAACTTTAGGTTGCCATGTGCAAGTATATAGTATAGCAATGTTTTATCTTATTGTGATAAGCTCAGTCAAACGTAGAACAACTATACCATATTGGTAATGAGTTCTGCCCATTTATCTGAACCCCTAAATGGAAGTCAGAATTTCATAAATATAGTGTATAAATTCAGAAAGCCCTTCACCTCATGATGTCAGATATCACTGTCTATGAAATTATAACAAATATAGCCCTACACAAATTGCTTTATTCTTGTGACTATTTTTTTTTTTAATTTGAGCGTTGTTCATCTGTATTCATGTTTCTTTTTTTAATGTCTTTTGTCAACCGGGGAGATCAAACCTGAGAAGAAAATAGCCCAAAAAATCTAAACATAAAGCAGTAATATAGGGCATATACATAGAAAATTTGCAAAAAACAGTGAGAGGCGTAAGTGAGAGGTATACTCAGGCTAATGCTGCTGCTTGCTGAACTGTAAAATGATAATTATTCTCTATCAGTGTTAGATCATACCTCAGGAAAGGAAAACAAATTATCTCCTTCAAGATCAGCATTAATTTTTATCTACCCACCCTATATACAAATGTATCTATGTATAAAGCAGCAGCTGAATGGTTTTCCTTCTGAGAAAGAAATGCAAAACATAGCAGAGAAACTGAGAACTGCTCCTTTTTTTGTCACACTCTCCCCCAAAATGCAAACAGGCAGGCGATCACATACAAACAAAAACAAATTATGCACTGCGACACACACTATCCACCACTATGCATTATGCTGGCACCTTGCTTTCACTAGGAACGGTTGGAGGGAAATTACTGGCTGCTTGGCAACAAAACAAATGGAAAAAGGGTCTGGGTGATTCTTTTTTTTTTTCGGATGATTAGCTGCATCAGAATTATTGTTAGTAACATCATTGGCCATAAAATTAATTATTATGGCTAGAGCTTAATGATATTTCTGTACTGTGAGTTCTTGTCAGATAAAAGAACAAAAAAGTTACTGTAGTTCTAATTTTCTGTAAGTTGTGCTCACCTGAATCCACTGAAAGTATGTAGATACAGAAATCCACCATCCGCTTAGAGGTAAAACTAAGCTCCAAAGTACATTGAATATCATAATTTCACTATTCACATCTATATTTTATAGCCAGAGCACACACTTTGGAAACATTTTGAAGGGTTTTCAGTAAACATGTTAGACGTGTAACATCTTAGTATATACAAGCCCCAATATGTCTAGTGTGTAGGCCCATGTAGCACCATAACGGCTGACACGTACCGCAAGTGCAGGGTGTCGATAAGGATATTTGGTGGCGCTGTCAACACCTTGCCATGGTGCTTCAGTATCAAACATCCCTTCCGTTATCACTTTCTTTCCATTACCAAGTGGCATGAACATCTGCTGCTTTTGGGAGAGGTTGCAAGTTGCCTTCTCAAGTGTTTTAACATGAACAGAGATTACAAAATGTCCTTCTCTCTCTGGAAAAAGCTTTTCTTGGTGTGGCATAAAATTCAGCAAAGGTTTTTCAACTCTGACCATAACTCTAAAAAACCCCAAGTCTGATTACAAAACTGTGCAATAGCCTTTTACTGTTGCACTTTGTTTAAACAGCAGCTATCCCTTCAGATTCCATTTAAGCTGCGTTATCAGACAAGCTTCTCGTTATATTGTAAAACTTCATGGCCCGTCACCAGTTTGGTTACAATTACCTTTTCGCTGACCTGATATGATGGAGTAAACTTTCCAACGAAACTCTACTTGACTGTTTATCTAATCATGTATTCTATTCATTAAAACTGAGATTAAGAAATGAAGATTGAATTTGTTTCAGTGCAATTTATTGTATTGGAAGCAGAAATTGCATTCTCAGAACATAATGTTGTGAAACTTTATGGCTATTATTTTCAGTTAATATGCTGGAATTGATGAACTGACTGTGCAAAAATTATATTAAATGTTTTATGTTATGTATGTATAGCTACACATGGTTATTAATTATATAAACTAACGAAATCAAGGAACCATTGTGAAATTTAAATTACCAGTTGCCAGTCAACCAGACTGCACTGCATTGATTTACATTTGATCTCTAAAAGCTGGATAATCATGGCTGTGTAAATAGCCATTATTTCCACAGGATAAACACAGATCCAACTAAACAAACGTGTGCTTCCACCTATTTGATGTAATGGACTCACAAATAGGATTTCATGACAAGTAAGAGGGTTGTAGGTTATTATGAATGATAGTGTACATTGTGATAATACTATATTGCGCCTACAAAATAAATCAGTGGTTTTAATGCAACATTAACATGTTTTACTTGATTTGGATTGTTTGATTTTTTTTAGTATCCGTCATTCATTTTATCAGCGCAGTACCACCGAACACCGACTTCACTGTCTACAGCTGAGTGTAGCAGCGAGATCACATGGACTGTAACTCATAAACACATCAAGATTCCCCATTCAGTGCTCAGGGCCTAGCCTGCTCTGCTCTGTAGTTAACTGTCTCTGAGTGTCAAATCCTTCATCCTGATGCAGGAGACACACATAGAGAAGAATTGCTGTGTCTCTCATTTTATGGATTTGGATGTCGGCAGAGGGTAGAGCCGATGAGTGAGTCAGTAGTGGTTAACTTTGTAGCTAATGCTCTGTGGCAGTTGCACAGGTTTCTTCAGCTCAGCTTGAGGCGCATAGGGAAGCTGGTTGAGTTACAACTGTCTCACAGTTCTCACTTAGCCAAGTCAGGTTCTTTAACGGCATACCAAGGTTAGGATGAAAAGGGAGAGGTAGATGTATGGGGAGAGGGGAGTGAAACCTCCTACAGAAAAGAAAGGGCTGCAGTTCGGAGAGGAAAATAAAAGTAGATGAGTCTAAGATGTCCAAATCTAGCCCCAGGTAGAGTTAGATGACATTAATTATGAATGAAATTTCACCCTTCTGAAGAAGCCTTTTCAGGTCAGATCTTTTTAGTTTAGAGATTTTCCTGCTCTTTTCAGGGACCAAAAATGTTCAGTCATATTGTTTTACTTTATAGCATGCATCAGTCTATCCCTCTATCCTAATGGGAACGTCAGTCATTTCATCTATTTATGTCACTGACTACTCATACACGTTTACTCTTTTCAATCTTTTTTTATTTAAGTATTAATTAATTCTTATTAGTTATTGTGTAGAGATTGGTTATCGTGTAACCAAGTATTCTGTTTTTTGTTGTCTGATATACATTGTGTGTGTGTATTTAACATTTGAAAAAGTGGGATTTCCCTCTATCTGTATCTAATAACATATATATTACAGTAAGTATCGTGGTTTCCATATTTGCCTAATTAAATGAAAGATCCTTAGTTTGATTATGGGAGGCGACACAAATCCCTTGGGGGGTTTGTGTCAGGAGGGGCCATGTGGTGTAAAAATCTGCCAAATCAAACATTCAGTTTCCACTATTTCACAAGGGGGCGCCACTTGTTTGGGGGTTTTTTAAGTCACGTTCTAAGTAGCCATTGAACCAGCTTGCTGCTCCCATTTGCGTCATCTCAGTTCTTTTACTAGTAAGACTGACTGCATCAGTGTTTTTCATATTAACACTTCTAACCTCTCCATCCAATACCAAGTGCTAACGAGGTGGTGGAGTGACCGGGCTCAGCTAGTGACCAATATGCAGGAAGGTTAGTGCAGAGTCCTGGGTTCGAATCCATTTATGGGAAATTGAATAAGAAACTTTGATATACTTATCAGTTAATCGGACTTGCAACTGTATTTTGTCATAGTTGTATATACAGTTCTTTTTAAGATTCTTGATTTTATTATGTTTTTATGTTAGATTGCTACATGTCATAAATATGGTAGCTTACTCAAAAAAATAGAGCAAAACCCTAGTATCTTTCTTTTTTTTTCATTTTAAAGAAGCACACACAATGGAGGAGCAGTATTCATGATAACATATGAAAGTGGGATGAGATGTAGTTTATTAGGGAAGTGTTGGCAGATGAAAATCAGACAAATTGGACTTTGGGGGCACAAGCAAGAAGGAGCTTGTCACAGCTCTTGTCATCTGTGAAAGATGACAGGTGAGAGTGTGAGTCTGGTGACAAGCCTGCCGTATGACTAGACTAGATTTATGCTTTTTAGTGGGGGAAAAAGTCCCTTATGTCAGTTAGACAGTAAACGGATAAACAAACATGCAATCTATGTACAGGATCCATAAATCTTTATAAGATCAGTTAGGCTAGAAAGAGTCAAAATGATGGACTGCGCTAATAATCACATGCTAAGCTTGTGTTCTGTAAATGAAAAAGAGAGAGCAGAGTGCTGATAGACAATACAAACACACACTCACATGCACTCACATACATGCCCGCTTTTCCAAGCTTGCAATTTGGGAAATGGGTCAGATGTGACTTAGATTTATGTATCTTTGTGTTTTTTCTTTGTGCGCTCGTGTGCTTGTGGTAAGCTAAAAAGTGAGGGAGTGACTGAGCACGCTTTATTGTGGATGTGGCAGAATGCAGATGTTTCTCAGAACTGCCTAGCTATGATTTAATGATGAAAAGCAGAAGGCAGCAGACTTAGACTCTGGAGAGGCAGCGGGAGCAGACTACGTCAATATTAGAGTCAGAATCAAAGACGGGGGAGATTGTGATTTATTTGTCACTTTTTATTTGAGTGTTACTTACAGAAACACGTTTGGGAACTCTTTTTATCTCTGTGTCTTTCATCTTTTTTAAGCAGTTCGAAAAGCTTGTTTTTGACTGTGTTTATGTCATCAAAATAGAGCAATGCCTGACTGCGACTGTGATGCATTTTATGGATGAGCCCAAAGGAAATCCGAACGTTACGTTGACAGGAGGCAGTGTCTATCAGCTGCTAATATGTCACTTGATTTGATGTTTTGCGAAATGCTACAGCTTGTCAGGATTGTGGATGAACACCGTGGGGAACAGAGTATGATGCACGAATGTACTTTTTTCAGAACACAATAAAATATCAAACAAGGACATGCATTTTTTTCTATTTGAGGGTTAGAAAAACTCAGGTTTGTCATTTTGTCATGTCAGGAAG
Source organism: Oreochromis niloticus (assembly GCF_001858045.2). Classification (NCBI taxonomy): domain Eukaryota; kingdom Metazoa; phylum Chordata; class Actinopteri; order Cichliformes; family Cichlidae; genus Oreochromis; species Oreochromis niloticus. Next base: position 15,152,209 of record NC_031965.2, read on the forward strand.
AGTTAAAGTCAGCAATAGCAGCACAAAGGTGTGAGATAGAGGGGATAAAATAGAAAAAAGGGGGAAAAAAATCAATCAACACTCGCTGTGGAACACAGAAGGGCAAACACTTCAGTGGCTTTTTGTTGATATTAAAAAAAATAAAGTTTTTCCCAAGGTGACCAGCAGATGGCAGAGCACCTTTGGGCTCTAAGGCCTGAGCAAGAGTGAGAGAGTAGGGCAGGCAGAGAAAGAGATCTTTTCGTGAGTTTTGCTTTCCTGGTTGACTGATCTCCCTCAGTGGTCTGATTGTGAGAACGGACTCGTGGGAAGTGTTCTCTCACCGCAGGTGTCAGACTGCTGTTAGATAAGATTATTTGCGGTAGTGAGGAGGTTGCATTATTTGTGTGTGCATGTGTGTACGCACGCATGTTTGTCTGTGTGCGCATGCACCACTTCTCGGTGTGTGCTTCTTCTCATTAAATGTCTGCCTGATAGAAATGTAGTGCTACATTGTGTTCGGTTGGAACACAGTACAGCACAGAAGTTGTTTTTGACTTGCACACTGAGCTCCATATGGTCAAACTCAGGAGGAGAAAGACAGGGAAGCGAAGAGAAAGCCTGTGCTCCGTGTCATAAGCCCTATATCCCTGTTTGTTTTCTGTTTTACAAAACCAAAAGTTATAATGCTTTTGTGTTCTGTGGGATTCAGGCGTTAGTGTGGAGTGATTCTGATAGTGATTTTAACAAAAAAGATAAAGTGTGCCTTGAAAAATCATGCTACGGTACTTTTACAGTACGCTGTGTGTGTGACTCCCGACTGTGCCAAAAAGAAAAATAATAAAAACAGAATAAACTAAGTGCTTAGCCTGCATTTAGTCTTTAAGAGGCAACAGCAATTGAGATCAATGAAACTGCTGTCGAGCTTTCCAATAACTAATAGTGTTAATAACGATTATAATACTCACGTGTGTTGGCCCACTTCAAAGAAAACACTAAAGGCAGACAGATTGGTTTTGGAATGCAAAACTTCACATTTATGCTTTTTAAGAAACACGTATAAAGTTGGAGCTGGTGTCAAATGAGACATTTATGGTCCCCTGGCAGTTTTTATTTTCCCTTTACTTAATATTGTGCTTTCTGTGAAGACCCTTGGGCAAATGCTATTCCTGTTCATTTGCTGGCTTGCTGGAATTTAAACCTTCCAGCAGCAAAGTGCTGCTAGTTGCTTTGTGTTTGTTAAAGTGAGTGTGTTTGGTCAGGCAAATTATAAAAACAAGCGGATAACAAGGGTTAGCAGGCGTGATAAGCCATAATATCTTGTAAACTGGCAGCGGGGATAGTTTAAGCTGGTCTTATGCTAATATTACTACAAGTGACTGTCAGCAACAGAGAAATACAAACATCTTCAAACATGCTTAAACCTACGAATAAACATATGCAAAAACACAAGCAAAAACATCCACAGAATCACTGTGGTAGTGCAGTTGAATCCTAAAATGTTACACATTTATATATTCCTTTGCTCGTAACAATATTTTTTTAATTGACTTTTTTAAAGAAGTCTAAATCATTTTACGGTGTATGTAGAATTATTTCTTTACACTGAACTTCTCCACTTTGTCCAAACAGAGCCTAGAATCTTTTCAAGGTCCCACCAGTGTCTGACAGCACACACTACCATTATCCCAATTAATTATAAACCATTTCTTCTCTGCTAGAAGTCAGAATCAAAGGAAATAACATCTCTAGAGTGCTGTTCTATTAAATAATTTCATGCACTTGTCATATATACAAGTAGACAACTTTGTAATATTACATTTGTCATGTCATATAGTGCAATTAATATAAAATGTAGATTGCTATTCGCTATTCTGGGCTTTGGATAATAGCAGACATTGTTTCCAGTATGGATTTGGCTTTTTATTCACCCAATCAATTAATAATTAAACTACATTCATGTCTAGTTTGATGCCACATAAATCACTTTATAAAACTGTAATGCATTTATATAAGCTGCATGTGACTTTGTTGTGAAATATACAGTGTTTCCATAACTCTGACAAGAACTGGTAGAAAAACTGCCAGTGTTAGTTTTCCTGGCTGGACACTCTCAGGGCTGCCAACAAATAGATTGCTACCTTGCCTAAGGCCAACTTCTTTGGCATTAGCAGCAATAAAAACATATGCAGACACTGTTAATTAAGTGCAGACACACTACACCTGCCATCTTCCATCACTTTTCTCTTTCGCTGGCTTCATTTTCTTTATAAAGTGTTTTTCAGGCTTCATAGACATAGCGTGTCTTCCCAAATGTGAAACTGATAGCGCTATATTACCATATCATTATACATTAGCTTTCACAGAAACAAACAATGCAATGAATTCCTTTAGAAAGGTCCTCTCCCTGTTATCTTCATTCAAAAGGCCAGATCTGATCATCGGCCGTTTTTAAATTACTGACAATGACATTTACCCAGTTTTACCTGCAGTTTTACAAGGCATTTACAGCCAGTCATACTTTCACTTGCAATTGTCATTGGAGAATATGAGTTAATTGTTCAAACCATCCATCCATCATTATTAAATTTTCACACCGTATTTAAATGTGAAGCCAGTTTTTGTGCTAGTGTCCTGGGTCTAACTGCAAATCCCCAACCCCCCACCATGCAACCCTCCCTCCCCCTTTATTCCCTTTCTTTAGTCTTCCTTTTTGTTTAATTGAATGTTGCATGCTTTTGGAGCAGTTCTAAAATATATAATGAGGTCATTTGCATTAGACTGCAGATTGGGTGACCTTTGCTTTTGCCAATAATTACTGTAAAACTCGTCTCTGTCTGTCATCACCAAGGATGTGGCAGGGACCTCTCTGTGCTCACGAAAGGTTAGCTGGAGGCTTGCGTCTGGACTTATGAAAAAGCCTGAGGAAAATGTCATTAGAGCAAGGGAAAAGACACTCAGAATTAACAATTGGAAATTCAATCAGGATGGCTTTAAGGATGGCATGTGTGTGAGTGTATATGTGTTTGTGTGTATGTGCAAGACATAGTCCCAGGAAAACTTGTGTTTTCCTTTCCTAGTGAGACTGCAGAATGTGATAGGAAGGGCACCCTGGGGGTGACTTCTGTTAGCTCCACAGGCCCCTTTGACTTTGCTAGCACCAAACAAATTAACAACACAAACTAAACAATCAGCCTGTAAAAGTCCCTGCAGTAGAATTGACAAACATGATAGGATTTTGCCTCCAGTATTTTATTGTCCCTTTCCAGTTATGTAATACTTTAATGAAAACACTGTTTGTTTCTTTTTTCAAAAGTCACATTTTACACTTTTCACTTTGATGAATTTTTCTTATAGTGCTCGTTGTTTATTTGCATGAAGTTAATGGTTGTCATTGTGCAGTGAAACGTGACTTTATTTACAGTGTGTAAACTCTTTTCCCATCAATATCTGGGCTTAAGTCAAAATAGACGTTTTATTCGACAATTCTTCTCAGTCGGCGGTGATGATATATATTACATTTTACATTGTTCAGGCAAAATGAATTCACACTGCAGTCCTGATCAGCACTCAGTGTGCAAAAGCAGCATGCTTGAGCTTGTTCAGCTCAGTGTCAAATAAAACTGTAAATAAAAAAGAAAAAATTAAATTAAGGGGGCAGAGCAGAGCACTAACATCAGAGGCTCTGTTTTGTGCTCTTGGTTCTAGTCACAGCGGCGCGTCACGTTTCACCTGCCGGATGGCTCCCAGGAGAGCTGCAGTGACAGCGGTCTGGGGGACCACGAGCCTGTAGGCAGTGGCTCCCTCCTCACACAACCTCTCCCTCTGGTGCAGGCGCAGGACGACTTCTATGAGCAGGCCTCCCCTGATAAGAGGACTGAAGCTGATGGAAACTCCGATCCCAACTCTGGTAAGTTGAATTATATTCTTTCTAACACACATGCATAGTTTGGATTTCTTTATGTAACTTTAAATCTACCATTCTTCTTCTTCTTTTTTCAAACTCTGTAAGCTTAAATCACCATTGGTGGCATTGTGACACAGCTGCAACATGTTCACTTTGACTCAATTTGGTGGACATTGTGCGCATAGTAATTGTGTCTTTTCTTTCAAATCCAATATGATTTTATTCATTTTTCTACTTATTGTATGCAGGATGGTGAAATCAGAACATTCATTGTCTACAGGTTGAAGAAAATGAAAACGTTTCATATCTGGCTTTGAGGGATGACTAAAACCTCTTGAAAAGAGATAATAAATTCTCATGAAAAGCAACATCTGTCTCCATAATGGACTCAACACACCAAAAATCATTTAATTTAGAGTTATTTGATTGCTCAAGTAGGTTTCTAGTGGATACATGAGCAGGTCATTCATTTCTCAGTTAATCATCCAGACTTGTTCATTCCTCCCAGGAGCAAACCTGGGCCTCCCATAGGCTCCTCACCTATTTGTGAAACTCATTTGATTTATTTAGAGATGATTTCCCAGTTGGAAGCCTTGTTCTCAGCTGAAGATGTTAACTTCCCACTATTTCTGGTGGGGATGTACATCTCCGACCCAGTTTTCTCATTTTATCATTAAGAGGTGAGGCGTGCGCAAAGATCAAGCGCATCGCCTCAAGGTCGATGCCAGCTTGCCTGCTGAGGGTGGAGCAGCTAGCACCGCATAAATACAAGTGCAGTGAGTAAACTGTGGGTGCATATGATTTAAAACAGATTTAACTTAGCAGATGCACTCACAGTTGGCAAATGTATTCAGTGAGCTTTGTGTAGGCCTACCCACTCACTATCTTCAGAAACAACCCATTCTCATTCCCAGAGACTTTAAATACTGTGATTTTGTCAGAGCTACTGGCATCTCTGAGATATGCGCAAGTGTCCTTTGGAGTTGCTACACCAGTTATAGCGATATTTGATGCTGGGCACAAATGTTCCTACAGTATGCAAAAACGGTAAAAAGGTCCACAAAGCTTGGTTTGAAAAACTGGTGAAGGCATAGCTGCGATTCATCTCTTGTTGTTTCACACACTGTTTGTAGTTATATTTTTTTTTAGTTAAATTTGGTTTGAATTCACTGTTTAATTTGTTTTTTTTTTCTTCTTTGGTTAAGTTTATTGTTGTCTGTACTCAGTGAAATTCACTTGTTGGGATGACAGCTAAAATAACTGTTGGTAATGTAGTAACTTATAGTAACTTCATGCCAAGCACCTCAAGAAATGTCAGAGTGGAGTGAAGAATGCTGTTAACTGATATGTGACTGACATAGACATATAAGAGGATCACCTATTAGCAACAAGGAATCATATCAACTTCAAAACAAGTGATTACCAAATAGATTATTGGTGAACAGGGCTTTATGTTATCCCATACTCAAAGTCAATAACAACTTTAAAAGTATTTAAACCAATCAAGAGCCTAATCAAGTGGTTTGGTTTCCAGAGCGCAACCAGTCAAACACTATTTTTAAAACCCAAATTCATACAGTAGAAGAATTATAAGAGAAAATTAATTAAAACAGTTTCAGTCAACAGTCAACATCCTTAAATGTTGACTGTCTAATTAACAATTAAACAACGTACTCAGTGGTCCAGCATATTTACACTACCTTTGAACCACATTACATATCTTGTATTGACATCAGGGGACAATGTTCATGAATTCATTGGAATCTCAAAAGCATAGAGATGGATGATCAGAGGCAAAACAAATTTACAGTGTTACATTATATGAATGTGGGATTTTCAAATGTCATGAACTATTGGCTAATGAAAGCATTTCATTCTATGGCAGGTCAGAAATTTATGCTATTTGTTCAACTGGTATTTAACCTGCATAACAATTAATGAATAATGAGCTGTACGTATCTCACACCTTTTGTCCTACTGTCTATAAATACAAATAAAGCTATGGATATGTTTACATAATTTGGTGCCCAGAGACAGATAATCTCTAACTGCCTTGGCTTTCTGAAGCTCCAAAAGTAAAAGAAATAAACAATTAAATAAAGCAAAGTGATATAAATAAAATAAAATTATATTAATTTCATTCTGTTAGTGGTATTTTACAGGTAAGATACAATGTAAAATGCTAATTTTAGAAGCAGCACCTCAAAGAAGGCCTCATCCATTAAACATGACTTACTAGCTTAAATATTTGTAGTTTTTCAGCACACTGCATCATTTTTGTCCTTAATCAGCGGCCTTCTCTTTTGTTAGTGTTGTTTGCCTGTCAACAAACTATTAACAGTGACAGCAGTGGTCTTTGATCATTGACCTGCTTCTTGGCAGGATAATGATTTTATGTCCTGTGTATGAGCGATATGTTACCTGCTGTGGCACTCTCTAATACGTGAACTCAGTGGACCCAGGTTAACTAGTTTTGAGTAAGTCTCTGTCAGACTTAAAAAGCCTCACACTGTTTTCCTACTAGCTGTACAATATGAGTCATTCTGTTGACAAAGGCAAACAGTATCTAAAAGGTGTTTGACACTTTTGTCTTCTAAGCTCCAAAGTCTCTTCTAACGCTATTGAAAATAACCCCATTCAGTGCAACATTTTAAATGCCGACCTTGACAGTAGGTGGTCTTTCCATGTGGCTTTGTTCAAGATTTGACAATAATATTACTTGTGCCTTGTTTTCTAAAATGTTAAGACCGTTCAAAAGAACTTCAAGAATCAAAATGACAAAATGACATGAATTATTAAATTATTACAAGTCTCCAGTTGTCGTTTTGCAAGCAGAATATTGAAAAATGATTTATTTGAAGTAATACAGGAAAGTATTAATAGTTATATATAGGTTGCGGCTTTTATCTAAATTACAGAAATACAGTGTGCATACTACAGGGTATCTGAACACTTCCCTTTTCCTTTTTTTATGAACAACATAAAGACTCTCTTTGTAAGTTGGAAAATTTTCCTTAGTTTCACTATGATGAAAACAACTTTTTTTAAAAACAACAAAGAACCCCCCAAGAAATTAGACAGGAAAGAGGAGGCAAAAAGAAACAATAACAGATGGATGGTAATCAGGGATGTAGCAGTTTCAGTCAGCAATATAGTTTTTTGATATAAAAAAGAGAAAAAACCTCACAGTAATCTATGAGCCAGTGCTACATAAGCAAATGTAGTTAAATCTTAAGACCTTGCAGGGCCCTGTTCCCCAGCAATGATTGATTTTAAAGGTTAGGAGTGTTTTTTGGAGCTTTTTTTATATATATGAAAGCTGTTGTATTTTCTCAAAACAACACTTACAAACAAGTCCACATGGAGTTCTGTTAATGCTGTTGAGGAGGAGGATGAATTGATTGAAACTAACCTATAACACTGAATACTCCATAGAGTAGTTGTGGATATTAAAATATATAAAATTTAACATACGACACAAATGACACAGTAGAACGATCAGCTTGATTGCGTAGCAGGAAAGAAACACATTTTGCAGTCAGCAGTGACAGCCTTCAGCCTTTGGCATTTTATGTTCGTGGGTGGAAGTAAGTTTCAGAGTAAACTTTGTGAAATCTAATTTGATCGATTTAGCTGGTGCTCGGCGTATCCTTATGCACACATTAAGCCATTTTGTTATTAAATTAATGTTACTGTATTCAGATCACTTGATAAATGGACATTGAAAAAAGAAAATAACCGCCAATTTAAGCATACAACTGCGAAATAAAAACAGAACACACAAACAAAACAAAACACATAATTAGGATAGAGAGTAGATGAATTATAGAGTATTAAACCTACAGGCAAAATTCTCTCTACTCTGATTTAAAGGAGTACAAACAAAAACATGTAAGCATAAACATCATGTTGCCAAAATCCACTACTCTGCACTCCCCCTCATGATAGTGTTTGCAGTCATCATTTCGAAAGCTCTGAAATCGGTGAGACTGATGTCTGTGTAATGCAAATAAAACAGCCCACTCATCTAACAAATTAGTTCTGAATCAGACTTTTTAAGTGCATTAATAGCACCCAGTAAATGTAATACTATATTTTTTTTTTCATATTATTGGATCTATTTCCAAACCAATATCATGTATATCTGCTGGTAAATACTCTCTCAAAAGTCACTACATAATTTCACATAAAAATGAACCTGGTTCTTTGGGCATATTTTATTTAGTAAGGTATTTGTTTAATTAAGTTTGATATGATACATTTGATCCATGTTCTGATCCACAACTAGAAAGGAATTGCCCTAAAATTATCATTTAAAGCTTATCAGTAATTCATGTATCTTATTATGTCACTTGTATTGTAATCAAGAATTTTTTACTCCTGAACTGGCTCAATACAAGAAACTCAATACTTTCATTAGTCATTCCAGTTACTGTTGTTTTGAACTTCGACTCCAGATGTAGAGTAGCAGAAATGGAAGATCCTGGGGAGTTTTTAATGAAGAAGTTTTAATTGTTAGGTTATGTGAACTGTTTTTAATGCATGTGCCATCCGTAATTTACAATGCTTTAGAAACAGTAGGATAATTAAACGTTTGAATTACACATAAGCGCAGAGGTTCTTTATGGTTATTTTGCTTTAGTCTTAGACTTAGATTTAACCAGTGGATCTGTAATGTGTAATTATGGTTCGCTCGTGCGCATTATCACAGACATTATTGCAGATGGAGCAGATACCTGGAGCCTTGGGATGGATGCAAAGGGCAAAGAAATAGCTGTCAGTGTAGGCTCCTAATCTTACAGATTATTGAGTTGGTAAGAATTGTTCGGTAATCTCTATTTCGACTGTCTGGCAGTAATGCCGTATCACATGTCAGATATTTAAAATAGAATGTAAGCAAAATGCAAGTAATAAAAGTTTGAACATATTTTAAAGAGATTTCAGAGGTTTACATACAGCGATCAAAATATTATGGAACACAAACATGCAAAATTTTGCTCTGAGCAGGAAAATGGTGGGCGAATGTGTTCATTCTTTGCCTCTGAGATTGCAGTGCACTGCTAGATTGGCATCTCCATGTCCTGTACTGAGGCATTCCTCCTACTGTGGCCACGGTAGTGCGTGAAGAGTCAGCAAGATACCAATCTGTTGCAATTTAGGAAATAACCTCAGCACACCCTCGGGAAATACCAGTTTGTGCAGGGACACTGTGTTCTGCGCCATGGCTGGCAAAGTTCATAGAGTTAATATACAAGTTGCATGTGGACTGAAAACATTTGAGTCTTTTATTTCCTATGAGAAAGAGTTTCTAAGAGTGTCTAAAAAGTGTTTTGGAGGCACACGAGAAATCGCCAGAGATGTGAGAAATAGGTTTACTATTTTACCTTAATGTGCATTTAGGTAATAGAGCCCAGGAGCATTTCTAACGTTCATGTTTCATCATAGTTTATATTTTAAAGAATGAACTTTACTGAGTAAAACAATTGACTTGAAATTAAAGTTTCTCTCTTTATTAGGTTACACTAATAAAAACTAATGCAATAAACGACAAGGGGGGGAGGAATGGGCTTCATGTCCCTGTGCAATTGTAAAGTCATTCTCAACAGTTCCTACAAAACAAACACAAGAAATAAGCTGCAGTACTTGAATGTCTATAAAAAGTTCTTTTCATTACTAGGCTTTTGTGGTCTTCCACACTGGATGTGCATGGATGAGGCTCCCTAGACTGCAAAGAAGCTGAAATAATACATGATTGGAGAGTGCCCAGAATAAACAGAGAAACAAGTGGGGTGAGCTAGATTAACCAACCATTATTGACTAAAGTGCTACATAAATTATTTAAAAACATTGGAGACAAGAAATATAGAGCAGTAAGACAAAAAAGATCACTTGCACAATCACGCATACAGAAATACACAAACACACACACACACACACACAAAGTCAAAGGCCAATAGATATAGACTGTGAGATGAAATCTGAATGAAGTTGTTGGAGTGGGTGGAACTGATGTAATGAGAAAGGTTGTTTTTCTGCTCCAGCAACAATCCTTAAGCTTAAAATATAGACAATAAAACAGCCAAGAGTCGCATGCCTGATGACCTTAGCGTTCTACGGAACAAATGGGATCAAAACAAACAGAAATGTAATAAATCAGTCTCACAAACAACAACAGAATCTTTAAGTAGTTTCTGATTTGTCCGAGGACAATCTCAGACGTTGAGGAAAGCCAACAAAGTGAGTGATGAGATGACGCTGTGCCAGCTGGGTAGTCTACCTGATGTTTATCAGAAGACTTTCCTGAGACATAGTGTATATCCAAGTGAGCATGCATGAATAATTTCTTTTAAGTCAGAAGCCGATGGAGAAACACATGCATATTTAAAATATATAAACAGATAGAAATATCAGTTACCCTAAGGAATTCCTTTCTGTGCATTTAAAAATAACATGCAATATATGATAATACCACTGTGTGCAAATTACATTGTATATTATTAGTAGTAGTAGTATGTATTATTATTACATCTCTGTTAGTTAGCAAAATCTAGAGCTCATCCTATAATAGAATGACACCGGATGCATTGACTATGGATTCTTATATCATGCCATTGTTGAACTGTTAGTTTGATGTTATACAACATAACAAACATATACCATATGGGGGAGTTACACATAGAAAAGAATATTGAAAGACTGTGGAAGTGGAAATGGATTGTAAAGTGGGAAGGATTCCCACCAAAATAGGTGTCTCCAGGACCACTTTTTCATTGCGACACTCACATACACAAAGACAGGTTCACAGAGTGATAACAGTACTAGCCACACTGTGTTGTTGATAATTTTCTTGGTGGCAGCAGGTTTGTGTGGCTGTGCAATGACTTATACTAAATATAGAGTACTTCTAACAAGCAAAAGTGTGCTCATACAGTTTAGAAGAGCACACTCCCATTGGCAGCTTTATCTGATCATGTGCAGTGTGGGTATAAATCTTTAAATCTGTGGTTAAATACATTTTAAAGTGAAATTATTTTTTAAATTTAATTTTGCATTCTATTGGTTCTGATGGATAAAGACCAATCAATGTTCTAAAATGCTCATCCAATTCAGGCCCGGTGGGAGTCTTTCCCAGTCATAGGGCAACAAAGGATAGGTTGCTAAACTATTGCAAGGCTACACATACAGAAAGACATACACTATATACCAATTTAGAATCACCAGTTAACCTAACCAAAGTAAAATGAATTGAAAGAAATCCAATATTGGAGGAATTCCATATCATAGGTTGCTTTGCTTTGTTCTTGGCTTGCTCGTCCATTGAGCTTATACAGCATCTCCGATACTGACACAGTGGCAGACAAAAGTGCACCATGACATGTAACCATTCAATTCAATGGGCTACCTATGAATTAATGAATGAATGAATGAATCAAAAAAGAAATAAAAATAAAAATAGTGTGGGTTCCTCTGAACATTTTGTTCTTGGCTTGAGCATTTAATTTGATTGGGTGAATAAAGCATTTTTTTTTATCTGTAATATACTTTAAACATAGACTTTACTTGCAGTCTAAACAGCTGTTTAGAACCATGCTGAAATTCATGAGCTGTGATGGAGCAATTATCATCATCAGTGACATTATAAATGAAGTAAGGAACACTCTCTTTTTTAATAATAAATAAATACACAATACATAATACATCAAAGCTGATTTTTTAAAATTAGGAAATTGCAGTATATTGGTAAGAATGTCATACAACTAAGGATCATTGTTTTCTGACATGGATAAACAAGTGAACAAGCTGCAAGTAACATGTTTAACTTTAAATGAGAAACATTCATTTATCAGCTGACAACATATTTACAAAAACAAGAGTTGTGTGTGACAAGGGTTTAATAAACCTAATAACTGTGATCATTAGATTGTGGTCAAACAACACTTAGAACAATGCAGAACAGTATTTGTCATAAAGAAGTTTGTCAAGTGAGTTTAGCATTCTGAAAAATCATTGTCACTGATTATTGAGGTTTCTTGTTTGACGCCATGCAGACATTGCTCAAAAATGGTTCACTGTATTGGAGGTGATACACCAATGGATGTATCCTGTAAGGAAACGTGAGCATTCCCTGACTGGTTGGCAATGGTTCCTGGAGGTTCCTGGCTGTCACTGGTTGAAATCGGTTGGACAAGCAGTGCTGCACCAGAAACCTCCTTATGATTGCTAGCAGATTGCTGTAGCAGCTTTTTCAGCTTTGTCTGAAAATACTCGCTAACTACTAGTCCAGCTTTACTAAAATCTGATGAAGTGTGAGACATATTGGAAATGGAGAAGTCCCCCAACTCCATGCAAACTATGGGTGACTGCAGCAGTATGATGGAAACCAAAGCAATCACAAGGAGTTTCTTGCCAACCACTTGGGAAATACACTTTTGTTTTTTGTTATTTGCAAGGAGGTCACTGATTGGTCTGTAGGCCTGCATAAATGGGACTTCAACAATCCTTTTTCCCAGCAACTGTCATCAGTCTCCAGAATAGTTGAGAAAAAACTATTTTTTCCTTCGTTACCAGTGTTTGGCAGATGGCTGTCTCTAGACCTTATTTACTTGATCCCACATTGTCACATGTCCAAAATGGTGGGCAAGTTAATGTCACCTGATTATTGGTCACATGTCTGCAAAACCATAGTATATGTTATTGTGCTTAAGATTACAACAAACAAACCATACTATGTGCTTTACATACTACAGCAAGTGATCATTCTATTCACAAAATAACAAATGATGTTTAGGACCCTAGTGGAAACTGCATCCCTACAACTTTCTTTGTGGTGGTTAGCACTGACACCTTACAGCAAGAAGTTCTGAATCCAGTCTGGGCCTCTTTTGCCATTCACATGTTCTCTGGAGGTTAATTGGTGATTCTAATTTGACAATAGACGTGAACGGTTGTCTGTCTCTGTGCTAGTCCTGCAACAGATTGGCAACCTGTCCAAGGTGTACCCTGCCTATAGCCCCATGACATCTGAGATAGGTTTGCAGGAAGATGGAGCCTAACATACAAGAAATGGATAGATGGATTGATGGTTCATATTGAAAAATGCTTATATTTATTTGCTGTATGGTTGATCATTAGCTGAAGTGTATATTTGAAATGTTTGAAGATTAATGAGCTTAACAGAAACATGACTAACACAATACTCAAATGCAAGATTGTTATGTCGTCTACAGTGACTGTGAAACTACATTAACCATTAGTCATTGATGAGCAGGAAATGATGACTAACTCCTTTGTTCAAGTATCCTGTTCCATTGCATTCCACCCTGCTTTCTCTAAAACGTCAAAGCATCTTTTCAAGCCCCAAATCCATCAAGTATCACTACCCCATTTGATTCCCAATTTGGAAAGAAGAAAATATTTCATTAAATATTTTCAATTTTTCTTCAAATATTTTTTGTTACTGTGAAATATCATATTTCTATTTTGTTAATCCCCAACACATGTCTGGCCATTAGGATTAGGTAATATAATTTTGTTTAATTTTCTTGTTGGCTATTTAGTTCCTCTCAGTATCATGTAAATATGCTTCAGGCAAAAAAGCTGTCACAGTTCCATGTTTTTGTAATTCTTAGTGCCAAATTTCTGGTGCTATATTTCAAAATCCATTCCAACTATGTCTCTACTGCAAAAACAATTGCCATCTTCTTCACTGCATTTTACTTTTGTCAGTGACAACAACAAGACACCAGGCTTCTTGTGACTGAACACGTTTAAGATCACGTTTAATTCTTCACACAAAAACAGAGTTGATTTACTTTGAATGTATTGTATTTTCTTTTTCTACTGCTTTACTGTAGTTGAGTGTGGCAGTATAAAATAGCTTTGGAATACATACAGTAGAAACTACAAGTGGGAAGTTTCTGTATACTACTGTGTATAATTATTGAATTTCAACACGTTATGGCAACATTCAGATAGTAAAGTCGGAATTTGACAACATAATAACATTGATCTATCCAGTCTTATCAATCATTTAGGCTGCTGGTGGTGGTATTCTGGTGTGGGGGATATGTTCTTGGGGATATGTTCTTGGCATGTTCATTTGTTCATAAGTTCTGGAAGTTCATAAGTTTCAGTGTCACATGTTTTTTCTGATGGCTTCTTCCAGCAGGACGAGTGATTTCTTGAACACGGCAGTCAGTTCACACAACTCAAATGGCGATCTCAATTCAGTAGACTACTTTTGGGACTGGTCATGCAGCCAACTAACCTGCTGGATCCATATGACAGTGTCACTCTGGACCATAATCTCTGAGGAAAACTTTCACCACCTTGTTGAATCACCTGATATAAGCAGGGTGTACCTAATAAAGTGCCTGATAAGTTAATGCAGCTTTGCAATTAGAAGTAAAATACTAACATATTCACAAATAAAATGAGACAGAGATAACTAATGAGAAAAAAATGTAGCTTGGTAGTGAAACTATACAAGACATGAACTATGTATAATTGTTTCTTAGCATTACGGGAAGCAGCTGGTAACTGCTGTGAGATGTTTTGAATCATGCTGGTATAAAGAAGACAAATTGTGAATTTCCCCTGAAAGCAGAGAGTAGTAGATTTGGGCTCTTGATGCTACCAGGGCTTCACTGACATTAAATATCACATATTTATCTTTCAAAAATACTGAGATATTACTAAATAATTTTAACACAGCATGTAAACTGTAGAATCTGACATAATACTGATATAGTTAACCATTCAGAGATAGATTTTACAGTAAATCATATAATACGGTATGTTTGGAGAGAGGAAGACAGTTAGGGCAAAGAGATAAAAATACCAAAGATCATTATGTATTTTAATTATGATGACTTCTTCTTAGTGCTGGGGTAAAATGTGTTTAAGGCTTGTGAATAAAATATCACTTTGTGCTTCAAAGCGGTGGAAAAGTCTGTCATCTTTTCTTTGTTCATTTCAATTCACAGCAACGTGATGTACAGTATCATTACAAGTTTCCATGTCTGGGCAATTAAATTGATTACCATATCACAGTATGGCCTTTTCCTAGACTTCTGAGGTGAAGTAAGAGTGTCCTCTTGCAGGTTTATCCTTGGAAATTGGATACCTTCCATGTTGAGTAATATTCCATTATTTTATATTCTGTGGAAGAAGGGAAGTGAAGGTCATTGCATTGAAATGGTAAGCACATATGACAAGACTGCAACATTAATTTTTAGTGATGTTCCATCTTCTGGCTCTCACAGGTAAACAAACAAAAAACATACTTTCTTGGTTTGGGGATTTGACTACAAGGGTGATTCGTGTCAGAAAGGTTGGCCTATTAAAGGGATAGAGAATGTCAGTTTACCTGTCTCCCAGGCTCTTCCAGCAATCTCTTATAGTATATTCCATATTTAATTCTATTCATGCGTCATTTTCTTATACTCTGTGTCTCTAAGACCGTAGCAGTCTCTTACAAAAACTGTTTTCCCTGTCATGAAATTAATAAATGATCACAAAACAAAAAATGAGAGCAACACATGAACTGCCTTAGTACCTTGGTACCGTTGCGTGACCCTCTAGAAGTTTTTTTAGTACCCTGAGGCCTCCACACGTGTTTTGATTGCACCATCAGACATATGTTGCAAGGATATTGCCAGGTCTATAACTGTCTGATTTTTTAGTGTTGCACTTGTATTCATAATTCATGACATAACACATTGAATTGCTAATTTGTATAGTAATCCAGTGCTTTACTACACAAATTAGAAGAATTTTAAAACACCCTCTCGACTGAATAAGAATAATAGTCTGCTCGGTGTATTAGTCTACTGATACACTGAACTCTTTGCCAGCAGCTTTGTTGTTTCTGTAGTACAGATGCTCAGCAATTGACTATCCAGGATGAACAAATAGCAGGCTGTCACTCAGTCTGGCAGCCGTCCGACCACCTCAGTCACAGACAGCCAGTGATGCTATTGAGATGGTGGGATGCCAAAAACAGTAGATGGCTGTCACAGATCTTTTGACTACATCTCTATATTACAGTGACAGATCTAGAGTATCTATTTACATATCATTTAACTCAGTTAAAAAGATAGTTTTCTAAATCATTCAGCTTGATTCTGTCTAGGTCATATCAAGTTTACTTTAGAGTTTGATTTTAGCTTGTTAACCGACTCACGAGACAGGCAGTTGCACCCAGGTCATTTCTGTTTTCTCTTCTCTTGAGGGAAATTCAGAGAGATGATCTATGCGTATTCCCCTTAAACCCACTTCTGCCGTATGTAGGGAAGTGTGTGTTTGTGTTTGTGTGTTCCTAAATCCCATTGTGAGAAGAGGAAGTAGCAGGGTAGAGTAGCTAGGGCCCCTGACCAAGCCTGTGGGTGGGTGGCATGGATTCATAAATCAGGGAGCAGTGTTAATCTCTCTCAGGTATTGGAAAGCCAGCCCTCAGTAAATATGTTGCCCCGGGATACAATGGGGTTTAAAGGATTTCTGTCTCCAAAGAGAAATTAGGCAGGAGCTTCAGAAGTGAGCTAAATGGAAATGCTTGCTGGAGCATACAGAGAGAGCAGGGTGCCGCTGTCAGCTAGTAAACATAGTCTCAGAGTAGCCTCAGTCATTATCATGGCAGTCGGTGCCAACAGCTAGGGTGAGCAGACGGGTGGGCTGATGAAGAGCATCTTCTATGCAGATGATTAGTCACAATAGGGAGGAGGAAAATCTGAGGTCTATTGGATTATACTGCTGGGAATGACAATTGTCTTTGTTATAAGTAGAGTGGCTAATTACAACAAATTACAGTTATTTTTTGACAAATTTTGCGCTATCGAATTTTTCGAAAAATAAATATTTTTCGTAATTTGTCTGATCCCTTGCGTAGCAGCATTTTCATATTTCAATTATTTTCACATTTCAGCAGTAGCACCCCAGGGTGAAGTGAAAAACACCTTATTATGAAGCTCTTCGAAGGTGGAATATATTTGGCATCAGCCAAAGCCAGACAGTTCTTTAATTTGTTGAGATAGGCACAAAAAATTGGCAGATATAAGCAATTAAAGACAAAGTTTGCACCAGTAAAAAGTGTTCCTAGAAAGGACTGCTGGCAAATCACCAAAAGGGTCAAGCTTGTGCATAGGCAGTGAAGGCAGACTGCGTTATTCAATCCCCAAGAAGACTTATTGTAGCCCAGAAAGGTGACCTGCTGTCTTGTGTTCATGGTCATTTACTTTAAAAGAAACAGCAGGATGAACTATAGGAAGGTAAGTCGGTGGAGGTGGTATGATGCTCTGGTAAATGTTCAGGCAGGAAGCCTTGAGTTATACGATTCGTGGATTTTATAATAAATCTAACCAGCCTAAACACTCTTGATGACCACATTTAATTCTTGGCATGCTTCAAATTTTGTTCAAAAATGGTCTCAATAATATGGCAAAGAGTTCAAGTTGTTGTACCCACACTACACACGACAGAAGTGTACCATCCCTGAGCACAATTGCCTACGTTCCTTGCAAAGTCTCGATTGTCCCCACTTCCTGCTCTCCCACTGGCTGTCCTCACATTGTCCTTAAAACTCCCACTCTTGAAAAGCCCTTTTGCAGATTACGACTAAAAACCTAAGTTAATTAATGAAGGTATTTGCAGTTAAATAGCTGTAGGAAGCACTGGCATTCCATGCTTGGCCAAGACTAGCAAACACACTACATGCATAATGTGCCTGACTGCAATTGAACCAGATGGCACAGTAGCGTGTGTATCCGTAGCCTCCAAATACCCCTGATCTCAATCTAATTGAGCATCTACAATATGGGATCCAATGGAATAGCCAGACTGACTAAAAGGATCTGCTTTTAACTTCTAGATGCCTGACAAAACAGGATGTCTTTAGAGGTCTTGAGGTCATGGCAGACGATTTTAATATTGTAGCTGATCAGTGTATAAGTATATTTCACTTTAATGTTTACTCTTGGCAACTATATTTATGTGTATGTATTAGTCAAGTCAAAGTGCATGGTCAGCCATTTGTTTGTGTAGAATATAGAAAATATAGAAAAAGTGAATGTTTTCAAGAAGCTTGAGAGTTTTTTAACTTTCCCTGACATCATACTCACAGTTAAGGTGTAATTGCCGCAAAATGACAGAATATAACTATTTTATCACATTTCTGTAGCCACTGATCTCTTTTTAGGATTCCTGAGACATGAGCTTATCACAATATATCAAAATGCTTTGGGCAAAAGTTGGAATGCCAGATTGCCACAAGAATATCCAGTGACATTTAAAAAAAACTAATTTAGCAACATTCACAATATTCACAGAAAGGCAGAGTTTTAAATGTCTGTGAGGGGCTGGAAAAACAGAAACTTACAAACATAATAAAAACTTTTTTAAATATTAAATTTTTAATATGATCATAATTGTTCTTGCATTTGTAAATTCTTAATAATCAGGACTGTTGACGTATCTCTCCGTCAAGTGTTTGAATGCTCAATATTACTTCTTCCTTTTTAGTGCCATTAGAATCAAATGTTGCACTGAAATAGATGAATTCATTTACCCCTAAAAGGAAATTTTGAATCACGAACTTGTGAAAATATATCTCTGTAGAAAATGCACTGTAATATGCTGTTACACTGCAGTGATGAAGCAAAATTTTAAAAGGTGTGTAATGGCCAAGACAAGTATATAGAAGTTGACAGATGTAACTGTTTGATGAAAATGTTGAAAGGTTTGAATCTAATAAAAGATTTTAGAAATTCGACTGTATGCACAGATGTGTAGGCACATATGAAAAGATGTAGTTTAATAATGCCTATTAATTGAAAATGATGGTCTTATGAACGTATAGGAAGCATGGCTTTTACTCAATGTAATTCATTTTTGCTGTGTTATATTGACCAGGCAGCATTATAATTTTATTAATATTTAAGCAGACCCTGAGCTAGGAGCAAAGTTAATGTTACATGTTAATGTTAGTAGCATGGGCACTGGGTGGTCATATAAGAAGACTTTATATGATGTTCTATATAAGCAGATTGTACAAATGTGATAAAAACACATTTTTCAGACAGTTACATTAAATAAATATCAAACTTGAATTCTCAGTTGAGAGTGCCTGGAAAATTCAGAGCACCCAAAAGTTTAAGACACAAAAATTCATATTGCAGACATGTGGACTGTCACAGCTAATGTTTTCACATTTGCAGATGCAGATGTATAATTTGTGCTTGTTTATATACATAATCAGTCAACATAAAGTTCATTGAACAACTGAGGTACACTTCCTTTGATTCACTAGCTTGTAGAATTACCTTTAAACCAATATGATATTATCAGTCTCTCGCTGATGTCGGTCATCTCTCACTTCAGATTTTGGCCCATTCTTTTTTAAAATGCTGCTTCAGTTCTTTGAGGTTTGTCGTCATTCATTTATGCACAGTTCAGCACAGGTCCTCCCACAGCATTTTATTCAGGCTGAGGTCTGGACTGAGTCATTGAAACACCTTGATTGTTTTCTTTTTCATCCATTCTGGTGGAATTTTCTGTTGTATGTGTCATCATTTTTCTGTTGCATGACCCATTTTCGAACAAACTTTACTTCTCAGACAGATAAAGTCACATCTGATTTAGAATACTTTTGTATACAGAGGAGTCCACGGTCAACTCAATGACTGCACGATACCCAAGGCCCGTGGATTCAAAACAAGAACAAATTACCACCCCTCAACTATCGTATTCGACAGTTGGTATGAGGTGAGCTTATATGCTGTGATTGGTTTTTGCCAGACTTGACTGTACATTTGCTCTTGTGTGCTCAAAAGGCAGTGGCCCTCATTTCATGCTCATAGAAATATCCAACAATTTTGATCTTACAAAATTCCATATGTTAGTAAATAAGAGCAGTTCAATCAGGCAGTCTGCATACTATCGCTGTGCTGCCACATAGTATACAGATAGTATGCACGCTTACCTGAATGTGAGGTGGAGAAAGCACCAACAATGTAAGAGAGAAACTGGCACCACTGAGGCAGAAAAGGAGGAGAAAGAGTGACTTTAGAACATAAGATAATTATGTCTGAGGTCCAGGGAGGAAGCCAGAAAAGGGGCAACTTTCCGAAGTATTTCTACAGGAGCGACAACCATTAAAAAATAACTAAAATGTGATGTTTGGGCTGAAATAATGGGGACGCTGAATAATGTTTCCCCTGAGAAACTCACTGTGGTTCAAGTGACTTAAAAAAAAAAAAAGTTAAGTTCTGAGAAAAGACTAACAGACTGCTAGAAAAAGAAGAAAGCAGGTGGAGGACAAAAAGGAAGGAGCACAAGATCTGTCAGACCTTGATGAGAAAATCACTGCAATGAATGAGTCTGAGATGCAGCTCTTGGACTTTTTGCATTTTCTTTGAGTATTGCACAGTTTGACTTTGATAAATTTGCTGGAATGTCCACTCCTGGTAAGCCTTTGGCTGCAGACCATCAAATTGCCAAAAAAATTGCTATGAAAGCAAATTGCATCTGCTTTTATAAAGCTATTCGGACATGTTAATGATTAATTAATCAGATGCATTTGATTACCAGCACCTGGCTGCTACTTACTCTCTTAATTCTATGGAAGCAATATGGGTGTGCTGAGTTTTTCACAGGACTGCAGAGTCTGTGCTAATCCCTGCAGTCCTGTGAAAACTCTTTCACATGACCATATGTCTGATTTTTCTATTTGTCTTCCACCCATGTCATTGATGTTTACTATCACGTTTAATAGTCCAGATCACACAGTGCTTTGATATATATGAAAATATGTTGGTATATTCTAATACATATTAGATGAGATATGTATTAGAATATATATCTTAAATATTGTGATTTTTTGCTAGAGTGTAATGGAGTAATGCAAACCTACAGACTCTAAGAGTTAAAGAGACAGAAGGGGAGACAGATGAAAAATGTGCAATAGAAAGAGTATTTATAGGAATGCAATTTAAATAGGTTATCATAGCATTAATGTTCCACTTTGACTGGTCTCCTTTAACACGTCACTATGAGAGCTCTCACAAAGAAAAGCGGTATCTTCAGAAAAAAGCTGCACCTTAACCCTGGTGAACTGATCTGGGGGTAGTGAGTGCTGTGATAGGGACTAATCCCCTGCTGTGTGCTTTGAGCGGGACTCAGGGTAATACACCAGAGGACACCAAGGAGAAGTGAGGAACAAGTGCTAAGAAAGAGACTTCTGACAAACTGAAAAATGTGTTGAAGTGGTGCTGTCACCATGATGAATCCTTTCAGACATCTTTTCAAAATGGGATGGAATCTTAAACCGTATGCATTGCATGATTGTACGGGAAGACTGTGTTTCTGTGTGTGTGTGTGTGTCTGTGTGGGTGGGTGGTAGTGGTGTGGGGATACAGTGAATTTCTCAGGGAAGCATATGGCACAAGCATATTTAGCTTGTGGAAAACTCCACTAGGAGTCTTGCTGATGCCTCCTGGTTAATTGCAGAAATTTACCAATTTAGATTTCAGATTGTGACACTGAGAACTCTGGCAGATGTTTGGAAGGTTACATTTTTTAAAAAAAAGAAAAGATTCCCAGGTGCACATTAGACAGTGCAGTATTAACACGTGAAGCAAACACAGGTTTAATTGACAACTATCTTTTATATACCTACTTATTTAATTAGTATGATTTTAGAACCTTGAAAGTTGTTTTATTTTTATTCTTATTTAGACTTTGAATGGCTCACATGATCCTTCATTCACATCCAAAATGTTATTTTATGCTCCTGTTTTTTGTAAAGTAATTTGCGTTTGGTTTCATTAAGATGTTAATTTCTTGTCATCAATAATTGTTTATTTATTTCATTTTAAACTTCAATAACAGAACTTAAAAATAAATACATAAATAAATAATTTAAAAAACAAACAAACAACAACAACAAAAACAAAAAAAAACCCCAAAAAACAAAAAAACAAAAACAAAGGGAAGTTATCCTATTCTTTCTTCGCACACCAATCCCCACACCACCACTCTGTCATTACTCCTCTGTTCTTAAAGTTACAGAAAGCCGGCTTATAAAGGGGGACCAAATACAATCATATTGATGCAATTTATCTAATAAACCATAAGTCACTTTTTCGTAAGACGCCAACTTAGCCATTGTCATTAGCCACTCTTCATAGGGAGGGGCGTTCTTTTTCCACCAGTGTCTTAGCAGGACCCGTTTGGCCGTAGTAAGAGCCTGAATAATCCATCTTTTTGTACAACTGGAAAAATCTCCATCAGAAAGTTCTGTGGTTATACCAAGTATGGACAGTTTTGGTGAGATACCAAATCTCCTTTTCAAAACACTGAAAATTACCTCCATTATGTTTTCCCACCAATCCCGAAGTGCTGAACAGCTCCATGTAAAATCGAAGCATTTTGACCATCACATCTCCAACAAATGTCCGTAGAGGCCAGGTTCCATTTATACAATTGTTGCGGTGTTCGATGCCACCTATGGATTATCTTAAGTTGAATAGATCTACTGCCTGTTTCTTTATACATAGTATTAACATTTTGAAAACATGAATCCCATTCAACTGAAGATATGTCCAATGTCACTTCCTGGGCCCAGTAGCCCTTAACTTTAAGGAGAGGGTCAGAAGATATTAATTTCTTATAATGATAATCTCTTTTTTGTACTATAAGTACAAAACTTCCCCACATCTACTACTTCACCAAATATGAAACACATTAGGAAGCATAATTGAACAATACAGTTATAATATATAATCCAATAAGCATTTGATGCTTGTAAATGTCAGTTTAAAATAGATTAGTGTTACCAGGCTAGAACCACTTTGATATTTTCTACGTAAATACAACATGTAAATACAATATATTGTCAGGCATCGCTTGTGATGAGTCAGATCTAAAATAAGTCCTAAAGTATTGCAAATGCAAGAAAACATAAGAGGTGCTGAATTATTTGTTTGCTCGCCCATGTGTCAAGCACAATATCTCAGAGACTGTTGATCTGATTTTGACACAGCGTGGTAGAATGATGCATCTCACTGCTGCACTCAAGTATTTAAAATGACACTGAATAGCTGAAGGCAGATCAACAATTAAGGGTCAACAAAGGTGACATATTTGTTAGTGACAGGCTGACAGGGGCTTCACGGCAATAGAGGACAACATGTTTACTGTTGTTATTCGGTAGATACTGCTGCGTTTTATTCTGTTTTCAGACAGAATAGTGGCTTAGATATATATTTTTTGTTTTACAAGAAACGTTCAAGTACATCTTACTCTTATGTTCATGTGAATGATGATGTTTGTGTCATACAAACTGGTAAAAGTATGAAACCAATGTACTAGCAAGGAGTGTTGCTCTAATTTGGAATGTTTACAAGTACATTCATAGTTTTTAGTACTTTTTAGGACAATATTTTTTAAAATTGTCATAGTTATGATTTTAAAGTAAAGGTAAAGCTTGCCTGTGGATGCCGTATGAGGAATGGGATGAACATTTTTTTTCTTCAGTTTGTGTTGGTTTCTTTTTCATTGATATTAAAAGAAATAATGAATATATAGTTGAGGAAATAGCTGATGAAGTTGTGTGTGTGTGTGTGTGTGTGACAGAGAAGGAGACAGAAAGATGAGTACTTAACACAGACTCAGATAGGCACAACTAATAAGAGGTGAGAAAAAAATAAAAAATAGACAGAGGGATGACAGGTGAAGTCAAGGTGAGCTGACAGAGTGAGAAGTAATCACTGTAGGAGTAGAATGCATACTGATACTGCAAGCGATAAGAGGGAAAAGGTCATAGACAAAATAAAGCAGATTTGAGAAGAGAAATTCTTGCAAACACTCAGAGCTTCTCTGCGTCGACAATAGCACAGCGAAAAAATAAAGGTAGACTTTCCCACAGGCTGACACTGCGATGGTGGTGGTTGGTAGTATAAGGGAATGTATAGTAATTCTGATCTATCACAGCCTGGCATGCATCATTGATTCAGTTATTTACCTACACTATTGACAAATCCTGTGGTCAATAGCGAGCTCTACCACACAGTCATGTCACAGGTAAACACAGAGGTTTTCTGTGGTTGGTTTCACTTTGTGTATTTGTTGATAGTATGATGACTTTTACTGTGCAAAATTTCTGTTCATGGTCCTTGATTGCAGAATATATCATATAAAAATGAAAGCAAGGCCACTTTACTATAAAGTGCAGGAAGAGTTTAAATGTGGACACAATATAGTAATGGTTAACCCCACGTTCATGTTTTTGAAGTATACAGAGAACTGGTAGTTGTGTTTTGTCATTGGCTGTAGTGGTAAATAAAAACTACCTTTAGGATAAAGATTTTCTCTTTGTGGTTCAACCTTTAATCATTGTGATTTTGCACATTAGATGTGTCTAAAGGGATCCTATTGTTCCCAAGCTGACCATTTAAATGTAATTCATCGTAATTTAATCCTAGGAGACCAAAAATTGATTGACGGTATTCTGACTCAGCTAATGTCATTGCCTTTATGTGTATACTCCAAGCTGAAGCATTTTGCGGAGGTGCAACACCCTCCCTATACGTTCTCTTCTGTTCACTCCACACATCAACTGACTCCTTTCATTTATCCCTGCTGCTTCCGTCCATCCTCACTTCCTTCCCTACCTCAGCTCATCATTCCTCAGACCACATTTCCATCATCAGCATTAATAGTTGATTTTGTATAAGAAGCTGGAGTGTAACTTTTCATTGTTTTCACTTCCCCCTCTCTCAGTTCACACTGTTGCGCTAAAGGCAAAGGGTCAAAACAAAGGTGAGGAATATTCTCAAATACAAGACCAAACTTGACTGAAGAAAGAAGAAATGGAAATGGAAAATAAACAAATGCAATGTCATATCTGCATGCATTACCCTTATGAAACAAAACAAGAGGCAAGGCTGCGATATAGGCACACTTATTTGGAGACACACATACAGAACAAGGCAATCAGTTACTGACTAAAAATAAAGTCAGGAGCCAGTGAGTAATTGTAGGTTAGGGTCCTCTGAAAAAAAAGCTACATTTTTGATTTTCTCATCTGTTTCAGTTTGCATCCATGGCTTTACACTTAAGCTGACAGTGAATACATACAGTAGACATGCATAGGTGCAGGAAGATGCAGCGTCTGTCAGTTCCAGCACAATGCTTTTTCAATAATGTGATTTGAATTAATTATTTGAATTCGTTTGTAGGATTTAGAGGTTTTATTAGAAATATATATAAGTTAAATGAAAGGTAGTATATGTGTGTTTGCTAGAGTGGAGTATGTTATGATACTGTCCCTCCCACTGGGTCCTGCCTCAACCCCTAACCTCATGAGCTAATCCCTAGAAATGTCACCCAGAGCTTGGCAAGTCATTTGTTGCTTACTGGTGTGGAATTTGCCACTAGGTGAGAATGATTCCATTTAATCTATCCACCATTACAAGCTGCAATTTTGCATGGTAGACAGTATTACTCAGATAAAGTGTTTAATGGAGTTTACACTATGATTTAGAGAGGGCAATCCTTAAGGGACTAAACTCAAACTTTCTAACTTTAAAATGGTCAGCATCTCACTTGGAAATTCTTTTTTAAAAACTAATGAGTTTTGGATACATTTTCACATTTTCAAATGATCTGTAGTTTGCATTTTGGTCACCTCTAAGCTGGAAGATTTTGTTTTCAGCTAAGTAGGTTTTGCATTCTGCTTTAATGTGCTGTATGTATAAGTTACAGCAAATATGGACAAACTTTACTGTATACACTAAATTACCTATGTTTTGTTAAAGCAGCTACCCTGTGTTATCCTTTACTTCTACCCAACTTTTACACCTTTAGCTTCCCCTCCCTAGAATCCCTTTCTGTATTATTTCCATGTCATAGATTTATCAGTCAGTCAGTACTACACAGTAGTTTTGCTGGGGTTGAAGTGCTGACCAGGCGATTTAAACCACAAGTGCTCCTTGCCAACTTGTAGCCATAACATTTATTGTATAAGACATTCCCTTAAAAAAAAGGGAGCTTTACAGTATGTGTGCCAAACTGTGATGGTTAAGGGTAAGGCAGTATAGACAGTTGGCAGAAAAAACTCACACCCATCTCTCTTCCCTCTACCTGGCACTTCAGCACTCTCCTTATGAGAGATGAGAGAGTTCATTGTTTGTCTACGGCTTTGTAATTCGCACATGAAAGAACTCAGCTGAGCATGTATGTCACTACAGCTGTCCAGTGCTGTCTCAATCACTGAAGAAATTCCTATAATGTATGTCTTGATGTCTTAGCCTTTCCACTGACAAAACTACATCATAGACTACACCATGTTGGACTGAAAACTCGGTCCCCTAAATTGAACCTGAAAACCTGACCCACATCAATCATGCAGATCGCTTTTTTTAATTATTAGGTTTTTTTTTATAACTGTGGTGTAGGCTGAGTTATTGAGCTTCTGTGTGTGTGTGTTCAGTTCGAGCTTAACCTGCCAGCTGATGTTATCTTGGCTCTTTTGTGAGTACACGCGAGAATTCGCTTGGATAAGTAACATGGCAGGGATTTCACTCAAGGGAGGAATCGCCAGCAGCGTTTGGAGAGTTATTTGCATTGTGTGTTGTAAACTTGTGAAATGTTTTAATTTAATTGATAAATACTGGCGTGTTGCAGTGAAATTACATTGCTACCTGCATTTTATGCGACCTTAACGATTATGTCTAGAAGCCTTGTTTCTCATCAGTGCTTATCGAGCTGTGGCCTTTATACAGTCCCTCATTTTTTGTTCTTTCCTAATCACACACCTTAAAAACTGTACTATGATAAGTAGACAGTGTGCAGATGGTCTGCAGGTTAATCCCAGGTCTTCACATCGCCGGATTCCTGTGTTTAAAATACACCAAACGTATTAAATTCAGTACTACATACTAGATAACACATAGCACTTATACTAACTCGGAGACCTTTGTAATCAATAACACTGTGGGAGTGACAGCTGTTTAGATGACTAGCATGGGCTGCCGTCGATGTGGAAGGAAATGAGAAATGTCAAGACTCAGCCCACCTCTTTCAGCACGAGCTGTCACACATCCCACTTGCTCACTCCCTCAGTTTTACTACGCAAAAGTCAGACAGTGTAGGAGTTAAGAGATTTAAGGGGCCCTCAAAGCTGCCACACAGGCACACTGTTGATGCTCTGTATCCAAACACTCAGAGTCTTTAAAAGAATGTAGAAGGACTCCATACAGTGACTCCATAATTTTCTTTGCATTGATCACGTGTCATGAGATGAGAGGTTTGAGACTTTGACGAGTAACTATCATCAATGAGTTATATGTTATAAAGCGTGTCAAAGAAATCTTATTGACTAATTGAATTTTTTTAAGCATGTTGCCCTTACAGCAACTTACATTGAGTTCCAACTGTAAGTGAGAATATGTTAACTTTAGAAGTTAATGTTTGAAGTTCTAATCCATATTCTAAACCACATTAAAAATCTGACCGGAGTTTCCTTTAATATGGCAGCAGCCAATAGGCAGAGAAGTTTTCACACACTACTTGGGTCCCTGGTGTGTTAATTAATATTTATATTTGTCCACTGCCTCAAACTCTGCCTTCAGGCATTTATTAAATTATCATGAGTTTGGGCAGAGGCATTACTGTGTGTGTTAGTGAGAGCACAGCAGTGCGGTGTAAGTACGTGCACCATCTGTGACAGGACCGCTCCCTGATCCACCAATCAAAAGATTCCACACAAATTAATAACAGGACCATTATTAACACCACGTACAAACAATATCAACAGCAGCAGTAAATTGAGGGTGTGGCATTAAATTCTTGTTTGTTTACCCATTTATTTACATAAGTCAGTGATGCAGAGAGTTGCCTTTGGCAGCTTGAACCTAAACACCCATAGCTTTACAATCTCCACAATTAGAGCCAGTCCTGTGAGGTATCTGACAGCGTGACCAGGAGGTGCACACTACCTAGTGCTGAACACAGTGCTACTAAATGCAAGCAGCCATGATAATTAGTGTTTCTAGCCAGGAGCTCCTCACTGGCGTCTCACCCCCGCACTGACCCAGGGAGATTGGAAAGAGGCCCAGTGGCTCCCAAGAGACTGAGCCTGTCAGGTCCGTCACTTCTCCCACGACATAGGAGTGAGCGGAGGTGTTTTAAATGCCAAACAGGACACACTTGCCAGGCCTATCGGCTCTGCCTGAATACAAGGCCTGTCTGTCTATCTAGTGTCCCTACTCTGTAGACCCCGAAGCAGAGCCGAGTCTCACTGTCTGGGGACAGTTAACCTGCTGTGAGGAAGGGAACAAATCCCAAAAAAAAAAAAGATGAAATGACAGTGTTGCTGGTTTGTATGTTGCTGAGTCTTCACACGCTCAAATGGAGTGCTGAATCACCCCAAAATATGTTTGTCTACGGCTATTTTTCTTCCTTTTTTGGCCATGTATGTCTATCTTTTTAAAAGTATTATTAAAGGATTTTGAGTATAACGCTTTTGTCAGATCGTTTTGCTGGACATTTATCTTTGCTTTGTATGTGAAGTAATTGAAAACGAAAAAATAACAGTGAACAGGAATGAAGCCTGATCACCATGGTGGTTATACTGAGCCACGTATGGACATACGATCATGTTTCTTTGCACTTTTTTCTCACTCTGGCGCAAAGTTAAATAATAATGAAATGCAAATTCCACTGATGAGAGGGCTTGTGCTTCAGGTTAGGTGAAATAACAGTGCAGGCATTCATGCTAAAGAAATATTTTAACCAATATATCAAAACCGGTATACTGTACTCACCTATTTGTCCAAACAAATATCTTTTCATGTCAATTCATTGTTTTGTTGTTTCCACTTTAAGAGCAGTGAAGGTTTCTTTTAATTAAAAATCAAAATAAAAGACAGAACGAGAAGGGCTTTGAACATGATAGAAATAGAAACAAAATGTGACAGACACTGTATGTGAAATTTATGGGATGAAAACACAATCCCCTTAAGAAGATCTCCTTAAAACCTCAAGTATAATTTCTTTTTCCTACCTGAGATGTCAGATTATTATAGACTTACTGTGGCTATATAATGCTTTTAAGATATCACACGTCAAAATGTATTTATTCCTTCGAGCCTACAGCACCCAGTGAAGGACAAATGTGTACATTTCTGCTATAAACATACACACAGTTGTAAATTAGTGTCCACAATGCAGTGTGTCTAATGCATCTTCCATTTATTGTAACGCGTAAAGCCCGTCTGTGTTGAAACATTTTACATACAGGGAGTGCAGAATTATTAGGTAAGTTGTATTTTTGAGGAATAATTTTATTATTGAACAACAACCATGTTCTCAATGAACCCAAAAAACACATTAATATCAAAGCTGAATGTTTTTGGAAGTAGTTTTTAGTTTGTTTTTAGTTTTAGCTATTTTAGGGGGATATCTGTGTGTGCAGGTGACTATTACTGTGCATAATTATTAGGCAACTTAACAAAAAACAAATATATACCCATTTCAATTATTTATTTTTACCAGTGAAACCAATATAACATCTCCACATTCACAAATATACATTTCTGACATTCAAAAACAAAACAAAAACAAATCAGCGACCAATATAGCCACCTTTCTTTGCAAGGACACTCAAAAGCCTGCCATCCATGGATTCTGTCAGTGTTTTGATCTGTTCGCCATCAACATTGCGTGCAGCAGCAACCACAGCCTCCCAGACACTGTTCAGAGAGGTGTACTGTTTTCCCTCCTTGTAAATCTCACATTTGATGATGGACCACAGGTTCTCAATGGGGTTCAGATCAGGTGAACAAGGAGGCCATGTCATTAGTTTTTCTTCTTTTATACCCTTTCTTGCCAGCCACGCTGTGGAGTACTTGGACGCGTGTGATGGAGCATTGTCCTGCATGAAAATCATGTTTTTCTTGAAGGATGCAGACTTCTTCCTGTACCACTGCTTGAAGAAGGTGTCTTCCAGAAACTGGCAGTAGGACTGGGAGTTGAGCTTGACTCCATCCTCAACCCGAAAAGGCCCCACAAGCTCATCTTTGATGATACCAGCCCAAACCAGTACTCCACCTCCACCTTGCTGGCGTCTGAGTCGGACTGGAGCTCTCTGCCGTTTACCAATCCAGCCACAGGCCCATCCATCTGGCCCATCAAGACTCACTCTCATTTCATCAGTCCATAAAACCTTAGAAAAATCAGTCTTGAGATATTTCTTGGCCCAGTCTTGACGTTTCAGCTTGTGTGTCTTGTTCAGTGGTGGTCGTCTTTCAGCCTTTCTTACCTTGGCCATGTCTCTGAGTATTGCACACCTTGTGCTTTTGGGCACTCCAGTGATGTTGCAGCTCTGAAATATGGCCAAACTGGTGGCAAGTGGCATCTTGGCAGCTGCACGCTTGACTTTTCTCAGTTCATGGGCAGTTATTTTGCGCCTTGGTTTTTCCACACGCTTCTTGTGACCCTGTTGACTATTTTGAATGAAACGCTTGATTGTTCGATGATCACGCTTCAGAAGCTTTGCAATTTTAAGACTGCTGCATCCCTCTGCAAGATATCTCACTATTTTTGACTTTTCTGAGCCTGTCAAGTCCTTCTTTTGACCCATTTTGCCAAAGGAAAGGAAGTTGCCTAATAATTATGCACACCTGATATAAGGTGTTGATGTCATTAGACCACACCCCTTCTCATTACAGAGATGCACATCACCTAATATGCTTAATTGGTAGTAGGCTTTCGAGCCTATACAGCTTGGAGTAAGACAACATGCATGAAGAGGATGATGTGGACAAAATACTCATTTGCCTAATAATTCTGCACTCCCTGTAGAACTTACTTCTCCAACACAACGGCATGATGTGAAAAATTATATTAATTTACAAATTCTAGTAACAATATAGCAAGGACACCAAAATGAATACATCTTTGAAACTCTGTTGGAATTACATGTCTGTCTGGATTTGTCTATGAACACAAACAGTGATGGTGCCTGTGACAGTTAATGACAGTCCACCTTTGTGCAACCTGCTACTTGGGTCATGTAGGCCATGGTGGGCTTCTGCCTCTATGGATTTGCGGCTTAGGGCTGTTTTTCTGCTGCCATGATCAGGGCCTCTGTGCTGTCCTTATGCTAGCCTTTTATAGCTACTGGTAGAATTTCTTGATGTCAACCACTTCTCAATCTGTCAGTGGGGCATCACATGGAGGGGCACTGTCTTCCATGATTCTTCCTGCTCCTGTTTCTTATCAGACCATCTGTCTTCAGCTGCCTGAGGCACTCTTGTAGCAGACCACCTTGCTGATGCATTCACGGATGCTCCTCATTTCATCCTGGATCGTGACTCTGACACATTCCTGCCTCTTACTGTTGCTCATGGTGGTGGACCTTTGGTTGAAACCTCTGTGCATTGTGAGTTTTCCTGTCTTGACATCAGCGGCTTCTTTCTCCTCCTCTTGCTAGCTGGGTATCTGATGACCGGTAGGGCATAAAGCCATGTGAAAAGGAAATGCTTCATAGAATTCTATGTCATCCTATGAAAAAAATAATTACACCCATACTGGGAATTAATCAAAGTCAAGGGCAGCTAAGAAATTGCATGATTAGTTGATCAAGTATGAGGACATACTCTGTAAAGGCAGATGTTTTGACAGCTATGACAGTCTAGACCATTCAGATGTATGATAACAAAATGCCACAAAATGCCCCCCTCCCCAAACAACAACAACAAAAAAAAACTTAATACAAAAATCTCTCCGTCCACAAGACACATTGTTACTGGAGGCTCTCACTGTGTGTATCCTTCATCTTATACCAATAGTTTCTATGATAACTGTGGCAGTGGCACATACCTGCTCTTTGGTTTCTATGATACTGCAGGTCCCCTATTTTTGCATTTAGCTTCTGTCATGTGATCAGCTGTCAAATCAATATTATGTTCTCAGTCCATGCATGTCTTATTTCCTGAAGTCCAGTTTTATCAGTATGTTCTGGTTCCTCAACAACTAATGTGGCTCTTGTTAACATCTGAGCAAATACGGCTTCTCTTGCTCAGATTAAAACTCCATTTTCCAGAGCCAGTAATGGCAACACTACAACATCCAGCAATATATGTAAACCCCAAGATACTTTGGACATAAATATATTGAGATCATAAAAGTCCCAGTTATCATAAAAGTCTCACTTTACAACATAATATTGCTCAAAAAAAAGGAAATGCAGAGAGTGTGCAAGAGTAAAGCTCACAAACAACAACCACACACTCAGTGTTTGCTCAGTGCAACTTCCTATGTCACTCACTCACTGGCATACACCCACACACCCCTACAAAGCAAAGGGCTTATTTGGATAGTCCTTAATCACTGCTGAGGGCTACACAAACATGCTGAGCTCAAAGGGCTTCACAGTGCTTCCATTAGAACAACAATTAATGCAAAACAATATTAAAAATTAAATATTAATCACATAATTGAAAATAAAACACAATGTGTATTTGGAGAATTCACTGAAGGCACAGGGTATCAAGGCCAACCTGGTCATTATCATCCTCATCAAAAAATGCTCGCACAAGCGTGTCAGCATCAACCATTATTATTATTAATACATGGTAAATAAATGGCAATGCAGCCCCTAAAAATTGTATCACTGGTACATATTGCCCAGTTCTTTTATTTCTTGCACAATGGCGCTAGATCATACACTGCAGGCAAATGAATATGTCTGTTACAGATAGAACAACAAATTGAGTAGAAACATTTTTAATCAATTGTTGGTAACTGTTTTTCATAGATATATAAATCTTAATCCATTTCCAATCTCTTGTTTATTTGCTCTGGGGGTCCTACAGCTGTCAAAAATCTTCATTTGAACTCCCCTAAAAACACTGGAGCATCTACTGAAGCACAGGATTGAGAGCGAGTGAACCACAGAGCACACAGCATCCAGCAGTTTCAGTTAATGATATGTCTGCAAGCAATGCAAGAAAGAAAAATATGATAGTTTGTCTCTATTTCATGCCTCTAAAGTGCTCCTGTTGGTTGACAACTGCATTTGAACTTTTTTGATTTTGTTCACGCCTATGGTGAGCAAAGTCTGTCTAAGTTTTGCCACAACAAATCCACACTGAAATTGCTAATCTTCCCCTATTTCTCAATATAATATAGTGGCACTATGTAAAAAAAAAAAAAAGAAAAATTCATAAATGAAAGGAAAGCAATGATGAAAGCTATACTTTTTGCAATCATTTACTAATTAGCTGTCACCCTTTTCAATAGCTATTTGTTTGCGTGGGCCACATAAAGGAAGCGATGTGAGCAGGGAAAGAAAATACATGTAAAAAAAGTACAAGTCTGAATGAAGACTTGAAGTATTTTGTGTTTCCATATATTCATTTTAGTTAGAATTATTATAGAATGGGTGATCTGATTAATATTGGGAACGCTTCAGCTATTTTGTAACAAATTTTCCCAAGAAAATTGGGAATTTTTCCACATTATTAGATAAATAAACTATTTCATGTCACATCACATCAGCCAATATTACAGGGTTTCCATTTGAGCCTGCCTATCAGGAATAGTGGGTAACAAATATCCAGGCCAAGATTTCCAGTTTTACCTGTCATTCATTGTTTATAGCTGCTGGTTTCAGATTCCATGTAGTGGAATGTAATCCTTCTCTTTTTTTCTCCACAGAGTGTAACCTGTGCAATCAAATCCTACTGCAACTTGATTGTTCAACAGAACTCAGTGTACAAGAAATTTTCCAATACCAAAAATGTTGTGTGTATATATAGATATATATGTGTGTGTGTGTGTGTCTGTGTGGTTTTATAACTAAATGCTTAGGCTACTTTAAAGCAAGCCACATTAACATATAAAAATGAAACACATTACAGGAGTCACAAAGCTAAAAGAGTCACAAGCACTAATGACCATTACGGGTTGTGATGGCGTCAAACATGATGTGGTTACTAATTTACATATTTTAATTTTGAAACTAATTTGGAAGTAATGTAGTGTCACACAATATGCAAATATCATATAATGAATGGAAGCACATGAAGCACTATCCCTTTTGATGCCTATTATTTGCTGCAGTGGATGATATGCGCAACGCATTCTAAATGATACAACAGTCGAGTTTAGGCCCTTCAAAATTAGCTTGGTAAATTGGAATAAAAAACTCTCTCTCCTTCCCTGTTTCTGCTAGCATCAGATGTTGATCTTTGTTATAAAAAGCACACTAAATGGATCAGAATTACTGCTGCTCCATTTACATATCCATGCACCTACATGAATGTTCATCACAAATCAAAGTATCTTCCAAATTTGAATTCAACTGTTGAAGCAATTCTTTGCTTAAAATAAATAAATAAAAACATAAACAAATTCTCATTCTTCACTGTAACAAAATGGCTGCTTGGGGGAAAAAAAAATAAAGTTGAAGTGTACAAAAAGGCATGATGTAACATAGCAGCAGATGGGTTTACAGAAGAGACAAAGAGTAAACCTACCCTATCAGGGGGGCCATATGTGCTTTGGATAGCATCCCAACTCTTGGTGCGTAAAAGTGGCAGATGTTTGCTTTAAGATTGCACTTGCACACTTTAAAACAACAGCACCAGAAACGACAAGATGGAAGAAGTAATTCTGTTCGCATGGTGCAAAACAGCCAACATATTGTATCATAAAACTTTTTTTTCCTGACAAATTTCATTATATAAAATAGGGAAACATATTGCTGAATGATTAGAACAAAGCTGATGTCATCCTCACATTTTATCTCCAAATCAGTTAGAGGATGAGGCTATAAATTATATGACAAGGTTTTAAGAAACACACAGAGTTAGTACTTGAGATGTATCCTTTATTACCTTTAATTCATTAATGTGACTGCTCTTTTTACTGGACTAAGATCACATTGGTCTAATTGAGGTCGTTTCAACATTGAAGCCCAAGTTATCACATAAAGACGTTTTGCAGATACAGGCTAAGGGGAAAAACACAGGAAAGGCTTGAAATTGAGTAAATGACAGGCACTCACTAATGTTGACAACTGCCAGTTACTGCCTGGGGTGTCACATGATCAGTTATGATGGACTCTGATATGAGTCACTGGAGTTAAGGCTCTTAAAATGGGACGCTGTGACCTTTCTCTTGGGTACAAGAGCGGTCTGGAAGAGAACAGCTGATGCAGCTGTTAGTGCTGCAGCACTTTTGCTATTTACAAAGCATCTTCAATGTTCATAACCTTTTCTGCCAGAAGCTCTGTTATTCACAGTCTTCATGATCAGGGTTGATGGGCTTAGCGTGCTTAAATCTACGTCCAAATGACCTCTGCTATCAGCCTTTCCAATTGGTCTCACTTTTGTGTATGTTTTTCTCTTGAATATAAAGGCGCCACATATAAATGCATCATTCTGGATTGATAGGTAATGTCAAATTGATGCTACATATTACTGTCTTAGCACTTACTGTGTTAAAATGTAAAGTACCCCAAGATGACTGTTGTGAATTGGCTGGTTAAAAAAAAAATTACACACCACACACACCCACGACACATGTGTGTGAATCCCTTCCACTTCACTGAGTACGGTGTGTTACTAAACACATGTGACTGGTTCTGTGCACCCAGGCTTGTATTGTGTGAGTGTGTGTTCCTGCATGTGAGAACAAGAGTGAGAAAAGGGAGAGAGCTGCTTTATATCTGATACCTGTGTCACTTCCACTTGCCCTAAAATGGAAATTATATTGATATTTCATACTGTGGATGTAGATATATGTAAGATTACCCTTTGGGGACTTTGACTCTTCTTTGAATTAGGACTTGGAATAATCAAATACTATGAATTTTTATTCTTCTTAATCATGAAAAGGCTATGTGGAAATAGCAGAGCCAGAGTTGATTAAATGCAGCTGAGATTCATTGAATCTGGCTCAGAGCTCGAAGGAGTGTTTTAAATAGGAGTCCATTTAACAAAATGTTATGTTCTTAATGGGAAGGTAATAAGATGGTCTTTATCTTTTATTGAAAAAAGTGGAGTCGTTTTCGAGCATGATGATGTATGCTTTGAAAAAGAAATACTTTGAGCTAAGGCGGTAGAGAGAAGGGCCAGAAATATCATGAAAGAGAGTGACTTTTGATCATGTGCTTTGTGCCTGATGTTTGTCAAATTTAAAGCGGAGGTTATATTGAGCAGTGAGACGTTAAAGGAAGTGAAAAGGACCATAAGTTACATTATCTAAGCAAGTATTCTTTTAGGAAGGTTTAGCAAGAAAAGCTAAATAAAGACATTAATTTTAAAAGTTAATTAGCCCATAAATATTACTGCCGTAACCTGATGCATTTTAGTGCCGCTGCATTACAATAAAACGTGCAAACAGCTTAGATGCAGTTTCCTCCCCAGGGCTAATATACTAGAATCACTTTAATTGGGAGGTATTAGGTTAATTATCGCACTGAGATAATTTGTGATGCTGCCAAAGTAATAGAGAAGTTAATTAAATGCATCTCGCAGTTTGGACATGTCAAAGAATCCAGTGCGGTTTTGTTACCTTGTCAGGTTCAGTATCATTTGAATAGAACAAGAATTTACTGTCTTATTATTTATATTTGTGCTTAAAAAATTATATGACATGTCTCAAGTTGAGTATGAATGTTATACTCATTTGCAGAATTAATTTTTTGAGGTCTGCATAATTTAATGTTCAAAAAATTGCTCATTTTTCACACTTTTTGGGGGTTTTTCCACTTTCTAGGCTGCTGTTTTGGTGCATTGTGTTTAAGGTCTGTTGTGATTGGTCAGCTGACTCAGTGGAAACAAGGCACTGGTTATCTCCCTAAAGTGTGTGACTATTGGCCCAGCTCTCTAGTATCTCCCAGAAACAAGGAAAGACTGTAGAAGCTGCTGCTTCCATAATGTGGAATAGTTTCATGCAGTGGTACTGCCAGCATCACACTCTCATGCAGTGCTTTAATGCAGTGCCATTGCCATTTCCTAAATGGTTTGCACTGTGACCATTTATTCCTTGCAGCTGAGGCGTAGGCGAGAGCTACTGTACCGAGACTGGTCTCCACCAATACTGGTGAACCTGCTTTCATTGCTGCAACTGCTGTGGTAGCTTATGCTTTGTGCAGCACACTGTGCTTCCACCTGGAGTGAAATGTGCTATGTACTGCAATTATTTAAATATTGTGATATTGTCCTCCTCGCATGATTTATAAAGGCGGGTTTTTAAAACAATGTCGGTTTTAAATCCTTCTTCATGTTTTCCTCACTGAATTTAAAAGTTTGACTCTTTTCTTTGTCACTCACATAAAAATAAATCATTATTCACAAAAAGAGAAAAAAAGAAATGTGACGCAACAAAGCTTCTGTCATTTCATGGATAACTTCTAATGCCAGAAGAACTGGATATGGCAGTAGAAGATATCAGCCTGCTCTTATTAAAGTCTAATTATACTCCTTTTAGATGTGTGTATTCCTACTTAAGTAGAAGATGTCCAGCATTGTGGTGTATTGACAGCCCCACTGGCTGAGATGATGTTATGTGCAGGTTAATCTAGCAGTCTTGTTGTAGTGGCACAAGATGAAGGGGAGGATTTAGACGTGCTCTCTTGTGTGTGCTAATTAACTGGTACAGATTGTTCCCCTCACCCCACTGCATCTACACACCAAACAGTCTACGCCAGCCCCTCCGCCTCTTGCAACCACACAAAATCTTGTGTTCTTTACAAACTCTTGACATTCATTGTTGGATATTCAGGCGGCTTCACCTTCTAATGAATTTCCCTGGGGCCGAGAGGTCAAGTCCTTAAATAAACACAATTAGATGTGTCAAAGGCCTTGACGCAAGCTAATGTTATACCATTTACTCCTAATTACTCTTTCAACTTGTCTAAACAGAGTGCCTGTGAACACTTTTTATGGTGACAAACCTACTTTTGGCCTATTATCCAAAACACCATTCATGACTGCATTAACTTTTAATGCAACTTTGAATATATATCAATACTTTTTTTCTTTGCATTCATATATTTTTCCATTTATAATTTATGGCCAGAATAACTTTATACTATTGAATTGCACACATTTCAAGCATCATCCGGAGCGTATATATTATAGCCATAATGCCCCAGCAATGCTGTGAATACACATTATTGTGTGTTACTACCAAACGTATGTTTTATAGGAGAGTATGAATAATTTTCTTTTTCCTTTATGCTTTAGAGAGCACCTGTAGGCAGGCTGAGGAGGAGGATATGTATACAGTATGTGTAAAGTGTCTTTTGAACAGACAAGTTTTTGCTCTTGATGAGTAACTCTGCTGTCCTGACTTGAGTGGGAAGTTCATTTCACTGGAGAGGCAAGAGAGGGAAGAATCAAGGCCAGGTGATGAAGTAATGACAAGGTTACCCGCACGAATGAAGAACCATTGGTGGAGTAAGAGCGCACAGCTTAAGGGCTTTTGTGGGTTGTTCTTTTCATTATTATATTAATGTGCAGGATTCGGGAGCATGCACAGATATTTTGCAAAAACAGCACCCCTGCATCTGCAATTATCTGCCACTGCGCTGTTGTTAAAGAGTATTCCTTTGGAAAGATTCATCTCTGTCATTCTGTCTTTATCTCCCCCTCCTCTACCATGTCTATCTGTGAAAGATGAAGTCTTTAAGAACCGCACTAATCCTGTCATTATGCTGTCGTCTTCACTGGCATATCTTTTCACTTTCTTGGTTATCCTGTGGACTAAAGCAATTATTGCGCTGCAATTGAAACATCAAGTAATTAATTCATTTTGTATGTTGAGCATACTTGGGTTGATGTCACACTTCGAGTGTGAGACGAGTGTGTTTATGGGTCAGCTGTTGAGAAGGGTAAGAATAGCAGTCAGGATTTTATGCATCTCTTGGCACATGGGACACCCACCCAAGGCCATGAAGTATATAACATGCAGAGTAATGTCATTTAGACCTTGGCAAGCTTCTTGTGTCCCACTCAGGGGACTATCTCGCCTCCACAGTGCTATCTCTCTCATCCTCTCTATTCCCTCTATGTTTCCCCTGCCTCTTCTTTTCATCTGCTCCATTGCTGCATGCCACATTGTTGAATTCTCTTTCTTCAGTCTGTTCCTATTCTCCATTTCCTTCTCTCTCTCGCTTCTCATCACTCTTCTTGGCCTCCCTCCTTTCATCTTAATTGTCTAGCCCTCTCTCTGTACATCTTCTGCCTCCTGGTGCATGCTGTCATCTGCGACCAGCGTGGCACAGAGCGCCGCAACGCACTGCGGTGCCATGATCCAGAAACCCCACATTAACACTGGGATTTCACCCAGAGATTATTTAAGTGTGGCATGCCTGCCAGGCAGGGTTCTTCTCTGTAATCTCTACAGCCCCATGAATAGAGTAGGACTGGGAAAGAGGGGATTTGGAGGAGTTTGAGGGCTGATTGGGTTCTAGAATGGGTACAGTATGGGCTTTTAGGCATTCTCAATATTTCAGTTCCATATGGAGTTGGATTTAGGAGGTGGGGTGATAGCTCAATGTGTCACAGAGAAACTGAGGTTAAATCCCTGGCAATATGATCCTCTTCTTCTCAGTTAGCTATGTATCCTTCTGAGGTTTGCAAAGTAATTTAATTTGAGGTAATTGTAGCGAGGATCCATAATTAAAAGGATTAAAATGCATGCCATTTATAGATGGGCTAAAGGAAATGAAATGATGAGGCCGCTGGCACCATTTCTGCTAATGCCCCATACATGTCTTTCCTTTTCATATCCACTCCTTTGTCAGGGAATTCAGATTTGCATTATTTAATGTGTCACAGGATTCAAATGTAGGATAAAAATAACAACTGCAGACGTTCACAGCAATGACACCACATGTCTGGCTGCTAGCTAAATATTACTATCTTGTGCACATTTCATTTCACTTATTTTATTTTTTATCATACTAGTCTACTCTTTGAATTATGTCTCAGGAAATGTGTGTCTCTGTGTCTATTTGTGATGACAGAGCGTGTCCTCGACTCAACATGGTCACCCTCTCACAGCGGCAAAGGTCTTTGACCCCATCAGAGAGTCAGAGTGCCTGCTGATTTTTTGACATTGAGAGGGGAACAGACAAAGCTACTCATCAAATGTCCAATGACTGAGAGAACTGTAGGAGGAATGGTTTTCGATACAATGCCATTTACAATTTACTACCTATTCTTTGCCACAACAACAGCTCGAGAAGGGTTTGTGTTGCCGCTTATTATTATTTAAATATTAGTTTTCCCAGCATATCTTTTGTGAACATTTCCGTGAGGTAAACATTAAAAGATCTGTTTTTGTTTTTTGCTATTTCAAAAAGGAAGAGACTGGATTCAAATAAATACTGCAAAGCAACCTATGAGGATGTACACTGCATGAGCACAGAAATGTCAACAATAAGGCAACTTACCACCATATTAGTTTAAGTGTCAACAACAAAAACAAACAAAATGTTAATGCTGGAGAAGATTATGGAGTGGAATTTCTTTACAGTAGCACATTTTTCATATTTTGTACACTTTTATAATACCTGCTTCATATTATCTATTTAACTGTTCATTTATTTATTTTTTTCATCTGTTAAGAAGGTGAGCTGAAGATTTCTGCAGTAAAATAGAATTTAAAGGGGGTTTTTTTAGCCAACACATATGTTTGATAATTGTAGGCATAGAGTTGTCTATAAAAACTAAATTACATTTGTATTTTCATCTACCTTGTGGTTTTATGTTTCTGTGGCATACGGGACTGAGACATGTGTTCCAAACACACCTGAGTGGTGTATTACTTTGCTTTCATCCTCATGCCTCATGTTCTGCAGCTCCATGCTGGAAAGAGCTATTACAACAGGAGTAGCAAGGGAGAGTCATGATGGTAGGCACAGATGTAAGGATTTAGGAGTACCTCAATGCCTAGCATTTACACAGGCAGCATGACAAAGGTATTCTCTTAACAACAGTCCCATAGAGAGCCAATGAGGAAACATAATCCTTAAGATTAGTTTGATTGATTTGTTTCTTCCAACAGGATTCAAAATAGCAAGGTTGTTATAATCGTTCTCCTCTATCGAAACAAGTGAGATGGAAAAGAAGCGTACACTGACAGCATAATGATATCTGTTCGACTGTTGATTTCATGAGTACCTTTTTCAAAACTGAAATGGTAGAATTTTTTAAAAAGCCTTACATTTCAAAAAGAGCCCTAATTTCCACATTTACAATTATAGTCAAATTTGTCAATGTCAGAAATGAATGCCGAATGCTTCTTTTCAGTAAAGTTGAACGTCAAAGTGTATTGGAAGAAAAACAAAAACAAATCTACACTTAACAGGTCAACTGAGTATTATCACCAAAGCACATTTGAAGTAGCAAAAGATGCAAGATGTGTAAAATTAGTGAAGGAAAAGAAAAAGCATTTTGATGAGTGGGAGTTATAATGAATATTTCATATTTTACTTATTCCAGATGGTTGCATTTCATCTAAACAGTGTCTACAACCCACCATATCTATTTCTTGTGATAAACAGAGAAAATCATACCAGATTGCTTGTGCTGGTTAAAAGCGAAGCATTGTCATTTGTCCAAATATCATTTAAAAGGTTAACTTCATGCAAGTGCACATTTTCAATCCCTACTAACCGGCGCTTCTGAAATCTACATCTTTGAGCTCTACTGCTTCTTTTTTTTCACTTATTAATATTCATGTAACATAAAAAATAATATTTTTCCATCCTTATATGCTCTGTTGCTCTGAAAGCTGAGTGATTTGTTAAGGGAAGAGGGATATGGCTGCAGAGGATGTGGGTAACAGTTTAAATGTCCTTGACAAGTGCACAGTTTGCAAAGGAGCAAATTTAATTTCCATGGTTTGAATTTTCAAAGGTATCACCTGCTGTAATTGCTTGACTGGGGAATCCATAAATCATTGTTCAGTAAGGTCATCTTGTAATTTCTTCCCTAATGCTGGCATTTATTTTCTTAGCATCCTCTCTTTCTTCTGATTTAATCTAGCTAGGTCATTTGAGAGATTAATTGCTGCCATCTTCAAAAACAACAAATTAGTTTCACACATGTTCTGACATTAAGACTGAGTAACCCCACGTAACAACATCTAGCCTGTCACAAAAATGC
This sequence comes from Oreochromis niloticus, assembly GCF_001858045.2. NCBI lineage: Eukaryota > Metazoa > Chordata > Actinopteri > Cichliformes > Cichlidae > Oreochromis > Oreochromis niloticus. The sequence goes on from NC_031965.2 coordinate 15,194,278, forward strand.
CCGACCACATTGGTGCTCGGTGTCATGTGAGTTTGCCACTGTTACAAAGTAATCACAATAAAGTGGTTTTTCCTCTTCATCTGATAAAATGTAGATTTGACTTCTATAGAACTGGTGGGCTGAATTAATAATATACCACCTTCACATAGTTTTGTATGTTCTCCTTTTGCTTTTGACATGAATGTCATTAAAGGTCAGAAATGATGTAAATTAAATCAATGTTTTTGATTATCCCACTTCATCATTAGTTCTGATTAATTTCTCCATTCAAAAAGATGAAAACGGGAAGCTGATCTCCTACTATTTCTCGTTTGACAATCACACTTTCATCTTCAGCCATAAATTAGACTTCCCTTTTATCTTTCGAGTGGTGAGGTAAAATACATCAGCCCATCAACAAGTCACATTTTCAAACTCTTAATAATTGGAAAGACTGAATTTAGCCTGGAACCAAAGGAGATGTAAAGGTTCTTATTCTATTAAGACAGCTTTGTTCATCATGCAGTCTTATTAAAGTTAACATATAGTGTGTTTTTAAAGTGTGAGAATAACTGAGAAAACACTTTCTTCTCAACCATCGTGACATGTAGTTGTTACAATGTGACAATGAAAGATTAAGTCCTGGGACTAGGAAGTGTTGTTTTGAAACTTTTGATATAACTAAGTAGGTCGCTGTTACCTCCTGCTTACTTAGATCTTTTACTCTTCTTAATTTGTTTGTGCTTTTAGCTACAAAATGTCTGTTACACATAAGAGGTATGGCATTAGTCGTATAGAATATAATAAAGTACTTTTTAAACAAATTTCTTGGAGAGGTTTAAACAGTCTCTCAAACTAAATATATGCCATATTTTTACCAGTGCATCTTTTTGTCTGTAAGAATATATATAGCGATCATACGTGGGCCATATTGTAGATCCAGTCCCTCTCACAGATGGAGATTGGAAGAGACTTCTGGGTTGCACAGCCCTCCTGCAAAGATGTGATGGACACTTAATTACTTGGCTGACAGAAGTTATTCGCCACCTGCACCCAACAGGGGTTTCTGCCAGGCCCTGACCTCCACTTCCTCCCAGTGCACCCACCAGCTCACAGAGCAGATTTCTGCATATGGCAATCAGTCACATTCCATGTTATTATTATCAGGTTTTATTTCATTTTTAGTCTTGCTTTGTCGCTTTGTGCAAACACATGCACTGAAATACAATATGCATTTTTCATTACTGCAATAAATCTGTAGGAAATGATCATTTACTGATGATTGTCATTAAATTTACGTTTATCAAATCAGTGGGGATTTTTGCATTTGTACAATATCTATCCCAAGTGTGAGAGACGTACATTAAAGAAAAGCTTTGACACAGATGACTGAAATGTAAAATTTTAAAGTTTTATTTTTCAAACTTGCATCGCTTTGACTGTTTCTTATTTAGACTTTGCATTTTTAGTACATTTCTAATATTATTTTCTACTACTGAGGACACAGCTTCATGTGATCCAGTGGCTTTAAATATATAACTGCCAATTTTTGTCAACACCTTAACACCACTGTAGCCGAGGCAGACGGTTCTCACAGTTGAAGAGGAGGTGCTAACTTTTCTGTCACTGCCAATTTAATGCCTGAACAACTTGCAAATTTTGACACATTTGCTTATTTAACAGGTAGAAATGATTGCGAACTACATGGTATGATGTAGCTACAAGCTTATGTTTAGATGTGAGAGACCAAAAACAAGTAGCAATAAACTGTTAATGCCAAGAGTACAAATAGCATGCAGTTGCTTTGAAGTAATCTGCATGAAATGAATAATCCATACAGTATATAGGTGACCTTGGAAATAATAAAAAAAGAGACAACCCTTCATTTTTTTACAAGCTGAAGTTTTATACAAAATCATAGATTATGGGCCGCAAGTTTTCAAGCATACATTATTTCCATTTGATTCAGAACATTTTAATAGACACTATGGCACTGTCCTCTCCCTCAGGTAATTATGAATAAATGTATATGTAGGCAGAACGGTGTCTGAAATTACAGTTATTAACAGAGAGGAGATGTACCTCAATATTGCAATTACAGAGCTCTCTTGGGATTAACAAAATTCTGTTTTATTATCAAATTCCTTCAGGCTCCAGGTACTGATCAACACAGAGAATTACATGTCTTTCTGTCATTACAATCTATGCCTCCCACCCGCCCCACCCCCGTCCATTTTCATTTTTTGTGCTACCCACTTGCTGTATCTCTGCAAATGAGCATTCACTGGACCTGCTGTGCCCTTCTGTAGCTTGTTACATACTTTAACAGAACTGACATGCAAACCTGCGCTTTATATCACGGGATGAAGCTATAAGGAATAAAGAGTTGCCAAAAGATTTACCCAGTTTTAGAGACTTAAGAAAAAAAGTGTGTGTGTCAATTAATGATTAATTAATGAAATGTAATTATGGCTTTACAACACATTGTAAAATATATGATGAAAGGCAATGAATGTTATTGAGGTACAAGTTTTGTGGGGAGCCATGAAAAGAAAATTGCAATATAACCTAATGCATGCACTGCAGTAAACCACAGGGGTCAACCCAGTCTCCTACAAATTATATTATGCATCTGATTTTCAAGGGTTATTTGATTATATTTTTTACAAGCAACATTTCATGCCTTTACAAAAGTGCTGTGCCAACTTAAGCAAAGAGCAAAGTAAGACTGAAAATTGTAGAAATAGATGGAAATACAGTGTTTTCTAGAAAAAAAGAGTTATTAGTTATACTGCAATACCATACTATGGCATTATTTGGTCTGTGATATTAGCATGTTGCTTGGTAACATGATGCTGCTGCAGATACTCTCCTACACAAGGGTTCACCAAAGGCGATCTGTGTCTTCTCCAGCTGGAATTAAACCTGTAACCTTTTGCCTGACAAGCAAATGTGTTAACCAGGACCACAATGGAAGCACTTGCTAGGCAACATGATGGCATAATATAGCATACATAAATCAAGCAATACTGAAATTAAAAAAAGATATATATACATATAATACCAATATATATTGGTAAGTGGCTACTAGCACCATGATGGCATCATAATATGTGATATAGAACCTTCAGGGTCCTAAGGTGTAGCCATGTGCCAAGTTGGGTTCTCAGCTCCTGAGAGAAGTTCACAGACAGACAGAAATTTTGAGTTTTGAATATATATAGAGAGAGTTTTGACATTTTGAATATATGTTTACCTAATATTATTAAACAGAACAAAATATTTGACTTTATACATTAATCAAATGTATTGCAATTCTAAATACCTTAGCTAGTATAGATGAATCAGTTTTAAACACAACTCTCAAGACTCTTTAATGTGAATTAGGTGAATAATATCTGTAAATTGTACCTCCAACTTTGAAGTTCATTCTTATTCTAATGGCTGCTTCAATTCGTAATAATCTACTTGCTGAATATTGTTTCAGTACATACAATTTGAGATGCTGATTACCAGAAGTTTACACTGTTACACACCACTAAACACATTTTTTTGGTTCACATGAAATGTAATACATAGCGATTGTGCTGCCAGTGACAATTTGTTTTCTTCTTATCCCTTCAAGATTAAAATCAATACTCACTACATAACACAAAGATCCACATCACAAACAAAAACATAAAGACATGCTGCATTATGGCGCGCCGTGAAGCAACCGAACTGAACCGCTGAGCTACACTGAAGCAGTCATTATTTTCTTTCATTTAGATTTTACTTTCTAATGTCTTCTTTAATAGAGGAAAGAGAATTAGGGTCTTGGTGCACTATTACTTTTTTATGGGGTCAACTCCATCATTATCTGTATGTTACATTACTTACATCATTAAAAGCACAGCAAGCCCACACTAATTAAAAGATTATGCTCTTGTTTTCAATTTGAAATCTATTTGTCATATGGCAACATAATAACCATCATCTGGGTGTTTTTTTCTTGTATGTGTGTTTGAGGGCAGGATTGTAATATATTTATGTTCCTCAATATTTGTGATTTGGACTGTCAGGGCACCAATTTGTCCAAGCGTTTTCCAGAAAATTGGCTTAATAAAATTTATTCTCTCCTGCCATAAAATTCGTTCACTAGACTGGCAACTGTGAAAACTGTATTTATCATCACATACTTTATTCGTTATTGTAATCAGCTATAGTAATATAAAATATGAATAAATGCATTTGTGTCACTGTTGAGATACTCACTGTCTTAGATGAGAAATCATATTAAAAGGTCAGTGACTGAGTTTTATGTAGTAGAAGATTAAAGAAGGAGATGAAATCAGTTATATATGTCGATTGTTGTCATGGGGACTTAACACTTCCACAGGACTGTACCAAACTTTGTATTTACACTGCCTTGCCCAAGAACTTAAAAAAGAAAGTGAATTACTAACAAGGAAGAATTTAAAAAATGAAAAGTAATTTAAAAACAAGTCTTTGTTCAATTAAATCATTATGGTACTGTGTATTTAGCTAATATAATTCTTAAATAAAATAAGAAAATCAGTTGTTTAAACTCAAGAATCTTAAGAAAGAATAACTATGCAAAAGGATTAGGGATTTTCTTATCTCAGTGCCCTACAAAGAATCATTTCAGTAGCACAGCTGACTTAATTTAACCATTCAGATTTGGGTGTTCAGACAGATAAACTGTAATTAATTAGGCCTACTGCTGAAAAATGACATTATTGTTCCAAAGCTAGAATGCTTCCAGCAAATTTGTCATTAGCAACCCTTTAACTATTCATTGCACAATAAACATGAATAATGCGCTTTGTCTTTGGTGTTTTTCTTCTGGTATTGATGGGATTTCTTTTGGTACTTTAGTTATATGTGTTAATTATATTAGAGATAGCAGTGCTGTCAAATATAAAATAATTTTCTGTAAAAAATAGTATAGTACAGTATAGTTTAGTAAGAATGATATGCAACATTTGTCTTAAAACCCTATGCACTTCATAATATAATTAAAAAAGACATAATATAACATTTTCTGTAATTATAACTGTGCACAAGGTAACACATCAAGTCACACTAGGCATGACCAGAAATTAGTATCATATATCTTTTAAGGATTTTGGCAGTTATAATTTTGTATGCCTTTATGTAGGTTTACAGTAGCTCATGTTGTCAAAAAAAAAAAAAAAAAAAAAACAGTAAAAAATGTCAAGTAAAAAAGTAATACTTTTTCTGTTAATGTTAGAGTATCTACAGCAGTGCTGTAAAGTGCAGCTTTGAAACAATTTGCATTTGAAATTATTCTTCTAAACATTGTACAAATGATTCTTACAACAAAAAGGGCTTTTTGCCCTGAGTAACACATATTCTTTGGCTGGCTGTGGAGGAGTGGCCTGGGCCCCGCCCACAGTGAAAGTTGACCACTGAAGCACTATAACAAGAAATACCAACAAAAGCTAGGTCACAGTCATTTCCTGTTTGACAATGTAGCATTATATATGCTGATCTTACCATTTTATCTTATCTATAATTCTATTTTACTGGCTGTATTTTGCAATTTTTTATAGAACATTTTAACTTATGTTGACTATGAAAATAGTCATTTACAACTGATAACTTTAACCTTTTAAACCTTGGACTTCACCTGTGTCTACAACGAAACCGTGAACTTAATAAAACGTTCTTCATGCCATCTCTCTTGTCCCAATCATCAGTTTCTAAATCTAAAATACACAATTTTTCCTCCTTTTTGTAATTTTCCATCTACATTAATGTTACTTTTGTTTAACATTATGAAAGATCAATGTTGATTACTGCACTTATACCTATTAAATTTTTATAAACATGTATGAACCCTTACATAGCCACAGACACACTGTGGATTTTTGTTGTAATCTACATATGCTTACAGGATTTACTACATTTGGCTGCTTTTGACCACAAACTGAATCATCCTCTATTAACACTGCCAGTGATCAAAGTGTCTCAATATTCTGTGCCCTATTTGACAGCTAAGGCTCGCGTGTCTGAATATTCCCACACAAACAACCTGGCTGATCCCTTCAACACAGTCAGCGTGTCCTCACTGAATATCATTTCACCTGTTAAGACTATGTCATACTTTTATTAAAGACTTTTGAAAAACTGATAAATCCATCCCCATCTTTCACTTTTGCTCATCGTGAAATTTTCTTTTCTTTCCTTTTTTTAAACCCTGTTTTACTGATAAAATGAAGTCACTTAGTATTTGATTACACCCAACTTACTTCTGTGTCTTTGATTAACAAGTGTACTGTTCAAACCAGTTTTATTCGATTACTTTGTCTGTACTTTTAGAAGTGCTGTCACACATGAGAGTGCTTTCTTTTGATATATACTGCCTTCTTTTTACTTGAAGTAATATATACTATTGAGCCCAGTCTTCTTGGCATTTTTAATATTTCCTTGTTAAGTAGTTTGTTCCTGAAGACTTGGGCTAGATTCCTCTTTCCTTTAAAATTATAGGCCAGTTTCTAAATGACCTTTTTATCTCAAAATGCTGATGTCTCTTTTTTATGCTGATGACACAAAGATATATTTGCCCATTAAATTATCCTATCCAGATATGCTGAGATTGATTAATAATGGTGTGAAATCCTAAATTGGATGTCAAGCAATTTTCTCCAACTGAACTCAAAACTTTAATTACTGTCATCGAGTCTTAACTCATGAATGTTTATGTCATCCGAGCATGAAAAAGTGAGTAAGAGTGAAATGAATAAATTAACCTCATAGTTACATTACACAAGTAACTATGTAATGTGTCATGCAAAGAATCTGCATGCAACATTACAACAGAAGCTTAACAATATTTTGAATTTTCCAGTGTAGATAAGAGTCACTTTCTGCAGTGTAATGTAGATATCCTTCCTTAAATAATCTTTCTTTAACTTGCACTATAGTTGTACTTGGTCACAAACCCAGTACTCATCCTTACCCTGGGTCATAGTGCGATGTACAGTCTAACAGTGAAAAAAGTGCAGATGCTGAAGTGTTTTGGATCTCACTATAAATAGGATGCAAGGTGTTTTCTACAGTGAAATTTAGTTCAGTCCTCATCATCCCTTTTTACTGTTGCCTCCAGGCCAAACAGCGGTTTTTCACCAGTTTATTAATTCCTTGTCGGTACCTTTTCTTCTTCATCGTCACAAAGAACAGTGTTGCTTCCCCGAGCTGATACTGTACGTATGGTCTGCTGCATGCACTTAAGAGTCAGAGCTCAACAACAACAGTCTAATCTGCCCTTCTTCTCCCCAACTCTCTATGTTATCAGCACAGCACAGTTTGTTTTTAATATGGAAATCTCACCACGTCTCCAAATGCAGCTTCAGCATATTTTCACTGTGCTTACTCACATTCTCAGTTACTTATTCCTCTAGGAATATATTTATTTCCAAAAATTCAGTAGAGGCAAGTTTGTCAGTTGTCGATATCTGGTGCCGTTGTTGCTCTGGGAGTTGATGTTTGCTGTGCATATGTATAGTATTAAGGCAAATATAGGAAGATATGAAAATGCATTTTGGTTCCATTCATATAAAAATCAAATATTTTGATTTTTTGGAAATCTTGAATGGAGACTCTGGTCTCAGAAGGTCAGTTGTCTTTCAGCCATTCGATCATTCTTTTTTGCTTATCCAATTCAGAGTCGCGGTGTGCCTCGCCCAGCTGTCATAGGGTAAGACACACAGGGCAGACAACTATTTACAATCACAATCACCAATTAACCACGTCTTCAGACTGTGGGAGGAGACACGGGGGAGAACATGCAAACTTCACACAGAAAGGCCCCGGCTAGTTGGTGGAGTCGAACTCAGGGCCTTCTTGCTGTGAGGCAACAGCGCTAACTGCACCACCGTGCTGCCCCCAAATGTATTTCAGACTTTGAGGAAATTTATTTTGCTTTCCCACACTGCCAAAGCTCTTCATGTGTCTACAATCCAATTCTCTTCTCACAGGTGCTGCACTGTGAAAAACAGTTTCAGCTGAGAGTGGTTGTAGGTGGCATGACCCAGAAATTTGTGGTGTACAGTAGATGGACAAAAAAAGCTCAACATCTTCTGTGTTGTCCCTGTGCTATTACTCGAGTAACCTTAAACTTGTTTTCCAAGTGTGATAGTATCTGTTGTATCACTTTTAGAGAGTCATGTAGAAAATGTGAAAGCAAAAAGAGGAATAACACATAGCAAGTATGGTATGCGATTTCATCACTAGTCATTGTAAGGCTTAGCAGTTAAAGCAAAATGTTGGAAAGAAGAAAGAAGCTGAAATAACTTTTTCTAAGGCTTAGTAGCTCCAGATTTAAACCTTTATATCATTCCAAGGAGTTTAATTGAGTTTTTAACAGAGGTGAATAATGAAAATGCTCACCAAATGCTCTCACGTGTTGATTTGTTGAAGGAAACTTGTAATTTGTAATTTATGTTACTTGGTAATGCGAGCTATCAGACCACATGCTGTTTTAAAGCACTCTAGGCCATTTAAGCAACAAGCCATGCTACTGTAGAATTACCACTTTAGTTTGCTTCCAAATCATCATTAATCTTACTAATCAGGCAAACCATAGTCCAGGGCACATATTGGAAGAATGAACAGGAGCAAATAGGAAGTTAAGAGACTTATTCTTTGAAAAGTGAAAAGGAGGGAAAATGCTAATTACATTTCTTGAGGTTCTTTTCCAAGAAACACACAAAGTTCAATTGCAGACATATTTCTTCACACACCATACTGTACAGCTAACATTAAAAAAGTCTGCTCGAGCAGAGAGTAGCTTTAACTGAAAATTTGAATTACAAATTGATCTGAGAATAGCTTTAAGTGAGGTCTAAGATAATAATATTTACCACTGATCATGGAAAATTATGTAAATGATAGTCATTTTTTGACAGGCTTTGTGTTTTTTTTCTTACTATTGCTCACCTTCACTTCCCTTCCATTTTTTATCTGACCAACCTTCACTTCCATTCTCAAACTTTGTCTTTTTTTCTATTTTGACTCCATCCTGCGCTTCATCTCCTCTCATGAGAAGCTTCTTGCTGGCCTCAAAGGGAGCACTAGAAAGGATCCATCAGCCAGACTGGTATTCTCAGGAGAATGCATCCAGTGTTTTGCTCTGTTCTGCTCCACTCACTATTATATCTATCCAACCCTAGATAGCCTTTACTGTAGATCACAGGGCCTGTTTTCAAATTTGCTGCATAGCAGTATGAAGCTGTGATTCCATGCCTCGTTGGTTACCAACCACCATAAGACTCACACATTTCCCCAGGCTATTTACAATATATATATATATACTTTTGCTATAAGACAGATCTTTATGTATTGGTTATGTTTATAACACTGTATGCCATTACATGCCTTGGTGTGCACAGTGATGGAAAGGTGGCGTGCGTATATATCCTTAGTAGTAGAAGATAAAAGGGTCACAAAGAAAAAACTTACACCAGAAGCATACAGAATAAATCTGTCTGACATATCTTGAGGGTTTTTGAGTGGTAGTGGAAAAACAGCACTATGGAACTTTTAGCCTCCGTGCTGGACTAAAACAAAGCCTCATTCATCCCCAAATAACAACATCTGGGCATGCTTAACAGCATGGATAAATAAACAAGCCCCGTGGACACTAAATCCCCCACACTCAATCACTCTCATTCCCTCTCCACCCATTCCCCCTTGCCATTCTCAAGGCTGTGAGTTGTTGGTGTGGGACTGGCACATCAGCACTGATAGTGTGCATCCAATTAATTAGCCAAATGTTATCTCATTAGTAATAGCCAGAAGACTAAAACAAGACTCCCTTATAGTTGCAAACAACCTCTGGTCAAAAATAAGGATGATTCTCTCCTCCTCTGTAACCTCTGTGATCTTTTGATGCTGAGTGGGAGGAGAGAAAGAGAGGCATGTAAATACTTTTTGGTCAAAGTGTCCATCGTTAAACAGCTATTTCTTGTAGCTCACATTTATTCCACAGCTTCCGCAGAATTAAGCACACCAGCCTTTAGCACATCCTAATGACATCGTATCAGGAGGCTATCTAATGGTTTCTTTGTCTTTAAGGTATCTGTCTTTGTGGACATCTGCAACATTTGCACAGCGCTGTAAGCAAAAGTCAGCACCATCTGACACAGTTCTGAATCCCTTGCATTCCTCAACACCTGTGCCTCAATGTTATTTAAAGTACTCAGGGGCTCTGCACCAAACACAAGCCACCGGCTATTTGCTTCTTTGTGTGTGTGTGTGTGTGTGTGTGCACAGGGAGGAATTTGACTTCCTGAGCATAGTAACCATGAGCAACACACTATGCAGAGATAAAGTAGAAATAAATAATGTGAAAACAATTTTGTATGAATGAAAGGAACATTAATTTACATATACTCTATACTCCTTATTTATGCAGTAGAGCCATGTGCTTGTGAAATCAGCTGAATTAAAAAGCTTAAAAAAGCTTAGGGTATTTTGGTTTTGTTTCCAAATGACACGTTTTGCTCAATATTTTTCACAATTGTCTGTATTTAAAAAAAAAAAGCCATGAACCAAAGCGCAATAATGTCAGGCAGGAGATTCGGAAAGCAAATCGGTTTCTCTATCTATTTTTTCATAACATCAATATATTAAAATAACTTCTCTGTGACTTAGGAAAGCTATGTTTATAGCAAAACTTTTGCTAAGGTACAAAAGAGACACTGAGATGTATTTTCTCTACAATTACTTCACAAGTCACAAAAGGAATTCATACTGGGTCTGTTGACGTTGTGACGTTATGGTTTATTGGTGCTTTTCGTCCGTCCAACGCTCTTCAGGATTCAGTAGGTGTAACAAGATGTTACTTGACATCCTCTGGAGTATTCCCATTCACCAGTGACAGGTTTTTGATTACACATTTGGCATGTGCAGCCATGTTATTATGCAAGAATGTTTAAATGAATTACAATCCAAATAGGAAACTGGGTATCATGAATTATATGGTCCATCACCAGCCCACTCCAAATTGTAATACATGACATGAGATGTAACTCTGAGAACAGAGTTGGGAAGTCAGAAGGTAATGAGGCAAAAAAGGAAGCTTTTCTTCGGAACAAGATAATCAGGAAGAGTTAGCAGCTAATAAGTGCTGGTAGTCCGTGTTATCCAGTTCAGTAATTGAGCCTGATCAACAGGTAAGATTAAAATAAAGAGCAATGAAAGGAAAATAAATTATTTTAAAAAATGCATAATTAACTACGTGTGCATATTAATTATGGATATGGAAACTGTGAATGGTCAAGCAAAAAAAGGACATGACAAAAAGTATTAAAAAAATATAAAGAAAAATAATAATGCTGGCTAAAATGAGGGTTTTGTTCTTAATAAATGGGTTTCACCCACTCTAAGAGGAGACATTCTCTTGCAGTGTCAAAAAGTCTTCTCCAGGGCAACGTGGACTAATGGGATAAAATTCCAGCTCTTACACTGTACTTTCAATTAAACAGACTCACATATTTCTGCACACTTAAGAACAGGGCTCCATTCGCGTGCATGCATCAATGGGGAGCCAGTAAAGAAGGATTGCTGGTGTTTTGGTTTTGTTTGAAATTGGTCTGCTGAGTCTGAGTTTTAAATACTCTCCATTTCTTTCATTTTTGGAAGTGTGGAGTCGGGCTCCTGGAGAGTGATATACCACAGAACTTTTATTAAGCTGGTAATAGAGAAGTGATATCCTGGAGTTGTTGCTGAAGTTTAAATATGTTGCTTTACTAACAGTGCCCCAGATAAATGTTAAAAAGAAGACTAAAAACCTGAAGGGACAGTGTTCTGATAATCCTGTCATATGTTTTATTGGATTGCTTTACTTTGCAATGTATGGTCATGTTACTGTATTTTCCATAGCATCTCTTGGGGTACAGTGGAGTGTGGACATTTCAATCTTTTATCCTTTATATTTAGGTATCCACTTTATTTTGACTTCCCTACTCATTTGCTTTCCCTGTATGGGAATTACAGGCCAGTATTATAAGACTCTTGTATATGAATAGATTTTGTAACCTATCAGCTCTATACCTCAAGTGGTCTTTTCAATCAGGCTTTGTCTCTGCATTTTCTCAAACAGCAGGTATACAGAGATTAACGGTGAAAATGGCTGATTCAAATTATCCTCTGCTGCCCACTGGGGCCACTGATTGTACCAATCTGCATGCAAATGGTCATGTTTATTACACCAGGGGAAAAGCAAAGCACAAAGTGTTCTTGATTAATGACTGGCTCTGCTTTTGTTAAAAAAGCAATCAAAATTAAACAGGAAACATAGACATTACAGTCATTTGATCCTGCTGTAATCAATACACAAAGTCCAAATTCATCATATGTATATAGTCTAATTTACAACCTTGTGTTATTGCATTATTATTTCTCAAGTGTCCAGCGATTGAAAAGTTAGAAGAAATGCCATCAGAGACATAATGATTTTAATGTCGTCATTATTATCTTATTAAAAAAAAGTAGATGCAAATGGGAGCCTTCTTTCTTGTTCATTTGTTCTTAACTGCACACCACGTACTGTATATGTACACAGCCTTTTCCCTTCTTACCATCTCTCTTCCTTAAGAGTTCCCCAGATATCTACTCACTCATCTACAATTTCATTTGAGGAATTCATCTTGCCGTCTCCTGGGTACCATGTATTATTGCTCTCTGTGGTTCTTCATGCAACTATGATAATGTGTATCTTGGTTATACTCCTCATATGCCAATTATGGGTGTCTGTTATTGTGATGGACTCTACATTCACGCAGAAGAGTGACTGACTCCTGCTCCTGCTTCTGCTTTCTTCACATCATTTTGCAGTATGTGCTGTAAAAGTCAGAAAGCAGTATTAAAGAAGCGAGGCTTAGTGGAGTATGAGAAAATGTTCCCATTTGGATCAGAAGACATGAATAATTATAGCAATAGGAAAAAATTGCTCTCCTCATGCAAAACAGTTTTATTTTTGCCCAAGATGAGCTTCATAAAAAGGTTTATAGGCCAGCAGTGACTGTCAGAAACAAACAAAATGTAAATCTCCAAATATAAAAAATGTAAATGTCAATTTGTATGCTGTGTTGCATAATCCAAGACTATCATGTTAGATTACAGTTACCTCAACATCAATTTTGAAAATATGAAATTGCAATTTGAACTACAGACTCAATATTTAATATGAAGTGGGTGTTTTATGTATCAAAATCCCTTAAAAGTCAGTGCTAAACATACACACAACTGCATTTTAGCATTAACATTTACTAATTATTGTATTGTTATTATATTGATCCATCTAGAAGTCGTTGACAGAGCTCACAAAAAACAGTTTCAATATAAAAGTAGCTGCTCGATATAGTGAGTTTGGTTCTTAGACATTTCCAGTGTTTTCCCAGTAAAGTACAGCAAGGTTGCTTTCAATGTAAAATGTTTAACTGAGCTTGAAATCTTTACGGCTGAATTTTCTGATCACATGGGTACAGGATAAAGGTTATACAGACCTTAAAGGTCAGCAGACTAAAACAGTAAGGTGATGATGTTATTCTAAGCCAACAGAGTTTGTTATGGATTCTCAGTAGAACTAGCACACTGTAAACATTGCAGCAAGGCTTTGACCATTCACTGATGCTGGCATTCGAATATTAAGTTAAACTTTAATTAGCAAAAAGGTTTTACCACTCTACTTAGATAAAGCCATGTATAACTTTCACAGTACTTTCTGCTATATCTTTGTAACATAACTAATCTGAAATTTTATATATGTAAATGAAGAAGGAGAAAAACCAGTTCATGCCCAGGTTTGAAAAAAACAAAAAGCAACCCCTTTTAGCTGATGCACCAGCCAATTAACAGTTTGTGAAGCAAAGGGACAAATTAAGACAAATAGTTATAATTTTCTCTTTTAGGTAAAACAGAAAAAAAACCCCCAAAACATATGAATTAATTACCCACAGATGCTTGCTATACAAATACAAACGTGACTGCTTTGTTTCTCATTTTAAGAAAATAAAACAGATTCAAAGAAGGAGATTTATTCAAATGGGAGAATTCCATTACTTTTCATGCATTATGCATGTTTTCTATCAAATGAGATTTCAACAAATAGCACCTGAAATATTTACTGTTTGATGGTGATGTATGTTCAGCCAAGGAGTAGCCAGATGGTGGCAGAGAGTTGGCAAGGAAAGATGATTTGTTGTGATGCAAATTGTCCTTCAACTTTCTTCCCCCAACCCCCCGGTTTAGGTGAAGTGAGGTAGGCTAATTTCCAGAAAATCATTTACAGTGGAGACAGCAACATGATTTACAATAAAGAATTAGTGAACTTCTATGCCTTTGAATAGCTTAAAACATAACAGTTGGCTGGCGTGTTTAAAAACCTGTTTAGATTAACAAATAAATAATAGAAACTATTAGAAACAATTTTAAATCTGTCAGACGGTGGCTTTCCTAAGATCTATAGCACTACCATGTTTCCCAGTTCCCCAAAGCATAACTCCTTCTCATTTCTGTTACATTCCTAGTTTGTTTTCTGTATCACTAAAGTACGGGAAGTTCCCCCTCTCATATTCTGGGCTATTCTGGAGTGGAGAACCTTAAGTTCAGTGAGGACAGCAAACTATATAACAACTCTCTTTCTGGTTGTTCTATTTTAGATGGCCCCCTTGGACCACGCGGTCTAGTGGAAGCTACAGAGATGTGTACACAGGAGTGCCTTGTCCTGGGACATTCAGACAACTGCTGGATGCCGCCAACACTGGGAACATACCAACAGCCCAAGTCACCTGTAACCAGCTTCGGGTCTCAGAGGGAGTGGGGTCCCAAGGACAAACTGCTCAATGGACATACTCTGAGCAGAACCTGGAAAAATGAGAGTGGGCGGTCAGAGCATTTTGGTGACAGAAAGCAGTTTGGAAGTGGGGAGGGACACTTCACCAGCAGTGGCATGGCTGATATTCCACTGGTGAGTCTCAAGTCCTGCCAGCCAGCCTCTTGCCCAGACAGCCCAAAGGACCAGCAGCTATAAGAGGGACTTTCCTTCTGTGCTGTTAGATGTCCTTACATCTGGACACAGTGAACAGGCGGAGCATTCATCTGAGCTCCTCCCCATTTTATTTTTTCTCTCTTATTTCTGTTCTTCGCGCTTAAGTTGATGCTTCTGCAGTGTAAGAGCCACATTTACTATGGTGGTCACAAAATAGTGCTTATGCTGTGTTACCATGGCTCTAGAGGAAACTGTGTGTGTGATCCTCTATGGATTTCTTCAACATTCAGCAAGGTTTTCTGTTGAGTTCGAATTGGACAAGTGCCACGGGGACATGCATAAATTAAAAGAAATTAGAAGAAAGGAAAAAAAAACTACCATGGCTGACCAATATATACAAATATTTGTGGTGTGGTTGTTATTGAGTTGTTCAGGACTATATTTAATCGACACAATCAAAGAAAATGGAATTACACTTCAGAAAGTGTTGTTCTAACACTGTTTGTGAACACTTGTTTATTCTGTCATTGTCTCTGTGTTTGTAAATAAGACTTATTAACCACTATCATGTATCTGTAATATCCAAAGTGAATAGGACAGTTTTTGGCCGTTGTCATTATAATGCCTTGTCATCAGAATTTGGGATTTTAGCTGGATGGAGCTCTATAATATGGGAAAATGTACAACAACAAGACATTTATGTATTTCTTGGAAAAAATACTGTTGATTTTGAAGCAAATTTTCCATCTCGTAATATACCCAGTGTTGCCCATATTTCTTAATAATTTTCTTCAAGTAATGCAAAACCACAACCAAATCTTTTTTTCTAAAAAAAACCAAAAGAAAAACACAAACAAACAAAAACAAAAAAGCAAAATGTTTTGTATGAAGGATGTCAGTGCTCAATATGTGCATTATAAAAATGAAAAGCTCTGAAAGCTCTCCATAAACCGGTTTTGAAGGTGTTCAGTACAAATTAAATAGCAATATATTTGTAAATGGCTAAATGTTTTATCTAATGTTGATCTTATTACTGTATAGATTTTATTCAAATTGTGATTTGACTGAGAAAAATCCCTCAGTAGTATCTGCAGTTTCCTGGCATATGTATATATATGTATTATTTCCACACAAACTATTATTTTCCATACATAAGAAAACACAGGTTAAGATAACACTTTAATCACTGTGCCTTCATGATGTTTCTTCAAATACTGAATTGTGCTTATTTCATTGACAACATGTTGGCTACAAAGAATATTCTGTATGATAATCAAATGCCTTATGCATTGAATGTTTGCCAAATTTAGAGACATAATCACACACATGTTAAAGTACAAAATCAAGTAGATGATACTGAAGAAAAACACAAAGGCATGTGCAGATAATGGGTTAACCACGAGAGACCATTTTCTGTCATTCCACTGTCTGAAAAGGTTTGTTTTATTCCACAGCATGGAGGGCAAATTACACAATGGAAAAAGCATGCTAAAAGATATAGCTTTTAAAATTAACTTGATCATTTTTGTGTCATTTTACTTTGTTGGAATAGCGTTGATTTGTGCATTAAGGAGAGATTCAGTTTGTAAAGCACTTTCATATTTATGTCACAATATAATGAAGTTAAGTGGGATGGAGTGATTTGCTTATCGCAGTATGTTTGTCAGTTGTGAGGGTGTTTGACAACACAGATACTGAACAGTTAATCCTTGTTACTACTCTACAGGTATACAGCTACTGCAATAAATGTTTTAATTACGTGTATGCTTAATTTGTGTGCAGGATAATCGCCTCAGCAGATATGTGTGTGCTGTAAATGTATTCCCACTTGGGTTATTTTTCCTTAATAATTTAGTGTAAAAAAAGGAAGCCAGCCCTTTTATTTTGAGAGCACACTGCGTTCATGAGGTACAATTTAGTTTTTCCTATTTTTTTGAGTAATTTCTTTGAACACAGCGAGATTCTTGCTGTTATCAGGTCCCATTTTCTGCTTAAAATATTTTACCTTAAAAAGGTGTCAAAACAGCCTTGATACGACTGATTCTTGAGTAATAATCCGTCTGCCCATTGCTTTAGTTTGCATGTTGTGTCCCTACCATACACATAATGCTTCCTTAAAGCATTAATGTCAGGGTCACTATGTGTCAAATCCTGAGGGAAGCAATACTAGGAAGGTCAAATTTCTGGAAGTGAGTTGCCATGGAAATGAAGACGGCTTAAACATCCAAAGAACATGAAAAAAAAACAAAAACCTCCCGGTAGTTTCTTTCAGTAACTTTTCTTTGGTTTTCAGCTTCACTATATGTTTAGTAACAGGCCTCTCTCTGGATTTTTTTTTTTTTTTTATCAAACCTACATACACTTTTTTGCTGCACATCCTTGAATCAGACTCTCCAGCTCCACCATATTCCAAAGGGTGCTCTATTAGATTGAGACCTAGTGACTCACTCAAATGTTCAAGCAACCAGTTTGATTTGTGCTTTGTTACATGGAACCTTATTCTGCTGGAAGCAGCCATCACATGGGTGTATTGTGGTCCTGAAGGAATGGACATACACCATTACACTGCCAATTTTAATTTCAGCATGTCATCTTGAGCATCAGAATGGGGATGAAAGTCAGTCACATGACGCCATGGCAGGTAACTTATGTAGCTTTGACCAAAGACTACAAATAAACAATGGCTGAAACCACCATACTATCACCAATCAATTAGTCAAGTCCTGCTGTGAAGACTTAAACTGAGCATTTGTTATTGCCATCTAGGTGTCTTAAAACTTGATGTGATGAGTGACGAATCAACTGAAGGACTCTTTTGTCTTTTTGACTCACTGTCTTTAATGCTTTATATCCTGCTCTAATCTGAACAACCCCCTAAGAATAGTCAGTGAGCCTCTCTGGGTTTTTATCATCAGTATTCATCTGCAGCATGTTTTAAAGCTCAGTTTGTAAAACCTTGCTACAGCCCGTTTCCTCACTGTTTGCCAGACAACAAATATTTGAACAGGTCAGAAAAGAATCACTCTGAGACTAACAAATCTTTGAATGGGTAAATGGAGCTGAGGATCAGGAATTTTTCATAGAAAGTAATCCAAACCATGCAGCAGTATATTAATGACTTACCTTGTGCTGGAGATTTCAGCATCTTTTTCCTGCCATGCGATTGCATTTGGATCTGCCCATCAGGGCCCTCACATTAACTTTTATTGAGGGGAAAAAAGTTAGAAAAAAGTTTATCCTCCAGCTTCACTGTGCTAATGTGTTTATATAATCCTAACTGTAGCTTTGTAGCTAGCCACATAACACACCATGATAGCAAAGCTGTACATTTTAATTTTTCAGAAATCCATCAGTCAGAACTTGGTACAGTATACTTTCTTTAGATGGAAACTAGCAAGCTAACTCCCTGCTAACTTCTATGTTAAACTTCCTAAATCCTGTTTTTCATGGATGCGTGGATGTTAAACTGATGTTAGCCACATTGATCATTTTATTACAGATGAAAGAATTAAGACAGTTTTCAACTCTGTGATGTTGCAGTGTTTGAATTAGGGAACTGAAGAGGAGTTTGGACCCAAAAATGGCTAATGATGTCAGACTTAAGAGGCGGGTTGCACTGATTTTACGTGTCTGATATGCGAAGGCCTGTAAGCTTGAGAAAAGCAGCATACACCATAAAATCATCAGGAAAGTCAAGGGCTGTATTCCCATATATAGCCAGTTTTTATTTTTTATTTTACTTGACAACCCTTTGCAGATGTGTTTCTGAACATGCAAGTTGCTGCTACAGAGATTTAAACTTTATTTTTTATCTCTTTTTGGATCAATGTTAGAACAACACATTCATACTAAAACAAACAAACCAGTTGGGGCATCTGTAAACGAGGAAACTCAGTCTGCATTTTACTGTAAATATATCTTTATTTTTTGTCACTGGAGTGGAAAAAACAGCGTAAGTGGTGAATCCGTGATAACTCTCGTGTTTCCTCTTGCAGCCAACAACAGAATGTGCTTACTACTAGCGCCACTGTAGAATTAGGAACAAGCAATACTCTTGCCTTCATAATTTCAGCTCACAAGCAGGGGGATGGGCTATGAGCATTTTGACATGGCAAATTAAAAAAAATATTACTTGGTTGTAAATATAAGCCTGCAAGGCTATTTGAATGGTGGTGGCATATTTTCACACTGCTTAATTCATATCTACAAGTTAATAACCTTTCTAAAACACAATCCAGACTCATTTTCATGATATTGAGCCTTTAACAGCTTCTTGCTATGCTCTATCTAAGCGAAAAAATAACATGAAATGATCACACCCTTTTAACACCACATTAAGAGGCGGTGATGTGTAATTGGTTCGAATTAGATCCGAGCAACATGGAAAACAAGAACCTTTTTTTCACTGTCTTGGGTTTCAGTGTCAAGTTTCAAGTTCCATAACAGGTAACATAATGAAGTTGTGGCCATTCGACTTGTTTTTATATGACAAGGTTGCAGTATACACCTATAAGCTTACAATGATCAATAAATCAGGTTTGTAAAAACTCTGAGAAGATATTTTATTATAATTTATCAATAGTCGGGCACCTAATAAAAAAAAGAATCATCAAACAACCACATGAGTCTCAACATGCGTTAAACATGAACATGTCTGAGTGGTGTGTTCATTTACAAATTGCATAAAGAATGAACATTCAATTAACAGTACACAGTAAGTTAAACGTATGTATATTCAGCTTTTCTGGTATCCTAAATGTCTGCGTAGGGTGTTCCTTTACACAAAATGTGCTTCAGTGAACGTATCATTACATGGTTTAATCATCAAAGTTTCCTCACAAAAACTTGCAGTTTGTTGTGCTCATCAAGTCAAAGGCAGTTAGATATAAATTTTCATACCTCTGGCCAGTAATGAAGGGCCGGGCAACCAGTGAAACTGGTGAAGTAATTATATTTTCTTTATTCTTTTAGGTTTCTCTTTTTCAGTGTAACCTCATTTGATATATTTATCAGCTGTCGCCCAATGGACCTGCTTAAATTCTTACTTGCCATGCTAGCTATCGACTGGTGCAAGAATAGCTTCTGAGAAGCTTCAAAGCTAATTGCCTTGGAAGTGTGAGGCGAACTAAATTAGTGTCACGCCACAACCAAGAAAAAAGGTTCCCAATCGCATTTGCTTTTTATATGGCTTTGAGAATATTTTTCAGACAGGGAAGTCTCTGTGCACAAAGTGGAACTGAGTGAATGTTCAGCAGGGAATCAGTCACAGAGAGAGCATGCACATCAGACAGAAGAAGAGAACTCTCCATACGGATACAGTAGGCATAAGCAGCAGCATCCATATATTGTTAGAGGTAGATTTTAGGATAATAAGAGCAGAAATCAAGCTCAGTTTTCTGAAACACTTAAATAAATTTCTTTTTTATGTAAATAGTATGGGAATATGTATTCTGAATTTTATCCAATCTAAAAGACCCTGTGGCCTTGTGAACCTCATGAGTTAGCAGAGATTCCTGGATGGCTCATTTAAAAAAAGAACTCTGCTGGAGACCAAGATCTAAAACTGGTTGCTGTGGAAATGTAAAAGTATCACATTTCTCTGTCAATTGTAGTGAAATGAAGGACAGTACTCCAAAGCTTTGGAGCACAAGCAGCCTTGTTTGGCAAGATAGGTCTCCCCTCTACTCATGCTTTAGATCAGGGGTGGGGAACTCCAGGCCTCAAGGGCAGTTATCCTTCAGGTTTTAGATATCACCCTGGGTCAACACACCTGAATTAAATGATGAGTTCATTGCCAGGCCTCTGGAGAACTCCAAGGCATGTTGAGGAGGTAATTTAGCCATTTAAATCAGCTGTGTTGGATCAAGGACACATCAGCAGGACAGATGTGTTCCCCACTCCCACTTTAGCTACTTGCACTAAATACTTTATTTTCATAACATTAGGTTGACATGAGTTTTGCAGAGATTTGAATTTATCAAAGACAATTTCAAAAGTTTAAAACATTTTTTAAGCTTATTGTACAAAACATAACCATTGTTGGTTGTTTGCAAGAAAAGCTTCATTATTCATAGCTGAACATTTGTTGAATTTGTTTGAAGAAAACATCATGCTGTCTCTCTATACTGGTAGGGACTGGATAAAGTGTCCAAAGATTTTATCCCGATACCAAATGGCAGGTCTGTGCCATTAGGTATCAGTCATTAGGTAGAGGTTCGTGCGTCCCGTCAAGGATATGCCTCCTCAGACCATCACCGACTCACCACCGAGCAGTTCATGCTGAATGATGCTACATATCATATCCTCCAGTATATCATTCTCCACAGCTTGTCCAGAACATTTCATGTCTGTCAAATGTGCTAAAGGTGAACCTGCTCTCATCTGTGAAAGTGCCATTGGTGGACATACCAATTCTGGTGTTGTAAGGCAAATGCCAATAGGACTCCATGGTGGTGGGTATTTAGCACAGGGCCCACTGGAGGCCCTCAGCCCATCCTCATGAAGTCTGTTTCTGATTATTTGGAGACATTCACGCTAGTGTCATTTTGGGCTGTGGCAGTGCAGTCCTGTAATTCCTTGCACAAAAGAGCAGATACCAGTTCTGCTTATGGGTTAACGATCTTTAACACCTCTGTCCAACTCTCCTAGAGCAACTGCCTCCTCCTGGAAATGTCAATGCTCTTCTGACTGTGCTGGAAGACAGAGCAAACCTTCTGGAAATGGCACATATTGATGTGCCATCCTGAAGCACTTCTGCAACCTCTGTAGGGTCTACAAATATCCTCATGCAACAAGTAAAGTCACTGACTGTAGCCAAATGCAAAACTAGTGAAAAACAGTCAAAAAAGATGAGGAGAGGAAAACTGTCAGTGACCTCCATCTGTAGAACCATTCCTGTTTTGGGGGTTGTCTCATTGTTGCCCCTGGTGTACCTGTTGTTTATTTCATTAACACCAAAGCAGCTAAACTGAAACAACCCCTTTTGGTATTTAATTGACTAGATCAATATCCCAGAAGCTTAACCGACTTGATGCTCTACTCTGATTAAAAAGTCATCCTTTAATTTTTTTTGAGCAGCAAGGAAAATAATAATTTGACCCCCTGCCGAATTTGTACTTTTGTTCACTTAGAAAGAAATGAAGAGTCTCTCATTTTTGTGGCAATTCCATTTTAATGGAGAGAGACATAACAACAACCAAACATCTAGAAAAATACAAAACATAAAAGTTATAAATTGATTTACAAGTTACTGAGTGAAATAAACAATTGTGGCTCCCACAGACTGGCTGTGCGCCTAAGTGACACACAAATTACAATCAATCAATCATTTACAGATACTCTTAATTGTAACTCATTTGGTTTGTTCTGGCCTTCAACACCAGTTGAAAGTGCAGTACATAATTGTAGTGGGTTTTCTTGTATTATATAGAAATTTCTGAATACCTCCCAAAAGCTATAGATTATATGCATTTTGTCTATAACACTCTTTTTAATGGTCAGGATTTAAATAAACAGCAGGGCATATATTAATTTTATCTACCCAGTAAAAGACTTGGCTGGCCACATGAATCATGAAGGTCAGTGGAGAAGATGATGAGTGAACAGGAACTGTCATGCAATAGCCACCGCAATAACTATGACAGATTAAGGGTCTGTCAGAAGAAATTGTACCTTTACCATTCCCTCTTACTATGACCTTAAACCACAAATCTGAGGCATTTGAGTTATTACATTCCTAGAGGTCACTACTGTAGGTCAAACCTGAATACTGAGGGTATCACTAAAAAAGCTTCAACACCTACTGTTTCAAATGTAACCAAGAGTACCTCTGTAAGGCTGCAACTGTGCCTGAAATCGTCACTGTTTCAAAACATTGACACAGCGAGAAAAAAAAGCCAAATCGTCAGTGTACTTTTTGTCTACAGTTTATCAAAATACTGGAGAGTCTTGACTTTAACATAAGTCAGGTAAATGAAGGTTCTCTCTTGAAGACACAGAGTTTAAACAATTCAACGGCAGGATAAAAAGTCAATTCTGCAGCATCAGCACTATGTGCTGGTATTTGGGATCCAGGCTCTTCTAAAGAGGTCACTGTGCCACTTCAGCTTCATCTGGCCTATTGATGTAAGTCATGCTGATGCTGATTTGAAATGAAAAGTATAAACATCTACTACTCATTACTACAGTAAAGTCAACATCAAGCTAGTGATCCTGTTAATAGTAACATTCTGTTTAGTGACAGCAGTATCTAGAATGCCTGACCCTATCAGGGTTGAGTTGCCGATGAAGATGTACACCTACACTTATGGTTTTGGACTGCCTATGCAAGTCAGACTTTGGGAAGTACCCTTCATGTCTCACTGAAACTAAAACAAAGTTATTTGCCATTCCTCAGGTTTTGTTAAAATATGATCTCATTCAAAATTTGCTGAATAAATAAAAGTGTGTTGAGGAGATTCTGTATTCATGCTGAATGACTCCAACTGTCCCAACGTGTGATTAGTCCATTAATCTCCACGTACAACTGGAGAGAAATCTGTCTTCCTCTTTGTACACTGTGGCAAGTATTTTTCACACTTTTATGAATGTGGCTAAATTGCTCTATGAGCACACCACACTCATGGTTGTAACTGTGTGTACTGGTTCGTGATGTGGTGTAGATTATCTTTGAATATTTTTGTGTAGCCTTTGAGCATGGCCCACTGAATAGGTGTATTCCTTTTACACGATTGCTACTTGCAGCACAGTTTTAAGTGTAAATGGTGCAGACTGGATTCAAATGTGGGACACCTGAATAAAAGTTCACAAATTTATTTAGAAAAAAAAATGCAACAGAACACTGAGGCAAAAATATTCTAGTTAGTGCAGGTCCAGGTCCACAAACGCAAAATTCCAAAGTATGGTCTTTCCACAATAGGTCCTCTCTCAAAACTCTCTCCCAGAAACCCAGTTTATAGAGAGACATTTCTCTCAAAATGGTTGCAAATGCAAACAGTATGCTGCACAAGAGCAAACTGAGATTTACAAATGTGTGCAGTAATTTTTTTTTAATAACATTTGAGGTCTCACAAGCGTGTGCTTCAATCCACACATAAATGCCAAGCAATTTTACTACATGTGAAACTATCTTAAAAATGTGTACATCAAAACATGAATAAACGCTCATCATTTATACACAACTTATTATGTTCAGCTTCACAAATTGTATAATTATATCTTTCAAAAAGCTTTGTGTGCATAAAAATGTCTAAAATTCCAAGTAACATCCCTCAAAAGTTACACGCATTCATAAATCTTAGTTTTTGTTTCATACCTTACACATTTGTAACCCTTTTCAGATATATTTCTCTCTATACAGGTCGTCCTGCACAGAAAGAGAAACAGATAAGTGCCAGTCACAGAACAAAAACATAGCATACATACAATGGTTAGGAGCCAACTGCACTAATGGTGTTAGTTAAATGATCAGACATCGTCTGATGAACTTCTGTCAGTTTAAGTAAGGGAAGCGGGATGAGCTGATGACACACAGGTGTGCTCATCAAGTCCAGGTGTGAAAGAACAAAGGTCAGGAAACCCAGGTGGATCCCACCCCTGCAAACAGAGGACTGGTTAATCACACACATTCTTAAAGACAGAGAGAAAATAAACAGAAAGGTGAGTCAGCTGGGGAAGACTGGAGGACTGCACTGGAGGAGTGGGCATATGAGTTTGCTTTCAAAGTTTGCTTTGTGGACAAGTGATAAACTCACCAATGACACATTCATACCATTCCTGAAAAGATTTTATGTGCTTTTTGTTTTATAAATTATGTGGGGGAAAAAAACAATTTAGAAGCAGTGGGTATGTGAAAAGTAAGTAAAGTAATAACTAAAACAAATGAAATGTAAAATATATAAAATATTTGATATAACATATTCTAATTAGTAACCCTTTCACAGTTAGGTTTACTGTACCAGCACAAAGACCGAACAGAATAAAATCCAAACATTTTATTAGCTATAAACGCTTAATACATGAAACCACATTTATTAAAACACATTCACCCACACTGCCTGTGTCACGAATAAATTATACTACTTCAGTTATAGCACCCTTATTGCTGCTTCTTTTAATATATAAAACTATCATGATACCCTCCCTCAAGAAAAACTTGTTTATTTGTTTATTTATAAGGAACCCCATTAGCTTCCACAACAGTGGTTGCTAGTCTTCCTGGGGCCCAAACCATCAAATACCATCGAATAAAATGTTACACAATGAAGTGGATGCAAAATATCCACATAACTTGGCTCTTACATCCACAGTAAGGTTTTACAATTCTGAAAATATAAGCATATAAATATAAAAAACACTCAAACAAAATACACAATTTCCATTACAAGTGACATTACCCTCTTACAATATTTACAAATAAATTGAAAACTGCCTAAATAGGCTTTAGGTGATTTTTAAAATTATGAATAGAAGCCAATTCTCTAATTGCATAAGGCAACTTATTCCACTGAAAAGATGCTCTAAATATAACAGAGTTTTTCAAAAAGTTACTTTTAACTCGAGGAGTTACTAAATTGTGGTTAGTTGAGAATCGTGTAGCATGATTATGTATTTCATCTGGATACTGCAACTGAGCATAAAAAAAAGTGTGGTGTGTTTACCAGTATTGCTTTCTTTAAAAATACAAGTAAGCCATAGTATAATTTAGCTTGTACAGAAAGCCAAGAAAGTTTATCGCGCATTTTATCAATATTTGTATAATATGAACACCTTAACACTAATCTGGCCACCCTGTTTTGGACTAACTGAAGTCTGTGGTGGTTTATGGTAACAGCAAGTAATTTAATCTGGGTGACCTGTTCTAATACCGATCCAGCTATGGAAAGATTTAGTTGTGGGCCGTTGACTAAACACATTCAGCAAATCTTGTTGTAATACACTTGTCAATTCAGAGTAGCTACTGGCTGAATAAAACATGGTGGAATCATCAGCATACATTACAAGATGAGATTTATCCAGAACGTACGGCAAATCATTCGTGAAGACTGAATAGAGAAGTGGACCGAGGCAGCTGCCTTGGGGTAGACCACAGTTCATTTCACAGCCCTCCAAGAAATAACCATTATAATAAACCTTTTGCCTTCTGCCAGACAAATAACTTTCCATCCAGCACAAAGCAGCTGGTGAAAATCCATAACATTTTAGTTTATCTATCAAAAGATCATGATTTATTAAATCAAATGCAGCACTAAAGTCCAAAAATACCACCCCGGGCAAATTCCCATATCTAGATATTTATACCAGTTATCTGTCATGTGAATGAGAGCTGAACTGGTGGAATAACCAGGTTTGTAAGCATGTTGAAACTGAGTGAGTAACTGATTTTCTGTTAGGTAATGTTGAATTTGTTCATAGACAATCCTCTCCATAATTTTACTTAGAACGGGGAGTAGACTAATAGGTCTTCTATTGACACCATTAAAAACGTCATTCTTGTTTTTAGGAATGGGAATTATTTTCGATTCTTTCCACTGCAATGGAAATAAGCTGCATGCCAAAGATCTATTAAATATGCGACATATAGGAAGGGACACAAACTTGGCTGCAACTTTGAGCAGTTTACTGTCTATGTTATCAGAGCCGCAGGATGTATCGTCAAGAAGTGATATCAATAAGCGCTCTACCATCTCCGCATTCACTGCCTCAAACTTAAATTGGCATTGCTTATTATTCATGATAACATCCTGTATAAGACGACGTGATAAGGTGGGATAGCCTCTGCTCATATTATATTTTAAATTTGTTATTTTATTGCTGTAGTAATTCACAAAATAATTGGCTATGTCCTTAGCTTTACTTATAAACGTACCACCCGTGTAAATGTGAGACACCACCGGAGCAAGATCTCTACCCATTATATTATTTAAAACTTTCCACACCTTCTTGCTGTCCTTATTGGCCTCCTTGAGCTTAAGTTGATAATATTCTTTCTTCTTGCGCCTATTCAATTTAGTTACTTGATTTCTTAACTCGCGATATCTTGCCCACTCTTGTGGACTGACAGACTTATGTGCTTTTGCTTTTGCTATATCCCTTTCTGACATTGCAGCCTTAAGTTCATTATCTAGCCAAGGTGCGTAGTTCTTTTTAACAGTAAATCTTTTTAAGGGGGCATGTTTGTCAGCCAGGTAGCAAAAGTTTTCAATAAACATAGATAATGCCAAATCAGGGTCACACTCGAGGCAGATGTCAATCCAATGAATTTCCTTTACATCATTAATATACTTATCTGCATTGAAATTTTTGTATGATCTATGAAAAATAATCTTTTGTGCAGTTTTCAGTGGTTTCATTTTCTTGGTCAAACCTACAACATTATGGTCACTATAACCAACTGGAATAGAAACAATATTAGAGCAATGCTCAGGAACATTTGTATATATGTGATCAATACATGATGATGACCTATGACCTCCTGCGTTGACCGTGACCCGGGTGGGAATGGTGATCATCTGAGACAGGCAACAAGCCGACGCTGATGAACTTCTCTTTAATGTATAGGGCTACGCCCCCTCCAAATCTGTTTCTGTCTTTCCTATACAATTTATAACCTTTTATTTCAAATTCATTATTCTCAAAGGCATCGGCTAAATGAGGCTCGGAAATAGCCAGCACACTAATCGTATTTGTTGACAACAGTGACTGAATTTCTTGAATCTTATATTTAAGGCTACAAATATTGACATGAGCTACTGAAAAATCTTTACCGGAGAATCCGGTGTCCTTATGTTGACAAAAATTGTGGCAGTATGAAGATTGCAGAGCATGAGCCAGTTCATTTAGAACAATTCACTGACACATTGATGGTAGAAGAAACAAAATACGCTGATATGCATGTTTCCTGAGTCTGACCATAACTTTCTACATGCAATTATTTTTTGTGCAAGATAAGAACGTTTCCCTGCACATGTTAGTGAATGACACCCATTTTCTATCCAACAGTGACAACTTTAACTCCAAATTACGAGCATCACATAATTTAGATATAGACTCTGTCACACTGGGTTTAAACACTGCAAGAGTGATATTACTCACAGATCAAAGCTGTGAGTGAAGAGATGTTCCATCGTTTTTCTCCCTCCCCTTGTAAATGGCTTTGTAATCAGACAATTCACATGAGTAGTTCACAGATTCAGGCATGGGTTAAGATTGGCTGGAACAATCCCGAATGAGATTCTTGCACCTTCAGTAAATGAGCATTTAAATATGATTGGTAGGTTAATGCTTACAATTCATTTTAGTACTGGTGTTCTGTCAAATCTAAAAATAGACAAATTAAAAACATACCAAAGTAAAGTGCTCTTTTTCCTCTCAGGTAAGAAAGGGCTGTCGTGAAGCTCCTTACCCGTCCTTTGTATGAATTTCCCCAATGAGCAACAATAAAGGATATTTATATTCTATTCATACTACCCTCATGTGGCTCCAGTTAGCTATTGTCGCTGAAAGCACCGCTTGTCTTTTACTCATAGAGAACTGTAGCTGTCTCCATTTTATGGACATGTCTGCAAGCTGTGAGGCCAGTGTGTGAGACAAGCTGCTCTGAGATCAGTTGCTATCTGCGTGAATTTGGGTGAAACACAGCTGGCACTAAACAAGCTTCAGGTATTTATGATCCCAAAAGATGAGTTTTCACTTGCTAAACACCTAGGCCAACATATATGATGTAGAGAAGATGCAGCCACTGCACTAGTGTTGGGTCTGGTAATGGGTCCATGGATTTCATCCCGATACCTAATGACAGTCAGGGTGCAATTGCCTAGCATGTAGAGGTCTGTATGTCCCACCATGACCCTAGATCATCACTAACCCACCACCGAACTGGGCATGCTGAATGATGTTACAAGCAGCATAACAATCTCCACACTTTCTCCAGACCATTTTACATCAGTCACATATGGTCAGGGTGAACCTGCTCTCATCTGTGAAAAGCACAGGGTGCCAGTGGTAGACCTGCCAATTCAGGTATTTTATAGCAAATGCCAGTCAGTCACTCCATGGTGCTGTGTAGTGAGCACAGGGCCCACTAGAGGACGTTCTGCACTCAGCCCACTGTCAAGTCTGTTACTTATTGTTTGGAGACATTCACACCAGTGGGGTACTAGAGGCCATTTTGTAGGACTGTGACCAGAACTTATCCAGTTTTTCCTTGCACAAAGGAGCAGATACTGGTCCTTCTAACCTTTTACAGCCTTTTTCAGTACTCATAGAGTAACTGCCTGATTCCTGGAATCACTTCCATACCCTTGAGACTGTGCTGGGAGACATAGCCAATCTTCTTGCAATGTCACGTATTGCAATCCTGGAGGAGTTGGGCAACCTGTGCAACCTCTGCATGGTCTGGATATAGACTCATGTTATCAGTACTGACACTGACCCTGGCCAGATGCTGAACAGTCAAAAAAGATGAGAAGGGAAAGTACCAGTGGCCTCCCCCTCTAAAAGTATTAAGTCCACACTGACTGTGAAAAACGAGAGGGAATAATCAGGTAATTATTTTGCTTTCAAAACTCAGAGTTCTTCCACTAAACTAACTTACCTGAACAATGGTAATACTATTAGGCTAACTGATAAATAATAAAAAAAGAAGTTTTAACAGGCCCTTTTTGAGCTTCCTGCCTGAAAAACTGACATGCCCAAAATGAATAGAGTATTTCTCTGCAATTCTAAACTCTGTGTAAACAATCTTGGTATCAAAATAAAGCTAACACTTGTGAAATTTCATCAGAGGTGTAAAAATTGCAGCAGATGTTACTGTGTCAACGTTACTGAGGCTGGAACACAGAAAAAGTAAGTAGATTTTTTCCTTGCCTAATTTATTTATTTTTTAGCATATAACCCTTTTAAAAATATGCTTTAGTTTACATTTTAAGCCAGAAGTTCAGTAATCAACATATAAACATCATCTGTGCAAAGATTTATGTTTCTAAAGTGAAACACTAAAAAATTACAGCATTTTGGATAAATAAATATTCAGGCGTTGTCCAGCCCTGTCCAATTTTGGCACACATTGGAAACCATAATTTTTTAGGTATTAAACAGCAGAAATTATTTCATTTCATTAACATGCCTAAAAATGCCTTTTTTCTGAATATTTGTGAAGAATTAAGCACAAATTCACAGGCAACGGGCTCTTTCTGCCCTGCGCATGGAGTGTTTAAATGGCCTCTGGCGTTTAAAACTCTGAGGGCCTGTAGCTTCGGCTTCTTTTGGCCGATTTGTATGATTGACACCTCTTTTTAATCATTTGAGCCAATAGTATCAAGGTAACAATGCTGCATTCACGTCATTTCAACCAGTCAGAAGTTGCAAGGCCAGACCCCACATCGCCCAAAATTTACAACGTGCATCTAGTTAGCCCTCCATTATCAGTAGCTATTGGCTACCAGCGAAAACAGCGGAGGAAACTGGGACGGTAAGACAATTTCTGTCTTAGTGCATTTGGGCCTCTACATGTTTTTGTGATCTTCTTTTGCGGCTGGTTCAGTAAAGGTTGGAACATGGTGAAACTTGGTGTTTTGGAATCTGTGAGGTCTCTGCGAGTTAACAAGCCATTGTTTACCCAATTACATGAAGTCTGATAGGCTTGGTTATTTGTGTTTAGCGGACTTTTGCACATTTACGTTACATAATTACGTTACCAGATTCTAAGGTTTCTTTGTATACTACACGTGTTACATGTTGATATTTGCATAAAAGGCATGGAGGGTTACATAACTCTTCAACCCCAGTGCCCCCTGTACCAGGGGCGTTGGGGCTTAACTGCAACCAAATCACCAGAATAAAATGCCTGTATTTCCTTCATGTCACCTTTCACCTTATTTTTTCTCAAAATAATTATGAGTTAAGCAGCTGCAATCTAAGGAAAAAAATAATTAGCTTTTTTAAACAAACAGCAGCCCTGGCAAGACCAACAACCATCTGAACAAGTCTAACTTGGTGGCAATGTGAACTCTTACTATAGTTGTGCTGTGACTGGAAACATCTAAAAACAACTAAAAGTACAGTCAGTACCGGAAGTTATAGCACGCAGTTTACTGTGTACATATTTTACTCAGGGCATACTGACAGGAGGAGCAATTACTACCTTTGTGTCTGTGTTTCAGCAGCAAAGGATAACACCTTTTTCAAGACGATTTTCCACTGAGTATTGGACAGTTACATCAGCAGGTGGAGTTTTCTATCACTCCCAAGAGGGTCATTGCTGCTTGGATTAGGGCTTGCAGTGTAGCAGCATCAGCTTTCCTTTTCATGTGCAGGATGACCGGGGCATCTATCTGTCTCAGGTAGATTGGTAACATATCCAGCATTCTGATTGCGTCCAGGTTGGGAAGTTGATGATGAATGCAGTAATGGCATCTGACTTTTTCTTCTTGAAGTGGACTGCCAGCATGGCCCTACCTCTCTTGATACTATGTTATACTTTTATTTTGGACTAATTATAAATATTAACTGAATAAACAGTGCAGTTCAATACAACTGCATTGATGGAATTTGATGCTTTTGACTGGGGTTTCCTCAAGAACATTTTTATTTTTCAAAAAGCAGAAGTAGAAAATAATACATGGAAAGTCATTAGGAGGAACAAACTGATTGTCAAAGTAAAAAAAAAATAATCGGATGACACATTTAAAAACATAGACCTATGAAATATGATTAATATATATATATATATATATATATATATATAACCACTCTGCAAGAACCCCAATTGTTAGGAGGAGGATTAAAAAAACATTTAATCAAACAGCATTTCAAGCATGCATTTTTTAACAAAATCACCTCGGTCCTCTGTTTCTTTTACATGCATTTATTTACCGCCAGTGACTAATGTACGTCTGTCACATTCAAACATCTACCAAGTTAGTTTACAAAACAAGAACAAACAATATGTTTTTGCGACCCACTGACATGACTGTCTTAGATCCTGTGAAATGAGGTGCTCTGACGTAATAAATTAATTTTGTGATGTTTTAGAGTCCTATGTAAATTGTCAGTCCATTAATATCTCTAATCACTTACCCTTGGTTTTCCAAGGGTAATTCTTCATTTGTCAGTGAGATTAACAGGAATGAAAGGGAGACAGAGCCCAATAAATATAAAAGACAACTGCACATTTGTTTATGGTGTGAACGTGGGGTTGGGGAGGGGGTGTGCAACGACTAGTCACTGGGCCTAAAATTGACAAATAACACACAGTGACAATTATGGCATGCCTCTGTATTAAACTTTGTATTAAACTTAACAAATTTGGATATTTTTAGGCACTAAAGACTACTTCATTGGATTCAGGAAAACTGTGACTTGGGCAACATATATCTGCAGAAAGTAAAAGAAAACATCACAATTGCAAAAATTCAAATACAGAAACTTAAACACAAAAGCTCAAGGTTCATGAAACAACTTGGTTATGAAAAATGTAAACACCCATATCTCCAATACGTTTGTAGTTATGCAAGTTCAATTTAATTATTTGATTCACAGTAGTTTAGTGCTGCAGCAGTCGTGGTAAACATCATAACTGTGGAGGACACTGAGTGGATGGGCCTGAGGGGAGCTACCCTTCACGTCCCTTTGAAACTAAGGAAAGGTCATTCGTGCAGATAGTCTTAGCACTAAAAACACCAAGGGGGTCATTTTGACCCATTGGCATTTTAAAAATCCCGTAACTGTGATGAATTAAAACCCCATCATTTCATATTTCATTACTTTTCCTAAAATGGGCAAAATGAGTAAAATGTCTTTACACACATTTTGAGTGAAGGCTGCTACATGACCGAAGCTAGCTAACCTTGATTGACAAATAAATATACAGGGAATTGTACTAGATAAATAATTAATGCTGTGTGATTTTGCTCTGGCTCAAAATCCCATCTTCAGGGGCGTATTTGACCAAACACTTGAACCAGGTGAACCAGGTAGGTAGCTGACTGTTCAAGTAGCTGGAGAACCATAGCTAAACTAAACAGAAAGTTCATACTATGGAGAAGTAATCCATGCAAATAATGAGTCAAATTCAGAGCACAGAACCCAAACAGGTTTTGGGCTAGAGCTTGTTTTTTCTAAGAAAAAAAATAAAACATTCATGATTTTTTTTTTACTTCTTTTATTTCACCTGATTTTCCAATGTCCTTCAACAGCCAGCTTCACAGTTTGAGAATCGCTCACAGTTTTGAGAACCATTTATGGGACCAACGAGTTGAATGAGTATGAATACCACAACTATCTTGCCTATCTCACTGCAAACTGCAATACAGAACTGCTATCTTATCTACTTAGCATTCACTTAAAGACATTAAATTGCCAATATAATACCATTTGAATAAAGCAAAATTATTACTTTAGTTTAATTTTAATGTTATTTTGTAATACGAAATAACCAACACATGATGTAGAAATCCACTGTCTGATTAAAAAAACTGGAATTAGCATTATCAAGATTTTCACAATATTACTTACCGAACAGTTATCTTTTAAACAAACAAACAAACAAAAACATCTCATCTCTCTCTCTGAGAGTGAACTGCACAAAACGAAGTTTGTGTTTGTTGATATTGGTTAAACTGTGTAAAACTTTGCATTAGAAATCACCTGCCATTTTAAACACAGTCACACAGTTTATGCTCCCCACCATTTTGCAGCTGTATCATCATGACTTCAAGCAGAATTTCCTTAACCACAACATTATTGACATCCGCATATGTTAACGCATAGTGGAGATGAGAAGCACAATAAAATGTGTAGCTGATCCAGTGAGATCATGGGATGACTTTACTTTCTAGCTTGTTAAGCCAGTAGCTTCATGGCATAAGCTGAAAGGACCACAAGACTGCAGCACACACAAAATGAACTCGCTTGACAGTATTTTGTATGTAGCTGCCAGATTTAATTACACACTAACAGAATGTGCCAGAACACCATTCCAGATTGTTCTGGCACATTTTAACCCCTGCTTTTGTCTGCTAAAATTACAATGGAGCAGTCTGCAGCATTCGTTAAGAGGTAAGTCGTGACCGTTTTCTGAACTATCAATTTTCAGTTACTTTTTAGTTTCCTGTAGCAGGTTTGTATTTTCTCTCTTTCATTTTTTTTCTGGTTTTCTCTGCACTCGGTTTATTAATAGTCATGCCTGGCCTATCGCAGTGCCTTGTTAACTTGCATCAGTCAAGTTTCTATGGCTCATTTCCAGTTTGCCCAAAATGCTACTCATAAAACCAATTATATGGTCCCTACTACTTTGACTCTTCACACCATCTAACTATGAGATCATTCTTTGACTTTTAAATTATTTAAACTCTGTCCAAAGAGCACTGGTCATGATCCCTGTTAAACTGTTTTTTCTGAAATGTTATATCTATTAAAAGCTGTTGTAAATATAGGGTCACATACATGAGAAATTCCTTTACTCTCTGCTTTTCTTCACTGTTACTGACAAAACATCAAAGAGCATATTTTCCCCCAAAATTGAATTAATTCTAGTTTCCTTATTACTGGGATTATTTTTCTATATGTCAGCATCATTGCTGATATGACTTTTTCCTTGAGTTTCTTTCCTTTTTTCATATAGTTTTGCAATGAGAGCCAGCAGTAAGCTTTGAGATCTAGGGTGAAACATACAGTTATGTGAGCAACACACAGACCTGTGTTGCAATCAAATGTGTGACCAACTGCAGACACACATTTGTAACTTGGATGTGGAGCAGAAGTAGCACCATCTTAATGTCTGCAAAGACTTAGTGGTCATGAGATTTGGGTTCATAGCTACAATTTTTAGACTAAACAGCAGTTCTTCCAAGTAAGAAAACCCACTGTCTCCTCAACATTCATAGTACAATGTGAATTCACTCCTCAGATGTCATAAAGTGTGTAAAGGAGTGCCCACTTTCAGAACTGTGGCACAATAGTAAATGGGTGCTCCATCAAGATAGCCCATCATGACCCAGTCGTAGCACCTTATAAAGTCTTTGAAAATGAAAAATATACCTCAAACACTCTAACTGTCTAACTTTGTGTTAACTGTCACATCTGTTTTATTTGTAACCTATAGCACATTTAAACAACAAAAGCTGACCCAAAGTGCTTTAGAGACAGGCACATTTACATTAGAAGTCTAAAAAAAATCTATTTCAAAATACATGAAAACGTGACAGGTGTGTTTTGCTGTATTAAATAATTATTATGGAAAGTAAAAATAAAAGTGATTTGGTGTTGAAATGTGTTCAGAATGTGCAAATCGATGATGATTCATCTCACAAATCATGACACGCTGCTCTCCCCTACATAAGCTGCATTTATAGGTTAATTCGGTATCTGAGTAACACCAAAATTTGCATTATCGCACAGCACTAGCAAAAAGATGGTGGTCAATTTTAAATCAGGTACAGTTTTATCATTAAGCTTTTGGATCTCAACTTACATTATGCTGATTTTCCACATTGCATATTGAATGTTTTTTTGTTTTGTTTTTTAATCCTGTCCTGTCTGGCAGCTTTTACAGTCCGAGTTATGATCTGAACGCACTGTTGCGACATAAACTGTGAGAAAGTGAGTGTCTGTGTTTGTGCGTTTGTCATGAAATGTATTTGACAAGGGTGTGCAGTTGCAATAATGACCCCTAGGAGCCAGAGGCATATGGAGATAGATCCAGGAGATTCAGGCCATCCACAGCCCCCAAGAGTACTGAAGACCTGAGGCTTGGTGACAACTGTGCATCCATCCCAGCAGGAGAAGTTGGGAGGCCCCAGATGGGGGTGCCCATAGCCAAAGGCCGAGAGTTCCAGAGAACCAACCCCAGAACCAACAAGTACCCACATCCCAGGGAGGAGGATTGGCATCAAGCGGAGAGTCGTACAGAGAGGTAACTCCACCCTCTATGAACATGTCCCACAGGGGCTAAAGCTCAGCAAGCCCCAGACCAAGGACCAGCCGTGCACACAGGCACACACCCACCTCATTCGCTCACTCACACACACATACGACACACAAAGACAAACATGCACACACATCAACCCCCTCCCCCTGAGGTGTAGGTGAGCAGACGCCCCCAAACCACCAGTGGAGCCTCGCCCCAGGCAAGATGTGTGAAAGAAGGGTGTATGAAGACACCCCCCAACAAACACACACACTTTCTAAATGTTTTTTTTTTACAGATATATATGTAAAGGAATATTAAAATATTACTAATGTTAATGTTAATGGTAATTTTCTCTGTACAGCAGTTAGAAAACAGGGAGTGATTTACCTTTCGCCTTTCTTGCAACTTTTAAAGTATATAATGTTATTTTTATTGCTGTACTGTAGAAAGAAAGAAAATATTAAAACAAGACAGCTCATGAAAGTGTTAATACAAAGTCCTGAGTATTTCATCAAGACTTAATGCCTTGGTAAAGATCAATGATCACTCTGCTTTAGGGGCAAGCCATTCCCTGGACCCTGAGGCCGTTTACAGAGAGATCTGATGGCTTCAGTCTGTCTTGGTCCTTCCAGAAGTCTGATCCACATGGGCACAAGAGACACATCTGTATGGATTGCTCCCGCAAAGCCAATCAAGGAACAAACACTCTGCCAATATTCCCTCCAGATGAGTCCTGAGCTCTCAACAGAGGATTGAGATGAAAGAGAGAAACCAGAGAGGGATTGTTGATTAACCCCTCTAGTCAGTAGTAAATCTGTACACAGTAAAGGAGAACCCCAGTCACTGGTGCAGGACTCAAACATGTCCACCACAGCAATTTGAAAAAGGCTTCTTGTCAGCACCACTTGTCTTTAAATACAGTTTACAAAGCAGTTTCCTTTTCACTTGTTTAACTAAACTAAATCAGAATTTGAATTTTCTTTTTTTGTGTGCTGAATGATCTCAAAATTTCAAGTGAGGGTATTTGACTAATGTAATCTAACTGTGTATTGGTTTCATAAGACGCAGAAGCATTGTCATGTGTGTCTTAGTGTGTTAGCCCTCTTTCCTCCACCACCAGCCTTTCAGTTGCATTTTGCAGATTTGTTGAGAATTATTAGTTGAGTTGGGACTTACCAACACTCCTGTTTTCTGTCTGGGCTTCATTAGTTTTATTTTTTATATTAGTTCAGGGGAGAAGTCTGAATTCAATGTTGATTGCTTAATCTTTAGAAAGAAAAGAACTTGATTAGAAAAAAAAATGATTTGCGTAAAATGCAGCAGTTGCCACTGTTACCTGGATTTTCTTTCAAATCCACCACACTTGAAAACGTTTAGTACCACAAGCAGAGTTTATTCCTATTGGAATAAATTGGTTTCAAAGTCACAAGAAAAAACGGACAATGTGTGCCCATTTACACAAGCAGTAGACTACGTTTTCATGACCATCTCAAGTTTTGCCATCAGACAGGAATGAAAATTTGTTTTTAACTGTTGTGCACGTTGGCCTTTGCTCAACATTTTGAAGTGTTAAGTTCAAAATAATTTGGATGAGGGATCCTTGTAGCTTCTTTAGTTCTCGTAGTTAGATGTACATTAGAGTAGATGGCTTTGTGTGCAAGTTCAATAACAAAAATCTGATAAATATTCTAGGGTCTGTGAAAGAAAAATATGACCATGATGTTAACCTTAAGCATAATTTGTATGAAGCCCCACTGGGTGATCATTGTGTATAAGTTTAATTAATTATTGTAAAACCTTAAATAATAATACCAATACTATAACATTCTATGCAAAAAACACAATTAAATAACTAAAGACAATATTATCATGGGTACTGATGGGATAAGGTTCTTTGTAATCTCCCATCACTATATCTCCACACACTCACCGTTCGTATAATTGAAACCAAAATTTCATTTTTAACCACCTGCCAACATTTGAAATGCTCACTGTCACGTCACCTTTTGGCTGAATTAAAATGGAATTAGCTGTAATTGCGCTGGCTTTGGGGATTATTTTACTTAATGTAAGGTCCTTTGAACACCTGAAAGACAGGACATAGATAAGCGATTTCCATTAAAATTCTAATGAAAAGACTGTGGTGGAGTATTACCAGAAATAAGAGCATTTAGTCATTCACTTGCTAGTAATTGGACAAGAAATTTTCAGTAAATTCCTCAGTGACATTTGATTTAGAAGAGATTGATCAATTAATTTGCAATACATGAGGAATCCACAGTATTGAAGTATGGGATTGATTGCTGTGAAATATTTGATTCCTTCATGTGCATGTCATTGCAATGATGTGGTAGCTGTTTGTAGTTTTAACATTCACTTTTTTGCACTTTTAAGAAAATTGCTTGAGGGTACATTAATGCTTTAACAACTTGAAACAATAGGCAAATAAGTCTTTCCTTTCAGACAGAAAGAACCAATGTGATTTTATTGTAATGTCTTCATTCATGTATCATTGCTCTCCTCATTATTTGGAAATAGAGCAAAGTAGGAAAACTTGGCTTACTTAACTCAGTAGAGATCAGCTTAGACACTGGACTGCAAAGGCCCTTTCTACTCGTTCTACTTATAACAATTTTCTGCTTTTCTGTACCTCACAACTCTGCATAACTGATAGGATTTTTCTCACTTAGAATTTATCTTATATCAGGTCCCACTAACATTTTATTAGCTTTTATTGCACTCAGTGTTAGAAAACTTGAACTGAATAATGTTCAGACCCTGAAACCAGAACTCAGTGTTACATAAAGCTCTTGTAAAACACATGTATCCATCACCCACTATCTTTCACAGACATACATACATGCATGCACACACCTGACAGAATCTATATAAAGGAGTCATCTATTCATCTGTATGATAAATAAGGACAAGATCCCAGCTGAATTAAAAACAGATAAAGAAATCTCATTTCTATACCCCACTGGCGACGCACATCAGGCTATTGATTTGTATCCATGACCTGTAACAAATCAGTAATGTCGTGCTCCGATGACCCAATGTTAAATAATGAATAATGCTTTTAGAGTTAGAACTTTGCCATTTAAAATGAAGTACATGACTCGTCGCTGTAGGTTTATTCTTACAATTCAATGACAACTACAGTACAGGAGCAGTTTTTATTGATGTTTCACTAGAGCAAAGAAGTAGGAAGCTTCCTTTACTAAAAACACTTGAATTAAGTGGATTGATGATATGGGGATTTCACTGACAGATGGCCCACGTTCCCTAAACACACAGCTGAATCACAACCTATGTGTTAAGGTGATTTAGACTGTAAATTTTCTGCATTTAGCCATTCAAATGCACATGACAAAACTTGTATCAATGCCAGAAATCCATATAAGGATAAATGAAACAAGTGAATTGAAGATTTCTAAAAATCTGCAGGTGTTACTGTATTTTCCCCTCAGTTCTTAAACATTTAAAGTTGGATCATAATGTTTTCAAAAGCAAAGGAAGGAAAATTTCCTAAAGCACACACACACACACACATATATATATATATATATCAAATATATGACACACACATTTTTTGGGAGGATCTTTATAATTCTGATAAGACCCGGTTAGCCATCAGTTGTTGCTTAAACACAAATGGTTTAGTTCATATGAACTTGGTCCTTTCCTTCATGTTTTCATTAACATTATTAACATATAGCTCAACAGCGCTCACTCTTTTTCCCTTTATCCCATCTTCATACTTAAAATACATAATCTCCGAGGAGAGCCAATGAGCGTGAGTCATTTTCCGTGCAGCATCAGCATCATCATCCCAATTGTATGCAGAGAACAGAAAGGGCTTTTCCTGACCTTGTGCTTCGTTTGTAATCTCCTTTGTGGAAATTACACTCTCACTTTATGAATATATTGTAATTAGGCATATGTATTCTAACAGGCAGTAAGATATAGTTTCTGCCTAATCTCTCATTTATATGCAAAGGAGCACCAGTTAAAGAGCTTAGACTTTCTTCCGTCTTACTGATTCCTTTTTCCCCTAATCAAGTTACTTTTTTTATTTCTCTTTTCTTGGGCTGCTGTATCCTTTGCCTTTTTTCTGCTAGCAGAGCAGCACCCATTACCAATTCTTCTGAGGTTATGTGAGAAAAATGTAGATGTCTAATGTTCCAGACGAAAGTCCAGAGGCATGGAAGCGATTACGGCCTAATGACGTTTTGTTTTTGCTTTTATTTTGCATTTTTAAAAAAATCTAAAAGTATAGCAATAAACATGCGGCCAAGCAAGGTTTACCTTTGTTAATTAAATGAATGGAAATTACATTTTATACAAAATATTCTTTTTAAAGTGTTTATTGTGCATTTTAAATAAATATCTGTTTTTACTGGATAACAGTGTATTGTATAAATATTAATAAGTTAATAAAATTAATAAAATCCTGTGAGTGCATTTCTTCCTCTTCACAGAGAACTACTCTTCATGTGCAAAATCATGTAAAAGGGTTGAAGTTACTTCGTATTCTAAGATTAAAGTTTAAAAAGAGCGAGTGCCTGAAGGGCAGCAGGCCAGCAGACATTTTTGCTTTGATCAAAAACCACGGCAAGGCTAAAACAGGAACAAAAGACATAACACGCATAGATGATGGCTTGTTGAAAGCTAAAACTATTCAAACGAGGAAAACAAGTGTGTAGTTTGCTTTTAATAAATCCAAAGTATTTTGCCTAATTGACTGATAACCTTACAAAGATTGAAAAAGCTGTTTCTGTTTAGAAAATAGATTTCATTACACACAGCAGCAAAAACTAATAATAAAATAAAAGGTATGAATCAAGTATCAAATTAGGATTTCAATTAGGGGAAGAAAAATCTCTAGTAGTAACAAACATTTTAAGTATTAAATTGAGGCTTGTTTAATTATTGACCTATTCACTGGAATAATATTTCTCTTTCAATTTTATTGTTTTATTCCATGTAAACTTCATATTCTGGCCTAAAGAAAAGAAAAGGCAAGCAAACACTTTTACTTATTCATTTTAAGAGTTCATGATTCCATAAATGTCAATGAATTCATCTGAGGCTCAGTCATGAAACGCATATCCCTAAAAGAAAAAACTGAGTGGTCCACCTGTTCTCATAAATATCTTGGTGAAAAGCCTTCAGTCACTTGGAAATTAAGCTCCAAACAAGTTCATTTACTCCCAGACGTGTTCAATTGATTTTGCACCTCAACTTCAAAGGAGTGCCAGTCAGTCTCTGTGGGGCACGGATGGAAAGGCAGAGGCTTCGGCCGGCTGGTTTTGCAGACCTGATCAAATTCCCACCTACTGGCTACACCTACTATCCCTGCAAACACAATTAGTATTCATGGAAATGCTATTGATTTATTATACCATTGGGTGGATACTTGAGGCATAGAAAATGAAATAATTAAATTGAGCTTTTTATATCTTTCTACCACAAGTACTGATGAAAAATGCGCAAACTGTCTAGCCTTAGGTGCTATTTACTCTGGTAAAACATCAAGCAACACATCAGCTCATTGCTGGATAGATCCATGCAATTAGCATTTTAAAATCCCATTTAAGTTGCTGTTTACACTACTCGTGAGAATTTTAACGAGTAGCGAGTTTAGACACTTCTATTAGCCTTAGCACCCGAGAGTAACAACATTTTTACATGCACTGCTTAGACAAGGTTATTATTATTCGTTTTTAGACTCACAAATGACATCACATTTCCAATGCGAGAGTCTTGATGACTATGGAGACATTTGTAATGTTACAAATGGTAAGGTATTAATTATTCCTGCATGTGAAAGAAGGAAAACTTTAGACACTCACACAGCAGAAAGAACTGAAGCATGTGGACACTAAATAAATAAATAAATAACAACTTGAATGTTGAATGTCTTAACCTGTGATAAATGTGCAAATTTATTTTAAACCCTGATTATGTCTTCACTGGCAAAGTGGGGCTAAACGGCATCATTTTAGAGATTACATTGACAAAAGGCTTTTTTTAGGCAGTTTGCAGAAAAAAACATAGACAGCTTAAGCCAATCCAAACTCCTAATTCTTTATAAACAGTCCTTCTTTTTATGTCTTTTATTTCACATCTTTGCGCTAAAATCCTCTTTTTGTGTAATTGTCATGAAAAGGCCATGTAATGAATAAAACTCCCAATGCTCCTGCTCCTGTGTGCTTAGTGATTGAAGTTTGCTTTTGTGTACAGATGTCTGAAGATTTCAGCTGTTATTGTTCAGAAAGCCTCACATTTTTTTGTGTCGAGTACACCTCGAGATTTATCCGCCAGCTATTAAAAGACTAAAATCGCTACAAAAAAGAACTTATAAGTGAATTATTAATACAACAGGTGAAGGTCACACCATTTCGCCATTTTTATTGCACCACATCTGGTATTATGGCTCAATGCGAAGAGGTGTTCTATACAAAAATAAATAAACAAGATAGGGAAGTTGATGAGAGCAGATTTAGTAGTTGCAGTAAAATTGCGTATCCTGAGCATAAAAAACTCCCTTAACTTTCAAGTGTCAACTTTGCCTCTATTTTTTTCAATTCCAACCAAGAGTTACAAGAGTCACTTGTAACATAAATATAATAACAATAATGGTCTATAATAAATACTTCATGGCCCATATACATGTCATGCTGTGACAGATTAAAAGCATTTCAGCATACAGGCCACTTTCCTTTTTTCAAATAAGGTGAAAGGAAAGTACCCAAGGGCATTTCAGGTTCTAGTTACATGACAGATTACAACATTTCTAAGTAGTCTTTAAGTGTACGTAGGCAATGTATTCAAAGCCACTGCATTATTTAGTACTTGATAATTTGTAAAACACATACACTATCACTCAAAAGTCACTTAGGTCACATAGAAATTGTCTTGTTTTTGGTAGAAAAGTCGATTTGCTTAAAAATACTATACCACAAAATTGTCAGTTGTTGGTAATTCTTATTAAAAGAGGAACAAATTTCTGTAATTTGAGTAACTGGAGCATTAGCTTTCGCTAGTTTAACAAAAAAGTTTGTTTTCTCATGTGGCCCCCTGGGAAATGTAATTGCCCATCCCTGGTTTAAGAGGAATAGTGCTTCATTTCTGAGTGTGAGACAGAGATGCTTCACTGGCAGTTTGATTAAATGGCACCCAAAAAATACCCTTCAACAGAGAAGAGATGTTGGCCTGGAAAAGAAAAAGAGAAAAGATTAAGATGGCAAAAAAAGTCCACTCTTTTTCTGCCTGTAATTGAGTCAGTCATTGGATCGTAACCCTAGTGAGCTGTTGAGGGAACAGTTTGACCAAATGCTACATTGGAAGTGTCTATCAAACTAGTCCCACTTGTGGGAGGTAAGCACGGGGTGACATTTCTCCAGATTACCTCAACAAATTGATTGTGATTGCTGCAAATGGATGATCCCTTAACAAAACTTTGAAGGACAACATTATTCTTTCAAGTAATGTCTAACCTTTTCAGTGCCTACACTATAGGCCCTTTTCACTTTAAAACTGATTTTATGAATCAAGACATTTGGAGTCTATTTTTTTTTGAGTAACTTTTCAGCACTGGTGTGTAAATAATCAATCTCATAACAACTGGCAAGCTTAAAAAAACTAAAAAAAGAGTCACAGCTCATTAACTCATAAGCAACTACTTTATCAGCAACCAACAACTGTGTACTAACAAAGTGCCAAGATACAGAGTTTGCTAAGCTAGAGAAAGACTTGAGCAAAAAGAGATAATTAGGTGAAGAGGT
This sequence comes from Oreochromis niloticus, assembly GCF_001858045.2. Lineage (NCBI taxonomy): Eukaryota > Metazoa > Chordata > Actinopteri > Cichliformes > Cichlidae > Oreochromis > Oreochromis niloticus. The sequence goes on from NC_031965.2 coordinate 15,237,974, forward strand.
TGAAAGTTTAAAACTATTGATTCAAAACCCAATTTCTGGGGAAAGTTTCTCTTATACAGACAGTTTTTAGTTCAAGGTCAAAACAGAAACACTGGAGGTGAGATGCATGGGAGGTGGAGGATCAGCCACATGATAAAACATGGTCTAATTATTGCAGTGCATAATATTCTCAAGGTCCTTTTTTTTGGTGTGTCCTACTCTTTGACATAGATTTAGAAAATGAAGTACAAATCCTTTTATGTAAGTTGACAAAACTCTGCCTTGAAAGTTGTATTTCATGGTAAAATGACACACAAGCAGCAGGCGAGTTTCTTTACTGCTTGTGCTTTCCCGCATTATTTTCTTGTTTGGGGACTGCATGAAACCAAAGTGGCCAATTAAATACATGACATATTTAGAGGATTGCGATGCTGCTTTATTTAATTGTATTTCCAGTTACTGCGAAAACCCACGGTCTCTAACTAGATGATACTTTGAGCTTGGTCTACTCTTATTAAATACCCTTTTTCATAATATCTGGGGAGAGTTTTGTAAGCGAATGCAGCACTTAAGCCTCTGTTTGTCCTCACCTATAACTTGCTCCAGGCTCGTCTTGCTGTTTGTAAACCTTTTGGGAGGCAGAAACAAATTTTCTCTGCAGTTTGTATGAAAGACAAGCGCCAGATATCATGAAATTAGTAAGTTGATAATAATATGAATAATTCATATCCCAGAGTGGGATGAGTCTCCGGCTCTCATGCCACTCTGGATTAATCACAGAATTAGCTCACAAAAACACACAAAGAAAAACAAACAAATTACTGAGAGAGAATAGGACTGACACAGGGGAGAATTCGGAGCTGGTCTCAAAGTTTCTATGACTATCAGAAATATTCGCTTCCTTTCCCTTCAGCCACTTCACATACCATGATGGAGGTTATGGTCTAATAATTTGCTACTGGGAAAAGCATCCATCCCCTGTGGTGGTGACTGAAATCTCTTGGCACTGGAGGGAGTCCCTGGAAGGCGTTGAAAAGGGGTTGTCAAAAGGCAGTGGGGAATATGGTGAAATTACTAGTGGCCTATTTCAGGCAGGTCTTATATGGATATGGATGTTTGAGGCTGTCCAGCTCACACTTGGACTACTCAGTGTGCACACTGAAGATTTTTTGTGTTGGTTTCACCTGTAAATGATTTGTTCAGAATCTGCATTTCTTCATGTACTTTTTTGGACCAATAGAGAGAAGTCTGCACTGTCCAGTGTCTTTAAATCATAGCTTGATTTTCTTATAAGCAATGAAAAATTGAAGCTTTAGCTATTTTGAAGTAGATAGCGGAATTTATATCTATTTTCTATTTATTTCTTTAAAAGGAGTCATACTTGTCACTGGGTCAAGCTTTCAAAACACTTTGGACTGCATTAGTTCTCTGATTATTCCAGATAAGAGTAAATCGTTACAGATGATTTAATCTATCCGTAAGATGTTTTGTTGATAGCAGCAAGCAAATTTGGAAAGTCTCTGAGAACCTGTGTCTTTCATGCCTTTGGTCATTAGTGTATGTATAGGTTATTTTCATTTCATTAACTGTGGGAGGGCTAAAGTGTAAATTACCATAAGGACTGCCTGACCTCTTTCTTGACCACACACCATGACAGACAAAATGTTTCACAGCTAATATATTTTGGTGTTTAGCAACATATAAGGTAGACAAAGGAGACTTTGTTTAGGTAAGGGGGAGTCTCCTTGCTGACAGTTTATGATTGTGTTTCCCATTATACAGCTTTTATGCATAATTAAGCATCTGTTAAAGGTTAAAATGCTCCTTTACAAGATATTAAATTCATCCTGTGGCGAACACGGTTTAACTGTGTTCATTTTGTGGCTTTAGCTACCCTTCATTAACGCTTAACTCTTAAAACTGTCACCTTGCCATCTTCATTTCCATGTACCACATTCCACCCTTCATTCATATCTAAATTCTGTAGAACTTTGTATATGTTTTATTTATATTGTTTGTTTATCTGATTGCTTATAAAACAACTTGATTGTGTTAAACCTTGGTTATTTAAATTGGTTTTTGTTTTGCACGTACAGTGCATTGAAAAAGCAACAGCCCTTTTTCTAATTTCTTAGTTTTTGCATTTGTTCAATCAGAAATCTGCTAAATAGAACCTTTCTGACAAAGTGAAGTAGGCTAAAATATCTCAAAAACGTCTCACCCTCTGTGTGATTATACATCACTTTAGTATTATTCAAGTCTCTCTTTTGTCCTGTTTGACACACAAGTAGTTTCTAGGTTTAGGAGGTGTTTCCCTTATCACATGGGCCAGGTTTTTTAGTCCCCCCCCCTAATAATGCAAGATAACTCGAGATGTCTAATATTAAAAACATGTTTGCTAATGTTAAACACTGAAAGTGTGAAAAATATGCAAGAAAACAAACAAACTAAGAAATCAGAAAAGGACAATATCCTTTTTTTCTAGCCCTGTATATACTGTATATATTCATCAACTTTTTGTTATTCCTGAAATTTGTGTAAGAAAAACCTAACCACAAACTGGAGTCTGGAAGAGAATCCCATCCTATAAGCTGTATTGAAACCATCTGTTGTACCTGGGAAAGCAAGTGAGGTGGGGTTGTGTACTAAGACAACAGTCTCAAATTGAAAAAAGTTTGAGAATATAAAGCTTGAAAAACTGAAATGAACCGAGCGAAGAAATATATTTTTGAGTTTCAATATAGACAGCACCACTTGCAAAATGTGAAACTTCTCTTTACACTGTTGGTGTTAAATGAAATCCCCTGAGCGGATACAAATATTGAAAAGCAGATGGTCTGACGCTAATCTGGATTTCATATTAATGCCTTAAGTCACTAAGAAATGTATACAACAGAGATTTTTCTTGACAACTTAAAGAAAATCTGTTGGTGTCAGTTAAAATACTGATGCAGATTTATCCCTCACTCCACTCCACCCCACCCCAACACACCCTTTTCTGCTTATTTTTCTTGCTCTTCCGCCGTCTCTCCACCTCCATCATTCTTTTTTTCCCTCTAAATCAACTTCCACTGTCCTGAAAAACGAGTTACCCTGAGGAGAAGGATAATTATTAACAATTAATATTCATAATGATGTCTCCGTCCCTGGACAGCCTTCGCCTAGTCTCAGTCAAATGGATTTAGAATTCAATTTTTATTTTACATAATCCAATCAAAAATGTGAATGCACCCTCAAACACATCATTCCCTTGGTGCTTGCAAATCCAAATCTGGTATTCTCAAAGTTTGACATCTGCTAGGTTTATTATTCGCCACTCTATATTGAAGAAGAAAAGTGAGAATGTTCATGGTTAACTAATGCATTATCATACGTCGGTGAACCCAACATCAAGAGTATATGCAATAAGTTACCAAGAACAAAAGGTTCTGTTCAGAAGTTTCAGGCCAAGAGGTCAAAGGTCAAAGTGTTGTTAGGCTGGCACTCTCAAAAACTAAATGCCTACCTGCATTTACCTTACAGCACAAAGGTGTTGTGCAGCTTGAACTGTTATGTTGTGTTAAAATCTGCATGCAAATTAACATTCGATTCAAATGCTGGCCTAATTTAACCATCAGTGACAGGTTCTGCATATTAATCACAAGCTAAAAAACACAATCACTACAAAATTTTTGCACCTTTAGCTTTTGAGTCATCAGTGCACTTCGGAAGAAAAATGAAAAATACAGCTGAATTCATTTAAAAACATCCGGTATCATCACACGCATAGGTGCAGTACATTATAGCTGTAGTTATAAACCACATTTAAAACTGAAGTACTGAGTCTGATGTCAGACCTGAACAGGAATGGCAGAATATGTGTTTTTGTGCTTTCCAACCGAATAAAATCCCCAGAGATTTCACAGCCTAAAGCACACGTGTAAATGATTCACAGAAAGCAATCAATATAGTTTACTCGCAGTTCACTAAATATCCCTTTTTGTTTGCTTTAAACACTCAGGTATCTCATCCAATTATCACGTTGTTTCTTCATTAGAAGTTGTATTATTTGTTTTGTTTTGAAGTAATTCACTGAGGCTTTCTAATACACCATGAGTGCTGTGCATGCTCTTTCCCTGCAATCACTGAGACTTAGAAATCATTTTTGTTTTCGACAGCTTTTAAATCACTGTTGCTTTGCACCTGCTTTTTAACAGGCATGAGAAATTGGGAAAGCACTTTATCAAATGTGCACACAGCACACTACACAGGAGGGCCAAGTGATATCCCAGGATGAAGTGTTTAAAAAATGCTGCAGACTCATTTCAGAATGTCATTTCAACATATTTAAAATATCTTCTTTATTTCCATTGCATAAGAAGAGTGCGGAAAAAAAAGGAGGCGCTCTAGCAACTACACGGTGCCAGACCCCACAGCCTCGTTGATGGCTGCTTCTGGCCCACATATTTGAAAGACATAAAATGTGCTTTTGATGAGCCAAAAACATCAGATGCACGGAATTAATACTTGCAGCGTTTACAGCTTAAGAGACTGTATTCAAAACTCAGCATTACTCGTATTTTCTGCAATTCTATCAAAACTTTTCATGGAACATTTCATGGAAAACAACAAAATCATGGAAAAACAATAAAAAAAACCCCAAAACAATAAAATCACACATCAAAAACATCTTTTAGGTGAAATTTGTACATAGGATTAGAGAATTGTACTTATTATTGTTTAAAAGATTTGAGGCTCATTTATGTTTACTATTTATGGACTATCAAATTCTGTAGTAGTTTAGTTTTAATGTAGATAAACTTTTTTTTTTTTGCAAAAGAGTAATCCCATTACCCTTCAATTAAAAAGAAAAATCTATTTGTGTAAGATGCATCATTGACTTTCAAAGAGATCTTTTTCTTTAAATCCCTCTTCATTTTCAGCATGCACTTATCCTTGTTGCTTTGAGAACCAAATTATTCTATAATCAAACTCTTATTGTTGCTTTTTTATTTGCATCTGTGTGTTTTTCTGCCATCTTTCCCTCGCTGCCCTCTTTGGGGTTGATTAGACAAGAGAGGGCAAAGTTTGAATATTCAGCAAGCCTCTGCTGTGTTTTGCATCAAACTTATATCAAGACATAATTGTGATAAATGATGCATGTAATCAACCATTAAATAATGCTAGAATATGCAACCTCCAAAGTTAAACTGTGACCAGCATGTCTGTGTCCTTTGTCCCAAGTGGATAGGTACCATCTGGCTGCAGCCATTACCACTGACCCGAGTGCCAGACTCCTTAGTGTGCAAGGAAGCTCAACATCGACCGGTCAAGCCCCTGCACACCTGACCACATGGAAGCAACCTTGCCAGAAGTGTTAGGGGACAAATTACAGATTCAGGATGGTCGTATCCTAAAGGTTACATTCAAGTCTCTGTACAGCTTCATCCATATGAACAGTAATTTTTTCCTAAGCTGTGTGTTTTTCATTTTCCTTTTGAGCATAGTGAAACCAGCGACCTGTCCAGTCTGTACCTCACCTGCCCTGTGACAGCTGGGCTAGGCTGGGCTTTTGAAACTTCACTGAAATCACAGTTTAACTTGGGTTTACAAACTATGAGGTTAAACTCTTGGCCTTGTTAAAGTCAGGGGTGATCATCTTTTTTCAGAACATACCAACTTCTTTTATCTTTTACTAAACTTGAAAAATAGTTGGAATAAAACAAAACAAGCTTTGAATTTATAATGGGCTAATCTGACGTGTAAACACGGGGGCGAGATATGAGCGCCTACGGTATTATAGAATGTCACTTGGTAAATGCTTGCTCTTGTGATTACATATTTTTCTGCTGGTCACACTGCACTGAAAGGGATTTATCCTGTGAAGTCTTTCTGATTGATGGTTTTCCAATGTTTTTACTTTTTATATGCTTTTTATTACATAAAGTAATATTGATTTGCTAAGAAATTTAGAATTTTATACATAATTTTTTATAGTAGGGTGTATATAAGATTGTATTGTAGTGTTTAATATGATGGATGGACAATGTGATCAGCATCTACTACAGCAACTGCAAATGTCTCTCTCATGTGGTTAACAAGTCATTTGCTCCTGGGACTCTGATGCTTTTTTCTGGTATGACCATCATGTTCATCTCAAACTCCCTTGCTAATCCGTCCACCTGCCTCTCTTCAAAGTGAGATTTTACTGCACAGCACAATCTGGGCGCGATGAGTAAAGCTGAACTGATGGCAGTTGTAGATGTGTTTCTTCTATGTGTTTTTTCCCACTCTTTTCTTCTAACTGTTGTTTCTTCTTTAAGCCTGTAAATTCCTTCCAGGCATCACTGCTTGCATGTGTTATGGTCAAATCAACAGTAACCAGGTGGTCTAGTAGTTGAATTGTACATTTTCTTGCTATCTCTTCAGTTCTTTTTGATGGTCAAACACAAAGAAAAAGAGATTTTCTTTGTATTCCTGAGCAAATCTTGACTATATTATCAGAAAAAAGTAGGATTATTTCTTTCCTATGCTTATTCAGTTTATTTGCAGCTACCTACAGCATATTGAAAAAAGAAAAAATTTTTTTCAGTTCAGAACAATGATTAATTTATTCACATCACCAAATACAGATCTGTTAATCTCGAGCTGTTTGCTGCATGTGTATGTATCATATCTTTTTTTAATGTATCTGCTCAGTGGCCAACAAAGCTTTATATTAGAAGTTGAGTCAGGGAGGTCATCAACCCAGCACTATTCATGCGGACCGGTTATCATTTCATTAAATCATTTAAAAGATGTGTTTCTATTTTTTAATCCCTAATAAATCCTGACCTCTCAGCAAAATACTTCAGTGTTCATCATTTTTTCAGAGCACAAGAACATGCTTCTCCATTCTCCTTGGCCTTCATGGGCTTTAGCAATTTGCTTGTAATGCAACATACTCTATGTAAAACAACACACTGCAGACAAATTGTAGGTGGAGTGAACTTTATGTAGATAATTCATTGGACTTTATGAATTATCCACATAGAGTGGATGGTGAAAGGGTACAACATTGAACTAAAACACAGAGATAAGAAGGTTATAAAAATTATTATACCCCATATTATATATTATGTTTAACCACTTCTCCAGTTCATGGTCACCTGCATATTACCATCTTCATTTATTTATTCAAAACTTAAGGAAGAGCTTTAATTTTCTAAAACACATGAAAGAAATACAAACACAACTTAAATCAAACAGCAAATAAAAAGAAGACATTCAACACAAACATAATTCTGCTAAAAAGAAAATAAGCCATAACTTCTATGGGGCAGTGAAGTAATCAGACTAATAATACAAAGAAAAACAATTTGAAAATTGTCGATATAATTTCATCTATGACATTAATAAGGTCAATACATTTCTTTTTAAAGGATATCTCAAGTATAAGGGGAAAAATAAAAAGAGCACATATTTGTAACTAGAAATTTTTAGCTGTTAGCTTTTATGACAGCATGTTAAACATATTGTTATTTAAATTGCCCAGATAGTTTTAGCAATTCACTCTCTATTATGGTAGTGAAAGTATGACATATATCTTAGATTAAAAAAAAAATCTGTATATTTTTGGGTTTTAATGTTTTTATCACAATAAAGTTTCAAAAATAAATATTTGCCATTGGCAACAAGTAAAAATTTATCAGTCCAACATACTTCAACCTATATTTGCCCTAATATATTTATATATTTTTGTCTGTCTGTATAATGAGGATTTTTGACACAGAAGACTATTTTCCTCACGGAAAATTAAGTTTCTTAATTCAGCTACTCCATTTAGATGTCATATTTTAGAAAGACAGAACAAAATTGGAAATGTTTCAGTTGTAGAATTACAAGCCCAACATTAGTGAATATGCTACCTATGTAAAAGATCCTAAGGTTAAAACTGGCATAGTAAAGCTTTTACTGCTAGTCAGAAAGAACATCTGTGGTTTTAAGATAACAATTCATGCCTTTCAAGGGAGAATTGTATTGTTAACCTCGAAGAATATTTTAATTGAACAAGAAAACTGAAGTTGCAGTCAAAACATGTAACAATCAAAAGCTGAGATAATTCAAAATGCATTGAATCAAGTTCACTTAATATTTAAAGTTTTCTGGGCCTTTTCTATTTTAGAGTGTAGCTGCTCTAAGTTGCTGTCATTACTCACTAATTTCCTTGAATCAGTATTACATGTATAGAAGATGACAGCTACCATGCAACTGTATGTCAGTACAGATGCTAGAAAAAATCTGCTGTTTCTTAATGTGAATAAGTATCCACATTGAAAAACAGGCTGAACTGGGGGACAAGCACAGAGGCTGTATACAAAAATGGAATGAATGGGCTCTATTTCCTGCAGCTGAGATTTTCTCAGCTTTGTGCATCCAAATGTTGGAGATTTTCTATGACTCAGTTGTAGTGAGTGCGATGTACTTTTTTGTGGTCTGCTGGAGGAGGAACATCGGAGTTGGTGACACCAGAATACTGAATAAACTGATTAAGAAGGCTTGTTCTGTGATTAGCTACAAACTAGACACACTTGAATCACTTGTGGAGAGGAGGCCACTGACTCATTAATGTTATCCATCCATCCATCCATCCATCCATCCATCCATCCATCCATCCATCCATCCATCCATCCATCTTCTTCCGCTTATCCAGAACCGGGTCAAGGAGGCAGCAGCCTAAGCAGAGAAGCCCAGACTTCCCTCTCCCTGCTCACCTCCTCCAGCTTATCTGGGGGAACACCAAGGCATTCCCAGGCCAGCCAAGAGAAATAATCTCTCCAGCATGTCCTGGGTCTGCCCGTGGGCCTCCTCAGGGTGGGACACGCCCAGAACACCTCGCTTAGGTGACACCCAAGAGGCATCCCTACCAGATGCTTGAACCACCTCAACTGGCTCCTTTCGATGTGGAGGAGCAGCGGCTCTACTCTGAGCCCCTCCAGGATGGTTGAACGTCTCACCTTATTTCTAAGGGAGAGGCCAGCCACCCTTTGGAGAAAGCTCATTTCCACTGCTTGTATCCACGATCTTGTTCTTTCGGTCACTACCCACAACTCGTAGGTGAGGGTAAGGAAGTAGACTGACTAGTGAATCAAGCGCTTTGCTTTTACAATCAGCTCTCTCTTGACAGACAGGTATAATGTCCACAGCACCAATCCATCTGTTGATGCCCCACTCCCTTCTCCCGTCATTCGTGAACAAGACCCCGAGATACTTGAGAAACTCCTCCACTTTGGGATTCCTGCCAGGGTTGCCGGGGCCCCGCCCTGGAGCCAGACCTGGGGAGGGTGCTCGAGGGTGAGCATCTGGTGGCCCGGCACAACCCGAAAAAGGGACATGGGCCCATCCTCCTGCAAGCCCACCACCCGTAGGAGGCGCTGTAAGGGTCGGGTGCAATATGTGCTGAGTGGCTTGTTGGCTACCAAGATTCATTAATGTTAACATTTTAAAATTCTGTAAAGCTTTGTTGAGTTTCAAAATGTTTAATCATTATTATTATTATTATTGCTGTTGTTGTTATTATTATCATCAATACTAGTAGTTGTAGTAGCAGCCTTCCAACTGCTGTAACAGAAGTTATATTTCCTAAATAGGGGATTTTCTTTGAATCTTATGTTATCTTCTATGCATGCAGAATAAAATGAAACCTGAGTATAATGCTGGTATCATTAGCTCAGCTAAATTAACTAGCAACAATTAATAAAGTTTAATAAAGAATAGTAACATTAGCTTGCAACAGCACAAAGACTGCTAAATACTGGGAGGAAGCAGCCCATCAGTGGTAGAAACCTTTAAGTTATCTGAGTAGAGAAAACACTGTACAGAACAGCTACAGACATGCTAAAAATACCCATATGTAGATTCTCCTAATTTACTTGTTTAAAAGGGATTAGTAAAATAAAGCAGAATACAGTCATTTAGCTGATTGATCAAGTTCACTGCTGACAGCAACAGTGGAATTCACCCTCCGTAGTCTGTGAGGAAGCCACTGATAAGTGTCTTTGGTATGTTTAGCCAGAGGGATTGCTTGGCTTCTGTAATGAAATCAGTCACAGAGCTCAACCAGCAAACTGAACTTGTTTTGATCAATTTTGTTCTTGTATTTTTGATATGTGTTAATTTTAAAGAGTTTAATTTTCAGATTGTGGATTTTTAGAGTGTAGTTTTCACTAAAATAAGAAATATTATGTAAAAAGATCTAGTCATTAAACATTCCACAACCTCCTCCAGGGGGGTAACATTTACTCTGTCCTGCAACAGTACCTGCAATGGCAAATGTGCCATTTCTTGGAGAGGTTAATTTATCCATTTTCACCTATTTTGTATTATTATAGGTCAAACTTGACAAAATAACTATTCAAGGTTCAATTTAAGAGAATCATTAGTTTTAGTTTTTAAAAATATGCCCTTGGTGGTCTAAAAACATTTGTAAACTGATGAATAAGCTAAACCTAGGAAAAGTGGTGAAAAAGCCAGATGATGGGTATGTATTTAAAAGACACAAAGGTGTATGTACTTAAAACATCAGAGGTGGAATTGACATCAGTGATGTTTCTAGTGCTCAGTGTTTCTAAGTGTTATTTCCTCTTTTTCACATTTTCAATACATAAAAAAAAGGACAAAAAAAGCCCCAAATGCACAATATTCCTCTGGCCTGCTTGATAAGCTAAAATATTTTGAGCTTGATATGGCGGGCTCATTAAAGCTAAGACAACTCAAATGAGAAATAAGCTACAACTGCAGTTGAGTAGAAATTCTTTAAGATTATTTGATGTCATTGTAAGCTGACCTTAATTGAATCCACTTCTTGATCAACGAATTGTGCAGTTATTTCAGTCAATCTTTACAGGGGCTCTCAAGAGGCAGAAAAAGACTTGAAGTCACTGTTTAATATTTATGGGTTGTTATTATTAGACATCACACATCAATTTTCAACGAAATAAATTCAATATATTACAAAACTGTGACTGGAGTTATCCCAATAAAGCAAGAGATGAATTATCATATCAGTGCTGAAAATAAGAAATATACAAACAGCAGTTTGCAATACTAGGTTTGGCAAATACAAATACCTAATTGTAAGAGGGCACTTTTAATGGAGTCTTTAAAGTGTATGATTTTTTTTTAATTAGAGTCTATAGTTACAAGCTATAAAGGAGTTCATCTTCAGGATGTCAAGCTACATGCTCTAGATTTTGTTTTGCAAATGTCATAGACTATGTATAAGAGATTTTCATAGGTATGTTGAAAATGTCTTTGTTTGTTGCAACTCCAAAGAGAAACACTTTAACCTGTGTGTGGTGGGGTGTGGTCTGCGGGGTCGTGCGGACGCACCTGCACAGCATCCGCAATCACGCTGGCCGTGTTAAAACACGGGGAAGCAGGGGTTGGGGAGTGTTGTAAGTTGTGTAGAATGTGGTGTGTTGTGCAATAAAGATGGCTCTGAATAACATACTCTGGACCTGCCGTGTCTCAATCACACCGCACTGTTTTTTTTAATAGATTGGCCATTTAAAATCATAAACACTATAGGATGGTCTACCTCATGTCTCCGAGGAACATCTGGAAGGATTGTTTAATTTAATAAACTGGAAGAAAATATGGGTGGAGACCCTCTCTACCAAAAAGTTTTCCCCATCCCCAGAAGATGTTCAAGTAATTGATATTGTTTTAAGACACATGAGTAGAGGAGAGCTGGGAGCTCAGATAAGCGGCCTATTGAAGTGCTCCAATCCACAACTTGGCAGAAGTGGGAAGTGGTCGAGAAATATATACTATAGTTTTAATGTATTGACTGTATTCAGGACTGTTGCATATTGTCATTAGTGTCAACATGAATCGTATTCATGTATACTTCTCAGTGGGAGTTTATTATATCTGGGACACTGCAATGTCAAATTCTTTGGCACCAGGATAGCAGAGAGTGCAAGGCCTTTTAACTCAAGCATTTTTTATTATGGAGTCTGCAATAATATTTGTGCTCACAAGTTTATTGTGACGTTGTAAAAAAGTGGCATTGGCAGCAGCCTGCCGGCCAACAGCAGCATCCTGCTGAGTCATTGATAGCTACCCTCCCCGAGTCTAGATGCTCCCCTGAGGCTGGACCAGAAATGTAGACAGTGTGTTCTGTACCAGCCAATGGTTTATGGCACCTATACAGCTTTTCTCTTCACTTGGATTGCACAAAAGCACTACAGCATCAGGTGCAGAGCCGACAGCGGGGAGCAGATTGACAGCCCCAGGAATCAATGTGCAGCTGGAATAAGTGTCTTGGGTGGTTGGGATCAAAAGGCCAGTGAAGGGAACTCATGAAGATCCAGGATGTTGAGTATCACGACCACCTGCCACTGTGTTTTGTTTTCCCATGACAGACAGCAAGCTTGATATGGTTATAAGATTTTATTTTTCTTCAAATCCCTGGATGATCCTGGGATGCCCACCATGACCCAGCAGGCTCCAGAGCTCTGAGTTCTGGTGGCAGGACTAGGTAATCTTGATATTGCTATCCCTACCGTTGTGGTGAGAGGAACCCAGGGCAGATTGCTGTTTCAATAGCTGAGGACTCTCCAAGTTCACTCTCTAGACTGAATCTGAAATGAAAGTCAACATGGGACTGAAAAGCAGAGTTTTAGCTTTAATCCATTCATTTATCCTTTTTTGCTCAATCCAGGGTACCGGGGGCCTATCCCAGCCAACATTAATACTCACACCTACTGGCAATTTAATATCACCATATCGCCCAACCCCATTGATTGTATGTCTTTGGACTGTGGGAGGAAGCCAGAGTACCCAGAGAGAACCCACACAGAAAAGCTCCACAAAGAAAGGTCCCAGTCAGATGGTAAACTGGACCTGCTTGCTATGAGGCAATAGCTCTAACCACCATGCCACTGTGCTGCCCCAGCTCTAACCCAGAGAGTTTTAATATATTGCATCAATAGCCATTTGTATACATAGACTCCTATTATTATATGGAAATGCTAACATCATTTTAAAAATGAGGATTGTTTTTAATATTTGGATGAACATTTTTCCACTCAGTGACTGCATTAAGTTTAGAACCAGCCCATGGACAGAACCAAATGCTGTATTTCCTCCTTTGAGATGCTCTGCTAGACCTTTACTGGAGCCACCTTCAGTTGCTGCTTGTTTGAGTTTTTCTGCTTTCCATTTTGTCTTCAGTAATTGAAAAGCATGCTCTATTGGGCTGAGATCAGGTGAGTGACTTGCCCATTGAAGAATATCCCATTTCTTTACTTTGAGAAACTCTTAGATTGCTTTTGCAGTAATGCTTTGGGTCATTATCCATTTGCACTGTGAGGGACTGGCTGAGTCTGATCAGTTTCTGCAATTTTGCCTGTATACTTCAAAATTCATCCTGCTACTTCTATCAGCAGTCACATCAGCAGTAAACACCAGTGACCCAGTTCCACTGGCAGCCATTCATGACCAGACAATGCCTCCAACCCCTTTGACAGATGATGTGGTATGCTTCGGATCACGAGCTGTTTCTTTCCTTCTCCATAGTTTTGTCTTCATGCCTCATCTTTCCAGTGAAAATTAATTTTGGTTTAATCTATTGATTTTCTTCACCAGAACTGTGCAGGTTTGTTAGGTGTTTTACATAAACACCTAAACAAAAATCTAAATGAACCTTCCTGTTTCTGAGTGTAAATGGGGGTTTGGCTCTTGTTATGAATGCCCTGCATTTCCATTCATTGTGACTCTTGACTGAATTTAACTATGAATATCTAGCTCCTAAAGAGTGTTCTTGATTTAAATAGATATTATCAAGGTGTTTTTCTCAACCAAGGAAAGATTTTGTATCATCCACCAAAATTATCTTCATAAGCCTTCGGGTCTTTTGGCATTTCTAAGCTGACTAATGCTTTCCTTGTTTAAAGAATGTTCAATCCTAAACGGGTTTTGCTCTAGTTTTGTTTAGTTTTTTCAGCCTGGTGACGGCCCCCTTCAAATGCACTGATATAGCTTTGCATTTCATATTTCAATGAAAAGCTACTAGCTACAAATTAAATACTTTTAATCAACTCAGGGTCATTCATCTGTTGATTTATCATGGATTAAGGAGAGAAAAGGCCTCACCGGGTCATGACAGTGCTTGTCAGTAAATTGTCAAAAAAAGGTCTGCTCTTCAATCACTTTGAATAGTATGGTTAATGAATGCCAGTGGGATAAAAAATTATGCTTAAAAATTATTAAGATAAACACTGAACTGGAAATCCCTACCCTCAACATGCAGTATGTCCACTACCAGTCAAAAGTTTGGACACACTTTGTCATTTAAGTTTTTTTAAAATTTTTTTACTACTTTCTACATTGTAGATACATAATGAAGACATCAAATATATGAAGCAATGGAATTTTGTAGAAAGGAAAAAAATGATAAATAACTCTAAATATGTTTTATATTTTAGATTCATCCCTTGGCCTTCTCTCAATGAACTTCATGATGTAGTCACCTGAAATGATTTTACTTCACAGGTGTGCCTTGTCAGGGTTCATTTGTGGAACCAATTTCCTGAGTTCTTAATGTGGTTGGGACATCAGTTGTGTTGTGCTGAAGTCAGGTTGGTACACAGTTGTTAGCCCTATTTGACAACTGTTAGAATTCATGTTATGGCAAGAAGCAATCAGAAAAGCAAAGAGAAACGACAGTCCATCATTAATTTTAGAAATGAAGGTCAGTCGATCTGGAAAATTGCAAAAACTTTGAATGTGTCCCCAAGTGCAGTCCCTAAAACTATCAAGCGTTACCTTGAAACATGAGGACCGCTCCAGGAAAGGAAGACCAAGAGTCACCTCTGCTGCTGAGGATAAATTCATCTGAGTCACCAACCCCAGAAATCACAAGTTAACAGCACCTCATTTATCTGAGCTCTAGGCCAGATAAATGCCACACAGAGTTCCAGTAGCAGACACATCTCTACATCAACTGTTCAGAGGAGACTGTGCAAATCGGACCTTTATGGTCAAACAGCTGCTAAGAAACGATTACTAAGGAAAAGCAACAAGAGGGGAGATTTGTTTGAACAAAGAAACACAAGGAATGGACATTAGACCAGTGGAAATCTGTGCTTTAGTCTGATGAGTCTAAATTTGCAAGCTTTGGTTCCACCCACTGTAACTTTGTGTGACACAGAAAAGGTGAACGGGTGGTCTCTACATGAACGGTTCCCACCGTGAAGCATGGAGGAGGAGGTGTGATGGTGTGGGGGTGATTTGCCAGTAACACTGTTGGGACTTATTCAAAACTGAAGGCGTACTGATCACGCCTTCTTCCTTCAGTCAAACCCATTATCAGCAACTCTCCTCTAGACCTGTGCGTGGTAAATCATTGAGTTGGAATTTAGTGGCCTGGACTAGTAAGTCCCAAGAATTAGTTACACATTAATTACACATTATTGTTATTATTTTAAGATTATCATATTAAACAAGTTACCTGATTTTAACTCATTTGATTTTTGGTTTGGTTTGGGTTTTTTTTTCAAATGACGGACAGAGAGCCTAAAAGGTTAGTCAGAGTAAACCTTTAGTATCATGATATGATTTGATACTTGATAACATGTAATTTTGGCATTGTCAGGAGTCAGATATGTGCAGGAAATGTATCTAATCCAGGTTTGTCAGCTTGCAACATTTCTTCACTTTTCTCAGACTGAGAAAACTACATCAAGACACCCTTAGCAACCAATCAGTTAAACCTAGATACTTTGTGACTGTGACATGAGTCTGATAAACCCATGGTCTTCCCTAACATAGTCATTATGTTAATTTTATTCCGAGGGATTTGGTGTAAAAGATTGGTTTTGACAGGAAGAAGATCTCCATTTCAGCAATTTGTTGCTGAGCATCTGAGTGTTCAGACAATTTGCAAGTCCTCGAAAATGCAACACAGAGAAAAAAAAAGACAAAGCTGCACAATGTAGTGCAGGAAAATTAAACCTACAATGAGAAGCAATCTAAGCACTGTTTTTATATATCTTTTGACAAAGAAGATGAATCAATTTTCTTGGTTTTAACTTACTTTTTAACCACTCTGTTATAGGAAAGTCTGCAATTGTCTTTGTTTTCTCATTTAAATGTTTTCCATGTGTGCTTTTTGTCTATTCGAAGCCTATTCTTGCTCTCAGAAACTGAAAGGAAACACATTTAAAACGTGGAGAGTTCACCATGTGTTTAAACATTGCAAAGTATATATTAATCTATATATACTTTGTGTATCTATATTTTATTATCAAAGCAATAAGATTACTGATAAATGTTAGACATTATTTTAGTTTCCCTGGAATGATATTAGTACTTATTTGCAGGACTAAAGTATTGCATCTAATGTATGTCTTCTTTTTCTTAAAGCCAATTTAGCGATCTACTCCATGAACTGCCACCTTATCAGGGTCCATCACTGTGGCTGAGGCTACCAAGGTAGCTAAACAAATCTCTGGTGGCCCCTGGGATGTCTGGGATTCACATACTACTGTCCTGGTTGACACGCCTCTGCAATTTTATTTGGAAGTTGAGTTGAAAAACTGGGGGACGAGACAGTATATTCTAACTTCAAGGGGACCACAAACAGCATCCCTGAGAAGGTCCATGCCACAGAACTGGGAAAAGAATTGAGCTCATTAGTTAAACCTTGTATTCAGGAAAAACAGTGCAGTTTTAATCTTGGCTGCAAAACACTGGAAATGTGCTTTATCTTCTCTACGATATCCAAGGGTGGGTTCGTCCAAACAGTCTACCTAAGAATTGTGCTTGATGGTCTGTTGTAGCTATGTGTGTAATCCTTACCTTTGCTTTAACAATGAAGAATTTCTTGTTCTTCACCTCCCACATGGTGACATTATTATTATTAACACATGTAATTGTGCATACTTTGAAACCTTTCATCTTGGCAGCAGTGTAAGGTGAGCAATTCACTACAATGTACTTGTAGAATACGTTACAGATAACTACACAGACACATAGAGCTCAAGGAGAGACTCTGCCAGTATCAGGGATTTAAATAAAGCTGCTGGGGCGAAATATGGATCACAAGCCCCCAAAATTCGCAGTTTGCCTTTACATCTTTGTTTTTCTTCCATGGATAGATGATCCAAGTTGCTTGAGACAGGTGAACAAAACAACACTTTTGTCCTGCAGTACTACCAACTTTCCACTATTGCCACGGCGGCGCCTCCAGAACTTTTTCATTGGGGTGGCCATATGAAGGCCACTAAAAACACTAGTGTGGCACAGTAAAAACTTATTGTGCTGTTGTCAAATATAGGTTACTTGGAAAAATATGGCAAAAAAGAGAGAAAGAAAAGAATAGTAGGGCTGATTAGTTTCCTCAGAACCAGAACCAGAATCAGAATTAGAATACTTTGTTAATCCCTATGGAAACTATGCTATTAAAGTTGATATCACTGAAAATAGGTACATATGAAAACCAAATAAGATTTTGAGATCCAGAATAATCTGTTTGAATTGAATGAATGATTTACTGGAAGCCCCAACCATCACTTTAATGATTCTCAGCAGAGTTGAGCAGAAGCAGCTTAAGATTTAGTCTCCCAGAATGCAGTTGTTCAGGAAAGACAAATAAGTATTAGATCATGTAAGAGTGTGAAGTGTTGCCTGTCTCTGTGTTGGTCATAAAATGCACCAGTGATCTGTCCAGGGACTGGCAACTGCTTTTCTGCAGCCTAATATGGATAAAATACCTGTAAATAATAACACCACACAAAGACCTTCATGTGTTTAAAAAACAACTATTTACTGGTACAGAACAAAATAATCTTCCGGCATCACATTTATTCAGAACAGTTGTTTCTGTCTGTCACATTTATTAGAGTCATTACATATAGGACAGTCTTGCCAGGGGGGGACACTGAGGGGTGTAACAAATTTGTGGGGGTGGCCAATGCCCCCTGTGCCCCCCCCTTGGTGGCGCCTCTGTATTGGCCATCATGATGGAGTAATGTTTTGGCTGCCAGGGTAAGGATTCATCTCACGTGACTGGAAACAATGGATACTAGAAAGACCACAATTCCAAACTTCCTAGAATGTCTTGGCCTTTCATTTTGACCCCATCCCACAACAGAAGTATTGACAAAGAGGTTTTTTCCTGAACAAGTTAATTTGTTAATTTGGATATACTTTTTAATGTAAGTAAAATTAGACAAAAGTACTTCAGATTTAAGTTTTTCAGGTTTTATTAGTTTTACAAATAATTATACAAGTAAATATTAGAATGATTAGCAAATAAAGATTACAACAATAAGTAACATCTGCATAATTTAATTAATGTAGAAGAAAATCATGGGTAGTAAAAAAAAGGGCTAAAAAAGTTTTTTGGGGGCTAAAAAAGAAAGTTGCGCTTCACCGGATCTGCAGCCATTCATTCACAGTGCACACTGTCCTTCCTCAGTCTGCAGGCCTCAGCTCTACTTCTTAGACCTGAGCAGTCTGCTTTGGCTGCTCTGCTCTGGATTTCACTCTTTATTCACTCAGATTAGTTCTCCATGATCAAGGCTCTCTGGTTAATTCAGTTTTGGTTCAACATTCAGTCTGCGACCCATTCAGTCCTGTAGCAATTATTAAACTTTAACTAACTACAGTCCCTGATACATTTATTTATTATTGAGTGAGCTCTAGTTCATGTTATAGTTCATGTATATTCATATCAAAATATGCGTGAACAGTTTTATTGTTTTTTTTAAACTTGTTATCCCACTGTATTATAAATAACTCAATTTTCGGAAAAGTCGTGGAGCATCAGATGATTTTTAAAAAGTTAAGGTGTTAAAATGAGTGTGGTTCTAATGTTAAAGAGTAGGAAGTATTGGGCCAGTTGTTCCAGGTCATATGATTCCTGTAGAACCATGGTGAAGACCTGGTTCACATTACTGAGAATAAGTGACTCGTTCTGGGATAAATGGCTGTTTGACTGCTTTAGTAAGAAAATAAATTATAATTACCCATCCTTATAAGACGACAGATTTAGTTGGTGGTGAAGCAACAATACACAGACACTGGCTCTACCTTTAAAGATGAGCTACTTCAGGAACATCAAATTGAAGCCTTCTCTTGCTTTAGACTGCTGCAATGACTGGTACAAAGAGTACCAAAAATATGACTTAAGATTTTTTGTGTAACGATCAAAATAACATGTGTAAAGGGGTATTTTATAGGCAAAAGCATTAAAGGATCATTGGAATTTATAGGACATATGACACTTGTGATTCTTATCCATCATGGTGATTAATTAGAATTACTGCTCCAGTATTAAGACTTGAATAAATGTACTCAGTCAATGTTTGTGCAGTAACCTTAACTAAAGCTAAGTGTTGTCCTGCGCTAATATATTGCAACTAATTTCTGATGCAACATGGATCCTCAGTGCAGCTTGACATTACAGTCATTTGGACTTGGCATATGTGTTAAAGACTAATTAGTGAGGAAAACACTGTCAAGATGCCATATGGTGGCAAAGACAAAGCAGCTTGCAGAGGTCTGGTGCCATCCAGTACACTTAAGAAATTTAAATGCTAGAAAGGCAGCCTGTGTCTACATTCGAGGTACACCATATGTAAATGAGGTCAAATATTATCAAAAAATTGACATTTTGTATTTCACATGCACAAAGAAGAAAAGTGTGTGAGTGTGTGTGTCTGTGTGTGGGTGATGGTGGTGGTGGAGGGGGTGTTGTACGCTAGACCAGTGGGCTCGGTGTGAATTGTAAGGTTAAAACATATTTAAAACTGATGTAACTATCTAAATTACGGTAAGAACTACTAGCAACTCACATGCTCAATAATCTTAACCGTCAAAGCATGCAGTCATTTCTTAGAGCTGCTCTATAGATGAGAGGGCACAGCATTGGGTCAAATGGATCACAGGAGATTATGCTAATACTGAAAGACGGAGCAGAGAGTCTTGTCCTCATTCAGCTGAGACAAATCCTTGTGCAATGCGACATTATATAACAATTCTTACCTCGTTGACTATCTCTACAATTGTCTTGTAAGAACACTGACAGAAGTGGGAAGATAAGGTGGTTGAGATCTAAAGAAAAGGAGAAACGTAAGCATAAAAGATGTTTACATCATTTTCTTCAAAGGGGATTGTTGACATGTTGATGTGAGGAAATGTTCAAATGTTTGCTACTATTAGAGTTATTTACCCTGATACTAAAATAGATTAGATTTAGGATGTTTCACAAATTTCCCATATAAGGGGACATCATTAGCATTGCATTGGGAAGATTTGCAGCTCAAATCTCGCTTATTTTTCTGGTTTGTGCAAGATTTTTGCTGTCATGAAGCTTAAACGCTGATCAAAAGTTAAAGTTCATCTTCAGTCACTTTCTACTAAAGTGATTAATCTGTTAATAATAGGTGGGCAGACTCTAGCCTAGCTGAATGCAGGCTGCACTATTTTAAGTACAGGTTTAATTAAAAGTGTAATTTTAGTATAAGTCATTAATGTTCGCGAATCATTTTCATCAATTCAAACTTTTTTTTTCCCAAATAATTCTTCTTTTTAAAAGTTCGATGTATGAGATCCTTTTCTTAATAAAAAGTCTAATAATCTGTTAGTGAATACCAACACGGTATGTAGTATAGTAAGTGAATCAGTCTATAGAGGTGTCGAAAATATGGAAATGATCGATTCATTAAATATGTTTTTTTTTTTCAAACAAATTTACATACATTCTATTAGTATTCATTATAACAAGAAGCCTTTACAGTAAGGTGCACAGAAAATACAGCCTGTTTAAATTCTAAATTTTACATATCAGGACATAACAATATTATTGTCCTTAGTAACGCTTACAACTGGGATAAATACAACTGCAGATGAATGACTGAACATGATGTTTTGTCCTGACATGTCCTCTTCCTGTGCATCTCCTGTGCCACTATGTACTTTGTAAAAATGAAGCCAAAATGAAGTAGCAGTGTGTGAAAACTACTGTAAGTAGACACTTACTGTTTCCATAGGAATTAAGAGGGTAAATGAAAGCCAAGTCTTGTCATCAGCAAGTGTGACTATCTCTAAAAGAGCATACGTTTTGTTACTTTGCTGGTGTGGATATGTGTTTTAACACAATGTCATGGAGGAAAGACAGTTATCTAAGTAAAGCTGCTCCCCTACCATCTGGGAAGGGTTATGAGGTCATTTAAAACATAATTTGAAGTCCATCATTCAGGAGCAGATATCCCAGCAAATCCACCCTAAGGTCAGAGAGTGCAATGTTTTGCAATGTAACCTGCAATATAAATAAATAAATAAGTAAATAACACTAGAACTACATCTCAGACTCTTTAGACCTTTGTTAGCATGTAAAATGTTAAAGTTCATGATAATAAAAAAAAGACTGAAAAAGTATGGCTTGTTCGGAAGATTTGCCAGGAGAAAACCTCTTCAAAGAAAACAACATTGTAGCATGACTTAGTCCAGAAAGTTGATTCTGTTTATCTGGATGTAGTGCTTTCAGTGGGAGAAAATGCCATGTCCGGATGAACAGAATCATATTTCTGGGATTTTCTTACCTGGATGACGAGCATGCATTAAGACAGCACAGTTTACATTTGCAAAGTTGCTTCTGAACAAACCATGAAAGTTGTGGAACAATGTCCTTTGAACAGACCAAAGTGGAGATATTGGGCTATAAGCACAGCTCCACATTTGTCATAAACCAAACACCTCACAGAAGCTGTTAAGCACAGTGGTGGGGGTGTGATGGTTTGGGCTGGGTACCCAAGAACTGGGCACCTTGTAGTCACTGAGTCAGCCGTGAACTCCTCTGCACACAAGTATTCTAGACTCAAGTGTGAGGTCAGTCTAAGAGCTAAAGTCTGGATGAAACTGGTTCATAGAGCAGGGCAATAATCCCAAGCACAGCAGCCAAAGAAAAGAATCAAGGTGCTGCAATACTACAGTGAAATTCCAGACATCAAGCCAATTGAAATGCTGTAAACATATTGAGTCCCATAACTCAACGAACTGAAGCCACGCAGTAAAAAAAGAGTGAGCCGAAATTCTTCAACAACAATGTGAGAGACAGATAGTCATGCAGAAAATGATTACTTCAGCTTTTTGCAGCTAAGTGGTTCTACAGGCTATTAAATAGTTTCACCATTTAGTTTCTGTGAAATAAATAATGACATGATGTAATATGTCAAGAACTGTTGATCATCTCAGGATGTATTTTAAGACCTGACAAGGACCACACATAAGGTTTTTAGTCATAAAACAACATATGTGACACACAGTGCTTAGTAGTAGTACTTACTATAGTGCAATAACAATACCAGACAGTTCTGCTAACGTCAAATCACAGCTTTGGCAAGGAGTTTTTAAAGAGTTCAAGGATTTTCTTAAATGCACACAGCAAAAAAGAAAAAGAGAGAAAAATAATTGGAGTGGCCACTATCCCTCAAACCACACCCCCACCCCCAATTTTTTCTATGTACTGCTGGTCAGTGAGAAAGGAAAAATGAAAGTCAAGAGAAGAAAAGCATCATGCTGTGGGCTGTGCAAATGACATGGACGTAGAGGGGACCCCCTGCCAGTGTGGACTACTGTGATGACAGCAGACATGAGAGAGGACCAGCAGGCCTTTCAAGTTTTGAAGGGAGAGTTGATGCAGCTACTTGCTGTGGGCAATTGTACCATCTTCGGATCTCAGCTGCACTGTGCTCTCTCTTTCACGTTCACAAGGCAGAGGGTGCATGCATATCTATGAGAAATGCTTGCTTTGCCTTTGGAAAGCAGCTTTTTCATTTTATTTCTCCTATAAACCCTAGCTCAAGCTTTCCTAACCTTGGGATCATGATCCCATAGGGCCTTTTTGATAAAAGCGAGGGAGGCCGCTTTATAAACAAGTACTGAACTGTTTGTATAAACTATTCATTTACCCACTGAGTCCAGAGAACCTTTTGAAAAAAACATTTTTCACTGCCAATCCATAGTCAGTATGTTGCATACTTCGATAAGATTGGTTTGGAATGTGTACAGCCCAAGACTGTAATGCTCTGCAGCAGGTGATTGAAACGAATCCAAACGACATCATCAGTACCCATCTACTAAATATCTGTGATATCATTGAGGTGATTTTTACAAGAAAATAACTTCCTGAGCCACAGCATGTTCACCCTACAGATGTCTTGCAGGCAATACAGAAGTACCTACTGTGGTAGCATTCAAACTTTGGAGCAGTTTCTGTCCTCAGGCTTGGGAGGCTGAATTCCTCCATCAAATTCAACCACACTCTGCTGTATATATATTTTTATTGCTATCATTTTGCATGTGTACTTATGATTTTGTCAGTCATTCTCAACAAACTACTATTGAAGTCATTCACTGTCTTTGTTAACATATGGCGTAACATACCAGGCTTAAACTTGGCACAGAAAAAACAAGTTTTCACATCAGCACAGTCCCACTGATCTGAAACAAACTGACAATTACTTGATCAGAAATTTAAAAAGAATGTACTTGAATCAGAGGTTTTATATATAGAAGAGGTCAACTAATCTAAAATCAATTTGAGCTAAAAAGTCTTTGGCTTTGATTTTACTTGTAACGCTTTCAGACCATGTCCATTAAATATAAGTACACATTTTTCTACTTGAACATTTGAAGCGTGGAAGCAAGGAAACAATTAGGTTTAGGAATGTGTTTAACTAAGAATACAACTACGTAAATGATTTTTTTGTTTTGCTGTTGGTAATGTAGCCTCTGAATCACACTTTTTCTTTATCTGACTTGGAGAGTTGGACAAATAACAATTTTGGCCATGTTTGTTATTGACACACTGTGGCGAGGAGTGGTCCGATGCTCGGCCAGGCCCGGATCCAAGCTGCCAGATACCTCGATAACCTCCATCAGACTCTGATGGCCCTGCAGCTCTTCCTACCGGCGGTTTAACACTGCTGCCTGCTCCTATTGTGTGGCCGCAAGCTCGGCCGCCACCTGGGCCAGCGTCTTCCCTGGCTGGCCCAGTCCTGGGTCTGCTGTGCCCCCCTCCTGGGTTTTGGCACCACTCTAAACAAACCACGACAGACCCCACCACATTTCCATGCTTTTCTGCATACTTTATTGTCATGGTTGCTGTTTTAACAATACTCGGCTGCTGCTTTGCAGCTCGCAGCCACACACATCACCAACAGCAACTACTAAGACAGGCCCTAGTTCACCTTTTTTAAAGCAGGCACGGCATTATCGTTGATCCCGCTCAGGTGCGTCCACCTCGCTGCACCCGCACCACCGACCACACCCCGCCACACACACATCTGATGGTACTGAACAGGCCAATCCCAACAGATGTGTGCTGCATCTACATGATGCGTAGTTACATTTTCAGGGAGGTGCACATCAAGTTTCAGTGTAGGTATTTAAAATGGTTTGTGGTTATGGAACAGTTATTCATCCGGGAAGATTTATTTCACCACCTGACATATACCAGTGAAGTAGTAGTAGTGAAAAAACACAGCAGAGGGAATAATGGTTAGATGAGTCTCAGTTTAATAATTGTATTAAAGAATTGCAACATATTTACAGTGGAATCTGGAATATTTGTAAAATCTGACACACAGGTTATAAGATGTAGTCAGAAAACACTGAAATAAGCATTTTGATTTTGATTAAAATAAAAAAGCAAATAGGAAATAACACAAATGGGCGCTGAAATAAAAAAATCATTCAGACTTAAGCTCTTTGACAGCACAGTGTCTGAACTAATTTGATCTGAGTCATTTTGACTTGTTATGATTTATTTGAATTGTAATGTCTCCTATTAACACATGAATATTGAAATGTTCATATTCTAAGAGAGTGCTAAAATAGGGATGGAAATAGCAGACGAAAGAACATTTATATGTAGAAAGCCACACATTATAAAGACAAATTCACTGGCAGACTAATTGAGGCAATGTAATTTGTCAATTAAAGATAATTTATTTTCCAAGGCACCGCTTTCTTCCTCTGATTCAAATATAGTTCTTTATGATAAATTCAATCAAATGGTACTTTGCAGTTAAACACTAGATATAATGCTCTAATAAAAAATTTAAAAGACAAGAAATTTGTCATTTACACATTCATCTTAGTGACCAAATATGGTTACACAATTAAGCCATGCTATTAGTGATTAATGAGACTTGGTAGAGCACCCATTCCTTCATGCAGGAGACACTGCGGGATCTACATTGGCATTTAACAAAACACGATGTATGCTAAACATGACACACATCCTAAATATATACTTTTCTGGTCCACATGTGTGATAAAGTGGTAGCGCTTAGCCGACTTATTGGCATTAGAAAAAGGATCTGAAGTTTGTCAATGCTCATGTCTTCTCATGAGAGATGAACGTCAGTGAGCCTTATAATATTTCTAAAGCTATGTCATGCAGTGCCATGCAAGAGTCAAATCTTGTAGTTTTTTCAACTGACTGTCTGAGGCAGATGGTGAAACTAACAGTGATTTATAGCAGCTATTTATCATAGCTTAAACATGTTTACCCTACAGAATAAATTCTTATGATTTTCTTGTAAGAGTATAACACAGCCTTAGTTTTAAAAAAATCAAGATAGGTATATCTCAGTGAACAACAGGGACATAATTAATGTACTGAGTGAGGTCTTCAGAGCTCACAAAATAAGCCTCTTATGAACTTATGTAAATGAATAGTGTATGTCTGCAGAGGATAGAGACTGACATTCTTCATTTGTATTAGTCATTTTTTGGTTTGGGGTGTATTATAGGCTTGAGAATTTCACCCTTTTAACTTTTTCAGTTTTCAAATATTTCCTGAAGTTTCACAGCTTATCTCTAATGTTTAATCACAGCTTTAGAAAAATAGGCTTTGTTTCTTTTAGGAAGAGTTTCATGCTAACAAAAATTCAACTTTTTTGTTTATTTCATTTTTACAAAATTGAATTAACCTCTTAATTTATTGTACACAACCTCCGGAGGAGCAAAAAAGTGAAATAAATTTCATTAGAGAAGAGAAAAAAACCAAAGTGGTATGTGTGATTAGATGAGGACAGTCAGGGACATGGCATGGAGCCAGTGATCCTCAATACTCCCAGTTGTATATCAGCTTCCAAACTAGATCCCATTGGACAGCAATGATCCGACCACAGAATGGTAACAAATCTGCTCATCTGGGAGTCTCTCATGGTGACCTGTGAGCTAGGTGACCTGCAGACTCAATGGATCAAGGTCAAGAGAGAAGATGAGGAGTGCAAAGAAGTAAACCAGGAGGTAAGCTTGGATCTGGATGTGTGTCTATTTGCGAGCAGTAGGTAGGCACTAAAGAGACGAAGCAGAAAAATACATTTTAGGAGAAAAGTATTTTAAGATCACTGGAATAATGTCTACAGTTGACCCAAATCTTGTATGTTAATATAACCATATATAATTTTGTACCACATGTATGATTTGCTATAAATTACTTGCTTATGACGCACATAATACAATACGCTTTACTTTTTTTGAAGCAGCAGAGACTAAATTGTTTTGACATCAACACATGCCATTTACTACAGACCAGTCAATTACTGGGCTGTCAATAAAACTACTAACAGAAAGTGAGCAGTGTTTTAGCTAGTCATGATCCTCATTGCTCAGCTGGTTGTTAGCGTCCATATATGGAGTATATTTCATGCACACATTATGAAGCCATAGTGAAATCACAGCTGTTTTGAAATTTGAAATAAAAACAGAGTATCATAATTCCATGGCTAAATAAATTATTAAACATTTTTGCTTGTTTTTGTCATTCTTCTACAACAGGTGCTCATTATCATATTGATGTTTTGCTGTGTTTCCCAACGGTGCATCAAAACAATGACCCTCATTTGTTTAGACACCCATTGTATCATCAAATTCATACTGTAAATGAAACTAGTACACACACACACACACACACACACGCACACACACATACACACACACACACAGAATAATAATAATAATAATAATAATAATAATAACCTCACAGGTTATTTTGGAAGTGATCAACTGAAACGGGAGAGGAGGTTATTTCAGTCAATTTCATTCATATAGTACCAATTCACAACATCACTTATCTCAGCTCACTTGACACTGAAAGCTTAAGTTAATGTAAAGGCCGTACAATATCTGTCACAATATTTCACATTATTACAATTATGCCACAATAACATCATTGCAGCAGTTATACTGACAGTATATTCTACAACACAAGAAACAGAAACAGTAGAGATGATTGGTAACTACAAAAGCTAAAAGCATTTTCAAATTCACGAGTTACAGTCAGTGGACCAGTTTTTTGCAAGTCGCTCCTTCATACTTTACAAGATACTTAACAAAACTTGGTCAGCACTTCGTAGTAAAGCTTTAGACTTAACATGTGTGTTTGCGTGTGTTTCCATCCATCACTGTGTTGTTCATAGAGAAACTACGATGTTCATTTTGCTGCATACTTCCCAAACATAGGACAGTTAGGATCTGGGGACCACAGTTGTTGAATGGTAAAACCAATCAAAAACAAAATGCTATGATTACAACAAAATATTAGTCATTAGCACTGACTGTGTCAGAGATGGTAAGTCTTAGAAAAAAGAGATTATCTTTAGAAATATTTTTAGGATGACACATTATAAGATAGCTGGGATTATTTCATGCACGTTCTTATTTCAAAATGTTTTTCTCGCTTCACTTTTGGTACTGAAAGCCTAGCAAATGTTGGAGAGAACTATCTATGCCACAAAGGCACAAAGCTTTCCAATTCACTCTTACTTCTGTGCTGATCCTCAAGTACAGCTGACATGTGTATAAGTCTTCACCATTTTATCAGAGTCTGACATTTTCTATTGAACTGGTACAAATGGCATTTCCCCAGACAACTTGTTAACTTTTAAAGGTTGATAGATTCGATACACACCCGCATCAAATAGGCAGTGGCTCACGCTGAAAAACAAAGCTTTGAGATTAGCTGCTGTCAACTTGAGGATGAGATGTGCGAGTTTGAGTAGCAAAATGTGAAAACTATTCATAAGGTGACATGGAACATATTGATCCAGAAGCATTTATTGGAAAGAAGACCCTAATTTGCAGTTCCCGACTGCACCTGCTTCTGTCTTTGTCCTGTGACTGAAGTCTATAAGCACTCTGACATTACTGTTTTCCCAAGTGACTTTGATTTGGATAGTGTCAAACTATACTGTAATAGGAAAGTGTGTCAGGTTGAAAAAATGATGCAAACATAAGCTCACCTACAGGAAGGACACAATTGCTTCTTTATATTCTCGAAATGATTAGCAATGAAATAATTTACCCTTCAAGAATACATTAAAGATGATTACAACTTTTATGGTTATAGAGAGAGAGCAGTGTCATTAGGGAGCCATATGGAAAGTCATTCTCCTTGAGGTTCTAAGGTCATTTCACGTACAGTACAAGTCTAGGTGTGCACATGTTGGGTATGAGCACAAAAATAATTGTGAACTGGAAGGTCAGAAACGGGTCAAATGAAGTTTCCTAGCAAGAATTAAAAGGGAACAATTTTATACAGTGGGCCGTCCCTAGCTTTTAAGTTGAGATTATGGTGTAGAGGAGAAATTAAATTTTTACCTTCTTGCAAGACTTATCTGAAAGTGTTCATAATCTGCCATTGCTGATAATTTGGTAAGGGTTTCTATACTCAACATAATGATAGCCTATGAATATAAAACATAGTACAACCTAAAAAATGTGATTTTTCACATTGTTTCATAACATTGAAACAATGAACATTTTTATTGCAGACTAATTCAAAATGCAAGAATGTAGTCAATCCCTTTTTTTAAAATTGCAGGGAAATCTATGCTGCTAAAATGAAAGAAATCATACAAAATATTATAATAGGTTAAAAAGTGTGTTGTATTGTAGCTTAATTTTGGAAATATGCTGATTACAGCCAGAAAGTTCCAAAACTGGTGTTGCTAAACACATGAATAAGAGAAGTATGAAACTATAAAGATGACTGATTGAAGAAACTGAATGAGGTACCAGTACATTTTAACGGATACTAGCAAAGATTGGGGCTCATAGTGATAGTTAAAGAATCAGTCACTGCAAATGAATTTCAGCTAAGCCAATCAAACAACTCAGTTATTTCAGTGATAAATGGAAACAACAACTGGGAATACTTGTGATGTAAACATAGTGCTTGAGCGCAGCCCTTGTTTATCCCAGTAATGTGCATCAGTTTGTGGTGACTAAGGTCAACATGTAATTACAGTACTGTAAGCCAATCGGGTACATGAGCTGTAAAAGTAGTTTTCATGATTACTTTAAAACTTAATTTGTTGTGGTCAGGATTCAGCAGTGCAATCTCCATATGTTAACCCCAGCAACCACCACCCAGGAGCTGCAATAACTAAACAGTACTACCTATCATCACAAATGATTCAATTGGCCTTTGGAAATCATATTTTTGTAGCCACAGAAGAAGATTAAACTCAAAGAAGATTTTACTATTGGTTTCCACTTGGAAAAACTTATTATGCTATGAAAACCTTATGAGACTATGTTCACTCTTTCAGTAAAACCAGTCAGGTCATTTAAACTTCATAACACAGAGAACTGAATTAAGATTCTATTGCCAAGACTTTCATACAGTTTCATACTGTGCTTCCTTTTAATAAAACAATGGGATTCATGTGGATTACACCGGTACTGCGCCAACTGCAAGCCGCCAGCTGAGGTGACCTGCCAAGACACCGGTCAGGTGATTCATGAGAAGGGTTCACTGTACATCTCACAGTGCTGCTGGCTTATGTGAAGACGAGGTTTCCAGGCCAACTTCAAGTAATTATTCAAGGATCTGCAGCTTCTGACACTTCCATGCTGGTTGCATGTTGAAGTTGTCTCTTTTGACATTATCACTCAGAAAAACATCCACACATTGCTCAGGAGCACAAAAATACAAAATATATTTAAAACAATTTAATTGATGTACTAAACAAACAAAAGATGCTACACTGAACACAAAATGTAATAAGCATAATATATTACACAGAATATTATAATTTGAATTCATTAATTAGAACACTTTCTGGCAGTTAGGGAGAAGATTCTTACAAAATTCTCTTAAGACAGGATCCTAATTTTCGCCTCCTAAAATATGACAGGCATTGCAAAACTGAGAGGAATCTCAAACAAAAAGGGCATTTTGCTAGATTTCAGATGCATGACATCGGGGAAAATAATAGCAAAAAAAAGAAAGAAAGGGAAGACAAGCTTCTTGTTTATTTTACTTTACTAGATTCAAGGGCAAATTGACAAATAAGGATGAACAGAAACAATGGGATGACACTGATATAAGAGCCCAATTAAGCCTCTCACTTCTTTGCTCTCATCAGTATGATAACTATGGTTTTCATCACTTTAAAAGTCTATGCACCCATCTAAGAGGAAGAAGACAAGGAGGAGAAGAAGGATGCAGTTAGGCAGATCTGACAAGTGCACAACCAAAAGCAACCCAAAATTAAGTAACAACACTACAATTAAATGAAAAGAAACAAGAATAAAATTAACATAACAGTGATCAATAAATAAGTAGCAAAAACCAGACGTGTGAATTAAACCAGTCTGAATGAAACTGTGTATTTTTTTAAATAGTTGTGTTTTTTAACAAAGGTTCCCTTTTATAAATCTCTTTTTTATTCTCTTTTCCAGTCCATGATCTTTCTTTAAACCGAGCTCACTCATTTTTACAAGTTAACCAAAGGTTGTTGTTTTTTTTATTGCTGATATGGTCTTATTATATAAGAGTGTGAGGACTAAGAGCCTCATTCATTGCTGATGTTGACTCTTTAACTTTCACTTTAAGTAGCACTAAAAGTAAAGTAGGTGATATCATTTCAAACTGAGTGAATAAATAGTACATAAAATTTGCATAGTTTCAATTTGAAGTTTCCTCTTTTATATGCTTGTGGAGAAACTGTTAGCCTTTTGTGATTACGGAGTCATGATAATATGACATCACCTTGCATGTTTAATTATGAGGCTTTGCTTTAATTAAGACAGAGCATAAAAAAAGAAGATCTAATCGGCAAGTCCTTGAGATGCTTTGGATTAACAGGGTCTAAATAATATACTTTCCTTTCTTTCTTGCCAATTTGTCAGTCTTCCTTTAGGTAGTTTCTCAATATGATAAAAAAAACAAAACATTAGTTTTCTTCTGACTTCTGAGCTGTTTATGCTTTCACAATGGTAATGGAAAGGCAATCAAAAGGTGTGCATTTCCTGGGTAGAATAAAATGGCTCTATTAACTTCCCACTATGAACCACCACCCACACAAAGATAAAGTAGTGAATAAACCATGCTGGGATTTCCAATAATCCAGCAGCAGGTGTACATATGTTGGCAAGGTTAACTTCCATGTGTCTTTTTTAAAAGAGTACACATTTTTAGCAGCACAGTTAAACTGGAAACTGTTCTCCCATTTAAAAAATATCATGATTTTCGTGTGTAAGCTGCTTATTACCACCAATATTTTCATTTTGTTTTTATAACTCTAGTGGCTGTGTATTTTAAGCAACCCAAAAATAAAATATTATGTTCAGGGAATGTGTAAATAGAAAAGAATTTCTATTCTCAGAAATTTCTGCTACATTAGAGGTTCATTTTGAAATAGTGCCTGATGAATTGGGCCTATGGAGGTGCAGCCTTTATGAAGTAAACTCTGTATGTTATTCTCAATTTTCATTGTGATTTAATAATTTTTTTTTAATTCTTCACACACGGCAACTGCCACCTGAAAACAGCCACTGCTGACCACCATGTATGAATAATCAGCAGAACACAATCCTCACAGATGAGACAACAGACTCTGCGAAGTCCTTGATCAATAGACCGTCAAACTGGCCATCACACATCACATCTCCATCAGCTCTCTGATCGAGGCAAGGGGCCAGCTGTGACCCCAGATTCACCAAGACAATGAGGTGTGAACGCCAGAGGGGTCCTCGAAGAACTGGCATCTTCAAGGTGCACTACCATCACACACCTTCAAGCAGGAGTTCTGTGAAGTCTGCTGGGCATGCTGGTTTCCTTCAAGCTGTCTGCACTCTCATCCTGTTATCACTACCTCAGATCCCAAAAGGTTCTGATTCCCCCTTTTTCTTGCAAATTTTTTCTCCCCAAATATTAATTTCATAATACTCCATTCTGGTCAGCACCGCCATATTTCTACCACCTGATGTATGGTTCTTTGTGCTTGTCTTAGTTTTTAGCTTTAGTTGTTCATTGTTGTTTAACCTGTAGTCTTTAATCCTCTATACTCTAATGGAGTTCTATTACAATCCTTGTCAAAAATTGCCTTTAATTGCTGTTGCATTGTTTAATCTCTGTGGCAAAATATTGTGGTTAACAGTATTGCCAGCTAATCTTAGGCTCGAGTGTACAAAATCATATGTTAATTTGCTAATAATAATAATAATTATATCAAGTCATTGATTTTCACAAAGTTTTATAGACTCCTCAAGAGTAAATAGACGTGGATGCTTCACACTATGCTGTTTGACAGCTGAGGTACACAGTGAAATGACAGACTACTCACATTTTTATACACAAACACTGGTAGAAATTTCGTTCGGGGCCATTTTACAGAGAAAACTCTCTCCTTTGAGTAATTAAGTAATGTACTGCATTACTTTTAAGAAATGTTTTATGTGTAATATATTACTTTTTCGATGATATCATTTCAACCCCATCACTGATCACAACAAAGGGGGAAAGTACCTTCCACGTGCACAAACATTCAAACACACAGAATGCAGTTAATTTGCATGAATGTGTTTGATATGCTGCTTAGTGATGACTCTCCAAGTGAACCCAATGAGCCAATAAGGAATCAAATCGATAAGTGACATTGATAATGGAACTGCAATCTCTAAATTTATCAATTCCCATCCGTACATGTAACCATGGTTGTAATATATGGTGTAAACACAAAAATATCTGAAGAATACAGAGCCATAGAGAAAGAATAGCGTGCTGCATTCAGTCACTGCTGACATACACCAGCAACAGGCTTGTATATTATTAGCGACTTTTATTTGGGAAACATGAAAGGAAATTAGTATTTTATCAGTTTGGTTGTGGTATGTAATTAACTGCCTTTTGTATATTGCAGCTCTCACAGAGGTAAACAGCCCAGTTGATCTCATAGACCTCCTAGTCTCCAAGCAGGGGTCAGTAAGCCTCGCAGCCTTTCAGCTCCAAAGCTGCTGACAGCTGGATTTAGCAGGATGCATAGACCCCTCCTGAGCCCTCCAGCATCCACCAGCCCAGTCAGGCTGCTCTCCTCAGGCTGCAGCCTCTGGACCGGAGTCTATCAACCTATTTTCTTAGACTCAAGCCTAGAGCCATCATTTCTTTTGCACTGTGATACATTGTCTTTATGCAGCTGATGAATGTACAACTTACTTCTCAAAATCCAGGGTTTTTATTTTAAAAAAATTACCATCCTTATTTGGACATCTCATACCTGAGTTACCAGCCAGATTATAGAGAGTGATCAGTCCCATGCCAAGCTCATAACAGCATCCTTAAATGTTACTACAGATCATTTTCATAAGTGCTTAGGCAGTACTATTACAGTCACTCTCAACAGTTTATTAAATATTTGTGGAATTTACCATGACTGTGTGTGACAACCTTTATTACGGTGTTAAAGAAAATGTGTATGAACAAGTAAAAAAAAGTTTCTATATTTGAAGCATATGTTGCTTGGCTACTTATATCTCATTTTATATATATAAAACACAAGTCTCTCCTAGAGTAGACTCGTATTAATCTAATGTTGAGACATCAGGTGTACCTGGATCTGTTCCTTGCAAAGCAAGAGAGCTTCCACATTGACTGAGCTGTAACTCCTGCATAGTTAATATGAGAGGCATCCTTGTTTTGACTATAGGAGTACATGCTGAGGAGCAGCAATGTGAGATGATCACCACACAATTTTTCTGCTACTGTTAAAAAGTTAAATACACATGCCACACTGATTATTAATTGGTTCAACATGTATTTATTGTCTTTTGACTTTCAAAATGACTTTTGTTTTCCTTCAATATGTACTGGAATTCTTCAGGAGATACTGCTCTTTTGCTCTTTTGTGGCAGCCTTTGTTGGTGGCCATTTATTTTCCCTGGATTTGAACTACGGTGGAGATTCTCTTCCTCCAAAAGGAATGTGTGAATTCTAGCATTAGCGTTTAATGCGCTGACATTTTTGCCACTCCAACATATTAATCTGGTGCCCTTGATTCTCAAGCTTTACAAATAAAACCTGGAACCTGAAAAGAATGCCTCATATCCGTGCAGCTTCGTGCCAAAAATCCAACTGGCTTGACTAGAAGGTCACGCACTAATGACACAGAAAAGCATGGCCATGAACATTCTTTGATTAGTGACTATTCAACTATAATATAGGAGAGCAGCTCTTTTACTCTTGCTTGACAAAAGCCTGCTTAAATCTGGTGTCAAGTATTAATAAAACAGTTATTGTATTTCATAAAAATTACATTGTTAACCTCTATAAAGGTGCATTAAAGTTCAATCAGTGAAGAGAAAAATGTTTTTAAGGGGGAATGCATGCTCTCAAAGGAGAAGGAGGAAAACAACTCTCTCTCTCTATCTTATATATATATATATATACATATATATATATATATATATATATATGTATATATATATATACACATATATATACATATATATACATATATATATATATATATATATATATACATATATATATATATATATATATATATATATATATATATATATAGTACCATTCAAATGTTTCAGACATAACTTGAATGACCTTTTATTTGTGGTTTATCCCACTACAGTTGTTATTTTATTATTGCCTGTCACACAGTGTGCTGTATTACACTGAGGGACATCCGTATTGTTTGCAAAGGGAATAGACTAATTATTTTGATCACTAATCTAGTATTCCCAGGGACTTTCTTTAATTTTTTTTAAATCAATCCCTGCAGTTCTGTTGACTTGCTCTGCTGATACACAGCTGGAAGTGAATTAAAAATCCATGTTTTCTACCCATCTGTTTTAATCCTGGATAATGCATAGTGTCTTCCAGGATGGCAATGCTCATTGAATAGTCCAATCCATCTCAATTCAACTGATAACCTAATTTTAGAGACACATCACACTCCTAAACCATCGTCAAAACACCAAAGGAGGAAATATTTTTCTGGAGGAATGATGTCTCGCCCCTCCACTAGAGTCACACAGAACAGAATCAATCCCAAAGCGCGCTGAAGAACACTGGTGGCAATTACCTTACTAAGAGAATGTTTTTTTCTTTTTATTTGTTACTCATTTCTTTGCTCTTGATAGTTAAGCATCTGCAAAGAAGTGTCATATCAAAGAAATGGCTGCAAAGACACCCGTTAAATTTTATCTGAGATATATTTTTTTTACACCACTGGCTCAGAAAAAAGCACAGGTGAAGATTCAGGAGCTCCATCCTAAAAAGAAAGCTCTGTTGATAGAGGCTGAAAAACTCAATTGTGCCTATGTTTACCAATATGAGTGGTCTCATCTGAGTGACCATTCTCCAACTTGCAGCTATAAAAAACAAGGTTACGACCCTCCGTGATGCAGAAGAAACACACACTCTTGTCCCTGATGAGTGTCCACACAGACATTTTAAGTACTTTTGGGCTCCAGTCCCCTACCTCCTAAACTCCGGAGTGCCAAGGCACATTTGAAGAGTTGTAACTGGAGCACCCAGATGAAGGTAAAGCTTTGGCTTATTATGAGCTGCCTCAGAGCAGTTTTACATTATCATAAAGCAGTAATTTCACACTAATTCCTTTGGTGCAAACAGTATTTGACTATGTTGCAGGTTGTGTAAATTGGGCTTTGTGCCTGTTAAAATACTGTTCTACTTCTAGTCAACTATGCATGTTTGACTCATAGTATGTTCTTGACTGCTATGTATAACAGGGCCTAGTAACTGCAAGACTGGCATAGCTTTTCCTGGTTTCATAATAAATTTGCTCACCTGTGTGTGCTCCTGGCACGTGCACCTTCTCACAGAGCAGAGGTTTAATTAATGTTGTATCTGTGCTGTTAAAATATTATGCATAATTTGGCATGTTTTTTCTTGGCTATGTTCAGCTAGTTTTTGTTTGTTTATCTGCTGTGCGCAGCAGGGTCTGGTTGTTGCAAGACTGACGTACATTGATTAATTTAAACAAGTCAGATTTATTAAATAAAAAGTAAGTACTATATACCTTAGCCCTGAACTACACACAAGTGCACAAAATTTGCCACCCACTTCAACACCCCCAGCTTCCCACTTCAAGGGCCCACCCATGGCAGTCAAGTTACTTTTTACAGCAAGCCAAACAGGTTGAATTGTTTCAGGTATTTACTCACATTTCTACATATACATCAGTAGACAATGAACACATGTCTGCATGTTTTTTTACATTTGTCTAGGAGCTGAGCTATCACATGCCATATCAAAATGTCTGTAAAAATGCATCTAGCATATTGTGTGAATGTTACAATAAATTACATCAACTTTAATAAATAACTGCAATATCACAAAATTAGCTAAAAAAAAAAAAGGAGTGACACATTATTTATGAAAGTTTTACAGTAACAATATCTTTATTATCCCACAGCCTGGTAGGTAGTCTAAGGAGCTTGGGAAGAAAAGCGAATCGACTTCTTTAAATTTCACCTCTCATCTGAGAAGTGTCATGTGTGGCTGTGGCAGGCAGGAAGTGGACCCAAATGCAGACACTCGTGCACTGAAAATAAACTTAGAACGGCAGCTTTATTCGCTGGAAAGATCCTTCATAAAATAAACTCACAGAAAACAAACCAAAACCTTGAGTATAAAAGTAAGAGCAAAACACTGGGAAACTAGAAGCATGGAACTAAAAGTGAAACCAGAAACACGAAGAGACTTACAGCACATGAGGCGGTACAACGCAACAAAGGGCAAAGGAAAACACAGGGCTTAAATACACAAGGGAGTAACGAGGGAATGGGAAACAGGAGGAGAGCACAGCTGAGACTAATCAAACCTGACGAGACAAAAGGGGACGCAAAACTTAAAATACTGAACACAGGACACAAGACTATCAAAGTAAAACAGGAAACAATAAACAAGAGACATTCATAAAGACGCGTACTTGACACTGAAACATAGAGACATGACTGGCTGGAGAGACATGGGAACATGGAGTGAGTAGACGTGGAACATGTGGAACCTAAATCCTAGGAACTAAGAATATAAGCAGAAAACAATAAAGAGAACCAAAAGCATGAATAACAATAATCTAAGAATATAAATTAACCAACAAACACAAAACCCTGGGCCACAAAGCCAGTACCGTGACAAGAAGCCTCTTAAATTCTGGATGTGTTTAGGTCTTCTAGTCATCATATAGTTCAACTGTTATACACAGATTTTAATTCATATGGTGGAACAGTTTGCAATAACACAAGTCTCTTCTTGAGACTTTAAATACTGCACTCCACCTGGATCTCAGTCTTAGGACCACACAAAGTGCCCAGCAATCCCTGACCTAAGAGTGCACCTTTAAATAAAAACAGAGGGATTCTGCTGCAGCTAACTCTCATTTACCTAAATTGCCATTCTGTTTTTAGAGAGACACAGATGCATAAATCTGCTTGTTTTTGACCCACTAAATTGTGCTGCTCTTGCTAGACTGCTTGTCATCGGTGAAATGAACCATCTGCTTTCGTGTTTTTGTTTTTTTATTTTAATATAAATTAACATATTGTTAGTTAAGCACCCACAAAACATTTTAGTACCAGTGGCCAGTGCTTGTCTTGAGCAAAAGGATGAGACACTTCAAGATGTATCCAGATGTAATAGGTGGAGTCAAACTGTTTCTTACTGACGTTAAAGACCTCATAGTACCTCTTCTCCCCCACAGAGAACTTTACTCTCAGACTGCTGGTTTTCTTGTGGTTCCTAAAGGATTTAAAAAGTAGAGGGAGAGCCTTCAGCTTTCAGGTCCTTCTTTTGTGGAACCAGTTTGGGAGACAGATGCTCTCTCTACTTTTAAGATTAGGCTTAAAACTTTCCTTTCTGACAAAGCAGATGATCCTGAATCATCCCTTAATTACACTGCACTAGGTTTAGGCTGCTGGGGGCTTCCCTTGATGCACTCAGTGTTTCTTCTTCAGTCACCCTTTGTTTCACTCACACTGTGTTCATACACCACTCTGAATTTAATCATTATTTATTATTAATCTCTGGCTCTCTTCAATAGCATGTCTTTGTCCTGTTCGCCTCCCCTAATCCCCAGTCAAGACATATGGCTGATCACTGGGCTTGGTTCTGACGGAGGTTTCTTATTGTTAAAACAGATTTTTCCTTCCCACTGTGGCCAAAGTGCCACAAAGCACCGTAAGCCAATAGTTGTTATGATTTGGCACTCTATAAATTGAATTGAATTGAACATGATTGTGACCAGTGACCAGTTTAAGTCATTTGGACATCTCAGGATGACTTATGAATTTTTTGGGGGGGTGAAATCTGCCTAGAAAAGGACACTGAGGCCGACCCAGATCCAAATACTGCAGCATGCTCCACTTTGGCTTTTAACACCCTGGACAAAGTAGATGATGTCACAGGCCTTCCTTCTCACTGCTAATCAGAAAAATTTATACATATTTCTAATGTCTTGATGCATTTTCAATCATCCAGTACAGTAAATCTCCAAAAGTTGATTCTGTTCATCTGGACGTAGCATTTTCAGTGGGAGAAACGTTTCGTCATTCATCCAAGTGACTTCTTCAGTCTCAGCTGACTGCAGGTTTCCCCAATCTTATAAACAGTACATTTGCATAATGACTGAAACCATTAGGTCAGTTCCTTCATCATAATTATGCAAATTCTCATGACCGTTGATCAACAACCACTGACCAAAACCCACTGATCAATGGCTATGAGTACCGTTCACAGAGAGTTGGGGAATGACTGCAATCACAGCATTGTAAGATGGTGACAGATGTACCCTTAGGCCCCCTCCTCAATTCAGAGATGGTCTTTCCCTTTTCACGTAATGGCCTCCTTAACTCCGCACTCAAACCAGCGTTCCTCCCTGTCCAGGGTGTACATCCTCATCATCGAATGAGTGTCCACTGGACTGTAAGTGTAAATAGACTGCAGAATCCTGGCCTGACGAGGTAGCTCTTCT
The DNA here is from genome assembly GCF_001858045.2 of Oreochromis niloticus. Lineage (NCBI taxonomy): Eukaryota > Metazoa > Chordata > Actinopteri > Cichliformes > Cichlidae > Oreochromis > Oreochromis niloticus. Next base: position 15,277,234 of record NC_031965.2, read on the forward strand.
GTTTTGTGCTATCTGCTTCGCCAGAGGTTGTTTAGTTTCCCCGATGTATAAATCCTGGCAATCCTCCTGGCACTTAACAGCATACACTATGTTACTCTGTTTGTGTCGGGGGACCCGATCCTTGGGGTGGACCAATTTTTGGCGCTGCGTGTTTTAGGGTTTGAAAGCCACAGAAACACGGTGTTTAGAAAAAATGGGTGTCAACTGTTCCAATACTCCTGACACATACTGGATCACTACGGTTTTTCGCTTAGGCAGCAGTTGGCCTTTTCTCCTGGATCGGCTGGAGCTTTCTTTTGGCGCCTTCCCAGCTTTGACAAAAGTCCAGCTGGGATAACCACAGGGCCTTCTTGATGTGATGTTCTTCTGCTTCCCTGGCCGCTGTGTCTGGATGGTGTTCGCTCTGTGTTGGAGCGTCCTGATCACACCCAGTTTATGCTCCAGTGGATGATGACAGTCAAACCTTAAATATTGATCCGTATGTGTAGGTTTCCGGCACACATCAGCTTTTAGATGTCCCCCATTACTGATGGAAATCTCACAGTCTAAGAAGGCTAACCTCCTGCCTGACCTCCCAGCCCATTGTTCCTTCAGTGGGCTGGTTTCAGTCATTATGCAAATGTACTGTTTATAAGATTGGGGAAACCTGCAGTCAGCTAAGACTGAAGAAGTCGCTTGGATGAGTGACGAAACGTTTCTCCCACTGAAAACGCTACGTCCAGATGAACAGAATCAACTTTTGGAGACATATTTCTGCATTTTCAAAATAATTTCAAATCCACTGATTTGACACCATTTGTTCTCTTATATACATGTATCATCACAATTATATTTTGACAACAATACTTTTTCAGATGTCTAAATAACTCTATTCCATTTTAGATGTATATGTTATTAAAACAGCTTTCTTTGTGGGGCACATATGGCTGCTAGCTTTGGAGAGAAGGAAATGAATGCAGGAGCTAGGCTTAAGCTAAACAACCTTATTGCATCTTGATTAGACTTATCTTTATCTGCGCACACTTTATCTCTTTGCGCTTCATATCCCAAACTTAACAACTAATAATACTGTAATGAAGCCTTGTTTAAATTAGTATTACATTAGCATCTAAGCTTCCACTCAGCTGCAATAATTTCCCCCAGACAGCCTTCCTTTGTTTAGTGTTAACCATGGATTACACTTTTGCCCTCCCATCTGTCTTTTAATAAAGCCTTGTAATGAGAAACTGTGTGTATCATTGTAAGGAATGTCCAGACTCAATCAGTTACAAGAGACTTTGGTGCCTCTTTCCCATGTCACAGATGTATTTATGCTACTCTTTCTTGGATCACCAGTTTTATTTTGCGTACTGTATGATGGTAGAGTATTGAATGCTGTATCTTTTCAAGGAGCACTGCATCCTGTGGATGGCAATCTGTAACACGAGATGAGAATGTAGTGGCTACCTGTGAGTGAGATCTCTTTTGTGTCTGCTCTGTCTTCTTCTCTGCTTTACAACACTCAGGATAAATTAAACCACTACAGATAAGAGGACTGTCTGCTGTCCTATGAAAGAAAAGAGAAAAACAAAAATACTAAGATTTTTGTTCCTGCCCCTGAAGTGGTATTAAGGCAAGGGCGTCGATTTGGCATGGACGGAAGGGACGTGTCCCCACCAATATCCAGCGATTATTGAATTGTCCCCACCAATAATTTGATCTCTTCGAGTAAAGAAATACAAACCCGATAGAAAGAAAAAAAAAGATCTGTCAACGTCTCATTCACCCAGCGGTGCAGAAAGAGTTAAATTACGTCCTCTACTGGAGTCCTACCTCATGTGACAAATATGGCCAATGTGATTGGCTGTGCCTTTCAGGGAGCTCCGTTTAGTTTTAGCAGCGGCAATCCTGCGCTGTGAGGAGCTGCAAGGAGGAGAGGATGGCAGCAAAAAGGAAGAACCTGGTTATAAGAAAGTATTTTTCAAAGAAACCTGTAAGTCACTTAAAGTCAAGTTCACTCATAAAATGTGTCCGTCATAATAACGTTACAGGCAATACCAGGCCATACATGCCAACCCTCCCGATTTTTCCGGGAGAATCCCGAATTTCATTGCCCCTCCCGAAAATCTCCCGGAGCCACCATTCTCCCCAATTTCTCCCGATTTTCCACCCGGACAACAAAATTGAAAAACCATATCCTAGATTGGCCCAGCCAATTCCAGTTTCCAACAATGGCTACTACTACTGCAGCTACTTAGTATTAATATTACTCTTATTACTCTTTCTGGGTCGCGAAATCAACTTTTAACATATTTTCAGGCGAGATTGTAGTTGTGTAAACTTCAAATAACTTAAACATGTTATTGTTTGGCCTTTTTCAGTGTTTTATTTGTTCGTGAGTAAATCGGTTTGGCTGAGATTAAAGTTATTACAAGGGCGTCGATTTGGCATGGACGGAAGGGACGTGTCCCCACCAATATCCAGCGATTATTGAATTGTCCCCACCAATAATTTGATCTCTTCGAGTAAAGAAATACAAACCCGATAGAAAGGAAAAAAAAAAATCTGTCAACGTCTCATTCAATTCCAGTTTCCAACAATGGCTACTACTACTGCAGCTACTTAGTATTAATATTACTCTTATTACTCTTTCTGGGTCGCGAAATCAACTTTTAACATATTTTCAGGCGAGAATGTAGTTGTGTAAACTTCAAATAACTTAAACATGTTGTTGTTTGGCCTTTTTCAGTGTTTTATTTGTTCGTGAGTAAATCGGTTTGGCTGAGATTAAAGTTATTAGATTAGATTAGATTAAATAAAACTTTATTAATCCCTCGGGAGGGTTCCTCCGGGGTTTTCACACAGCTGAATAAATGTCAAACAGAAAACTGATTAAACAGAAGTGTGAGATGGTCGAGAATCTACGCAAGCATCCGGTTATATTTTATTTTATTTAGACAGCAAGGAGCAGACGGCAGAGATGACGTAATTATGAAGGCTAGACCCCCCCAATTTCACAGTCGCTCATTTCCGGTCTACCCGGCTTTCGGAGGACCCGGCCCACTTAGACCGCGAAGGCCGGGTCCTCAGGTGGACGCAGCCTCTGAATTTGGACACGGCCGGAAACAGGCCGGCGACATTTAACTTATTTTTTTCCGATAAGTAAACACTGTAAAACCCCCTTTGAATGTCTCCCTAATTCTGAGGTCTCAAGGTTGGCAAGTATGTGCTAGGCTTTGGCCCACATCAGTCTAAAACTGTATGTAACCATGAAAAACGTGTTGCCATGTCCACCAGGACAGTATAGTATAGACTCCTTCACATAGTGGACATTGAGTTGTTGTGTGGGGCACCAGTAATCCATGTGTGTTGCTGTAACAGTAGTTCATGTTTAGAATGAAAAGTCCCAGCTCACTGATTTGATTGGGGCAATAGTGCCTAAAATGTTGCATAATTTTGCTGAGAGATCTTTTACTTTGTGGTAATCTTAGATGAGTAGTTTTATGGACAAAAACCACCAGGTCATTCAGTGTTCCCTTAGTACTAATGTGTAAGAGATGTTGGTGTACTATAACTGAAGTAATGTTGTTAGGTCCTTAAAGTCATATTCTTTTATTGTCATGACTGTATTTGAAGCTTTTTTTATTTTTGTATGATACCTGATTTATATGGAATATGGCTGAAGTAAACTAAAGTCTAAAATCAGTCATTTGTTTAATAGTAATTTAACATTATATAATTCACATATAAAACTATGAATTGTAATTTTAAATGGTTTAAAAGCATGTAGAATAACATATGTAGGCAGGTATATTTCTCCTTTTTTTTTATCAAGAAGCAAAGGCAAAAAGGAGGAAAAAAAAAAGAAAAAAGAAACAGGGCAGGGTTCGGTGGTTGAATCATCCGTCCCCACCAATGCCAAAACCAAATCTACGCCCTTGTATTAAGGCCAAATTCTTACCACAGTTGTTCAGGTTAAATTCTACCACAGGCCCTTTCAAGTATGTCGTCTTCCTCTATCAGTCAAAAAAAACCCCAAAAAACACCCCATCAACTTTCCTTTGAAGTTGTGCTTTGCAAATCAGATGTATATATTTGTATGAACTGAAGAAACAGAAATGACGATGAGGAGCTTATTTAGAAAATTGTTGATAATGATTTCCCAAAAAGCCTCCATAATTTTACTGTTCAATTGGCCTTGCAGCAGCTTGGGTTGTAGCATTTACTGGATCCACCAGATGGAGATCTAATGAGGCTTTTTTCAGGAGCATTACACAGATGGAGACAATATACTGTATGTATTCACAGTAGCGTGTACCCCTATCAATAGATGAAAGCATGACTTCTCTGCATGTGTCCACCCACCCACACACAGGCATAGAGACAAACAAACAATTTTTACTAGTTTAAAATATTTTTCTGTATTTGTCCATAATAGCTACTTGATGTCATATCAGACACCCCACTGCCAAACTATGTATCCTTGTAATAAACTCAGCTAAAGGACGTAGTTATTGTTATTATATTCAATAGTCTACTATCAAGCAATGTAGTATGGTCTGTTGGTGTAGATATACTGTGATGAGTCACCCTGCTGTTGTGACATTCCAACCACATCTTCAGTACATGCAACCATGAGCATTATTAGGATCTAGAAACACTAAGTGCTCGTCCCAACCCAGACTCTAAAAGTAGGGTAGTTTATAAGTGTGACATCAGTAAGTATAGATTGACCGTGAAGTAGCATGTTTTCACTAAAGACTGTCTTCACAACGTCCTCTTGAATATCTTTCAGGGTGACCATATATTTCAGAAAAATCAGACTGAGCAAAAATAACAAAAGTGGTGTATCGACTCCAACAGCCAGACCACCTTCTTTGATGAAAATGTGGTGAAGAATTGGTCTGTTTAAATAAGATTATGAAATCTACACACGGTAAGAAAACTAAAGCTTATACACTTGCTAAACCTGAGACAACTGATTGTTGACTTATGCACCTTTGGGCATATATCCGCAGGGCAAAGGGATATATCGAGTGGAGTCCATTACGGTTCTTCAATGACTAACAAAAAAGAAGAAAAAGAATCAAAGAGGTATGCCTTTCAGAGACCAGCATTTTAATATAGAGGCTACATTTTACCAAAGAACTGGATAAGCAGTTGAAATACACGAGTGCATTTAGAATCCAGGCTAAATCCAACAACCTCTGTGTAGCACAAAATGAGTCAATATATAACAAAGAAGTTTGTGGATTTAGCAGCGATAGTGCCAGATGTGCCTTTCTCAAAGAGCCTGACTGAGGTCTGTCTCTTTGAGCTTTGCTATTTAGTTACATAGTCCTCTTTTGTCCCGTGCTGGAAACAAGGCTGCAAGCTAAAGCTGTGTGCATTTATCTAATAACTGAACAAGACACTAAAGCCCTTTTTTACACTAAAGCATGAAACAACTGTCAATGTGGATGCAGCGCAGGAGAAAATTCAAGGACAAAGTGAAAAACAAGATGAAGTTAGAAAATCCAGTAATAATGAGTTCAAGCTGCAAGAATTGTACAAAACTAGCTAAACCAAGACAATGTATAACTTTTGGACTACAATCTTCAAAAGCAGTGCAAATTTGCGAAACACTATATATCAGTGTTTCCCAACCACTTTGCTGCGGCCCATAGGTGTGCCGCGAGAAATGATCAGGTGTGCCGTGGAAGATTATCTGGTTCCACCTGATTAGTATTCTAAGCGATTGACTGGCAGAATAATTACATTCTCTTCCACTAGAGGGCAGTACAACTACCTGCTCTAATTAAATGGGATGCCAACTGCCAGTACAACCGAAGAAGACAAGAAGAAATTACATAATTGTCATGCTGTAAGATGACGCAGCACATAATAGCAATAGATAAATATTTGAAAATAAAAAGTAGTCAATCTGACCTGCGTCCTGGAGAAAATTCCGACCCATATGAAGGCCCTAGCATGAGTAGTGGTCAGAAGAAAGTAAAAAAGGTATACTGGGGACAAACTGAGCCAATTCCACTATACCTGGTGCGCAGGAGAAAATTATCAATATGCTTTTTGTGACATTTTTGTTTGGTGGTGGGATTTTGCTAGTGTGAAATATGTCCCATGTCTCCAAAAGGTTGGGGAACACTGCTATATATTAAACAGACAAATTAATCAGTTGTCAGTGAAACAGATTCATAAGGAGATAACACATTACAACCAAAGGCTTGTCATTATATGATGATAAGTTTATATATAAACTTAGTGCATGCTAATAATAGTAATCATGGACGCATGGGCCAAATACAATGTTAACTCCTTGGCTTGTCCAGTTTTTCTGTCATGAAACAGACAGAAATGTACAAGCCACACAAGCAGGTTAAGCTCGTTGACTTTAGCGAATCTGCAGTTCTAAAGAGTAAATTAAAGTATACAGTCATACAGAACAAAATACTCACTGTATAGAAATTGATCAAACAGTGTTGGAAAAATGTGTAGATGAATTCAGAATTCCAACTGGATGCTTACCTATAACATACAAAATTAAGTCAGTAGAACTCCGCACATGAGTTACAGTCTTGAAGATTTTGCCACAACTTGATACTTCCGCAGTCCAATAGTGTCAGTGAGCATGTTGTACAAAGACCAGAAAAAATATTTGAAATAACAAAAAGTGGTAGAACAGAGTTTATTTGAATATGCTGTAAGGGGTGATTCTGGGTTCACACACGCAAACACTCATTTCAGATTCCTTTATTTGTGATTTTTATGCTTCACATAAAAATGAAATTGTATTAGATAAAAACAAAATTGTGCCACATAAAAATGAAATTGTGTTCCACACAGACACAAAAACCCCTGCCCAAAGGCAGATGAAATTTGCAGCAGAAAACAGAAGCCAACATTAAAGCCCGACCCACAAAGAAAAGTCGCAATCAGAACACCAGCAAACTACAAAACTCCCATTATGTAAAGAATGTAACCAGAGTGGTGAAGCTCCTAAAACTTAAAAGTTATGACAAAATGGGTGTAGTGATGACAAAGAGTGTTGAACCACATCTGCATGTGGTAGAGACTGGAAAGGAATCCAGATGCAACTGATGCCACCTTTGCCAGTGATGGACCCATTACCTGCAAAGCCTGTCACAGATGCATCACAACACATATCTCAACCACAGATGAATAAAACACACATGACTGGAAAAGCTGACACTGATCATACACCATCTGGGCAATGTCAAATACAACAAGTGCTGAAAAGACTCCCAGCTGAGTTTTGCAGAAGCATGTAGAGGCTTCTGTAAAACTAGACCAAGAGCCTGGCTCAATGTAATATTTCTGTGTATTACACTAGATTTGGTAGAATTTCCAATCTAAACACAAAGTATCTTAGATAGATGGCAAACAAAGAATATGTGAACATGGAGACATAATTTGATAATGCTGCCCAGACAAGTCCATGTGTTAACAAGAAATTAACAAGCACTAAAAGTGATTTTTAGATTATCTTAAAGTCGCAAAGTTTCAAGGTGGCCCCGATACCTGTCTATCTTAGTGGCTGTCTATATTGTTTTTACCAGTGTCTGCAACCACAAGAAGGTCAGAAAGATGGGCCAAAGCAAAATATTATAAAATACCATAGTGAATGAAAGGATGAACAAAATGCTCTCACTGGAAGGATATCCTCAGAATTGTGGTGATAATAAAATCTGAAGGATGTGTGGTTGGCCTGTTCAACTTGTTCTCCGAGAGATGCAAACATCCACACAAGCATCTTACATTTACATAAGAAGTGAAAAATGTTCTACCATTTAGGTCTGATTAGGCTTGCCACATAAAAGAAAAAAATAAGATAAAAATATAGAATAAAATACTAATTTAAAAAAATAAAATACAATTTTTCTGAGTACACCTTCCAGAGGATCTGTCCTGGACCACACACATCTCCACTGTCACTGGCAAGGCTCAACAATGCCCATACTTCCTTAGGAAGCTGAGGAAGGTTGGGGTACATCAGAAGCTCCTCACTAACTTCTGTCTGTTTACAGTAGAAAGCATGCCGACTGCTTTACTGCACACTGGATGTTGCAAGCTCAGAAGGCACTACAGAGAGTCAAAAGGAGACCCAGAAAAACACTTGGATCCAGCTATCAGCTGTCTTTAATGCCTGCTGTTTAACCAGGGCCACCAATATCATCTCTGGCCCAACCCACCCTGCACACCACATCTCCAAATTCTTGCTGTCAGTGGGAGATTCAGAATCAAACAACCAGGCTGAAAAACAGCTTCTTTCAGAGAGAACTGAAACTGCTAAATGGCTCAAGGTTTTATTTGTAGAACTCATACACACTGTACACAGACACACATATGTATTTGTATGTTACAATACTTAAGCCATTTTTATTTATACATTTATTATTTAAGATTTTTTGTTGTGTTGTTTTTTTAGTGAGTGCAAACTAATTTCATTGTGATGCTAAGACAGACACACAATGACACTAAAGTCTCTTTGCTTTGTCTGTCATTAGATTGTATAGTTTGTTACTAATAAAAGCATCTGTTGTGTCAAAAAAAAGCTGAAAACCTGTAAAATGTAATGTTTTGATTGCATCCCATGTTTCTATCTGCCTCTTTCCTTTTCTTCATCTCTCCAGTAGTTCTTTTGGTGTCCCATCTGTCACACTCCTCATCCCACCACCATGTTCTCTCCGAGTGGTTCGCTCACATCCTCACTTATCTGCTGCTACAGCACCAAGAGACAAGCAATCATCTTCTGCTGGTCTTGCCTGTGCCTCATAGCCTTCAAACGTCTTCTTTATAAAAACGTGACCTATATCCATAGTCTTGATTGAAGTCTTGCCTTAGTTAATTAGATAGCTAGATGCCAAGAGTGATAAGCCCCAGAACCGCAGCACTCTGTTTCTGTGTCTTTGCATTGTGCACTCACACCAAATCAAGAGCAGATTTGCAGATTGAATGACACACAGAAGACCCTAATAAATGGGAAAGGTGAAAGCTCTGTCACAAAAAAGTATGTTGGCTCATATGAACTATAGATGATGAAACCCCAAACATCCAGAGAAACTTTTTTCTTGAATTGTTGAACTGTTATTTTTCCACCCAGACCTTCATAAAGTGTTAGTACTCTCACTTTTGTAAAAATAAATAAATAAATAAAAAATCACACTTGCTTTTTTTTTTTTTGCTTTTTTTTATGTGTTGTTGTTGTTTCACATGAGCAAAATGAGATCTCATTATACCATCATATCTGCATTTATTTTAGATTCAGGATCCTTATTGTATCAGATGTAGATAAAAAAAAAAACAATTATTTTAAACTTTCTGTTTATCTTATCTCCTCCTTTTGTTTTTGTTTTGTTTTTTACCTATCCCAACTTTTTTCCCCCATTGCATTGAATTTTTTTTTATTAAGCAAAATATTTTATCATGTTTTGACCACCTTAATTTTGAAACAAACAAAATACGTGTTGTTTTTATTATTATGGTAAATAAATAAATAAATGATGAAATTAAATTAAAATGATGTTGTATTCACTGCATTTTGTTTTTACATACAATTCTTTTTTTTTGGAAACCCAGTTAAAATAGTATCTGTAAAACATCAAATATTTTGTATTGTCATGATTATTTTTCTGTTTACCTAGTGTGATCAAATATCTACTATTTGAGAGATAAGTTCAGCTTCAGTTCAGGGAGTTATGCTTTGCCCAAAAATAAAACAGAAATTTCTTTCTTTATTTGTAAAATATTTTATAGTATTACCCTAATATCAAATCATCAATATTGGATATTTTTATAAACAAAATATCTCAACAATGCTGCAAATGTTAACATGGTTGCATGTTTTTAAGTGCTACCAAGAATTTTTCTTTCAGTGTTACTACTGGTAACATTTTTTAACAGGGGTAACACCATGGCATGCCAGGAATGATGACACACATTTTTCTAGACTGCATTGCACACACACACACACACACACACACACAAATGACAGGAAGTCAACTGCACACAATACTGTTCCTACAGCTTACAGAAATTGAAGCTCACTTTTTCAGTATCTGCTTGACATGGGATAATCCAAGGGCATGTAAGAGTGCAGACATTACGGAAGTGCGGATATCCCAAAATGTGTGATAGCAGCATTTAAAAGAAGCTATAAGATGGTTTGTGTTAGTAAAAGTGCAGGGTTAGATTGGTGAAATATGCTGATCTGTCAAAGCCATTAAGGCCATCCACAGATTATTCCAAAAGCAGGTTTAGTAGAGCTGAGCTTTTTAACACTAAGAGTAGGCAATCTCTGAATTTTTCATTCTGGGTCAGTTGACTCAGTTCTTACCTGGGCAGTGGCATGTTTTCTTGAATAAACCCAGTTTCTTTGACTGGACTTGTTCTACTGTTAAATATTAAATATTAAAGTTGAATATGATTACAAATTACAAATACTAACAAGTTTAAGTATTTCAAATCACTCAAACATTGATTGGATCTTCAATATTCCTTTTTTTGGGGCAAAAAATTGATCAATTTGTGGACATCAGCCATCATGAAACGTGTAATGTGCAATGTGTTTGAAGTTTGATCTTTATTGTCATAGGTTCATAAAATAATAATAAGAAATGCTTTATTTATCCCACACTTGAAAAATTCTTAATCTGATGGGGAAACATGAATTGACAGTATACTAAAGTGGAAAAAAAAATTTTTTTAAATGCTTTAACTACCTTCTTCATTAGCATGACTGAATGCAACAGCATTACATGGTAGCTTTAAACTGGCAGACTAAGTTGAAATTAACTGAATTTAGTATTTCAAGTTTATTAATAAATGTTTGAAAAAAGAAAATCGGTAAAAAAAATAAATAAAAAAATAAATACATGTTTAATTTCAGCTTTGTTTTTATGCTGATGTTGGAAGTTTTTGTTGGGCTAATAAATACCAGTGCTGCAATTCTACATTCCTGGATGTATTTATTGCCACAGTGTGTTTTGTAAAGTTGGGAAAGTAATATTTAAGCTGAGCCTAATGTTGCCTTAAACCTAAAATAATGATTTCCAATTTCCAGTTATTGGCTTGGTGCTCTATATCAGCAGATAATGTAAATTAAGCTATATTGCTATCTGTGATTTCAGCTTTTCATCTATCTTGGACTTTAACTTAACAGAAGACTTTAACTTAAGTTCTATAAAATATACTGAATTAAATGTTTCACAACAGAAAGTCTGTGAAAGGAATCCTCTTAAACTTCATTTGCAAAAGCCTTGAGTGTCTGCCATAGTAATACTTTATATTCTGGTCTGATTTCAGTTATCAGTTTTCATTTTCCACCTCTAAAATGGAAGGTGTGATTGTTGGGACAATGAAATTTGCTGCTTGAATTGGAAGTGGCAAAAGGTGAGCACAGACTCAGTTATATACCTGCAGCTCACATATCCGTTCTCTGATTTGTCCAGTTGACTGTATAAGTTAATGAAGATACATAAGGTGAGTTTGTATCAGCAGATTTAACATTGCTGTCTTGTTCTTTCTTCTTTTATTCTGGTTGTGTCATACTTTGCTAACCTACTAATTACTAATTAATGTTAGGTATTTCAAATAACTATCGTTAGCCAAAGGTTGGCACTAATGAAGTACAAATACTTTATTGCTTTACTTGACTGAATTTACAGGTGTTTGTTCTTTATTTGAGTAAGAACTGACAAATATTCACTTTTTCTTTTGTGCTCCTGACATTTTTACATAAATATCTGTCTTTTTTACTCTTTACTTTTTCAAAGCAGGCTCGTTAATTTAGGTTACTTTAACACATTTGGGAGAAGTTTTTATTTTCCATCACTGCACACCTTCAAACATCAAATCTGTTTATTGGCCATCACCAGGGCTTATTATTATTGTATATGAAGAAATAAAATAAGAAAAAAACATAATGAATGGTATATTTATAGCCCTATATTTAGGGGTTGTAGATTAAGTAAGTAAGTTGTGGCTGCTTTTGTATTTTCCAGAAAGACAAAAGAATAACACATAAATTCCCTCAGAGAAATATGTATGAAAGGCAGGAGAGAAGAGAAAGAAAAGCAGTTATATTTAATAAGAAAGGACTGCTCAATGGCATTTTGGTAAAGTGGAAATTTACATGTCATATGTAATATCCTTATTTTTATGACATGAAGTTATGTCCTTTCATATTGTGAAATGTCCTGAACAGCAAACTAAGGGACACTAACTTTGTATTATTCGAATACTAGGCAGTTTAGTGCAGGATAAACATGTTAGCTTATCATATTGTGTTGGTTTGGTGTACAGTGGCTGTGGTTTTCATGGTCAGAGTTAGGTAACATCAATTGTAGCAGATGTCAATTTGAATTTGAGATAATGGTGGTTAGAATCACTGAATTCCACCTTCATATCAACTGTCTAGTACAAAAACCGTGGTGGTATATTGTCAGTGTAGGAATGGATGTCAGCCAAGATAGCTTGTGAAACATCTGCTTGCAAATTGTTAAAATCAGTTCTGTAAATCCACAAAGAGCAAGAAACTGCAGCATGTACACAAAGAAAATCTACTGGAGCTCACAATAGAAATGACTGTGAAGTGTTATTCTTTTCCCCACACTCAGCTAGTATCTTAGGATTCCCCCACCTGGTAAAGCAAAAAATAAAAGTTTGTATCCCATGTCTACTATTATTTTATTATTAAATTAACATAGCACAAGGTTCACATAACATTCTCAAGAGTCACATAACAAAATAGGAACAGTAGTAGAAACATCCTACTTTTTACTACCTTTCAGAGCCTTTACTTTTCCACTTTTACATGAGTAAAAAAACTGATTCAGTACTTTGTACTCTGGATCAGAGTATTTGCTAATACGAATATTTATACTTCTATGTAAGTAAAAAAAAATCTATTTTTTTCCTCCTGTGTTGCTAGCTAGGTTAATCCTGCCATAGCTGATTAATACAATTGTAACTTGACTCCACACATGCAAGTTGAGATTACTAACACAAATTAATCTTATAAAGTAACAATTTCTGAAAGACTCTGAAAAGAAAAGACAATGATGAGAATGAGAGAGCATAATTCTTAAGGGGAATTTACAACTGGTCTGGGGGTCACTCTTGCTTGTGCTGTTGTTGGTCTGTCAGCCATGCAAAGAGCTGAAGTGAAACTGTGTTGAAAAAAGAAAAGAAAAGTGTCCATTGCAACCACTGTCTGTGCTTTTCATGCTGTTTTTTTTTCTTTTTTGCCAAAGAGAAATTAAATTCATAAAGACCTTATTAAAAATGTTTTTAAAGCTCCGCAGGCTGAAACAAATTACAATAATTCACAGACAGAGAATATATGAAAGAGATTCAAGTGACTGCCCAATCAAGATACCTCCAGATAATCATCAGGCATCCAAAGAATTTAAAGGCTTGTTTCGCATTGTCTATTTTCAATGCTCCTGAGTCCACTCTCAGCAGAACACTTCACCCCAATGGCATGTGTGGCAGTCCTTCAAGGAGAAAACTATCCAAAGGTAACACAAAGGCTTGTTAAGGAGTACTTCATCAAGCCAGAGTGAACAATATTTGGTGAAAGGAAAGAAAGAAAGAAAGCTTTGAGTTTTGGACAACAAGAAAACTGCATTTCAGCATAGGAACTTTGTGAAATATTATGCTGTTATTATGAAAGCTCAGGCCTTTTTTGCTAGATTTGAGAAAGGCATCTATCTTTCACCGATAACACAGGATAACATTAGTTCTACCAATGTTGTTAAAAAGTAAATAAAATTAAGAGAATACTTTTGGAACAGCAAATTCCTCAATTCCACTGAAATATGGCGGGCTGAAGCAATGCACTGAAACTCACCAGTATAGGCTCAACTTTCTTCAAGCTGAGATTCAAGACTGATTTGCAGTTATTAACCAAATAACACCACATCATTTTCCCCTCACAAATATTCAGTTTATTTATTTGTTTATTTATTTAACTGGATTCTCGTTTGCTACTTGTAGGACTTTTGTCAAAATTGGATGTTTTTTTTAGGTTATAATTATTCAGTAGTATTATGGTTGTACAGCTATCTCAGTAGCTCATTTAAAACTATATTTATTAACTTATAAGTCTATTTATTATACATTTGGGAAATTATCTTGTTGTGGCCATAAAATGAGAAGTAAGGTGGTCTTATCTTTTCTTTTAAGGCAAGAGGGGTATTTTATTTGGAGCTTTGGCAGACAGTGGTGGTCTATGACTATGAAATTTAACACAAAGAATACATTTTTCTTGTGACAAATGCAAAAGTGAGTGTAGACCTTTTGTGGAGTAAAACATTGTGATAAAAATCTATAGAATAAAGTTTAATGTACAATGCAATGTGAACAGAAAGATTTGAACAAAGTTTAGATTTTCTCAATCAGTAATAGACCTAAGACTAGTGAGACTCTAGGACATCTTGAGTTCATGCCAGTACTGAGGTATGCAATAAAACATCTGTATTCTAATCTACTAATTTGTGTGTTACAGATGAATTTTGTCTGTTACTCTGTCATTCATTTTATCCATGTCCAAGATTTCTCAAAACAAATGCATAAATGAAATAATGAAATGAATACTAATTGGTACAGACACCATCATTGGTCAGAGGTGGTAAGATTTTAGCACCCTTTTTAAATTTTAAAAAAAATTCTTTTTTAGTTATTCAGCCATAACAATTTTAACACCACATATATTGGTAGATATATTCTTAATTTCAAATGAAACTTTTTTTTCATCTGAAAAAAAGTGTTTACTTATTTCTAAGTAATATAGATAGGCTTTATTTATAATTTATAAAGGCTACCGGTCTTTTCCCGCAACAGTAAGTTTGTTTTGATTTATTATTTTAATACACTTTGTATTACATTTTAAAAGTGCTTGAAATATTTTGAGTCTAACTGTTGGCTATATGCTTTCTGTGAAGGGACCTCAGGAGCTGAAAAATGAAACTAAGATGGAAGTAGCAAAAACTGCAGCTCTGTAGTTCCTATAGTGGTCACTTGAGGCATGCTTCAAAAACAAGTCAGTCCCTGTAAACTTGTGGTAAATTGCCCACCATTAAAATGTCTGTTTACAGACTGGTACTGAAGTCCTTTTGACCTGTATGGATAGTGTGTCACGGCGGGGTACGCCGGTGTGATGATGCAGTGGACCCAAGTGCAGATAGGGAAGGAGATGGAACTAAGTTTCAAACAAAAGGCGAGCCGTTTACTTAGGCTGTAATCATGAATACAAAAAAAGCAATATGAGCAGTAGTGAAAACTAAACTGAAACCTAAACTGGGAAAACTAACTAAGACGTGGGGGGAGGTAACACAGACGACCTGACGAGGACTGAAAGAAAATACACAGACTAATTACACACAGGAGGCGATCAGGGGAAGTGGAAACACACGGGGAAACAGCTGACAAAAAAAACATCATGACGCCACAGGGAAAAGTAACACTAAGCACGATGAACATATAGAAACAAGACTTTCAAAATAAAACAGGAAACATAATGAGACGCAGACATGACATGAACGTGATAACATGAACCACGCAGACATGAAACACATGAAGGGGGTGGGGGACTTTAACACAGGGGATGAAGACACAAGGGGAATCTGATAGATAATAAACTATAACAAGGCAATGTAGGCAAAACTAGAAATGAGCTTGGAATACTAAATGAGACTTAAATATAAACAATGAATATCAAAATATAAGAAAACTCAAAAACACTGGGTCCAACGAGCCAGGACCGTGACATAGTGGCTATAAAAAATTCCCTGAATATGGGAAAAGTATTTATCACTTCTCTCTAATAATGGGGACTGGACATGGCTCAGGTGATATTTAGCACTAATTATCAGATATATTACATATGTCTGATCTCTCCATAAGGTTTATGGAGAGAGCTTGCTACCCAAATTTCATTGTTTAAATTGATATTCTCTAGCCGGATTAAGAAAATGGCAACTTTTGGATCAAAAAAATACAATAACAGCAAAAAAATTAAGGCATGATTTGGCACTAATCTTTGTAAATACTTTCCAGTAATTATTTGGAAAACATATTCATCTTCTGTGTTACTTTTTTCTGGATATTTATTTAAATATTTTTGGAGACACCTAAACTGCAATAAGACCACTTGGACTTAACTTCACCATAAACTTAGCACAGTTGAGTTGCTGGATTGCTCCCTGGGTTTAAGAATGGATGCAGTGGATTTTGGAAAGGATTGACCCCCTAAGGTGATGAGGTGGTTGCTGATCCTATTGCTGCTCTGTCACACAGTTCAGTGCTTCTGTTAGTGCTGTAACTGCTCCAACCTGTTGTTTTACTGTTTCAAATATCTGCAGAGGTGGCATGTGTAGTCACATTTTTTCAGGGTCTTTGTCATTTGTTCATCAGATCATAACAAATTACTTTTTAAAAAAGTTTCTTGTAATTAGACCTGCTGTTTTCAGCTGTTTTTCTAGTGTTGAATAGATTTAAATAAAGAAAATGTGTGGGAAGTTAGTACATTTGCTTAACTGATTAATCTCAAATGTATGTCAAAAATATAGATCACTGACAGATACACAGTGTATGAGATTGATGGGATGCTGATGAATACATGCATTTTATTGGTGTAGTGATTTTCTTTTTAAAGATAGCATTTTTTTTATTTGTGTTATTGGAGTTTTTGTTAATGTTTTTCCTATATAAGACATTATGTGGCAACTAACAAGAATAATAAAGTAACCTAAAAGTCATCACCAGCTTTCACACTTTCATGCACGCCCTCCTACACAAGCAGCAACACTTAAACTAATTATACAAAAGCGACAGTGCTTGCAGTAGGCGGTGAAAAAACTGAGATCCTGTGTATGCAATCAAACCACCTTTGCATCCTTACAAAGAGCTCTATGCATTCCCAAAAGATTTATCAATGTCATAAATATTGGTTCTGACAATGAGATTACTCTCTTACTCTACGAGTATGTCAGCACTACTGGCAGTGATCATTTGCATGAAGTTGACTGACTGGCTGAACAGAGCTTCTGTTAATAGTTCAGGTTAAAACAAAAGCTTAACCATCTTTTTCAGATTGCAGTATATCTTTTCATAATGAAATAACGTTAATTAGAGTTGCTTGTTAGCACAGTGTTATTGTACATATACTAGACGTGCACTGTATGCCTTACTTCATGTCTTTAGGGCTTTAACAGTGTCCAAAACAGCACGTTGCTGTCTTACTCGTTCCTCGCCAATATCTGGCAATCTGAGGCCTATGTGACACTCACCTTGAGTGCTGAATCACATATCCCTGGGGCTGGCTGACTCTGCCTGATGAATTTTCTTGGGAAAGAAAGGAGGGGTTATCTCAGAGGTCACCCTAATGTGAGCGACATTCATCAAACCTCGCTCCAGAGGAAGCACCTGAAATTGGAAAACGGAAAAGGCAGTGATTCTTGGACGGTTGCAGGCAAGCAGGGGCACAGAACAGGGGAGAAGGGAACAAAACAAACAAACAGCTTTAATGCAGAGCTGGATGATAGCTAATGGATTGGCGATATGGAAACTGGGCAGTGCATGTTTACATGTTGTAATCTGGAGTCAACTCATTCATCACAGTTGTCTGAATATTTTCTTCTACCCCACTGTGTTTTCATTTAAGTTGGCCTCCCATACGCCTAAATATTAGGAACACTTAACCTGATTGAGTTAATGTGCTGCCTCATAATTTAGAAAGTTTCCCACAGGTATGAATCTAAGTGTGAATAATGAGGAGAAGAATGACGTTCAGACTTTAGAACGTATCCGTCTCAAGTTACTGAATATACTACAAGACCTTGTCAAAAAAGATAAATAAAACCAAAAAAAATCATTTATATAGCACCAAATCACAATAACAGCTGCGTTAAGGCAATCTATATTGTAAGTTAAATAGAATTCAATAATTGAAAGAAAACCCCAACCATCAGACGCCCCCTTATCAGTGACAGTAGGAAGGCATAATCCCCTTTTAACAGGAACAGTTTTCAAGCAAAACCAGGCCAGGACTGGGCAGCCATCTGCCAGTCTAACCAGTGGCCAATGAATTCTTATATCTATTCAGATTGAAAATAGAAAAAAAGGATATGTACAGTAGAATCTAGGGAGAGATATACAAGTCTGGTTGCTCATGTGTAGAAGCCAACATTCCAGTGACTCTGTGGTATTATATGTTTTATTTTGCTTTCCCTATTTTTTTGTGTGTGACCAATAGGCACCAACACATGACATTTTTTCAAGTTATTGGGCATATTATTGGGATTTTCCCATACCACCATTTGTGGGGGTTACAGAGAAGAGTCTGAAAAAGAGGAAATATTCAGTCCTAGGCAAGTCTTTGTTGATGCAAGAGGTCAGAAGAGAATGACCAGACTACTTTGAGATGATAGGAAGGCAACAAAAGCTCAATAATAGGTCAATAACTACTTGTTACAACCTTGAAGCTGATGGACTGCAACAGCAGAACACTTTAGCTGGCGCTACTCCTCAATTGGACAATAGAAAATTGAAAGAAAGAACATTGCCTTGTTTGATGAATCTTCTTTTCTGCTGTGACATTTGAGTAGAATAGAACAGAAAAAATAGAAAATGACAAAAAAGACTTTAGCATAAATATAAAATAGATAGAAATAATGATAAAAACAGTGACATAGTATTGCAGAAAAACTGTGCAAAACACAAATCTAGTTCAAGAGATGACAGGTGATGTTTAAGGTGTATTCCACGCCACCAAAGTCTTACAAAGGGTTATGCTTTCTCCTTGTACAAAGTTGTGTATATTGTGTATGTGTGTATTTTATATGATCAATTCTTTATCTTTGCCAGATTCACTACTTGGAAAGTATGAAAGAAATTCGGGCATTATACCTTTGTAAAACAGGTGACTTTGACAAGTCAGCCGTGGGCAAGTCATGTCAGAAATAGCAACAGTGTATTAGGGTCTGTGTTCACCAACAGCTGTTTTCATTTTCTATATGAATACTATGTGGCTTTGCACTGACAGGTCCCAAACTCTATAACATAAATAAAAAAAACACCCTCAGCAGAAGCTTTTTTTTTAACATATAAGACAAAAGTTCAGCAACCTAGTAAATTCAGAGCACCCTGAAAATAACTTCACAGTCTTATATTTTCAACAAAAAGTGACACAAAACATCAAATATTTTTAAGGGAGTAAAGTATTTCTGGCTTCATGAACATATTAAGGTGATTTTTTACAACTGGACATAGGTCAACATAAATGTTCCTGATGGATTGTTTGAGATACTAAAAAGAGCAAATGTGTTTATAGGCACTCTAGGCAATGTTGCAAAAAAAGGGATGAAAGGTTTCCACATTGTCTGCCAACTATTGCCTGTGGAAGATTCCACCGATCAATATGTTGCTTCTCTCTAAATGTCTCAAGGTTTAAATTATTTCTTGGACAGTGTGCATATCTTTTCTTCATTTTTATGTAACCATGACAGTGAGAAAGTCAAGATAAGTCTGCAATCCTTGCCATATATGCAAGTCTGGACAGCATGGTTGTATGTGGCGTGGGTAGTAGTTAGGCACTCATACTGTGTCCATGTTACCATCTCATTGGTGTCAAGAGATGCTGTTCAATACTGGAGCTGGCCTCCTGCATCTCCCTGCTTTTACGTGACCTGTTTTTACCTCTCATACTCCTTTAACTCACAGCAAAACCTGCCCTCACATTTCCACTGCCAGTAGATGTGAAACATCTCTATCTAGTTAAAGTCTTTGTCCATGTAGGCTGAAACCCAATGGCATTCATTATAAATCCACAGATGCATCTTCTTTCTCAGTTATTTTATTTCAGAAGATGGTTTTAAACTCATATGTGTGTGCTGTTGGGACTGTATGCAAATAAAGTTGTTCACAAGTGTTTGTTAGTCTGACCTAGGTGTTGCTAAGTGTTCATTCTGTCATAGTGCCGTCAGATTAGAGGAAAGCAATCCATGTCTCAGAAGGGATTATGTTACATTTAACAAAAGAGCAAGATCCAAGAGAAAAAGATGTATTTTAGGCAATTTTTGCAGACGATATGGTTCTTTTTGCCAAATGGAGTAATGACCATCTTGCCTCAGGGAAGGAAGTGCTCAGTGCCCAAAAGCACAACAGCAGAGACTTGAGTTTAGGGCTGACACATAGCCTGCAGGAATGTGGTGAAATTTCATCTGTGCTCACATTGCATCTTTTAAAGCAGGATCAGAACAGGGGATGTGGAAAGCTAAAAGCTCAGCATTTTGCTCTAAATATAATATCCAGTGTAGTTACCTTTAAAGTTTAGGAATAAAAATAATGCTTAATTTGGATTATGTTGCTTATGTGTGATAAAAGCTGTGAATTCATTGGAACTGGTGGTTCAGTCAGCATTAAAATTAATGGCCAACAAATGAATATTCAGGTGTTTAATTTAATGGCATAATTCCTTTAACACGGCAAAGATCAAATCTATACATTATAGTATTTGTTTACTTGTTTTTGTCACTGTATAGCCTCTTTCTATTATTCTATATATCTATATATAACAATGACTAATAGATATTAATATATTTTTTTGGTTCTGTGTATGTTAATCTTGTTTTTGTTATTTTCATACGCCCCTTCTCACCTTCTCTAGTCTTCAACATCTATTAATATTGTTATATAAAATAAAAATTTTGACAATATATTTGAAGGCTATGTACAATGCCATTAGCTTGTTATGTTTGAAGTGACATTTTTTTTTTTTTACTTTGGGATACAAGGCTGAAGACAAAAATGATAGAGAACAGGGGTGAGATTAAAAACCATGTTCAGCTGAGGCTTAAAAGAGCAGCCCTGTTGGCCAAACATCCCTCTCTCATGTTTTTCCAAAGATGGTTCCTTTGGGGCTAAATGTGGGAAGTAGGTCATCCTTTTTTGGAGCAGCCATTTTCTGTTGGTACAACATTAATATTTGATGTACATAATGTCCCGTATGGATAGAAGGAATTTTCAACTGGAGGGATGGGTTTATAAAAGTCAGTGTAAACACAGTGATGAGTGAGTACTGGTGTACCAAATGTATTTTTTTTTTTAATATGAAGCAATATATAAGATACTGAAACCAAGAATTGTGATCATTTTTAGAAAATGTAAACCCATTCTGAATTTATATATATATACACACACACACACACACACACACACATGCACTACCAGTCAAAAGTTTGGACAAACCTTCTCATTCAATGTTTTTTATTTATTTTCATGACTACTTAGATTGTAGATTGTCACTGAAGGCATCACAACTATGAATGAACACATATGGACTTACGTAGTAAAAAAAGAAAGTGGGAAATAACTCAAAACATATGTTAGATTCTTCAAAATAGCCACTCTTTGCTTTGATTACTGCTTTACACACTCTTAGCATTCTCTCCATGAGCTTCATGAGGTAGTCACTTGAAATGTTTTTCCAACTTGAAGGAGTTCCCAGAGATGCTGAGCACTCTGTGGTCCATCTCATCCCAAACCATCTCGACTGGATTTAGGTCAGGTGACTGTGGAGGCCAGCCCATCCGGCACAGCACTCCATCACTCTCCTTCTCGGTCAAATAGCCCTTACATAGCCTGGGATCACTGTCATGTCAAAAAATAAATGATGGTCAAACTAAATGCAAACCCCCACACCATCACATCTCCTCCTCCATGCTTCACTGTGGGAACCATGCATATAGAGAGCATCCATTCACCTTTTCTGCGTTGCACAAAGACACGACAGGTGGAACCAAAGATTTTAAATTTGGACTCATCAGATCTAAGCACACTTTTCCACTGGTCTAACGTTCATTCAACTGACTGTCAGTTCTTAAAGTAATGATTGTCTAATTGATTCTTATCATAACATGAATTCTAACAGTTGTCAAACAGGGCTGTCAGCTGTGTACCACAACACAAGTGATGGTCCCAACCCAATTAGGAAGGCAAGAAATTCCACAAATGAACCCTGACAAGGCTCACCTGTGAAGTGAAAACCACTGCAGGTGACTACATCATGAAACTCATTAAAAGAATGCCAAGGGTTTGCTACTTCCTACTTTGAAGAATCTAAAATATAAGACATGTTTAGTTATTCATCAAATTTTTTCTTTGCTGCATAATTCCATTGTGGTGGGGCGGGGCTTGTGGATGCCGTGAAGGTGCGTCCACCTTCCCTGCTCGGCACCGCAGAACACACCCCACCACATCCATATATCTTGCTTCATATATCTGATGTCTTCAGTTTGTATCTACAGTGTAGAAAGTAGTAAAAATAAAGACAAACCAATAAATGAGAAGGTGTGTCCAAACTATTGACTGGTAGTGTACATATATTTATACATATTGTGTCTCGGCACAGGAGAGACAGAGAGCCTGCTCTGTCTGCTCTAGGGATAAATCCAGTCATCGCCCTTTTTCAGCCACTATCCGGCCCTAGCAGAAGATCACATATAGCTGTTGATTTAGTTAGTGGACTCCCTGCACCTGAAGGGAACAGTCATTCTCACCATTGTAGATAGATTTTCAAAGCTAAAAGATTCTCAACAGGCAATCTCTAAGTATCTCATGTTTTCATGCCTGATGATATTGTTTTAGATTGCAGCCCACAATTCATCTCCCAGGTCTAGGGAACCTTTTGTAAGGCTTTAGGTGCTAAGGTTAATCTCACATCAGGTTATCACCCTCAAAGCAGTGGGCAGACAGTGCAGGCTAATGAGTAGCTTGAAGCTGTTGTGTTTCAGCAGCAAATCAGAGCACCTGGGGTTTACAGCTATTCTGGATTGAGCATTCTCACAATGCCATGACCTCCTCAGCTACTGGCTTAACCCTTTTCAATGCATCCCTGGAGTATCAGCCCCCTGTTCTGCTCACAGGAAGAGGAGATAATTTCCTCATGAATCTACACCACTGTGGCCAGGATCTCCAATATCTTGTTTACTGAGAGGTTTATGGTCCTGAACCACATTTTTAATCACTTACCTAGTAATTCTGGAGTCTAATCTGGTGGGAGAACTCCACCTGAAACCCAGGTACAGGTCACCCAGTGGGGTATTGTCATGGGATCTTGTGCCTTCTTTCTCTCTCTGTCCTTCAGTTACATAAAAAGCTAGACAAAATTTCTTTTTGCCACCAAATTTTTAGAATGTACTTCCTGGTAACTAGTGTAGGCTCAGTCAAAAACAAAATTGTTACTCAGCCATTTCTCTGAAATATTTAGCATCTTGTCTACCTGCCCCGAGTACCCAGTTTGTATGTCTGTTCTGGTTCCGGCCTGCTGCTCACTCACTGTTCTTTGGAGTTTCCCCCCGTTGGTTATATCTTTACCCTGACTGCCCACTTTCTACTGTTATCCTGAGGAAGAAGAATATCAAAATCATATCCTAATATCCGTTTATCCTCCGTGGCGACTGTGTACCTCCACAGCTGCCCATACCATAGACTACCTGTATGTATACCTGCTTTTTAAGTTAAGATATTACAGTTTTTCTCAGTTGCTTTGGTGCATTTCTCACAACAGAATTGATCTCTGCACCACTACTAAGGCTCTTCTCAAAACAATTAGTGCAAACTCCAAAACATGGTGCATAACTTGCAAAAGTGAGTCACTTCATCAAAAAGAAAAGTCAGTTGTTCAAAAGCAAGTCAGTTGCTCAAAATAAGTAGTCAATGCTTCAAAAGCAAGTCCCTTAAACAAAACAGATAATATATTCATCAAAAGCAAGTACTTATATCATTCAAAGTGTCTGGGCTGTCACAATTACAAGTCAGTACACCAGCACCTTTGGTCACAAAATCAAATGGTTTGAAAATGTTCTCATTGTGACTGATTTCTTTGTAGGTGCTTCCCAGTGACATGTCAAGTCTGGACAGCATGCATGGCATGTTGAAAACCATAAATTGTAAAGGAAACTCAAGACACTTTATATGCACTCTTGATAATATTCAATTGAAAATGTGCACAGCATTGTGCAACTGGGGAAATACAGTAAATCAAATATTTTACAGCAAACATAAACTCACTTAGACAGTAAACCTTACTGCAGTAAGTATGAAACAAACAAACAAAAAAAAAAAAAACCCTGAAAAACAGACACTGCTGCATATCAATCATTGATATCTAGACGCTCCCGTCTGTCTGCCCACATATTTGCATCAACATCGCAGCAAATGTCAGCTCTATCGATGCATCGAGGAAAGTATCTTCTGGAGTGTCGAATCCACCCTCTGCAGGACTCTGCCGTGATGTCATCACAAGCTGCATCCATAGCTGCTAGCAGGGTCATTTGGGTATGTGGATGCCTGTCATATACCTTCCACCTCCAGGAAGAGAAAAACTCCTCATTTAGGAATGGAGTGTAAGGAGGAAGAAACTCCATAAGCATCCTGTCGTGTGCTGCAAACCACTGCCTGAGTACAGCAGAGTGATGGAAGCTAACATTATCCCAAACCACTACATACATTGTCCGATTGTCACCAGGATCATCCCTTTCATTTTGTGGGATTAGGTCCCTATAAAGAGCGTCCAGAAAAGCCAACAGGTGTTGTGTATTGTATGCACCAATACGAGGAATATGGGTGTGAACGCCATTTCCTGAGATTGCTGCACACATTGTAATATTTCCTCCTCGTTGGCCTGGGACATCAATGGTGGCTCTTTCTCCAATGTGATTTCGTCCACGCCGTCTGCCTTTTGCGAGATTGAATCCCGCTTCGTCAAGATATACAAACGTGTGCAGGGGTTCCCTGGCCTCCAATTCCAGGATACGCTATACAAAGGATGAGAATAAAAAAGTCTGTAATGGTGCATTTGGCACAACAGATTGTACAGTGTGAATTGTAAATAGGATTACAGTAACATGCATAAATGTAAGTGCAGTACATGGCCTAAACTTTTACAGTAAACAGAGGTACATATGCAAACATGTTTTACCTGTACATACTGGTGACGGAGCTCCTTCACTTGATCACTGTTACGTTCAAATGGTACTTTGTACAATTGCTTCATGGACATTTCATTCCGTCTGAGGACTCTGTCTATGGTGGAACTTGATATTGACTGAATATTTCCGAAGATGGTGTCATCTTCTACGACAGTTCTTTGTATTTCTCTCAGTCTCAAAGTGTTGTTTGCAGCCACCATTGCACAAATTCTTTCCTCTTGCTGCGGAGTCAAAAGTGGACCTCTTCCACCTCTTCTAGGTTGTCTGGCAGTCCTTTTTGAGATGCAGATGAAAAAACACAAACATAAGTAAGCACAAACATGCTTACAGTAATTGTTACAGGACTATTATTCAAAAGTCCTTTCTTTACAGCATTACCGTATTCTACCACAGCACACTATGCCACACCTGGGCCAAGTCTGCGCTTCAGTTACAGTACGTCTATATGTAAAGATCTATAAGGTCATGTCCGAATGCAAGTCTCCTGTATGACTATGAAAGTGCAGAGCAAATTAGTTTGTGCTGAATAACTACATTACAGTATGCTCACCTGTTTTCCCGATGAAATGTCTGAATAATAGAACTTACAGTAGTTCTCCCAACATTTGGCTGCACCCTTCGACCAGCCTCGGCCATTGTGAGGCCATGGTTTATCACATGATCCACAAGTGTTGCCCTGATTTCATCAGGAACGTGTCTATGTGGTTGGCCTCTTCTTACCCGGTTTTGTCCTCGTCCTCCACCGATCCTCACCCCTCTTCCACAAGGCTGACGTTCCATGTTCTGCAGTTTTGTAGATTCAGTATGCACCTCATGCCAATCCTGTCTGTTGGTTTACATTATATATATACTTGTAGAGTAGGGGATACTGTAACACGATTCACCTGTGACTGGGTAGAAGAGGCTTTTCATTGGTTGCAAGTAAGAGTAACACACACCAATTTTCATTAGTGTGAGATAAGGTTCACCTGAGAAAAGTAATTTATGGAGATTTTCATGGAAACTCCTTAAAAATAGGGTTTTCAAAATGGGTGTACAAATTGTTTGACAAGATGTTCAACAATTTTGAGTGCACTGACACAAGCAATGAAATGGAGACTATTAGTTGTATGGGACAATGACTATTCAGCCGGTACAAGTATAAATAATTGTGACATTCATGATAAAAGCAAGGAGATAGTGATGAAAAGCAAGTCAAAAGTGACCATTCTTTAGATATTTGTACTTACTCAACTGCTTCATGTCCAAAGGCATTTGCCTTTGGACGAAATGAACATGAAACTGCCACAAGGTTGTGCCAAAACGACTATATGTTGTGAAGGTTGAACTAACTATTGTGCAAAGTTTAATTCTGTTGTGAGAAATGCACCAAAGCAACTGAGAAAAACTGTATTTGCTTAAATAAACGGGTCAGCTTTGGATTTAGTTTTGTGTTTACTTTTGGGTCTTGTGATCTAGATCTTGTCAAGTTAAATTAAAAAAGAAATGTACAGCTGCAGTAACACATACTCCCTCTTTCCTCTTCCTACTATCTTTTTTTTTTATTCTGAAATTCTAATGTTTTTCACTAGCGGTATATTTTATTTTAGCTGAATGCTATAAACCCTATTAGGCTATCCGAAATGTTGTAATAGCAATATCTGAAAAGAAAAGAAAGGAAAATATGAAAAGAAAAGAAAAAGGAAGTCTAGTAAGAGTAATCTAGAATATAAGATCTCTTTATACAATACTGTGATCATTTTGTAATAAGCTGACTGGGTAAAATTAAAATACGATCATCAAGAGCAGCTTGTGCATCGTCAATAGAATTTCAATATACGATGCTGTGTAAAGTTGTGTATAATGAGACAGCAGTTGCATCAAAGCATCTTCCACAGAAAAATATCTGGGTCTTGCAAGCTTAAACTACAGCAAATCAGGTTTACATTCATATCACTCTCTCCCCACCTGCTGAGCTGACTCTCAGCAATGTCTCACTGAATATTCATTAAGTCCTGAGCATGTCTCCACTCTGCTACCCCTCTTCTCCCCACCACTCCTGTCCCTTTCGGCAGAAAGCCTAAAGGGACATTTCTGGATATATGTTCAAAAAGATCTTTGCTTATGTTGTAAAATGTTGGTTCAAATGTAATTGCTGATATTATCACATCGACCTATCGTATCTTTAAAATACCAAGTTCCTGAGAGTTAATTTTGACAATAAGTTTATTGCCAAGAATAAGTAAGGGTCTATTCAGATTTGCAATGCTGACAAATAATTTAAACAAAACCTTTATTTGGAGGAGGAAATTACATGACAATAATCAATATCTGTTTCATTACTTTCTTAGGTTTAGACTTCAGAGTTGATGTTATAGTGGAATACGTTTGGTTAGGATATTCACTTTTAAATAATCTCATCCAGATTTGAAGGATACTTCCCCACAACGAGTTTATTCTTCTTTCCATGGCTATTCTTCACTGCCAGCTGGTACATATTTAATTAACAGTTGTTTTACAGTTTTTCTCAATCACTTTTGTGCAATTTGCACATCAGAGATATCATTCTCACTACTCTTAATGCAGTTCTCAAATCAGTAACACATTTCTTCACCTGCGTTAGGGTTTTCTCATTGGTTTTTTTTTTTTTTTTGCACATTGTTTTTGTCAATCACAATTCTAGATGTCTCACTTTCCTTCAATTAAATCACTTTACAATTTTTTTCAAATATGTATGAAACTGCGAGTCAGTAACAAACTATCAGCCTTAGAAATGAAACTGTCCTTCAATGGAAAGCTGTCACAATACTTTTTAGAATAGATTCAACAAGTGCCGGAAACATTTTTCAGAGATTTTGCTTCATATTGACATGATAGCATCACACAGTTGCTGCAGATTTGCCAGCTGCTCATCCAAATTTCCCAACCACATTCGAAACATGCTCTAGATGTGGTGACTGTGGAGGCTGTTTTAGAAATGTGAAATGAAGCATCGGTTTCCTGTTCTTTGCAGACAGCACTGGCCCCCAGTCTCCTGCTGCTGTACCCCATCTTCAAGGTCAGATGCGTTGTGCTTTCAGAGATGCTCTTCTGCATACTTTTTTGAGAACGGCATACCTAATAAATTGGCTGCTGAATGTATGAAGCATGACTTTGCCAGACTATGCAACAAGTGCTGAAGTTCTCAGATTGTATATATTTTCTTTGTATGTTTTCCAGTTCATATACTTTCACAAGTATCTTTTTTTCTCTCAATTTTAGCAATATTGTCAAGTTTCAGATGAATTCCTCACATTTGATTTTGGTGTGAGAATACCTACATGTTTATTGTACTCTTTCCAAAGCGAGTAAGGTTTCAATAAAAGTTTTTTTTCAAGTATTTAAGTTTTAAAACAGTAGTGAAAGTGTTTTTTTATTCATTGATCACAAAGTTGAAGCAATTAACTAACTTTTCATGTTTTGACATATGTGAAAAAGGTTGCTTGTTTTAGTGTCTTTTACTCAGAGATGTTCTGATTGTATATATTTTCATACATTAGGTCTACTCCTTCTGAACCAACTTGCAATGTAAGTTTTAGCATTTTGTTCTTAAAAGAAGGTTTGTTTTTTCTTAATAAATGAATGAATGAAGCATGTCAGCAGATCAAAGAATGGGGTTAACATCCAGTGTTTGGTCTGTGGTTATATTTAGGAAGAAAACTTGATTTATGAACATCAATTTTGCATTTCAATTTTTTGTGTTAGTTTGTTTTATTGTGATTTGCAAAATATGTAAGAAAACAAAATTTCTTCACTAACAAAAAAAAGTCAGATAAAACATTTGCTGCAAATTATTTACATATTGAACACATTTCTAGGCTTTCCTAAGCAAAAATAATTTTTAATGTCAGTTACCAAATAAATAAATAGGACATAGTTCCTATTCATGTCTTCGTTTTATTGGAAGTACTACAGAAGGCTCAGGGTGCACAGGGAGTAGTGTGGTTTGTCAAAAAGAAACAATGCAATATGTGGACTACAGTTTTGTCCTCACCAGTTTTATTCACATGCGAGAACTAAAACTTGTGAACCTAACACCATGAGACAGAGAGCAGCTGCTGGATGGAGATCCAGGTTCAGAGCCATGGCATAAATTCTGACCTCTACTCAAACAGCATAGAAAGAGGGTCATGGCGAGCCAGGGTCATCATCACAGAAAGATATCAAGGGCCAAGAGTGACACTTAACCTAATGCCCTCACACTCCCCTTCTGCGGTCTAGGTGCTCTTCAAATTGATTTTACCTTGGAAGAGAAAGCAATGTGATCCGTTCAGCTCCAGTCCACTTCTGACAGGCTGGCTGTAGAATACATATGCCAGGTCCGATTCTCATGCATTTCCCTGGTTTAATGGTATACAAAACATTAAATTTGGGAATATTTTAGGTTGGATTAGTGTGTTTCACATAAAAATGAAAACACAGATTTTGTGCAGGTGATCATGAGCTTTATTATCTGATTTAGACAACCTA
Organism: Oreochromis niloticus; assembly: GCF_001858045.2. Lineage (NCBI taxonomy): Eukaryota > Metazoa > Chordata > Actinopteri > Cichliformes > Cichlidae > Oreochromis > Oreochromis niloticus. Next base: position 15,306,711 of record NC_031965.2, read on the forward strand.
TTCAATGTTCATCAAAAGACGTTTTTTCATTCTGTCAGTAAGCAATTCCTTTGTTTAATTGAGATTGAAATTAAGTCATTGTGCAAGAGCAGCAGGGCAGAATTGAAAGTTTGAAATCATTACATGAACTGTAGCTTGACTGTTAATATCAGTATGCACAGATTTTTAACACTTGTACTTTCCTGTGCCAGACATGTGGTGACTCAGGAAGCAGCTGAAAGTTGCTTTATAGGTGCTAAAAGGTTCATATGATATGTAATATATACAAGACCATTCTTGTATATGTGCCTGTGTAACAAGTTTGGTTATCACACAGATTAAGTGTAATAAGTTGCAGACAGATGCCATAAAACATTAAACCATCACTTTTGTAATACTAACACTGGAATTTCCTTCCTTGAAACAGCTCCTGGAGCTGTAATTTAATTCAGCTGATTTAACCACCTTTTGCCCTCCTTTGCATTCCTTTCTAGTGAACTTAAGACATTTTGCTGACTTGTAAGACCATAGGAGAGCTTAAGATTTCCTGAATTACCCAAGAGAATGACCTCCACCTGTGACAGTTTAATTGTGACTCTTATCAAATGCTGTAGTGAAATGATAGTCATCTAGTCCTTTCTCTTGATCACATTCAGCTCTGTTCAGTCTGGATGTTTAATTTTAGCCTTTTTGTAGCCTGCTGGGACCTTTGCATGTGAATTTGCATAATTCTTCTAACTCTCAACAGAGTGTGTTTTAAGTATAAAGAAATCTCCTCCGTGTTGCAACCAAATGACATGCTGTAATGTGCAACCGACAATTCTGAAAATAAACTACATATTGTCACAGAAGGTCAAGCAATATAGTTAAAATACCCTCAGAGATTTTGTGTATAATTTCTGGAAGAACATTGCTATTGATTGTGTGGATATTATAATAAAAAGCATAGAATGAAAATTTTTGTACTTTGTTGACTTTAGATGCTCTTCACTGTATTGACAGTTTGCCTAACTGCAGTTTTGACTCTTGTGAAAAGTTTTAGTCTGTCAGTCTTTCATTCTGCTCACACAGCCCAATGAGGCTTATGCATAACTTCAATCAGGAAGATCTGTATTCCCTCATCTGCCTGCATTCCTGGGTGTTCAGGCTACTAGTCTGTTCTTTACATCACTTCCACTTTCCCACGCTATCAAAATTAACTGTGTCATCATCACTCTAGTCCAATCATTTTCTTCTCAGCTTCTGCCTCTGTCCCATGTGCTTTAAATCTTCTGTCATTCTGCCTTTTAGACTTTCAGTCAGTGACTCCCCTTCTCCACCTCATCCTGGCCAGATAGAGATCCTCACCCAAATCTTCACTTGCTTCATCTGTGCAATCAGCAACCTCTAGACTCCAGGGAGTCCTGTCCTACATCCCACCACTGTTGGATTCTGTTGTGCTACTGTATGTAGCTTCATTGGATTCTAACTGTCAAATAGCTCATTACTCTTTACTTAAAAAAAAATCATGTTTAGTTACATAAAATAATTTTATTTATTGAACTAGCATTCTGACTTTCGACACTCGGCATGATGGTAGATAACCTCTTCTATTTCTTTAACACTGCTTTAATCTTGTTTTTTCTCTCCAGTGGAAATACTTTCTCAATGAGCTATGACCCTGAGGAGTGTGCAGTTTTTATTGCTGATGAAAAATAAATAATAGTTTCCAAATTAGGTATTTTTAGTTTTCCATATGTTGAGTTAGCTGCTAAAATACCATTGATTCATAAGATAAAGCTTCATGTGCGACTGTTGTTTTATATTAATCTATTGACTCTCAGAGAGCTACATATATAGCATTCCCAGTTTTCTTAACAGAACAGAATTTACCAGATGAGGAGGAAACATTGTTACACTAAAATATATTTGAATGAATAAAGAATGAGCATGTTTGGTAAATGGCCAAAGAACAAAGGAAGAAAAGCCAAAATGTCATACTGCATTGACAGCAACATTTTCCCTGAGTGTATTTCTAGTGCGTTAACAACTTCTCATTGCCGCTTGAAATTCAATTTAAACAAAAATCAAGCACAGGAACTCAGTGGTTGGACAAAATGGTCATTTGTCACTTCCATCCATTTGTGTGGGTGTAAATAGCTTGTAAACCAAATGTTGTGCCAGTGTTTCCAATGAAAGAAAGTTATAAAGAGTCACTGCAGTATTCCTCAAACTTTCAAACTATGAGTTAGTTTGAAACACATGCATATTACTGTGCGTCTCTGGTGTGGGACAGAGAGAGTAGACTGGAGTATCTGAGCTTTCTATTTTCAAATTCTAAACTTCTTTAAGCAAACAAAGCAGACATTTCAGCATATAAAGTTGAAATTTATAAGACATTAAGTTTTTTTGTGGGCTGGCTTACACAATGTATTTGTAGAAGTGACATTATTGACTACTTAATCCTTTCTTTAGGCGTACAATATAACAAAAGCTGTTTGGAGGTGTGACCTTCTCACATGGTGGAGGACAGTCCAAGATTTATGTCACAGTTGAGAGCTTCTGTTGGGAGCCCTGACAGATGGATAATCCTGTGGTTTAAACTTGGCAAATATTGATCCTGGGGCCCTTAGTGGCAAGCCTCAAGACCTGAAATTGAGGGAAATGGATTACTCTGCAGAGCCAAAAAAGAAGACAGATGAGGAAGAGTATAATATACTATCTTTACAATCATTAATTCTCAGCCATCCTATTCTGAAATATTACCTGCTCGTCTTTCAGTAAAGGATTGTTTTAACATTCATAGTTTAAATGCCAGTGTTCCTCATTCATCAAAACAAACATCCTTCTATATATATTATTATTAACCTCAATAACATTGTCACACACAAAGGTTTTGTAGAGAATGATGCAGAGGAGAAGCGTTTGGCGTTTTGTTGTTGGACTTTCTCCATCCTAAGTCGTAAAACACCTTATTCTGCTGCAATCAGATATGGTGTGTAATTTTCAGGTCACTATTCTCATCATTTATTGTGAAGCTGCCCTGCCATGTATCACTCCTTTGAACAGTACTGCCTTTGCAATTACTCTACTAGTACATACCTCAACCAGTCAACAAGTTGCAGCCATTTCAAGCCATATTCTTTTTTTTGTAAATTATCGTTATATATGTACTGGAGGTTTTTTAGGAATTTAATACACAGATGCCAAATTTAGCATTTGACATAAACCAGAAGGGCACAAGGTTTGGTAGTTAGACAAGGTCATTTTTACACTGTTCTATTCAATTCTATTCTATTTTATTCTATTCAAGTACAGCCAAACAGCATGATGGATGGATGGATGGATGGTAATCTCAAAAATACTGAAAAAAATACATTTTTGTTTTACTTCACAAACATTACCTTCAAATAATTCATTATGAGAGCTTAAATTGTGTGAATACAGTTAAGCTCTTATGAAATTTTAAATAAGTAGTGTTTTAACTGTAAATGTATGGTAGAAGATGCTGAGTATTGTATCTTTAATAGTTTTTGAAGCATAAAAACATTCAAGGTAACGCAGCCTTCAGTTTATTTAAAAAGCTGCAGCAAGATTATTAACAGTGACTAAAAAGAGAGAGCATATTTTTCTCGCACACTAGCTTCTCTTCAGTGGCTCTCTGTTAAATTCAGAATCTACTTTAAAATCCTTCTCCTCACATAAAGATCTTGAATAATCAGGCTTCATTTTATCTTAAATACATCATAGTATCATGTCACCCCAATAGACTTTGCTCTCAACCTGCTGGCTTACCTGTGGTTGGGGGGGGGTTAACAGTAGAATGGGAGGCAGAGCCTTCAGCTTTCAGGTCTCTTCCACATTGTATTTTTTGTCCTGCCTTCCTCCTTGTACCTGGTTCTGTCGGAGGTTTCTTCCGGTTAAATAGGATTTTTTTGTCCAACTGTCGCCAAGGACATGCTCATAGGGGGGTCAGTGGGTTGCTTGGGTTTTCTCTGCATTGTGCAGTCTTTACCTTACAGTATAAAGGGCCTTGAGGTGACTGGTGTTGAGACTATATAAATAAAATTGAATTAAACTGAACACTTAGACACACTATAGATATAATACTGTGTATTTATTAAAGATTTTTAAATGTTATTTGCAACTTTACAAGATAATTTTCAACAGTTACCAACAATGTTATTAAAAAGTGTTGCCAAATTCAAAATCATCTTCCTTTGTTGTAATTACACAGCCAGATATATTTCATATTTCTTCAAACATCAGGATCATCAATAAAGCACAGGGTCGGAATCAGTTCCTTGTTGAAAGGAGCTTCTAAGTGTTGGTGGAAACCATACTGCAATACTTGTTGTTTTATGGGTGGATGTACTTTGAGCTCTAAATAGATGTAGAGAAGAACTAGTTTTCTATTGATTTGGTATTTAAGCTAGCCAATGTAAATTTGCTAAGACAACCAGGGGAACTGTCTTTTTGCTAAAAGTAAAATTGAATTAAATTTAAAAAAATATGATTATTTGATTCCTTGAGATTCCTGTTAAAACATCCGATAGCATAAATGATACAGTCGGTATTGCATGTTATCACAATCACTGGCCCACATACATAAAGTAAGTAAAGTTATCTACCTTTGAGACTCAGAAGAAAAGGGTTTACTTTTTGTTTGATTGTTTGTTTTAGCAAATATATTTATATAAATTTCTGTATATTAAGTATCCCTTAAAAATTTCAAGTATTTCATAACAACCTGTGAGCAAAAAAGCAAAGCACGACGTTAAATTTGGGAACTCATTTCTCTTTTTGCCAGGAAAACAAAATATGCATTTTCCAGTCAACTGACATTAAATAGGGAATACATTTCATCAGTGAGGGGCCAGAGAAGAGCCTTGATGCATCTATGAGTTTCTGTAAGACTCTATAGTGGTTTTTTTTCACTAGACCAGACTCCCTGGTAAGAATGATAAGAGGCAGGTACTGGGTGAACGGCAGGTAAAGCACCCTATACCACAGGAAATAAAACATTACTGATGATAAACATAGATAATTGTATTCAGAGCATCAGTCACACATTTGCCAACGTGGGGCAAGAAGACTTTAGAAGGAATGAACCCATTTAAGGAAAGCTTGCATGGGTTCAAGTCATTTTTTGCAGATATATTATTATACTATTTTGTAATGAGGTTTTATTGTTATATATCTTTTAAAATAAATTATGTCACAATCCTTAAAGCTGTAATGCTAAGTATTAATTAAAAATATATACGTATAGAATCTTTTACCACGCCTCAAATCACACGTTGTTGTTTTGTTCAAAGCCAGTATCATTTCACAAACACAGACAAGGTACAAACACATTGGTTTTATAGCAATAGTGAGATGGATCTGTCACTCTAAATTCATCACATATATATCAATGGTATCATACATATATGCACTAAGTAAACTGAATTTTTAATGTGTTTTTGATCACATGACGTGCCATATTTTAACCTAAATAATATTTTCTTGAAACTAACCTAAACAGTTGTAGTGCATACAGCTAGCCAATGTAAATTTACTTAGCAAGTAAAGTGAGTGAAAACAAAATGAGTGGGCAAAAAAAATGCCGTAAGTTTTAAATACCTCCATCTACCCATCGCTGCTGGAGGCGGCGACCTCCAGCAATAAGCGGGAAGAACAATTTATAATATATTCATTCTATTTATGTTTTAATCGGCATGCAGTAATCCATGTACAATCATACTTGTAGAGTGTGGTTATAAAAGCAACAGCTTCATACTAAACATCAGTGAAATGAAACCCAGGCTGTATCTGAAAAGTCAGGGAGGAACTGCTCCAGGGTCTGATTCTGGTGCAATAAGACTCAGGTGCTTCCTCAGCAAATTCTATACATATGATTTTCCTTCCCCTCTGAAATTCTGACTTATATTCCATTGTTTGAACATGCATCACATATACAGTCCATCAGTAAATCCACTTCTTTCATAGTGACCATGATTTTTTTGTTTTTCTTCCTCCCTCTGTTTTGTTATGAGGAGTTGTTTTTATTTAGAACTTTCGATATAACTTTTTAGATGAATGTCTTTCACTGCCACCACACCATCACTATTTCCAGACTAAAAACTCTACTATAGAACTATGGAAACTGAGAAAATTGAGGTTACACTGTAATAATTCTAATGCAACATACTCAAACTATATTTGGTATATAAAGTCTTTACAGTAACATGTGGAAAATAAATTTAGACTGTTTAGACTGGCCTATCAGTGGAGAAATGATTTATGCATATAAAATCTGTGTTTTTAATTCTTTGAAGAATTGTATACCTTTTGCCACGTTTAGTTCGCTTGTTACAAGGTTTGGGTCAGTTGTGTGTAGTTTTTTAATCAGTTTTTCATTACATTTGGAATAGGTTACTAAGCAGAAACACTGCCCGGTGTTGCTTTGTATTTACTCTGGCTTTGTCATAATGAGCTTGGCTTCAAACTGTGAATGGATTACTGTGGGTTTCTAGAATACAAGTCTTTATTAAGTCTTCTTCATTTGTGTTTCAGCTAAGCAAAAAACAAACAAACAAACAAACCCAAAATAAAGTAAAATCCTCACAGGGAATAAGAAATTTCCAGTTGTTCTTCAAAGGTTTATATTATATTTCCGTTTCATCAGTAACTTTTGTAAAAGGTTAATGAACAAATCCTCCAACAATAGACAAAAGCAGTTTCATGACTAGTCAAGGAATCTTCCCTTCTCATTCCACATCAGTTTGAGAAGATAAACTATCTGATGTTGATTCAAAGTGTTAAATTTGCATTGGGAATCTGTTCACTGAAACTCTCAAGATGAAGTCCAAAGAGCTGTTGATGCGAGGGACGGCCACTATTAGGCTTAAAAAGCCATCGAAGAAATAAAAAAAATAATATGAATGGTCAAATTAACAATATAGTACTGTAAATGAAAGTGCCTAAAAAGGAACGGAAAAAGGAACAGTTTTGAAATGCCAAAAGGTGCAGAAGACCATTGACAACAACTAAACTGAATGATCAGAGAATTTTTTCCTTGATTAAGAAAACTCCCATCCCAGTCAAGAAAGCAGGAGTAGGAGTTTCATTGTCAAAGTCTACACTAAAAAGACACCTTGTTAAATTTAAATACCATCTGTCCATCCATTCATTGTCTTCCGCTTATCTTGGGGTGGGTCTTGTGGGCATCAGCCTATCCAGAGAAACACAGACCAACCTCCCCCCACCCACCTCCTTCAGCTTATCCGGGTGAAAACGGAGGTGTTTCCAGGAGAGATATAACCTCTCCAGTGTGTCCTGCATCTACCCAACGTCTCCCAATAGCACACGGTTGGAATACCTAACCCAGGAGGCACCAAGCAGGAATTCTAGTCAGATGCCCAAATCACCTCAACTGGCTAATTGTGATGTGGAGCACCCTCTTTGTAAGGGAGAGGCTGGCCTTTGGAGGCAAATTTTTCTCCATACAGTTATCCATAAGTGTGTTCAAAGTACTTCAACATTTAGCTAGCCATGCAGAAGAGGAGCAAGCTGGAGCGATCATTTTTATTTTTATTTGTATTTAAAGGTAAAGACTGCTCAGTGGTATTTGATAAATTGGACATTTACAGCTTATATGTTAGTACTCATTTTAAAAGTCAAATAATGTATCTGTACATAATGTGAAGTTATGTTATTTCATATTGTAAAACATCCTGCAAAGCAAACTGAGGTATATTAACCCTGCGTTATTGAAAGGTTAAATGAAAATAATCAGGTTAGCTTGCAGTAATGTGACAAGTGTAAAACAGTGTACTGGACTATTGTGCAATGGCTCTGGTGTTTATAGTCAGTATTAGGTTATATAAAGGGTAGCAGAGATTAATTTAAATGTAAGCTGATGATCTTTAGATTCATTCACTGAATTCCACCTTTATACCAACTGCATACAAAAGACTGTATAAACCGTATACTGGTAGTGTAGGGGATGGAAATCAGCCATGACAACTCGTGAAAGACCTGTTCACATTAGTTTGAATTCAAATGTGTAAATTCACTAAGAGCAGCAGAAGTAGCAGCAGGTCAGCTAATCACAGCCTGTACACAAAGAACATCTACTGGAGCTTACATCAGAAATTATTGTGAGTTGTGATTCTTTTCCTCATGCAAAGCCACTGCAATTTTAGGGTTCCCCACTTGTTGAATCCCACTTTAACCCCTGACTGTACTTATTTCCCTGTTTAGGTGTCAAGGCAAAGTCACCCTCTCCAATGTAGGCAACAGAAAATAGTTATTTTTTAAAATTATTTCTCTCTGCTCGTGTTCTACATAACTGATTCAAGCTGAGAGTACTTGAAGTTTGCATTCCCACATACCAATATCATTTTATTATATTAATATCACACAAGGTTCAGTTAGCTTTGCACAAAAAAACTGGTAGAACGTCCTCAAAAGAGCTAATGTTTACTGTCTTACTTACTTACTGAGTACATTTCAGAGCCTATACTTTTACACCGTTATTCCAGTAAAGGAATTGAGTCAGTACTCAACTTTTAACAGAGTATTTTTAACACAAGTATCTGTACTTCTACTTAGGATTGTTTTTGCCACCTCTGCCATCTCACCTTAAATCTAGCACTCTCTTTTGTCACACCAACCCTATGCATATCCTCCTCCACTGCATTCATGAACCTTTTCTCTGGTCTTTTATGTCTTTTCCCCGGTCCTAATCAAAACCCTTTGATTTGATTAGGACCACTGTCTCTCCACTGCACGTTCATACAATATCAGCCTCAACTTTGTCTCCAAACTGCTCAGCCTGAATTTTAGCTCTATTTTCTATTTAATCTTGTTCAATTTTGTCCATTCTGCCCGCTTGCAATGAAAATCTTAACATCTTCAACTTTGTCACATTTAGCTCAGCCTTTTGCCTTTTTGTCAGTGCCACCATCTGTGACTATTTAACGAACTGTCCAGAGACCAGTTTGGCCAAACCATTTATCATAGCACGTACCTTTTAAACCTTCCTTCACTCTTGCTGCCTGTTACTTGTGGGTTATTCACTTAGCCTAATTTATTCATTGAATGTTTGCGCTTTTAAGTTACAACTTTAAGTATGAGGAATAACAGTTAGTCCTTGCTGTGGAAACAAAATTTCATTCCTATAATTGCAAGTTTTGTAGCTGCTCACTAGTATGGGGATTTATGTAAAAAAAAAAGAGAGAGAGAGAGAGAGATACCCGAAAATGCAACCCAGTCACAGAATGACTTACCACACATCCCAGTACGAATTGAACAGTCTAGTCTGAGGTGAGGTTAAAAGACCCCTAAAATGTTATTTGTGATGTAAGTAGCCTTTGAAAGGATGGAGGAACTCCCTGAGATTTGTTAATTTGATCTGTAAAAATTCACTGACAAGTCACTGTTGCGCCAATTCGTTCTTCTCTATCACTCTTGTGAGCCTTATAATCCTTATGATCTCTACTGCAAGTAGTGTCAAAACCGTGCTGTCACCTCAGCAGGGGGTTGAACTTAGACCCTCTTGCACAGTAGAATCCAGCCTTAGATGTTCTATCCATTAAATCACTTGAACCACTGTCTGATTTCATAAATTTATATTTTATTGAAATAATAATTACTTGCCTTATAAATGAATATTTTTATGTGTGATTATGGAGGGGTATTTTTTAATAGAACTGAAGTACTCACAGATTTTTACTGGTAATACATTGCAATATACATAACATACAAAACTTACAATTTAGCTGTAACTTTAAAATGTATTTGTAAAAAAAAAAAGCTGTTTGTTATTATACGTTTTTCAGACCCATGTGGCAGTGCAATATACATTTAAACTTTGCAAGATGCCAAAGTTATTGAACATTATTATTGAACATTGTTTTTACTGTGGAAACTCTAGTACTGAAGCTGGAGGAAATGTGGCACAAATTTGGCATATGCTTTCACAAAAAACCCAAATGTTTGTTTTAGTTGCACACACACACCTACACACACATATGGAGATGAGTCTTTCACATGGAAACATAAGGTGTATTAGTGACTGTTTATTAAGAATTTTAGAGCCATCAATCTTTTTTTATATGACAATAAAAGTGGCAACCATATAGTAAAGCAGGCACTGTGGCAGACTTTTACTATACAAAAGCAGAGCAAGCAGCATGTTCAGTGTGTTGTAGTCCATGTTTGTTTGATCTTGACTCACATTTGTGTACTTAGAAGTGTAGCATGCACACCCTACACACTGACTGTGCAACCAAAAATGAATAAATCATATTTTGGAATATTTTTGTCAAACTAAGTGTCTGTAAAATGATGTCAATTGCAAGTACTAGACACTTGGCTCTGGGGATTAAACTGAATAGATAAAGAGTGAATGTGTTTTTATCTCACTGTGAACAGAACAGGTGTAAATACAGTAAACACACTCGTCCACTCATCACCCACATTCCATTTCCTTACATTATTTTGCCATATAGATGGGGACTCAAGAGGAGCAGAGAGTTACTTTAGGTTTCATCACTTTTTATTCATATTTCATAGGTTTCACAGCAATGGAAATAACCACATCAGCATTCAAGCATTTTTTTTTGTACTGATTTCAAGTACGCATACAAACACTTTGTGCTTTGTCAAGCATTTGGAGTTTTCTACAAAACTAGGATGGGAGATTTCAGTGAAGCTTAACCTCTCTAGTTCTTACCATTTCATATTAAGAGTGCAAGTCATTTGTTATAAAAGCAGTAGAAACTTTTCCATATCTCCGCTGTCCTCGAGAACAGCACAGATGGTTAACTAGTTCTTTAACTTTAGTTTATTTCTTTAAATATCCCCTCATCTCCCCTTGTTTGTGGCTTGTAATTGTAATTGATTGTTTCTGATTGTTTCAAAAATCATTTTATAGTATTCTTAGATGAAGATGTTTCGGGTTTTACTTTATTTTGTTTCATTTTTAAAGGACTTCATATACAGTCAGAGCAGAACTATTAACTACAAGCATAACCACTGTAAAAAAAAAAATACTTGATGTAAAATTCATGACATATTCATGATATATTCTTGCCTTGTCTAAAAATAGCATGCTTTGCCTGTACTCTTTTAATCTTGTAAGCAATTGCTATTTTTCAAAGCAGTTAATTTGAAGTCCAAAACAAACTGTAAATAATGGATTACTGGAACTTTCTCCTTCTTAACCCACATGGTGTAATAACCTGTCAAGATTTTCCCAATTTATTTATTTATCCACTTGGTGACTGGGAGCTTTCCAGCATTTGTTTGGGTCTCAAAGCAAGTGTAAATAATCTCTGAGAAGAAAATTAAGCAGACAACAACCAGTGATGCTGCTAGCCAAGGGCAAAGCATGTTGGCATATGCTAGATATGACTAATGCTTACATTGCCTTGCTTAGATGGCTTCTTTCTTTGCTTATTTGTCGGTTTTATTGTATAAAAGCTTTGAAATGCCTCTCGCTGATCTCCACTAAGTTTTCTAATAAGTTGATAAGACTTCAGCATTCAACTTGCTGCTTCTGGCAAGCAATAAACACTAGTGATCCAGTGCCATACATCACCCAGTGGCATGCACAGTGTCTCAGCTGTATTTTAAAGCGAATCTTGTACACTTCAGATTATGACTCCAAGACTCATCCACCTTGTATTTAAGTCTGACAATTAGTTTGCATCTTCTTGTCATTGCACCTTAATCATTTCCACTGATATAATATTAAGAGTACACATTAGCAAGAAAGTTTATTTCTCCTTGAGAGTGTTTTGCATTCAGCTTTTTCAATGAGCTGCTGTGCAATATCTTTGATCAGTCCCTTGAATTATTCAAAGAATGCTTAATTAATATTAAGAGGGATATTAAGTGTGTCAATAAAACATCCTCTACATCATTACACCATCAACACCATCCAGAACCTTTGATACAAGGCACAACAGATCCATGCTTTAATGTTTAAGCTAAATTCTGACTCTACCATCTAAATGTTGAGCAGAAATAAAGACTCATCAGACCAGGAAATGTTTTTCCAATATTTTACTTCCAATTTTGGGGAGCCAGTGCAAACTGTAGACTTCCTGTTCTTACCACTAACAGGAGTGGTACTTTGTGTCATCTTCTGCTGATATAACTTACCTGCTTCAGAGTTCAATGTATTACAAGTTCAGATACTCTTCTACATACCTTGGGTGTAATGAGTGGTTTTTTGACTTCCTGTTGCCTTCGCATTAGTTCAAAGCAGTCTGATTGTCCTCCTCTGACCTCTGGCATCTATAAGGCATTTTCCCCCCCAAGAGAAGTGCCAGCTTATCCGAACTGCCACTCACTGGTTATTTTCTCTTTTTCAGACAATTCTCTGTAAACCTTAGAGATGGATGTATGGAAAAATCTCAGTAGTTACTCAAACCAGACCATGTTTCACTAACAAACATGTCACATTTAAAGTTACTTAAATCACCTTGCTTCCACGTTGTGATGATTGTTTGAACTTCAGCAGGTCATTTTGATAATGCCTACAACCCTAAATGCCCTGAGTTGCTGCAATGTGATTGGCTGTTTATGTCAAGGCTGATGGAACGGACTCAAGCGGGGATTAAGTTAAACAGTTCTTTATTTACAACACCAAGTGAGCTATGTACAAAGTGAGAGGAATGGTCGGGGACTCCAGGGATCCACGGGCAGAGCGGGGGAAAGGTGCTCCACACTCGCTCGCTGATCCACGCTCCACTCATTCCAATATGCGCACACTTGCTCCGATCTTGTGATCCAATTCGCTCTGCACTAACACGCCACGCCACACTGCCAAACACTCATGCTCAGGAATCAGGGATGAGGGTTACACGACGGGTCCAGGAAATCTATGTACAAACAAACGAAGGATGATCAGAAACATGAAAACACTAGGAAAAGCACAAGAGATGCCGAGAGCCGGGGTTACAACAGTTGTGTATCCAAACAGTCCAGCAATGAGACGCTCTGAGCCACCGCCTTAAGTAGTGGCCAAGGAAGGCTGGATAATATGCCACAGATGTGTCATTATTCGCAGGTGCGTGGGCTGCAATGAGCTCCACCCAGGAAGAGAGAAGACAAGAGAGAGTGAGAGAGCGAGACCAGAAATCAAAACAAAAACACGTAGCCTAACTGGGCCGGCCGGGCAGACACAGGGACTGTGACAGTGTAGATATTTGCATTGTGTAAAGCTAAAAGGCTGTCGGTGAATCATATGCATTATGTGGTTTTACATTTTCTTGCTAAGTTGTCAAGTTCACAGTCATTTGAGATTCGTTTTCAGGGCTTCCTGGCATAGATTAAAGGGCAGGGTCCAACCTGGATAGGTTGCAAGTTTAATCCAGACCTAACATAAAGAGAAAGACAATTATTCACACATGTGGCCAACTTAGAATCACCAGTTATCTTCATGCATTTAGCCTGTGGGAAGCCAGAATCCTGAGAAAATATGCAGGCACAGAGAAAAGGTGTTAAGCACTGCATAATCACTGCCACCGTCCAGTTAACGCCACTATAAGAATAGCATTGACTACACTTAATTCAATTGTTCCTCTATTCTGTTTTTTCATTAAAGGACTTTTAACTATACTTTATTTTTTGGTATATCTGCTTCTATTTTCGTGATGATTTAAAATATTTTTACTTTTCTTCTACACCTGACATATGAACTCAAATACAGAACAAACCTTTATATCAAATATTTAAAAGACTGCTCTTCTATATTTATTTTTTATATCAAAAATAAATCAGATTTAGTTGTGTTTGTACAGCAGAGATCTGCACCCAGTGTTATTCAGTTGAACAAGCCTGATCATGTGATAGAAGTAGTACATTTGATTGAATCTTACTCCAGTGAAGATATTGTTTTAGCTATTCATTATTACTTTGTCTAGGATTATACACGTAACAAGTGCAGCCAGATGCAGTGGTCTCCATGGAGACTAATAAATGATACATTATAAGATATAGATAGCTGCAGACAAATACAAAGTGGGTTTCTGCTAACTGCAAGGGTTGAGGAGAGTTGAAACAATGGGGAGATCACACCTTCTTGCTCAAAATGCAATCACTCACAATGAAGGGCCTGACAAGACCACCCTCATTTAGAAAACGATCAAAGCCCCTCTCTGAGTGAGCTGGCATTTTAGTTCCTCTGTGTTGTTTTCAATTTCCCCAGTATGCAAATTTTTCCACATTTCCTTGGGAAGTAATGAGGAAAATAAGAAAGCTCTAACCCCAGATGAAAAGAAAATGACTTTTGAAATGACATACATACACTATATTGTGGTACTCAAACAAAAACAAACAGAAACACACACTGTCAAAAAATACAGACAATTAATGAAACAAACGCAATACAATATTTTGGTGGCCTCCTTTTGCAACCACAATAAATTGAATAAGTATTTTTTAATTAAATGTTCTACTTTAGTAGTCCTTAACCAATGTTTTATAAAAAGGAAAAGGGTTGAGAATTTGTGTCATTGTGTCATTTACTTGTTAAAAATAGGTCATTAGAAATTAATTTAATACTTTGGATAAAGAAAATGGAGTCTAGACTGGTTTAACTTATTACTTCTTAAACAGCTGAAAAAATATTGATATCATCAATAAGAATGAGTGGCACAGAGCGTTTATGACTAATGCTACCATTAATGGTAGAGAAGGGACACAAGTGCAAATTGAATTTCAAAATCCAAAAATATAAAAGCAGATATACAGTCATATACTGGAAGTTAGCAAACAAAAACAACCAAAGGCAGGGAAATTGGCAGGCAACAGTCAAGTTCAAAAAATAAACCAAAGTATCCAAAAACAAAAGGAAAAGAAGAAAAAAGCAACACAGAAAGCCACTGCAAAGTGTTATTTCGATGAGTACAAAGCATCTGCCTAAAGAGTGGTGACCTCCAAGATTTATACACCAGTTTAAGCAACTGTAGAAAGGTGAAGAAACTCCAACTAAAAGTAAAATTAACCAGTGCAAATGTAAACAATAGCTTTCAAAACAAAACAGAGACTACAACAAGATCATCAAATCTTGAAAAATACAGTGTTGGCGTATTACATGTGAAAATGAAGCAAAAACTTTTTTCTTTTTTTTAATTGATGTGTCTTTTTTGCTATCTTAATGTGTGACACTGCCTCTGCTGAGACTGAGCTTAGTTTGAAATCATCTAAAAAGAATTAATCTCATCCTCTCCGTCTCACACCTGTCTCCATCTGCTGCCTAGAGACTTGTTTAATTGTTTTGCTTCACCTTTATCTTGTGCAGATGTGCTTGTGCCAAAACATACATGAGCCTGGCTGTGGGATCCCATTCTGGGAAAATAACCACTGGCACAGATAAAGTGAATAATTGTCTTCACCCTTTAGAAAACCTTTGAAATACTCACAAATGTAATCGGATAAACATTAGATGATTCACAGTGGGTTTTTTAAAATTTGATTGTTTTATTTTTCACTAGGACCAGAGGGTGATACAGTCCAGATTTACCTTAATATCAGACACATCTATGACCTTACGTTTACGCTATCTTTAGTGTTACATTGCCTTCAATTGATTTCCCCAAACCAGTCAATAGAGAACAACATATCCACTTAAATTTAACAACTTTACTAATCGTGAGACATAACAATACCACTATCATGATGCAGGAGCTGATTGGCTAACCATCATTTCTCCTTGTGTGCTCATTTTTTGTAATCAAGGGACCTTTTCATGGCACCATTCCCAAAAAGTCAGACACATTTGTGTAGGGAAAAAAAAAATTAATTACAGTTAATAAACATTACAGATGTGTAATTTGTAATGCATTTTAATGTTTAATAAATAAATAAGAGACAAAAATTGCTATTAGTTATGATAGTACGTCTCTAATTTTCATTGCCAAGTCAAATAAACGAGTGTATTCATCTTCACAGAGCTTTAAAATGCAGCCTGTCGTAGACTAACATGAGTGATTATGGATCCATTCATTCTAGTTCATTTATATCTCTGGTGGTAGAAATGAAGTATGCATTTCTTTTTTTCTTTAGATATTTTCGTGAGTGATGTCTTTGTAATGGCGTTAAATACAGTTATCTTGCGGCTTTGGGTTTATTCTGTCCATCTTGAATGTTGCTTTTGCTCATCAAAAGCTAAAATTGATTGCAATTTGCTAAAATCCTCTAATGATGACATATTCCAAACTTGGGTATTTTGAATATCACTGTGCAATTACCAGGATCTGTTTTTTTAATCGTAGTGTAGGAAATCACTACAGAAGTCTGGAGGAAAAACCTTTAGATGCAAAATGTTCTTCATACATTTGCAAAATACCAACAGCTTTTCACACTTTCTTATATAAATTATATTGTTGAAGCAGAGCATCAAGTGTATTCATTTTATGACAGCCGAGAACCAGAACATCCAGGGCCATCTTCAAGCTCTGAAGTATTTATCAGAAGTAGCTCACAACACAGCGAGGAGCGAGGAGTTTTGCCCAGGTCTCCGTCCTCACTACTGCACACCTGAGAAGGATTCCTAATTACACACCTGTTGCATTTCGAGATAATTATAGTTGGCTTATTTAATATGAAGGTTTTCCATCATTCGGTGCTCAATCTTTATGCCACAAGCGGTAACCTGCCCTGCTTTTTGTTAGTGGGAGTAACTCAGGAAATTGTGTTTGTGGACTTGACCTTTTTTATAACTTTAGCTCTGTACACCATCAAAGTTGATTTTAAATCAAACCTGTTTTAAAAAAGACTGTCAGATTTAATTCAAGAGGTTTAACAAAAGTATTACATGATATTGATCTGCTAGCTGTTAGCTGGGAGAAGTTTCCTCTATTATTGTTGCTGCTGCTTTGTTGTTGCAAACACTACCACAGCATTCTAGTGCTTTTGAGGCTATTAACAGTGATGTTAACTATATTTCACTGGATATAACATTACAAACATTTCAATAGTATGCCAGGTGTCCAGCTAGAGACAACAAAGCACTAGACCTGCTGTTAGTTAATGCTACTAATGTATAATGAACTGTGCTGTCTTCATTCCTGTTCACCTTGTACACCTCAGATGTTCAACACAACTCTGCATCATGCTCGTCATACTGACTCTGCAGTGGTTGGATCTATTAGTGATAGGCAAGAGAAGTACAGAGTCTGAGTGGATGATTTTGTGGGATTGTCTGAACAGATTGAAAGAGGACAGCTGCAAGGCCTCTGTCTATCCTGGGACAAGTTGTTGATATAAGCTGTGTCCCAATTCAGGGGCTGCATACTTCGAAGGCCACATTCGTATGCCAGTTACATAACAGGAAGGCAGTGAGGGTGGTTTCATTTGGTTTCCAAGGCTCATCCAAATGTGGCCCACAGATGTGTCCTGCTTTTCCCAGAATTTAAAGAATACATTAAGTGTATTCTTTTCAGCCCACACTATCTGAAGATTGCACACCGGGGGCAAGTAATTACATTTTCCGTGCAATAAACTTTTAAAGGTAAGTCTCGGATTTCACCACATGCAGGTATCTAGAGGTACACATG
Source organism: Oreochromis niloticus (assembly GCF_001858045.2). Lineage (NCBI taxonomy): Eukaryota > Metazoa > Chordata > Actinopteri > Cichliformes > Cichlidae > Oreochromis > Oreochromis niloticus. Next base: position 15,324,227 of record NC_031965.2, read on the forward strand.
TTAAAATAATGAAAACCCTTAAAACCTCAAATTTGGCTAAATTTTAGCTAAGTCACATGACATTAATGATGAGAGTTGCTACTTAATGCGGCTCAGGTCCCGCATGCTTTTAAAGGCATTGCTTTAAAATGTCAGTGGTTCAAAAGCTGACTGTAATTTTACAGAGTCTGTGACAATTTTATGGAGTAGCAATAATATATCCTGGTTTTCACAGTTAAATATCATTTTCAAAGTCCCATATAAACATCAGGATTATTATTTTGTTGCTGATGATGGGTTTATTTGGTGGTGTCCAGTTTGGTGTGTTTTCATGTTTGCTTTAGGGAGAAACGAGCTGACAGTTCACTTGTTAAGCTCAATGAGACAGATCTGCGGGATTATGTCTTTTTTCCTGATATTTTTCCTGTGTGATATTAAAAAACACAAAATATACATTTGATTAAAGTTAAAATTGTGTTTTACTCCTGCAACTTGACACATATCTGATAAACCTTTGAAAATACAAGCTACAATTTATTTTTTTTGTTAACTGTATGTTTGATTTTCTTTTGTCTTAGGAGTCAAAGTGTCCAGATTTAGGACACAATGAGAAACCCACTACTGCAACTCAGCTTGTAGTGTGTCTTTCAGAGAGAGGTTATGGGACAGAGGAGAAGAAAGAGGAGCCAGCCAGTGGCAGCTTAGGAGAAGAGGGGAGAAATATACGAGTAGTTCTCTCTACTGGAGAGACTAGTTTAGAATAACTATTCAAAATCCATCTTTTTAGTTAAATTGTCATCAAAGTTGGATTGTGGATGTTTTCAGGGGTGAAGAAAAGTACTCAAGTAAAATATAGAAAGATCAGAAAAGTCAAAAACTAAGACATCAGAGTAACTTTGTGCTGAACATTGGAGGGTCAAGATCTCTGTCTAAATAAATGAATAAATCTGGATAAATTCCCAGATGATTAAACATGGAACTACTTTGCTAATACCTGAAATGAGTAAAGAAAATCAACAGCCTATTTATGCAAGATAATTCATAATTGTTTTGGGGGGGGTTATATTGGTTGGGTCTGATTATTAGAGTTAAAATTGTGTTATACCCCCCCCCCCCCCGGAAATTACACCCCTGGTGAAAGATATTAGCAACAATATGTACGCAAATATCAAGAAAAGTAACTCCTGTCAGTATTTTTTTCTCAGTTATGTGAAACATTTTGCATTTTGGAAGAATATATAGATAGATATTACTGCTATCTAAGGATTTATTTGTATCATCTCTTTCCTGTTGGACATTTATCAGCCAGATATATTTTTCATTGTGATTTGGGACACAGCTCAAGTGGGTAAATTACAGGAGTCCACATCAACAGACCGAAGAAAAACCAGAACGAAGGCTGTGTACAAAAAAGAGAAGAGCCAGCTATATTTCCTTAGCAAGCTGAGATCCTTCAACATATGCAGCAAAGTGTAGTTTTTAACACATAGTTGTGACAAATTCACACAAATGGGGGAAAAAAAGCTGTGACAAATGCAGAGCTTTGTTGGGGTTTAATGGGGAGGTGTAGTTCGTGACACAAGCAGACTCAATTCCACGATCGGGAAGGGCCAGCTCTTAGACTGGCTGTAAACTGGGCTCATTTGAAGCTGTCAAAAAGAAACTTTGATCCATCATGTATTCCTGACCACCTCCTGCACCACTTACTGGAAAGGCAGAAAAGACTAATTCACTTCTGTTTCATTTTAATGGAGAGACAAAATATCAACCAAAAATCCAGAAAAAGCACATTACATGAACATTACACACTGACTTGCATGTCATTGAGTGAAATTATTATTTGATCCCCAAGAAAAGTAGGACTTAGTACATGGTGGAGAAACCCTCAGCACAGTTGTAAGACAATTGTAGTAGTTGGTCACCCGGTTTGCACAGATCTTGGGAGGGATTTTGGCCCACTCATCTGTACAGAAGCTGTCAAAATTCATTGGGTTCCTTGTCTGCTGCTCGGTCACTCAAGGCTTCAGCTTCCCAAACAGATTTTTTTATAGGACTGAGGTATGGAAACTGGCAAGACCACTACATGACCTTAATGGGCTTCTTCTTTATCCACTCCTTTGTTTTTGTTGCCGTTTTTGACTCATTGTCATGCTGGAAAACCCACCCATGACCCAGCTTCAGTGTTAGATTCAACTTGTTTTAGCTTGTTTATGTGTAACCTTTTATGGACAAAAGTACTGGACCACCTGCACACCTACATAAGCTGCTCGACCATGGAAACCGATGCCATGAAGGTCCTAGTGTAAAGGTTTTTTTTGTTGATGTCAGTGCCAGAGGAGATTTGTAATTTCACAGTTATTGCAGCAAAGTGCTGGCCACTTTTACACACCTTAGCTGTAACTTAGTGACCATGGTCTGCCACTTTATGAAAATGCCACTGCTATATCTTGTTTTCATTATATTATATACTTTTATGTATCATTATAATACTAATGACATATAATAATATAACACCAATTATTATCTACTATTTATTGAACTTAATAAGAACTAGATATTGGGGTTTATGCGCATTGTTTGGCTGTTTTTTTAATGTACATACATGCTGTATTGCACCTTGGGGTACACCTGGTCAGAACAGAATACAGTTAGACAGTTAGTGAAGACTATACTCACAGCGACCAAAATGACCAGTTGCTTTCTTTCCCAGGATCTAGAATATTCTGACCCCTCTAACACAATCTGTTCTTTTCATCCTAGAAGGCTGAGTGCTATCAGGATGAGGACCTCTTCCATCACAGCACCCACACACTGAGACAGAATGACTGTTATTTTGAAACTTTACACTTTTTGCACTTTCTAAGTGCTGTGGTACCGGTTGGCTTCCGTCCCTCTACCCCGTCCCCATGATTTGTGTATTCATTGCTGCACTTTATGTGTTTGCAGCTGTTTTGTGTTTAATGGTTACGTTCTTCTCATTTCTTAGACTGTCTTTGCTTATTAAACCTGGAAACACATGACGACTAAGATAATTTTCTTCTAAACTTTTGTCGTAAACCCTCAACTTGAAATTACAGCTCTACTGTTTTTTAAAAATGGTACTGCGCTAATCATTAAAACAATTAGTTATTTTTTTATATTTATTTTCACCACACTTGAAGCCATTTCATATGGTCACTGCATTGTGTTTGTGTGACACTCCAGTGTGCCTCTGTGTATTTCAAACTTGCATAACTCTTGTTACTAAAACTTACCTTTTCTGAAATGTTGTGTTTATGTGTATAGCGATGGTATGACATGTATGAACTTGCCACTATAATTTCCACAGTCAGAATGTTGTTCACTCCATAAACTGAGAGACTAATTACATAAAGGCTACACTTAATAATGAATCATTCACGTTGAACAGCACATGCATGGCTGTTTTTATAGTATGAATTATCATGCAGCTAATTATTGTTTTTAATGGCTAGCATAATCACTTTTCATTACAGCACATTGTTACTCCTGTACACAATCAAGAACCAAAGCAAAATCAAAATGAAAGCAGATAGAAGGAAATATCTTTTCACATCTACTTAATGGCAGAATAGGAAGTTTTTTAGACAATGAAAGAGAAATTAATTTCCTAGAAAATACTTTTTAAAGTGGATTCTATGCTTTTCACATATTTATTTGCACACTGCTTGGAGGTTTCACAAATAAAACAAGAAAATTATGTGCATGCTATCACATTTGTGCATTGCTACCTCTTCAGTGGTGAGTCTTCAAATGTGTGAAGCTTCAAGTTTTTGGGCCTATCATCTCCCTCCAGGTACCTGCATGTTTCCTCAGGCACCCAAAGCTGTGGACTTCTCCAGACATGAGGTGATAAGCGGTATTTGTGCTGCAGCCAAACCCGTCTGAGCTTCACAGTAGCTGAAACTGAAATGTGAATACCTTCTTCTACCCTGTCCCCTCCCTGGCTTATAACATAATTAGATCTGCTCTTTCTTCCTCTTTGCCTACACTTTTCTTCAAATTTGTCTCAGATTAAAACAGAAATATCTCGTTGTGCTGCCAAGAAGTCTGGCTGGGGATGTGACAATCTCATGTTTGAACATCCCATTTTGTCATGTGCTGGTGCTGAAATCACTCTGTGTTGATCCAAGTTGTGTCTCACTTCTGCTCACAGTGTTTCCATTTTACGTACTTTTTAAATCAATTAGAGCGGTTATATTCAAGGTGCTGAAAACCATACAATCTACAGATGATGGCAAAACACAAAAAATTGAATTTGTTTTCTGATTTTGTTCCCCATGTTATTTCTGCAAGTGTCTATGTGGTATGTGAACAATTTGAGATAGCATTATGATAAATAGTACCACTGATCAGTGAAAAATTTCTCTGTTTTTTAGGGGCCCCTAGTGGGGAAAAATACAATGGGTAATTTGGTAAAAGAAACCCCATATTTACTTGCAAATGTACAGGGTGGGCCATTTATATGGATACACCATAATAAAATGGGAATGGTTGGTGATATTAAAGTCCTGTTTGTGGCACATTAGTATATGTGAGGGGGCAAACTCCTCAAGATGGGTGGTGACCATGGTGACCATTTAGAAGTCGGCCATCTTGGACACAACTTTTGTTTTTTCAATAGGAAGAGGGCCATGTGACACATCAAACTTATTGGTAATGTCACAAGAAAAACAATGGTGTGCTTGGTTTCAACGTAACTTTATTCTTTCATGAGTTATTTTCAAGTTGCTGACCACTTATAAAATGTGTTCAATGTGCTGCCCATTGTGTTGGATTGTCAATGCAACCCTCTTCTCCCACTCTTCACACACTGATAGCAACACCGCAGGAGAAATGCCAACACAGGCATCCAGTATCCGTAGTTTCAGGTGCTGCACATCTTGTATCTTCACACCATAGACAATTGCCTTCAGATGACCCCAAAGATAAAAGTCTGAGGGGGTCAGATCGGGAGACCTTGGGGGCCATTCAACTGGCCCACGACGACCAATCCACTTTCCAGGAAACTGTTCATCTAGGAATGCTCGGACCTGGCACCCATAATGTGGTGGTGCACCATCTTGCTGGAAAAACTCAGGGAACGTGCCAGCTTCAGTGCATAAAGAGGGAAACACATCATCATGTAGCAATTTCAAATATCCAGTGGCCTTGAGGTTTCCACTGATGAGGAATGGACCCACTATCGTTGTACCCCATATACCACACCAAACCATCACTTTTGTTGTTCCAACAGTCTTGGAGGGATCCATCCAATGTGGGTTAGTGTCAGACCAATAGCGGTGGTTTTGTTTGTTAACTTCACCATTCACATAAAAGTTTGCCTCATCACTGAACAAAATCTTCTGCGTGAACTGAGGGTCCTGTTCCAATTTTTGTTTTGCCCATTCTGCAAATTCTGTGCGCCGATCTGGGTCATCCTCGTTGAGATGCTGCAGTAGCTGGAGTTTGTAAGGGTGCCATTTGTGAGTAGCTAATATCCGCCGAAGGGATGTTCGACTAATGCCACTCTCCAGTGACATGCGGCGAGTGCTACGCTGTGGGCTCTTGCTGAATGAAGCTAGAACAGCCACTGATGTTTCTTCATTAGTGACAGTTTTCTTGCGTCCACATTTTGGCAAATCCAACACTGAACCAGTTTCACGAAACTTAGCAAGCAGTTTGCTGACTGTAGCATAGGAGATGGGTGGTCTCGTAGGGTGTCTTGCATTGAAATCTGCTGCAATGACCCGGTTACTGCGTTCACCAGATATCAACACAATTTCGATCCGCTCCTCACGTGTTAACCTCTTCGACATGTCAATGGCTGTGAACAAAGAGAAACTTGTAAATAACTCATGAAAGAATAAAGTTACGTTGAAACCAAGCACACCATTGTTTTTCTTGTGACATTACCAATAAGTTTGATGTGTCACATGGCCCTCTTCCTATTGAAAAAACAAAAGTTGTATCCAAGATGGCCGACTTCTAAATGGCCACCATGATCACCACCCATCTTGAGGAGTTTGCCCCCTCACATATACTAACGTGCTACAAACAGAACTTTAATATCACCAACCATTCCCATGTTATTACGGTGTATCCATATAAATGGCCCACCCTGTACATTACTTGTAGGGTATAATAACTGTTATTAGGGAGAAGTATGGGCTGACAAATAGAAATCATATTGTAATTTTCAGCTTTGCTGAAATAGTTTAGTCACTTTTATTTTATTTGCAACATTGTGACTCTCATTACAGTTTAAAAAGTTTTTATATCACCAGTTCTGTGCAGGCTTTTGTAAAAAGGCTACTAATAAAACTAATAGTATGATAGAAGGACCCAGAACACACAGCATTTGCAGGGAAAGTGAGTGTTTATTTGTGTTTATTTGTGATATTTCTTTCTTTCTGGCGTTCCTCGCTCAGTGCAGACACACCTCTAGGTCCTGGTGTCCCTGAAATAAGGAGAGCATGATTAGCACATAGGACTCAGTTGTCCTGCCAACCTCCGTGGCACTGCCACCTTTACTCACTGCACCACCTCTCCTCTGCAGCAAAACTGCAGACCACCACTTCACCAGAATAGATACTGATAGATACATTAATTTACAGTTAGCCAAACTCATAAAAAAAATTCCTCCAAGTGTCTAATGTTGCTTCAAAACATATGCAGATCCAAAAGACTATTTGTTTTGATTATGACAAAATGTCAGACACCTTTATTAAGGAAGCACCTAAGATCTGAGTCGTATTCAAAACATATAGTTTTTTTCTATTTGAAATGCAAGATAGCACATAAATATCATAATTCTCAAGCCCCACAGAAGCTACAGCTGTGGCCAATGCCCTGGCACAGATTAATGCACATGAAAGTGCCACATGTGCAAGAAGCCAAGATTATGCAGATTTTCCCAAAATATTCTGATTTGGTAAATGGATTTCTGCAAATCAAAGTGTGCTGTATCTGATGGTGCAGTGTGCCCCTGGTCAGTACTGTAATGCTAATCTAGTTTAAATTAAATGTATCCAAAAAACTTTCTGCTCAGTGTCCAACATCTCCTGCTGTGTCCAACACCTTCTCCATCAACAGCCGGAACTGAACTATAACTTGTAGATTTTTGCTAACAGGAGCAAAATGGCAATGTTGCGCCCAAATCCAAGATTTGACTAACAGGCAGACTCTTTTGTCCAGTACCCTGGCATGGACCTTCACAGGAATTAAAGATGGAACACATCCCCCATTATGACAATCCAAAAGGCTATGCCTGTGCAATGTTGCACATAATGGATGGCATTGGGATTTGGAAGATCATTAAAGTGCTCCTTCCATCACCCAACTATATCAATTGTTAAGCTAAAAGCTCCTCCTCTCTTCAAAGCATATGGGCACAGACTGAAGATACAATTACATGATCAATAGTCAACCTAAAGCCAAGGGTGTCCTTGTACGAAGTGCACTTATGAACATCAATATACTCAAACATGGTATTCACTATATGGGCAAACTGTGGTTAGTCCAAAATACAGAAAAGGGGCCTGCTGGCCACTTCAGTGGGTTATTAAGGTACTCTTATTGTATTATCTCACCCTAACATAATCTTCCATATCTGCCCCACCAAAACCACATATGGACACAGACACACAGACAATAAACACACACATAATAACAACGCCTAACTTTTAGCATTATATTTTACACAAAGTTGTACAAATACTTGGCTCTATTTTCTCTGTTCTCTATTCTCAGTTCAAACCGAATTAACATAAACTAAAAACAGAAACAAGGGGCATTTAGTTTAACTTCATCCCTATGAAAAGTTAAACTGTCATTCATATTTGACAGGAGCGGTGCCTTAGTAGACCATCTGAAACTAACATTACTACTCGATGGGAATTCTCATCATAAGTTCCAATGTCCTTAATAGTGAACATAAAATACTGTCAGAAGTTCCATTTAATACAAACAGTACATATGAATATGTGTACAAAATGTTTCAACTGTTTAGAAATTATATTCAAGTTTTTATAATAAAGACATATCTTCAGAAAATGCAGTTTTATGATACCAGGGCCATTGTGTTATTCTCAATTTCCAGTGAAATTGTTACAATTTTTAATGATATCCATGGCAATGGATCATCATCTAAGTAATGTTAGCATGAAGGACATTAATTAATTATTTTAATGCATTTGAGGTTTGTAAAAAGTTTTGCTGTAAATGGAAGCCCTTTACAAACAATTAACCTGTTTTTACTATAAACCCCTTACACAATTTCCTCTGGAATTAAGAAATTATTTCTGATTCTGATTCTAATCCTGAGTTTACTTTGCAGTACTGAGAACTGAGAATTCATTAATAAATAGTATTAAGAAAACAATGCAAAAACAATGTGAGATATGAGATACATAACATTATCTCATTGTCAAAAGAAGTAAAAGTCCCGCACTTATTATTGACAGTTTTTTTCATTTGACATAAATATTTCGCTATTTTTCACAATTCACAAATGAGTGCATGGAATGTGTCTACTATCCTCATTTTTCTGATTTATACATCAGATCTGCCCACAGTGTCAGGATGTCAGACTCATAGTCTGATTATAGATTACCCTTTTGTAACATGCTCAAATAAACCCTGTCTCCTCTTCATTTTCATGCTGTGGAGATGCCTCTTTTTTGTTCTTGTCCATGGACAAAACTGTAGGTGCTTTTGCCATGAATGAATATGGTGGACCATTAAAAGGTTACAGTCATCAATTGTGGTTAAGAGAAGGGTGGTACATGGGAGGATGGAGTGTGAAATTCTGTTTTAAAGGGAAAGACTATACAGCAGGAGATGTCGAGGATTTAGGTCACCCCAGATTAAGACAAATGGTTGCCTCAGAGAACCAAATCAGTTTCTCAGTTCCAGCCAGAATGCCATTACAACATCTGAACACACATGCACACACACGTGCACGCACATACTGTACACACACAGACACATACACATGGAATGTAGTCAAAAAACATGTTTTGCACTCATAATGTCACAATTAATCTCTTAATTTTGTCTAGCCATTAAAAAAAGGGGGAGAGAGAGGGAGACGGAGAGAGAGAGAGAAAAGAAAAACAACAACAGTTGTGTGTCTCTGCAGTTACTGGAGTGTCTTAGCAGCTTGACGCCTCACTTGAAGGAATTAGAGTTAGATGTTTCCATATTTAACCCATGCTCCATTTCCAGCATAATCAGTATTTTACTGTACTGATTAACAAGTAATCACTTAATCATGTATTACTAATAAGCCTCTTAGTTTACTGTCACACGTATGATGATGCATGGTTCTTTGGAGAGATGTTCTAAAGGTTTTCAAAGCTATACTGTACAGTGACTGAACTGACCCTCTGTAAACTAAAGGACTGTCAACAAGGCCCTCCGAGGCCCATTAAAAGCATGCAAACATGGATCACTCTCTGTGGTATATTTGTTGGAGGACTGCGGATGAAGGTCAGCAGATCAAAGGCTTTTGGCTGACATTCCTCAGTGCCTGATGAGCCCTCTTGGGTTTCATTGATTAGCCAATGAGAGACTGGGGCAACGACATTGAACTGATAAAAACAAAGTGACTTGTCTTAGTTCAGATGGAGAAAAGTTATTTTCTCTTTCAGGTGTCTCATGAGACATGAACAATCTTGGATTCTCTTCAGCAACAAGACACTTAATCTGACTTAGAAGACTGTCAGTGATCCGCACAGTCTAAAATGTGGTGACAGCCTCTTTGACACGCACACAGTACTTCAATTGTATATTAATTAAATGAGTATTCTCAAAAAATTCCCTTTGTGTCATCAGCTGAAAAATAATAAAAAACATAAGGTCCTTGAAAAACTGCATAAATCAGCAAATGTGATTACATTACATATACTATTGGCTGAATGTGTTCCTTTAAGTATTATATTGCTTCCTCTGCTCTCTGAGGCACCCAAATAGAATGTATTTGATTAAATAGGGACAAAAATGACCCCTTTCATAATCCCACAAGTGTTTTTAATTAAGTCATTAATTAGAGAGACGTACTCCTGAGGAGCAGCTGGGAGTGGATTTCTGATAATTGTGGATGAAATTAGTGGGTTTTTGGTGTGTGACAAAGTAAGAACAGTCAAGTTTAGCTTTAAAAGATTACAAAAAAAGGGTATTGTATTAGCATGTGGCTTTAGCTAACTCATGTTGCCAGTTTTATTTTTGCAATTTTTTTGTTATTAAAAAAATGCAGGCTGTCACCATTATCCTGCCATAATGGAAGAAAATCTATGAGTTGTATTGGTAACAGTATACTTAGATGAATAGAAAATTCTGAAGCATTTTTGCCGATTGATTTTGCCACTGAAGTCAATCATGTCTAATAAGAAAAACTGAAAACAACACGTATTAAAATGTTATATGCTCTTATGACAGGACAGGAAGACACAGAAAGTAAAGTAGTACCAAAAAGAAGGCAGCAGAGACTAGCTGAAGCAGGCAAACACATCACAGATTCAATGAATGGAAACATTGCATTATAACTGAGCAGCATGTTAATGACTATATGTTCCCAAGACTGCTGGCTTCTCAACTGAAACATGAAAATAAGCACTGACTTTGACATCTGGGAATCACTGTATTCAGAATATATATCAAATCCTCAAGTGACATTAGCATCAAGGAAGAGATGCAAACATTTTTGCATTTTGAATGTGTGCATACCTACAGTGTGTTTTGGGACACCGTTCACATCAACAATGGTCAAAATGAGGCTCTTGGGTATTGTCTGAGAGACATAATGAGTATGAGGCACAACACATTACCAGACTATGAAGCCTGTCTTCCAAGTTTTCCATATTTTAGGTTGTAAAGAAGAAATTGCAGAAGTTTTTATACATTTCAGTTGTCCTGCAAAGTAAGATGCAGAAACATTTATAAAAAAGACATCCAGGGAAAACTTGGAGAAAACTGACTCCAAGTTTTTAGACTTCAAATTCTTGTTCAATATACTGCAGATGTGAAGAGTAATTATTATTTTTTTTATTTATTTATTTATTTTCTTATATTCTACTCTGAATCTTCAAAGCCAGGAAGGGGTAATTGTAATTATGACTGTAATTCATATGAAATGAAAAGAAATTGCGCCTCTAGATCACTCTGGATTACAAACATTGGTAGGTGCACAACAAGCCTAAATGTGGAAGTTTTACTGCTTTGTTACTGACATCAGAATAGTATAAATATGTAGCTTCTTCCACTGCATTTGGATAACATTTGGGCAAGGCAGGCAACAACTAAATTCCACCCATCCATTCATGCATACATCCATCCGTATGATGAATGGTAGGTGAAGCGAATAATACTTTTTTTTATCTCTCTACCATGGCACCTGTTAGAGGTTGGAATATATTTGGGAAAAAGTTTACACTAAAATGTGTAAGAATCAGGTAAACTGGGCAAGCATAAGCATTTGAATGATGCAGCTCTTGTGGTTGTTCCCAGTCTGTAGTGGTCATTATGTATCAAAAGTGGTCCAAAGAAGGAATAGTGGAGGCTGGCCCATGTGATCTGATCCAACAGACGAGCTACTGTATCTCAAATTGCTGAAAAAGTGAATGTATTGCATTGTATATTCTGATACCTTGTGATACCTTACAGCACTTTGTTGTGCATGGGGCTGCATAGCCACAGACCAATCATGGTGAGCCCTGTCCATCGCTAAAAGTGCCAACAATGAGCACATGAGCATCAGAACCTGATTATGGTGCATGATTTTTTTTCAGAAAATTCAAGGTTATATATTCTCAGCAAAATAAGTCTTTACCTTCCTGATAGTTACGTCTGAAAATGTCCAAGCACTGATTTTTAGACAAGCTATTGCTTATTGAAGTCTATCTGTTAACCTGTAGTACAAGTAAACGGAAGAAGCTGACGCTCAAATGAAAGTGACAAATAATCAACTTATCTCACATAATCTCAGTTTGCTGCTAAACTTTTAAAATGGAATCAGGGTCAATTTAATGGGTGAAGCAGTCACAGCTTGTCAACTCTTAAAAGTAACTGCCATATTTGTGATGGCAGAGCTGCAAGAACTCCCTCAGCAGTATTGTCTAAGGAAACAAGAACCTGCCAAGCTGGTCATATTTACTGGTGCGCACTGAAACATGGACCAACCTCAGGAGGGACAGAGCTGCGGTGCTTTGTGCCCTTGGCCAGCAAGATTGATATTTAGGTTCTTTCTCAGAATAGAGGGAAGGGATGCAAATTTATATGTATTAATGAATAAATAAAAATCTTTGTATCTACCAAAATAGTGCAATAAGTAGACCTGCAGGATCCTGCAGGTCCCATGGGAAATTAACTGACCAAATGTGAATCTAAAAGTCTTTTTTTACCATGTTCATATTTATGTATTCAGATATGCATCACTTTCGTTCAAGTTTAATAGATTTTAATTGATCTTTAATTAGCATGAGGTAAGTTAGTTTAGGTTTGAAATTTGATATACTGTAATAAAAATGGAGATTGGAAACTCCAAAGTTCAAGGTCGCCATTGTCAAAAAGTGATGCAGAAAGTCCTGGACATATTTTTATTTCAGTTTTTTAATCTTTTACCCCACTGAAAGAAATCAGTTTCCTTTACTTAATTCCATTAAATAATAATACAATAAATTACATGGCTATATTTAATAACAGTTAAAAATAAATTCACCAATTGCTTCAGTTGTAGTTGAGTGTGTTTACAGAAATCACGTTTTCTGCACCTGAAAAAGACAGAGAACTGCTGAATTCTGGAGTTTTGAACTCTTTATACACTTTACACACAATTATGTGATTATATCTCGTAAGTTTTGTTATTGTATTTGCAACAGAAACTGAAAATTAGACAGAAAAATGCACAGAGATATATAAGCTTGCCACGGCAAGTTTTCATTGAATGAAAATTGAATGAAAACCTAAGCCAAGGCGGTTTAATTAGATAGAACCTTTAATATAAAGTACACTTGTGCCATGACACACCTGAGATACCCTGGCTGACTGGTTATTTGAGAGGTTCTAATTAGCTGTTACTTTCTAGCTGACATAAGTGACTAAGCTTTATATTTGCTGCTCAGTCAAGCATTTGAAGTGAAATGTCTGCTGTTTTATTTTTTTTTAACTTAGAGCAATTATTCATCACTTGTGTGTTGATGTTTTTCGATTTCCACCAAAACCTTGGCCTACCTTTTCAGTATTGTACAAATAATTTCATGGGTAGAAGAATGCAAAATAATAATAATAATAATAATAATAATAATAATAATCGAATAAAAACTAATGCAGTGTCTTTCCACCGTTTTAGGAAGGTGTTGTTCTTTGCAAAAAACAACACAAAGTCAAAACTCTATTGCATTCCAGTCTTTCATAATGACTTGGCAGTATCTTTTGTCATATCTATTATAACATTTGGAGAACAGACACAGTGAAATAGAATATCAGAAATAGTAATAGTTTTATTGGTCAGATGTTTGATGGTAACAGGTTCTAAAGTCCTGGTGCAGAGGAGCTGAAAGCTCGTACACCAGTGTTGCTGAGTCAAAGTGAAATGACAAAAGCAGCAGAAGGCTTGTAAACCACAAGAGGGGATGTACTAATGAACAATCCATGAAAGGTATTGGAAAGGTGTGATGTGGTCAGAGGCCTTAGCGCATGTAATCTACAGAAGTAGCTGATTTTTTATATTTTTTTGAGCTAATGGAAAAGCTAATTGGGAAAAGCACTGAGAATAGGATTCCAGTAATCAGCAGGAGAATTGACTGTAGTGTGAACAGGGACTTGAGTGCTGTGCTGAGAGAGAAAAGACGGGTAGTCTGAAAATACTGCTTAGGTGAAAATAGGCAGATGAAGGAACTGTTGATGTGGGGCTAAAAGAAAAATATTGTTGAGGTAATGCCAAGACTTATAAATAAAAGACAGAAGAGATGGGTTTGGGGTTTTTTTTGGGGTTTTTTTCCAAAACTGATGAGTTGAGAATCTGTCTCTACTGACTTTGAGAGTCGTTTGGCATCTGCATCTTGGTGATCCAGAGACACCTCGTGAGGTCAGACCAGGCAAAGTGTTTGTTTGGCTTTGTGGCAATAAAAAGCTGTCCACCAGGGTGGAAGTGAAAATCTATTTAATAATGGCAGAGAATATTTGGGTGGGAAAAGAGACTGACAGTATAATAAATTTGAATTACTACCTCGCGCCTTGTGTGGCTTTACTAATCAGTAAAGCTGTGATTTATATCCATGTTCCCACTTTGGTCATTAATGAGACCCTCAACTTCATTCCAGTTGAGGAGGATGTCATTTGAAGCGAAGACTGTAAAGTCCCTTGGGGTAAATTTTGAATTTGTAATATAGGGATATATAAATTGCTGCAAAAAAATACGCATTCTTGAATATGGAAAATATGGATGCCTCATCGCCAACCTAACAGCTCAGATGATCTACAGTCACCGCAATTTTAAGCTGCAGTGACTGTAGATCACAATATTGCCTTCTGTTCTTAAGTTACAGTGTTGAATACTGACCGGAGCGATGTAAGTGATTCTGGCCTATGGAAATATACAGAACTATTATAATTATTATTATAAGTTGACAGCTAGGCTGCATGTAAATGTAGTTCAAATCAAAGATAATTATGTAAAGCCACAACAAACGGTGATATTTATACTACTGAAACAATAAAGGGAATATGAGAAGCTGTCAGTGTGTAAAAGTTATCAATAAGGGCTTATCATATTGTGTATTTTAGCAGTAAATTTAATTTTAGTAATTTTAGCAAAGTGATCCTTCTTCATTTACAGGTGAAAATTAAGTCGTGTGTAAATACCTGTGATCAAGCCTCACTGTGAGAATCAAATCATTGCAGTAATATTAGTGGACAAGGGAAATATGTTGGCTCAGTCTAAACTACGAGGCCAAAGACTTCCAGCATCATCAACAAATTTAAAGACTCGGATGGATTCATGCTGTGCTCATGTCTCTGTCATTGTTTATCTTACAGCAAAGGTTCTCTCAATGACAACTTATTATTGCTTGGACTCTCTTGTCACTGTCTTCCTCACCTGCTCCATGGTTTTCCCTCATCTTTTGCAAGTCCCAGTGAACTGTGGCTGCTCCTAAAAATACCCACCCCTTGACAATGTTCTGAGACACATCCTTCTGCCAGCTACCTGATCCATTTGAGTCGACTTTCTGGCTCATCTTTGCCAGTCCCATTTCTTTCTCCTTGAGCTATGTCATACTAACCTGGCTGTGCCAAAACCTAATATGACACTTAGGACCCATAGCTCCTTTCTCAAAGTCATACATTAGAGTCACAGTCAGTGCAGCTTTAATCTACAAGCTCTACTGATGTGAATCAAACAAAATTGTCTTTTTTTTTCCTTTCTCCTTCTCTCACAACCTGTGTCAAACTCGACTTCATTTCTTTTTTAAATCTTTCCAGACAAGAATCTTACTTGGATGTTGCAGGAATATTAACGTCTTAAAAGTCAACTTGAAAACTTAACAAATCAGGAGACCTGAAAATGGAGACAATTTCCTCTTAAACAAATGGCATTGGCAGGATATTCCTGTCTTGATACGGTCCCAGGTTTCACGACACATGTAATTTCCTGGATCGACAAATAGCATTGATTTGAGTTGAATTGAAGTCACCATTCAATTGCATTTCTTACAGAATGCAATCAAGCGTCACTGGCACTATTGATTTAAAAGAGGTCTTGGTTTGGATGAAAACAATCAGACACTTGTTTCTAAATTCGGTGTGTGTATATTTCCTTCTTTGCATGATATTTGGTTTGATAGAGGCTTTGGATATGACTTGTTTCAAAAGTATAAAAATTTACTGTTGCCACTGAATGTACCACTCATCCCAGCTTCACTACTCTGTAAGGCTTGACCTAGAGTGAGAAAAGGAAAGAAATAAAGTAAGTTAAAAAAAATTAATGTGTTTCTATTTTTGCTAATTGAGAAAAACACATCTATTAATGTCATCAGTTCAGACCTACATAGCTTGAAAACGTGCAATGTGTGTACATGTGTAGCAGTGTTGTGGGTGTCTGCGTAAAGGGAATGGGATCTAAGGGAAACAATGGTCTTCACTGCTCTTCAGAGGGCTTCTTAATGAACCAAGGCAATCAATGCTAAAGGAGATGGCTTTGATGGATGCCTCTGAGAAAACAATGTGTCGTTGTGACCTCAATCTAAAAGTACCACAAAGAAGAGACCTTCAGGAGTTTGCGACTAGCGTGCAGTTGACCCTTTAGATGAATATTTGGGGAAAAAGTGTGGATTTATCCTCACCTTCCTTATGAAAAGGTAGATTGGTTGACATTTATGTTTTGGAACATATTTATTAATTAACTCAGCTGTGGGCTGACAACTGCAATACTAAGATGTGTATCGTTAAGAAACATGTTAAGAAAAGTAACAAGGCTAGTTAGTTTCTGTAAAGTAATATCTAATTCACAGCTGTAACTCCCACAATTGCACACACACACACACACGCACACATGCACACACACTCATGGAGTGCATTGTTGGGAGATGTGTTGGCCATCTCCCTTAAAGTCTGGCATTTCACCCTTTGTACTGATATATTACATAAAGTCATTTTATATCTGGCAGTGAAGAGAAGCCATTACATTAGATTTCTTGTCATGCTACCCATCTACCATTATGCAACTTTAATGTGAGGCTTACCACAAGTTAATGGACTGCATGCTGTGTCTTGGCAGTTATTTTAGAGTGAACAATACATGTATAATAGGCAGAATTTGACAAGAAACCCAGCTGAAAAATAGAAACATATATAATCACTGGAATTTAGACACATTTCTTTTGAGGAGTTTTACAGTGCAGAAGAGATATAAAAAAAAAAAACTATGTGTGATGTATTGCTGAAAAATTGTCAGCTACAACAATTACAATTAACAAATTGTAAAGTAAGAATTTATGGGCAGACACTGCTCAAGCTTTCTTCAGTTGTCCCCTTAAAAAAGGAAAAAAAAAATGTTTTCATGATATTTGTAATCTGGGTTTTCTTCATATGTATAAGGTTCCACTTGGACTTCATTCGTAATGTATCACTCAGTCAGATTATAAAATAGTCTGAGTGTCAAGTGCACAGGATATCTTTTATCACCATAATGGGTATCGTGGTTTAAAGCCAAAGAGAAGCTGTCAAAGGCCTGTGAGGGGAGTCGTGCCCTAACCTCTGTTATTTTCATATATACAAGAAGGGCCGTTTAATGTCATATACAGACATGACTGACTCACTCTCTTCCATGAGTACTGTATATATATATATATATATATATATATATATATAGCTTAGTGGGTTCAAAACTGTTCTTTGACTGCAGTGAAGGTAGCAGACCCAAACACAGGACTATACACTATAGACAGATACAGTTAATTATACAAATCAAACTTTTCATAAGAGTTGTGTGAAGTATAATGTAAAAAAAATGGACTAAATAAATCAGAATCAGACAGAGAGCACAGAAGGAGGAAGACAGTTTGACGATGAACTAAAGAAACACGGGACTTTATTGTAAATACTCTTACACACACTGGGACTAATTAGGCTGAGTGGACACAGTTGGGAAAAACGAGCACAGGTAAACAGAATCAGACATCATGGGCTGGAAATTACACACACACAAAAAAAAAAACAACTATCAAAATAAAACAGGAAGTAAAACTGGAAGTAACACACTCTGACAGAGACGAACCCTGGGGAAGAAAAATAAACCAAAACACCAGGGACTAATTGAAAACAGCAGAACTCTGTTAAGACTAAGCAAATCAGGAACTGAAAAGCATACTAGAGTAATAATGAAAAAAAAAACCTCAATCAAGCAATAATGAGAATAAAACTAACGGAACTCAAAGACTTTATTCATAGCAGTAGGATTAGTTTGCTGAGTTTGGCGGATCTTTTGGTTTCTTCCATGCTAGCTATCACACGGTGCAGAATATGGTTACACAGCTTCAGTTCGTTGGCCACATTCAAGGCCAACATACGGTCACTTATTTTTTACATCAGTTTATCCATCAAAGCACTGCACAACTGTGCCAGTTAGCACAACTGTCTGTACAATTTATCAGACTCAGAGAGAAGAGGGTGCTGCCACCTGCCAGGACTGCATTTTGACTGGTAACTTCCGCTGTACAATAATAAAATACTATATTTAATCAAGTAATATTTTTAGTGCACTACCAGCATAGGCAGTATTGTTTAACATCTACTTGAGTAGTCCTACACTTTTCTAATTGTAAACAGTGTACTTTCAGGAAGTCTGTTCTTGTTGTTGTTTTTTATCACTAATAAAATAAATTAATAATTAAAAATATAAAAATATAAATGTTTTAATTTATAATTTTCTATGTTTTTTATATAAATATTACAAATATAAAAAAATTAAAATTAACCAATCTAAATCACTGCTACAGATTTTTTTTTTAAAAATTAAAAAAAAACATTTAAATCTGTTTTTTTTTTTACACTCACTGAAACCTTTGATAAGATGTAGGAGCAAATGTTAAAATAACACATGCTCAGTCATGCTTTAAGTGAACTGGCTGGTTGTTCTCTCGGGAATCTTCTGACAATTTTGATGAACTCATCTGGGGTTTTGTTTTTCTTGGATTGCTAAAAGATCCAATAAAAGTCAAGCTTTTATGTGAGGGAAAATTGACAGTGAGGACTAACAAAAAGGCAAAACACTGAGATGATACTTGAAAAAGGCACATTTCACAAAAATTATTATTTCCTTATTCCTGGTTCATCTGTGTGATATTCATGCAGTAATTCCTTTTTAATTCTAAAAGTTTTATATGATATATATTATGATACTTTTTTTACAATTATACATTTTACCACTCCCTAAACACTTGCTGTGCTGTGTCAGTACCCTGACCTCTCTGTAACATCTATATCAGTCTTATGTAGGCACGCGCCGTAGTTTATGTCAAAATGACTAAATTGCTAAAGAGCTGGGTGGAAAACTACTGCCAAGGGTTTTTAAAACATGTGAAATGTCTTGACAATATCATTACACAGCTTTTGAACAAAAAGTTCAAAGTTAAATTTGGTGTATCTCTTACAGTAAAAGCTGCAGAGAACATGGCAATACATTTAAAACTGAATTATCTTTTACCACAGTTACACTGTCCTAAAACTCAACGGATTCTGCAAAAATATTCTCCTTAATACCCTGAAGTAAATTTCATGAAATTATAACATTTTTCTGTACTTATAAGGCTCACCTTGGGGTACAATTTCACTGTGAACCCAATAAATTTTCAAAAAAAAAAAAAAAGCCTGGTCTCAGGCTTTGTGGAAACAAGTTAACTCAAACTGGTCTCTTGTAACCAGACTCCAGATGTGGGAAGCAAAGAAGCACAAATACTCTGTTACTGTACTTAAGTAGAATTTTCAGGTCTCTTTACTTAAGTATCTATTTTTCTGGCAACTTTTTATGTTTACTCACTACATTTTAATACAAATACACATTTTCAAAATATACTTTTGACTTAACACATTTGAGGATGAGTCACTGTGCACCAACACATGAAAAGTGTAAAGTAATCACCAGGAGATATCCAATCCATGAAAGACACGAAAGAGGCAAAACCATATGATTTATGTATTCTTTATAATGTTGTAGTCAGGGGTTAAAATACTTTGGGTTTGGGGTTTTTGGGGGGGCGTAACACCAGAATGTTATGCTCATGTTACTTCAGCATGTACATAGCTACAGAAGAGGAGCGAGAACAAAGAGAGTAACATTTTCTTAAGTAGCAGGTAATTTCAAATGCAACATTCCTATCAGCACAAAAACGTCAGCAAACAAAAAAACTACTCGTGTGCAGTTTGTGGCACTCTGTGTCTGCTTGCTAAAGCTACAGCTGCTGTATTTCCCAGGGAGAGTAAAGAATGACAGCTAACTTCACTCAGAGATGAAAAAAGATGCAAGAAAAACTGGGCATGGGAAGAAGAAGAGAGTTTATATTTAAAGGTAAGGACTGCCCAGTGGCATTAAAAAATGAGGCATGTAATGTCCTCATTTTTTACATCAGATATTGAATTTGTACATGATGTGAAGTTATGGTTTTTCATATTGTGAAATGTCCTACAAAATAAACTGAGGTTTTGTTATTTAAAGGTTGCGTGAAATTAATCTGCAGTTTTGCAGTTTAGTGCAGAATAAGCATGTTAGTTTGCCACACTGTCCTGGATTTAAAGTGAATAACAGCGTGTGACTGGTGCACAATGGCTGTGGTGTTCACAGTCAGAGTGTGGTTATAAGTATAGCAGAGATGGATTTGAATTTAAGCTGATGATGCTGAAAATTCATTCACTGAATTCCAACTTCATACCAGCTTTATACTGTCTAAGTATAAAGACTTTATAAACAATATATTGTCAGAGTAGGGGATACAAATCTGCCAACACAATTCATGAAACATCTGCTTATATCTTGTGGTATTGGTTTGTGTAAATCCACAAACCTTGGAGCAGTAGCAGCAGGTCAGTTGATCACAGCCTGTATACAAAGAAAATCAACTGGAGCTCAAAAAATAAATTATTGTGAGTTATGATTCTTTTCCCCACACTGAGTCACAGCATTTTAGAGTTCCCCCGGCTGCTGAATCTCACTTTAACCCCTGACTACTCATTACTCGTTTACTCATTTTCTTGTTTAGGTGTGGAGGCAGAAAACAGAGATACTGTATTAAAAAAAAATCTCCTTCTTTGTCTCTGCTCATAACATATTCAAGTTGTATACATTCATTAGAATTACATTTCTTTTTCACTTTTAATTGAGTAAAGGAGTTGAATCAGTACTTCATCTGTTACCAGAGTATTTTAAGCACTGGGTTTTCACTTCTGTTGAAAACCCAGCTCTCAACACTAGTGAAGGAAAAGAAAATTATATTTAGTCTTTGCACGATTTATTTCATCAAATCAACAGAAATTCCAGAGTGTACAGTGCACCCACACTGGAAGCTGCCTGGACGTAACCACAAGGAGGGCCTTGATTTTTATGGACCTGCTCACTGCCATTTTTGACTATGCCTAATATTCATTCCTAAAAACGATAAAAACTTGATTAACTAATTTGTATTTAAAATTGTTCAAATCCTCAGATCTAGAAATGAAAACCTGCCCCACAGAAAAGGTGACATGCTTAAGGATGTAAGGTTGACTGGCACGAGCGCCTGTTCTGTTATCATCACCACAGGAACTTGTTGCATTATTAAAGCGCTTTCATCACTTCCATCTAATTTTTTTTATCCTACACTAAAAATATATCTGTATTTGTGTCTCATGCTATTTTGATGGGTGTGTAAGCGATAATGTTGCTGTTATATCCGAAATAATTTCTGTGTTTATGGAATTTTTAAAACAATTTCTATTAGCTAATTAAGCCCATGTACATTAAAATTAAGCAATAAATAAAGACACGGTAATAATTAAATTAAACAATAAAAAAAAGCACAAAAACAAACAAATAAAAAAAATACAAAAGAATCGTACCTAAGAATAATCCTGGTATTTTCTTTGTTTAAGCATTAAAAACAGTTTATTCTTCAAAGAGAGAAGTCTTTCAGAGTACACTTAGTCAGAAATTGTGTTCACCAATAAATACAGTGACGCAAGTGTTTGCAATGTCTAGTTTAGTATGCCTTTTGATCTGAAGTAGAAATGAATTTCTCAGATACATGCATTATTTAAATGTATATATTTAAAACTATATGTAATGTAATAATTGTGCCTCTTTATCTTGAAAATGAGTATTTATAATATTACTCAGAAGGATTGCCATTTGAGTTCTGCTGCCAAATTCATTTCTCATCCATCTGATATTAACAGTCTGCAGTGGTTAACTTTTTGAGCTGCTCTTGTACATCAGGTTTCAGTTATATTTATGGAGTTAAATGCCAGCACAACAAAGTTTATCAAAGTAACACAATTTACAGATCAGAAAGGTGAGAATTTCCTCGGTTTTACAGCTGTTTGGTCCAATGTGCTTGTGTTATATTATATAAACTACTTTTGGTTGACAGTATTCAATTTGAAAGGCACAAGTTAAATGTCTGTGAAAGGCAGAGGAGGGAAGACTGTTGTGTCAGGTTAATGAATAAACATATATTTTTAACATTGTAGTGTGTGGTAAAAAGAATGAGACAAAAAAATCACACTTTGTGTTTTAATTAGAGTATATAATCACAAAAACTGGTATGAATTAATCAGGTTTTGCAATAAGAGATTTAGTAGACATGTCTTGAAATGAATAATATTAGAAGCTCTACAAAATGTGTTTTATTGTTTTCTCCTTTTTTGTGTTTATTAATCTCCCCATGAATACTGCAGCACTATACTAACATTATCACTAGATTTTCTGGAGGTGTCATCAGTGTAGTACTTTGATATCGCCCAGATTAACAATCAGCACAAAAAAGGGAAAGAAAACAAGTCACGAACAGTTTCTACATTGAATTTATTTTTAGGAATAAACTTACCACACTGAGAAAGACAAGCAGCATCTCGCCTGGTTTTTCTGCCCTATTAGTTGAGCATTCTCCATTTCTGACGGACAGTGTCAGGGCCATGTGGAGGTGGAATTTCACCAACTGACAGTTTCCTACGTTTAACTTTGACACAGTTTTTAATGTTATCTGGAATCATCTATAAAGATAGATCCAGTCTGTGATATACTGGCCCACAGCCCTGTCATTGTGTAATCTTGCATTAAATGTATTATTGCAAGAATGCACTTTGCTGTTTTCTATTACTGATAATCAAGACACTATATTTTTCCTGTGTTGCACTGTAGATATTTTCCGTGCTGTTCATATACTGTCGAAAAAGAACACTGTCGGTACTCAGCTCAGTGCTTGATGTAAATGTATCATTTGAAAGATTGTGTGCTTTGAAGTGGTCACAGTGCTCATTCCTGATTGAACTTCCCACCCCAAACAACTAGCATGCTACTTGCATATCAAAATTCTGGTTTTGATAAATAAATACCAATGGAAAAAATACATTTTTTGTGACATCATATTTTTATCCATATGCCACTAGCAGCCCATTCCACTTCTGTGAAGTGTTTGTGTAGTACAGGGGTGGTGGAAAGCACTTGATCTCCATTTATTTGTAGTGTGCAGTCTTCAAGCATGGATGGGAACACATTGCAGCTGCACAGCTACTGGCAAATCATTTAAGATGACATGCTCTGCAAGTGTTACTTGTACAAGTATTTCTAAAAGGTAGCAAAGACATATAATGCGGCGGTAGTATGTGTGATGCTATTGTTTGGTCATTAAAAGTTCTTTCAACATAAGGGTGCATCTTATATAGTAAGGGAAGCATCAAAATACGACTCAAAAGGATGTAACAAAAGTGAGAGAACACAGATACTTGATGGAGTAAATATTTCAGTTGTGCAAGCTGAAATATGCATTACAGTAGTGCGTGTTCTGTCAGCACATCTATGTGTTTGTATGTTGCAACGTACACGTGGTGAATGTAAGATTGTAAAAACATCAGAGGAGAGCACTGAGGAAAATTCTCTCCTTATATTTTTTTTTATATTTTGCACTTATTTATTGAAACCTGCAAACATTATAATACAGAATATAAGGCAACTGTAACAAGCCTGAAAGTCAATGATTGATAAATGATTAATTTTTTCAAAAATGTCATTATTTAGTATGACCAACTTCCCCCTAAGCTCTGTCTGCTACTACTAATAACGTTGCTCCACTCTTGTTAGCCTTAAAAATACATCAGCTAAGTGTCTGTGATGCTGCATGTCTAATGCAGTTTTGTTTCTTTAATTGCAAAGCTTAAAATCACCTTTTCAGAAGCCCGGTCTCTAGTCTCCATATGGTCTTTTATTTTGAAAGTTGAATGCATTTTCTGTTCCTGTGTCTGATTTCTGTATTAGGCAAGCTTTCTCTGCATTTTTTTTTTTAAGTACATTCAAAACTCTTCCTTGGATTTTTGACGATTTTTTGTTCTGTTGTCATTCAAGATGATCCCACTATCCTCAGTCAAAGCTCTGGGGAGGCCAATTCATGATCACTGAAGTGTCAAAAGATACCATTTAAAATTGTTACTCGGCTAACTTGTCCATTATGTGTAGACACATCACTGGTTCACCCACTGGTTCATTCATTCATAGGCCAGTGTTAAATACTTAAAAAGCAAACAAGATGTCAATGTATTAATTTTCTCCTGCTTAACTAAGGCCAGGTTGCAGAGATGCCCATAACTCCCTCTCCCGAGCTAAATCCTCCAACTCATCTGAGGTATTCCCAGGCCAACCAGGAAGAGCTCTCCAACATGTCCTGGGTCTAACCTGGGGCTTCCAAGCAAGCTCCTGATGAAGCCAGTAGAACCACATCATCTGCAAAAGGCAATAAATAAAAACAAAAACAATAAAATGAAAATAACAATAACAACATTGAAAAACCACAAAGAGGCTATTTGCCATTCAGGAGATGGGCTGCAGTAGGAATTAAAAAAACCTTGGACTCTTTTGGTCCTCCTCACAGACAGGCTAAAATGACAGCCAGAGAGCAAAGAGTCAAATTCAGCACATGCTTGTTATAAATGGCCAAGAGCCTGTCTCGACAACACCCTGAGATTTTTCTGGCAGTTTTTACCAGAAATCCTAACCGATTTTCGTTTTTCGAAGTCATATTACTTGAAACAAAAGGACAAAACATTCAATAAATTCAATAAATCTTCTCAGTTCTCAGCCCAGCCTGCTTAAGTTGTAACTCTAACCTGGGCCTAATATTGGACGATCACAATCAGTGGTTACATAAAATTGGTCATCACCTCTCTAAGCTAACCCACGGTTTCCACTGTAACCTCCTTATAGGTCTCATTTGCCTATGAGATTTCAAGGTACTTATAGCTGTCCTCAGTAACTGCGATGCTGCCTTCTGGTTGTGCAGTCCCCTCAGTTGTGACTATGTTCCTTTTCTTTGTCCAACAACACTTCTCCAGTCCAAATAACATAGGAACATAGTCAATATGACATCTCTCCTTTCCCATAGTATTTATGCCTAGCATACCACAGCATCATCACTTTCTAGTTGCATTGCCAATTGCTTGCCAATGTTGGAACGCTGAGCTGTTGTTGTTTTGATGTTAGTAGGTCCCACATCCTCTTCATCCTGTTCATCTTCATGCTAAGTACACTCTGTCACTGTCTAGATATAGATATATATACATACATTTATAATAATAATAACAAAAATTGCTTGCTCCAAATCTGCCATGCGTGGCACCTTCAGAAGACAAATAACCACTAGAGCCACGCTAACCAGCCATCACTCTTTTGATGAGAGGTGCATGGGTCTCTTTCATCTATGTCACACTATGAGAATTAGTCCACAGAGTGGTTATTAATTTCTATGCTGTATCCTGTGCCCTTGTTTGTTTGAGAAAGACAAAGATCGCCTGCATGCATGGAATCTCCAGCTTCCCTCATTCCTCTGTTGTGCTCCCCCTATTTTATTGTGCCCTCTTCAATATCACCCAGCCATTATTCTCCAGGCCCTCATCCAATCCTCATTCCTGAGATGTTGTGGTGTCGGTGACACCATCAGCCATGTGCAAAGGGTCATTAGCACAGCTGTCATTAAATAAATGAAATCAATCCCAAAAACAGCTGGCTCCTGGGGAGGGTGAGGGATTTGGGAATATATGGGAGGATTCAGGCAGAAAATACTGATCGTGAATTTTGTGTGTTTGTATAATGTATATACATTATCTGTTAATGTCTGTACGTGTGTGTATGGCTGGTTGATGGTGGCCGGCTTGATATCACGAGCTTCAGATTGCTCTCAATCTTTGCCACAGTAATTATGATGTAAGTGGAACAACAGCGTGAGGTGTGTGTGTGGTAATTAACCCCAGGCATCTGAGAAATGAGTCTAATGAGAAGAGCAGGACGTTGAATCTGTTCAATCAATCCTTCCTCTCTTTCCCTCTTCTCTGGAGCATTTAAATGTATCAGTGACCTTGTAATGGTTTACTGCGACATACATTTGAACCCATTTAGCACATCACTATCTCTTCATTTATTTTTCTTTGCCGTTTCGGTCATATTGAAGGAGACTCAAGGAGTCTGGTTTGACTTTGTGTTGTGAGAGTTTAATCCTATGGCGTATGAAAAATTCATCAATGTGGTCAGTCAGTGGAGCACATCTCAACGTCAAATTAGTACAACAAACTAATGAAGCTTTAAAAATGCTGTTCAATGATTTACATAAAAATGGAATATTAATTTAAAAACTAAATTTCAAAAATATGAGGGTAATAGAGTGAAACGTACATTAGGGACCATTGAATGAATGTCATTACAGAAATGGTATTACCATCTCAACTAAATGAGAATACATATTTTGTCAGTTTTATTGCCTTGAATCAGTGACAATCTTCAATGTAATTAAGAAAAAATTATATTAATTACGCTGTTATTTTAGGCAATCAATCTGGTATCTGAAGCAATGTGAAATAACTGGATAAAGGAATGCAGTTTATCAAAATGTATATTTTTTTTATTTGTTTCTTATTCATTTTAAGAAAAAACTTTTTTTCTTAAAGAATTCTACTCTGTACTCAGATCAGTTATACAATCTTAATAACCCAAAGGTTTTTTTTAAAGTGATTTTATAATACATAGAAATAGGCAATGTTTCATATCCATTATTTAATATTGTTAATATTATTGTCAATGAGCTAATATGATAGCTGATCAAATAGTTATTTTACCCTTAACAAAGAAATTATAATTATTGATCATTATTAATGTTTTCATTTATATGTATTGCTTTTTGTAAGAAAATATTTACTTTACCAAATAATATAATAATAATATAGTTTGTAGTATTATAATACAATGTGTCGTATCACAGGTGATAACAGAAACAGAAATGTTTACACTGAGCACAGCATCAAATACTGCTGCTTACACATAGTTACCGACGTCTCAGAGAAAGTTTCCTTTAACATCAGTTCTGTGATGCACATGTGGTGGCTATAGTACTACAGGTCTCACTCTCTGAAAACTTTTCCTCACCAGCTTGTTTCTTGAAGTGGTCATCATCCACCTGGCAGCTGAACTCAATAGATGCCCTAAACTCTCTCACATGTTGGGTGTGATCCTACTAGCTTAGGTAGTATATCTAACGTCTCTCTTGGCATTAGTCCTTATTTACACTGCCAAAAGTAACTTCAGGGATACAGCATTCATAACTTCTGAATGTTGCGCATAAGCACCAGCATGTCAAACCAAAATAAAACCTAACCCGAATGTAACCCAGGTGAGATGGAGACAGCTTTCGCTTAGAATAATGTTGAATCTGATCTTATCCCTCTCTTTGTCAAAGGCAGTTTAGCTGAAGAGCATGGCTTCACTGAAGAGAAATCTGAAATACTGTAAATAATATAATAAACATAAAATAGGTAATGAAATAAAGAACAAACAAATAAAAACAAAACAGGAATTACTACTTACTTATGAGATCCAACACTCACTCAGTTTTAATTCTGCTTACAGCATTCTTGTTTTTGGTCTTTAATAACTCCTCAGCAAAATATCTGATGCCAGCTGCCAGAAATACAATATATGGACAAAAGTACTGGGCCAAGAAATCTCTTGATCTTTGAATTCAGGTGTTTTCAGTCCCATTGAGCAGGTTTGTAAAATCAAGCATCTACTCATGAAGTCTGCCTGTACTCACATCTCCGAAGTGGCACGCCACGTGACGTTTGGCAGTGTATATTGTGCAAAGTCTGGTTACTCAATAGCTCCTCCACACCCCAGAATTTTCAGTTTTATTTGTTATTAATACTTAAGATGTAATATTAACATCAGCACAACTATCTACCAGGAGCTTCATGGCATGGATTAATCTGTAGGTGGCCCAGTAGTTGTCCATATCTCCCACTTTTGACTTTTCCTGAGTTAAGTAATAATTACAAGGAGGTTTGTCACTACAGCTTACAGTTTTACTCACAAGTAGTATCACGATCCAGTTTTGATAGAAAAATATTTTTAATATATTTAACATTCTGTTTTTTAAATTGTCTAACAGTCCCTCTGTGAGCTGTTAAGGTAGTGAGAGCAGAAAAAGTAGAACAGAAAATGTCTTTATGAATGTATAAATGCAAATTGTTTTTCCCAAATGAAAACACGAAAAACAAGAATCTTAACATCACAAGTGTTTACAACAGGTCTTCCATATATTAATTACCCCAGGAGGTGGGCTTTGCATTGCCAAATGACACCACCGATTCCCCCCTAAGGGTGGAGCTGACAGATGAAGGAATGATTAAGATGGAAATATCTTGCTGTCGCTATTCTCTGTTGTTGAGGATCATCACTGGTGACAGGCAGGGTTGTTCCACACTCACACAACTTGAAACAGTTGCCACAGGCTATGCACACCTCATCAGTCTTAACCTGTCCAAATCAGTTTCAGCATCAAACTAGTTAAGATCAGGCAAATGCTTCACTGCAAAGATGGAAAATATGTTTTAACATTGGATCTGTTGATGTGAAAATCTCAGTTGTGAATGTTTTAGCTTGGGGGGGAAATTGTAAAGTTGCTTTTTCCTATAAGCGTCTACTCTTACTCTTTAGCTGAATATTTTAAAAGATCTCTAGCCTTTCTTTTGTTTTATTTTAGAAACTCCAATGAAAGCGTTTTTTAAAAAGGAGCTGGGGTGGTTTGAGACATTACCTGTGCCATTCTCTAGAGTCACTGACAACAAAACAAATCTTCTACAAGCGATTCAGATTTTTTTCTAGCATCACTTTGAAACTGACCAATCAGCTCTAATGCAATCCTTCTTCAACATAAGTAGAAGTGGTAAAGAGACTGTTTTCCAAACTGACAGCCAAAACGTGCAACTCTAAAAGGTGGTAACTGAAAGTGAACAACAAATCTAGTGTTAAAACATCCATTGAAGGGAAACACCCAGGATGCCCAGCTTAACTAAACTTAATAACAGTAATCACACTAAATATTCACACCATGGTGATTTATTAGCTTGTTAAGTCAACCCAGGTTTTCCAAAATAGCAGTAATAGCAATAGTGTTGCCCTAGGAAGACCAATTACTGAGCTGCATATTTATCATAAGAATAACACATTCATTCCTAAATGGATGAGGTAAAAAATATAATCCAAGCTAAAAAAATACTGCATGTAGTGCAGCCAAAGCTATAAAGGAAAGGTGGCAATGAATCATGAGTTATGTGAATGAATAAATTAATAGGCTTATCAATATCGGAGTGACTTGAAATTTTGTAATCATGCCTGAAACATAAGAGAGAGAAAATTTCAGGTATATAATTTAAATACTTATTTATACTTATTTATGATTTTTTTTCTTTGTTCCTTGTCCTTTATTCTGTTATAAAGCATTTTATGCACCTGATTTTTTTGTTTTTTTAAAGACCATTGTCTATACCAGAGTTATTTCTTGAACTGCATTTACATTCCCTGAAGTGTCTGCCATTATGTTCTCACTACAGCTGCTTCTGCTAATGCTAACCCCAAATGTGACAGGTGTGAGGACAGCACATCAAATGTTCTGTTATTGCCTGCAAGTGTGAATACGGGTGCCTCTTTGGACACTTTGTATCAGAGAACCTGGAAATCAATTGAATAACTTTTGTGATGTCCACACAGCAATAGTAAAATTCCTTACAGTGTGCAAATAACAGTAAAGTTAAAAGAGGTTTGTAATGTCTGTGAAAAAAACAGTGATCATGTTGAAGGTATTTTAGTCCTGGCAAATTTTGACTTCTAAAACATTTGATAGAGTAGCTTATTATCTTGAAATTATATTTTCCTTTATTTTTTAACCCTTAATGCCCTATTACATTTTTTTCAGTCTCACTGTACCCTAATATAACAGATTGTAGCCCATTGTTCTTCTCAAAAGCTTACTGTTTTAAAGAGTTGGTAGTGTCATTTTTATGGATTTCAAAAACACGTAATTTTTCTTAGTCTTACACGCATTCCTGTATGTTTATATTTGGTCAAGCATGTGAGGCACAATAAAGGATTAACACGAATGTTCAAATAAAAATCCTCCCGAAGAGCATCTTAGTGCAACAGTACAAAATTATATTCCCCACATTTTGCATCACAAAGCATCCCTTGGCAGTTTAGTTTCAATGTTTTTAGCACAGCTAAGGGAGAATTAAATGCACTGTCATCCATGTTTTCCAGTATTTGAGTTGCTCATTGAATATTAATTGTTGTAGTATTGGTATCTATTGGTATGCCACTTAAATGCTCGTTGCACAACTTTGCACAACTTGTAAATACCAACTCGTCTTCAATTCTCTAATATTTAATACTTTTTTCTCTCCTTTTCTCCTTTTCATTCTTATTATTATTATTATTATTCTACTGCTAAATTAATATAACTGCGCACACTCTATATGCTCATGTAAAGCTGAGGCGCACGAGCCAAAGAATTTCATTATGGATAAATGTGGCTACACTGTTTATCTGTACATGACAATAAAAACTTGAAACTTGAAACTAAAAAATGCAACTGATAGTTACAGCATAAGTAAAAGATCAACATTTTGTCTTAGTGTGACAGTGTGAGTGAAGATCAACTTTCCTGTTTCTTTTTTCTTTTATCCTACATATGATTTCTTCTTATTTCTGGAGTTCAAGGTTTTTTGGAAAGTTTCCTAACAGTATGTGCAAAGTCTCATGCTTTTTGCATCTAAATTTTAAAAAGAAAAAAAAAAGGATTCTGTGAAACTCTAAATAGTGCAGCATCAAAATCCAGTTTCATCTAATGTGGACTTGTTAGGCACAGTGAGTACCATGTGCTCCCAACACACAAACATGCACACCCTCGCCCAGTGCTTTATCCAACACACAAATCCATTTTCTGTCAGAACGTCCTGGAATTTTGAGGAATGATTTAAAGAAAGATTACTGGAAACCGTTCTAGGGATTGGCATCCTGTAATGACTTTATAGCTTTTTGAAGCCCTTTTCTCAAGCAGAGACAAACACTGCAAGTGATTATATGATAATGCAACAACTGAAAATTAGGTTTAGAAATATCATGTTCTCTTGATGAAAGTGGAGAAGACAGTGTTTTCTTGTGTGTCATTAATTGTCAACTGGGATCGCTGCAGAACTTTAAACCAGGATGGGGAAATAGCCTTAATCCAGTACTGGACTGGACCAAATAGATGTGCATTGTTGAGATTTTAAGTGTACTCCTCTAGTATTGTACTACTTATAAACCTGGTACTTTATCATCACTTTTACAAGATATTTTTATTTATTTAATTTGTAAGTTGGTCATACAATAACACAAGGTAACATAGAACCAGACACCATGTATTCCTTTGAACATTATTTGTTATTTTAATTTTACTGCTATTCTGCCATGAAAAACAGTCTTCTACACGTGGCATCTACAGCACAGTATCTGAAGGATTCAAACACAAATTTTAAAAAAGCTGGACTGAAATGTTCTACCTAAACCACAGACTCTTCTTTTCCTCTGGTATTATTTAAAGAGAAGTCACTGACAAAGTTATTGAAGTCCAGCTCCCAGATAGTTCTGACTGAGTGGTCAACCATGCATCTTTCTGTGATCCTGAGTTTTTTCCAAGAAACACTGCTCTACTTGACAAGTAAAGCTGGCTTCCCTCTTTGCCCAGTCTGGTAGTGCTAGCAGTGCTGCTCCAACTATCATTAACTTTAAAAAATATGCATCTGTGATGCTGCATCTCTAACCTGGGTTTGTTCTTTGCACAGCTTTAAATCACCTTTGCAGAAGCACAGCATAAAGTCTACACAGTGTCTATCATTTTGAAAACTGAATGCATTTTCTTGCTGCCTTGCTTACCTACATACTGTGCAAACGTCTTGTGTCACCGGTCATTTCTTTTTATTTTGCTAGGGAAAAAATAAATGTAGCAATACAGTAGGAGAGGGGAAAAAAGTGTGTTTGCACATTTATTATGAGCTTGACAGTCCATATTTGGTATGACCATTTTTATTCTTCTGTATAGCCTGAACTGTCTGAGGCAGCTTTCTTGAAGGACATTCTAAAGCTCATCAGCACGTAGGCTGCCTTTTGTTCTGTTGCCTGTCAAGATGATCCTACACTGCTTTGTGACTTAAAGTGTACTACTGTCTGTTTTCCTTTTCAGGTATGCTTTTATTGCACTTGCAGGATTATTATCATGCTATTGCCAATCAGATGCTTTCCAGATGGTATTGCATAGTAGTTTTCTGTGTTCATAATTCCATCAATTTTGACAAGATATCTGGTGTGTTCGCTAGGCCTTGGAAACCTCTTTCTTTGTGAAACCCACCTGCTTTGTAACTGTTTCCTCCTCCGTGCTACTGTCTCAGTTTCTTTCTCTGAGTTTGTTACAGATTTTCTGTTGTTTGTATTCCGTATACTCTGTCTGTATAATTGAAGTAAAAATGTAGTTTACATAACAACAGCCATGCAAATTTAGCAGAATGTTTTCTACTAGATTCTTTCTGTACTGACACCATTAGTTGTTAGTTCAACATTGCTCACCTTCAACTATGGTTTCCTGGCAGGTCACATCAAACATGTGTAAGAGTAATTGGTGTTTTCTTTGTAACAAAGTTAACATTCAAAGATGAAGATGTCCATGGCTTAGACAACAAAACAATTCATCTCTCACATCAAGTATTTCTTTCTTTTTATTCACTACTGCAGTGTTTTCCTAACCATACCCGTGAGGACAGTTATGCAAAACTATAGTAAGTCATTTTTGGACAAGCAACAGGCTGAGCAGTGTTGCCAAAGCTTTAACATCAACCATAATTATAAATATTTCATGCCATGGATGGATGGAAAACATATCAAAAAATGTTAAACCTATGCAGAACAAATCAAAATTCAAGATAATACAAGAGTCAATGGCCCAAAAAAAAGATAATCTGATAGACAATATCAGTATATCTTTACACATGGTTGTATTTTTAGAAATTCTGCTTTAGTTCTTACCTCCCGCATTACTCTGCATGCCCTAAGAGTCATTTTTTATTTTGTCTTTGAGCTTTTATAATCACTTTTAAACCTTTCATAGCTCATGCAAGGCCACAAGGGTGGCCTATACCACTGGTAGCTTACATCATCAACAGCACATAGCAGGATATATCTAAATACTTAAATAACTCCAAGCCTATGCGCTTCATATCATTGTGTATCTTGTGTTATGCTTGCAACTTTTGCTTACCGTGAGTAATGCATGAGTCACTTTCTTTGAACTTGATCATCATGATCCACTTTTAGAGTCAAAATCAGCCTTTGTTATATGTTACAAGGCTTATATTGTTAGCTTGAACACAAAGCACATTGGTTGTCACTGCAATGTGATGTCATTTCAAAAAGCACTGAGTTATTCCAACAAAACAAAACTTTTACATTTGACTGTATACTGTATACCTGTTTATACTTCTTTGGGCATCACGCTTCTTGAATAATGCCACTTGTGTGGTATTTGACAGACACATTAGCAATTTAATGTGCTCGTAATTTATTACATTAACCCATTTTAACTACTATTGTCCAAAACAATGTCAGAAACCATTGTGAATCCAAAGGCTTCTTCTTCCTGCTTTTAAAGGATTGAAGTTTTGAACACATACAGCCACATAGGCTTTGTGGCTGTTGCATCTATTTACTGCCAGCAGACTTAATGACACATTTATAGATGCAATCTTGTGCAACAGCCAAGAAAGGAAACGCCAGCTTTGTTGTTTAGATAATATTTTCTGTTGACTTGCTAGAGACTTGTTGATTCAGTTGTGGGGTAAATCATTAATCTTTAGAGGAAGTGATGGTGGAAGTGATGGTTAAAATACAACATTTGATCAAAATCAACCATCTGTAAATTCAAGAGACACTGTGGGTTTATCTAACACCGTGGCTTCACAAATAAGACTTACAATTACAGAACCTATTATGATTCAAAAAGAACAAGGCATAAGGTCAGTGATGAAAATGTCCAGTCTGTTCATTAAAAGCTCGTTTACTTCCAAAAGAAAATGAGCTGGATCATTCAAGGTCTGCTAAGCAATTCAGAGACAGAGCAAAGAAGACAGAACATTCAGCCCTTTGCAGAGAGGTCTTTATTAATATTTTAATTAAGAGAAAAATACACCCTTGAAATCTCCCGCACTCTGAGATACCGCGTGTTTGCATTCCAGGAGTATTTTGTGAATTGATGAATCTAATTAACAATTTTGATGTAGCAACTCAAAACTAAACCTCAGAGCATAAACATATCATCGCTCAGATGAGATTTAGTAGATCTAAAAATGTAAGGTGACACCAACTTAATGAGAGTTTATACCAGTAATACTGGTACCAAAAAGTTATTGTTGAACTAGGGTGACTGTTTGAGTTGATTTGAGAATGCTTTGCTCCATCACCCAGAGCTGAGGATACGACCATGCCAACTGATGTTTCAATAGATTTTGGTCTCAGTATGGATCTTTTTTTCATACCGTTAAACTTTTAATTATGCTTCTTTCATCTGTTACGATATTAGATCAGACCTTTAACTCTCTGTAAATTATGTTTTCATTTTATTTATTTCATCCCCTTTTTTTAATTTAAGTTGATGCCATAACTTTTAATTTCTTAATGTTCCTTAACAGAATTTTTTCAATATTATTTCATGTACCTGAATATGTATTTTCAGTCTGCTGGTACATGGCTTCATGGTTTGAATTTTCTTCACTTTTACAGCAGAGATCCAAGTTTGACTCATAGATGTCACATTTTTTCACACGTTTTAGGTTTTTAGCTGTTATTAATTAAAAAGAAATGTTCTTCTGACCTGACATGACTATTTCACAAACTGTCACTGCCCCTTTTAAGCCTAAAGTTCATTGCAAATTGAAACAAAGAATGATTAGATTTGTCATGTAAAACTTTTCTGTTTTTGTCATTTCCTGAATCATCTTTTTGATTATTCCATTCCAGTCCCGTGTAAAACAAAAGGGATCTAGTTTCTGTGCTTTGCCTTTAGGAAAGAAGAGGATCCCACTTCTTAAACATATATTTTTGAGAAAGGGTTGAGTAGCAAAATAGATGCCTTGTGTAGTACACAAGGCATCCACACAAAAAGACCCATGGTTTACTTGTGGTTCCTACAATTTAAAATGTATTTAAAAGTAGAATGGGAGGCAGAGGTATCAGCTTTCAGTGCTGTCTTCAGTAGAACGAGCTCCCAGTTTGGATTTGGGAGACAGACACTCTCTCTTTTCTGTCTATTATTGTAGGTTCTTTACCTTACAATATAAATCATGTTGAGGCAAGTGCTGTGTGTTGCTATATAAATAAAATTGAATGGAATTGAACTGAACTGAATTGGACTGATATGAACTGAACTGAAACATTCTGGTTTCAGTGCTTTCAACTTTTATTCTGAAAGCAAACTTTCTTCATTTCTGGTTTGACTCACACTTGATAGAGTTGTTTTACCACTCAGCTAGTAGTAGCGAATATTTGCAGACAAACATAGAAAACTACAGGTAACTGTGGCAATATGCTAACAACCAAAGTAACCACTATTACTTTTTTAGGGCAGTGCTTTCTTTGCAACCAAAGTACCCCAGCAACATACAACAACCTCCAAAGACCACTAGCAACCAAATGGGGAATATACATTTTTACTAGCAACCAGTGGCTGCATCACTGGTTTCAATTGGCTTTGTGAGTTCGCATTTACTGTATCTGCAAATATATATATTGACATAGCACAACGTTACACACTTTTGCAGTCTCACACACACTTTCTTGTCCTTACAATCATGTCCAATAGCTGGTGGGCAAATCTCAAGCTTTGTGTGTTTGGCACCTGAGTAGTTCCACTTTGAATAGCGATAAGTTATCGAGCACAACTAAATGTGTTTCAATAAGTGTAATGTTTCACATATGTGTTAGTGACATATTTTTTCTTCCACGTACTCCAACACACTTGGAAACCTTAGGAAATGGGTATTTTCAGGGTATTTTCCTGGATGTGGTGATCTGAGACACGCAAAGTTTCAAGAATATGGGGTGCTGGTGAAAACATAACTGCCAAATATCACAACGTGAGAATCCAGTCATTGATCAAGAGTCCAGTCCACTCATTGAATAAATCTGACTTCTTAAGTGCAGAGTTATTAAAAAATAAACAGATTTTTTTGTGGGCTGAGTTTAATACAGCTCACAACACACTTAACTCCTCCCACTTCTTTGTCAAGAGTCCACTGATATGCCGTTACATAGTAATACCTGTCAATCTTAAAATAAAACAACTCCACACAGTGGCATGCTGCCTCCTTGATTTTTTTAACACCCTGCTGTTCCTGCCTAGCACTTTCATGACCCCAATGATCATGGTGCCTTCACGACTTTTCAAGTGTAGCTCCAGCTATGTAATCATATAGTCACCCTTTAATTCCAATAGTAATAGCTACACTAAATAACAAGTCCTTCACAGGTTTATTTTCTTGGACATAGATAAACCAAATAAGCTGTTTTATGCACAATCTGATATCTGTCATCAGCTCCTTCTGATGTGTGTCATTCATTCTTCAGGACACAATGTTATTAATCAGTGGCATACATTTTATTTATGTATTTTTAGTTTTTGGATGAAATTTCATCATTGATTGGCATATTTCTGTGAAGTCTCGACAGTCAATCTTTAAATCCTTTGAATGTTTTCTTCTGTCAGAGTTACTGTTACAATGTATTGTTTTGGAATATATGGAATACAAACATCTTAGTAATCTAAAGGATGTTCAAAGATGACATTACGGGAACATTGCATTTGCCATATTAGTCATACACTCAGTAAAACTCCATCGGACCAACACAGACCAGTCTGGTTTTTGAAGACTGTTCACTCCTTTCATGATCAGCTGGCAACTTATGAAGTCTCCAGTAAAGCAGTTTGGCCCACAGGCTTTCATCTTCACCTGGCTAGTGATTTATCACTGCCTTGCAGAGCAGAAAGCAGCACCCCTCCCTCAAGGTACTGAAGAAAACACACATAGAAACTTAACACTGTAGATTTGCAGGATCTATATATAGTGCAGCCATTGCTGCACAGATATTGTAAAGTGTAGTTTATATTTCGAACAATGATCCAGGCAAATTTGTTCAATGCAACAGTTTCTCTTTGTTCACCTGTCAGTTGCATAATACCCCCATTAGTCATGTCGACTACAAAGCTAATGTTTGCAATAAGGTTATAACATTACAACAATGTTCAACAATGTCCAAAGTTATTTTTAGTGTAATTGTTTTAACTACAATAGTGATGGGTTACCACATGATTGAACAGTCAACTCATCTAACTTTGCATTAACATCACTTGCTGCTATTGCGTTAGAATGGGGCCAGGCACTATGCCTTGTAGATTCTTAATTAAAGTGTTGTTCTACTCAGTCTGCTATGTGTTAGCTCAGCCAGGATGAAGTGAAGCAACATATAACCAGATGGAGTTCATTTTAGAGAGGCTATTTTATTTCTAAAAGAAAAAGAAGAAAAAAACAAAAATCAAAAGAAAGATTAGTGAGAAACCATAGGATAAAGTTTAAAAACAACAGAGTCAAACAGGATTTGTAAAGGAGAAGGAGGAAAAAAAAGTCTGAACCACCTCCCCGCTGAAGCCTGTACACCCCCCAGAAACCTAAGTTAGACTAAAAATCTTCTCAACATTATCAAATGACAAAAAAGTAACCCTCCCCTCCAACACTGTTGGCACACAC
Organism: Oreochromis niloticus; assembly: GCF_001858045.2. Lineage (NCBI taxonomy): Eukaryota > Metazoa > Chordata > Actinopteri > Cichliformes > Cichlidae > Oreochromis > Oreochromis niloticus. The sequence continues at coordinate 15,362,084 of NC_031965.2, forward strand.
ACAGCCATTCATCACCTTTTTTTGCATATAAAGAAATGCAGATAAATATAATCCATATGATATTTTACAGACTTAACAGAACCCAACACTGTCAAAAGACAAGCAACCCTTATCTTCCCAAGAGCTTTACCCTTGCCCTGATTTTTAACTTAACTCTTTGGCTGCTTTGAGTGCCCAACATCTAATGGCAATGAAGGTCAGTATGACCCTTTCATGTACAGGATCCTATGGAGAGCTGCTCTCCCACTTCATAGATATAAAAGCTACATTTAAATTCCAGAAAGCAAAAATAGGTACACCATGTTTTATTCAGCATTTTTTGGTAGCAAAGACGATCTTCCTGATTTTACCTCGAATTTAATTTTACAATAAACTGTTTAAGTTATGTGTTGTAAGAAACATGCTAACTCTTGTTAAGCCACTTTCTCTTTAATACCGACTCCTGAGAACCTAGGACATTAAGGGAGCATTTTAGCCTAAGGTAAACACAACTGCTGTGCATTAGTATCCAGAAGAAGACATATTAACTCCTACAATCTTTGGGGTCAGAAGAAGGGGTCGACATGCACATCCAACCATCTTCCAGCTTAATTTTGGATGGTTGGATGGTTCAAAGGTTTGCTAAGTAGGTCCAAATGTGACCCAGAACCTCAAACTTTTAGAGTAGTAATGTGTTTTTCATATTATATCCATTTGTGCACATAATATCTGAACTACTGACTTGTGAACATCATTCATTATACTGGGGGTGTATAAATTCACGGGCTGCATCCTCCGAGGACGCATTTGTAGACCGATTACATCACAGCGATGCGCCGAAGGCTGTCCAAATTCGTAGACTCTTCCAAATGCAGCCAACAAATGCGTCCTCCTTTTCCCCGAATTTGAAGGATGGGTCGGGTGTGTCGTTCGTGGCCCACCATATCCCAGAATTCATAGCGCGGCCGAGCCAAACTCCAGTTTCCAGCAATGGCGGCTGCTACTAAGTTTTAAAATTACTCTTATTAATCTTTCTGGGTCACAAAATAAACTTTTAACATATTTTCAGGCGAGAATGTGGGTGTGTAAACTTCAAATATCTGCTTGGTTTATCAAGATATTGCATATTTGCAAAAGTGCCTCGACGTTTTCGAAGACGTCTGTTACCCACCAGCTCGATAGCTAGCCGGGAGCTCGAGGGTCACTGGAGCCGCCGAGAACGGCACAACTCCCGGCACATCATTTTCAGATCACCGCAGACTTTCGCTACTCAGGTTACACGTAATCTATAAATCACTTAGATAACCTAAAAATGTTATTGTTTGGCTTTTTTCAGTGTTTTATTTGTTCGTGAGTAAATCGGTTTCGCTGAGATTAAAGCTATTAGATTAGATTAGATAAAATAAAACTTTATTAATCCCCCGGGGTGGTTTTCACACAGCTGAATAAACGTCAAACAGAAAACTGATTAAACAGAAGTATGAGATGGTCGATAATTTACGCCAGCGTCCTGTTATATTTTAGATATCAAGGAGCAGACGGCCGAGTTTATTAAACTCCACCGAGACAGCGGTGACGCAAATCAGAAGGCTAGACCATCCAATTTCACAGCCGTTTACTTCTGGCCTACCCGACCTTCTGAGGACCCAGCCCACGTAGACCGCGAAGGCCGGGTCCTCAGAAGGATGCAGCCCATGAATTTGGACACGACTTCTGTGTATATTAGGGTCTTAACCACCTGAGTGCTTGGAACCCATCCCATCTGTCGTAGGGCCAGAAGTGGGTTACACCCTGGCAAACTATTCACACATTCACACCTATGGAAAACTTAGAATCACCAATTAAGCTGGCAAACATGCTTTCAACTGTTGCATGAAGGTGGAGTACGCAGAAACTTCCTGTGCAGGATGCAAGCTTGCAGAAAAGCCAGTATGCTCTTCCTGTGTGACAGCAGTGTTAATCACTTCTCCACCATGTTGGTGTCGTGGTAAAGACTTAAAAATAGATATTTTCCTCTACCTTGATCACATTATAATTTTTGAAAGGTGGAATTAATTGCTAATAACTGGTAGGAGATTCAGCTTCCAAAGCCATGCTAAATCTCTTTCAACACAAAATCATATTACTCAGATTTCAAATTAAATGAACCTTTCTTAATGCTCGTATTTCCCCTCTCTTGTTTCACGTTTAGGGAGGGTGTTTGTGTGTTTCCTCCTCATCAACATTTCCTAATTAATAGCCAATCCAGCTCCAGGATGACTTTGAATGGTCATTCAGTGGTTGTAACCCCTTCATTTAAATGCCACTCAGCACAGTCATTTTTCTCAAGAGTGATATACTGCCCAAAATCAAAACATTAATTAAAAAGCCATTTTCTCACTCCTCACCAGCATGACATTTTCCCTCACCAGTTTGTTGATTGCCTTGCTTGGCAGAGCACTGGCTGCAGCTGTTCTTCAGCTATACAACTCAACTGAGTAGCTGAAGACCTGAGGGAAGTAAACAAAAAGAACAGTGGGTCTAAGACGAAAACGGAAGAGGGGTGGGTGCTGTATGTGGATGAGATGTGTGCAACATACTGGTATCAAGGTATAGTGCACAATGAGCCTGTGTGGAATTTGACTGCCCACTAGTGTTAGAGATAGATATAAAAGGATAAGGGTAAAGACAAACAGCAGCTAAAAATAATAAAGAATGAAATATATATTTAAATAAAGAGAAGAGAGAAAACTGCATTTAAATAAAGATGCAATTTATTGATTTAGAATGAATGATTTAAGTCTTTGTGTTTAAATAAAGGTTTTCTCTAATGTCTGCCCCTTAAAACTGTAGTTTTTCATGTAGTTTATTCTAAAAACAACAGAAAAAGCACACATCATTAAAAAAAAGTAAGTCCCTGCACAGCAATGAGAGCGTTAATTAAACTTACAATGGCTTTTGGGGGTAATATTTTGTGAGGCAGGTATGGAAAAAAAGAATAAAGGAAAAAAAACTGCAGGGTTAAATTTAGCCTTTCACAACACAGTTCTCATCACTTCCTTTGCCTACTCTCTATCTCACACACACACAAAAAAAAAAACAACAAGCAAACATGTCACTGGGTTTTCATGGGATCCATGATTATTTCCATTCCACTATGGAAGTGCATTCGCTCGTCATTATAAGGAGAAAATGGCAATGCAAGCCGCCAAGTTCTGATAAACACATGAATACATGAATATATGAGTGGGAGCCTTAGCGAGCAAATGTGTTGTTGAGTAGAGATGTTTGGGCCTGAGCTGTTTACATTGTAGAGAGCATTTGTGGAGAGCTGCTCTTTTATGGTTTCTGTTGAAAACTGTGTGTCTAGACGAAGAGTCTCTGTCAGTGAATGCCATTAAACCTCTCTTTTTCCCCAACCTTTGTTGCTATGTACAGTTTTTATGAAATAAAGATGGAAATCTCCTCATTGAGGTGAAAAGCAATCAATATGATAATTTCTATATTTTCCATTCACCTGAAAGAACTACAGTGGTGTACTGTGTTTATGTCCCCCAAAAGAGTAATTCATTTTAATGTGTCCACTGAAAATATTTTTCATTGTTTCTCCATCCTGACTGACATAAGACAACACATATATCCTTTCATTATTTGCAGCTATGCTGAAATTCATTACCCAGTGAATTGTAGACAGTATTTCTAATAGGCTTTTTTTACAGGGGTAAACATTTGCCTTGTCAATCTGGCTGCATGTTGTAAAAGAGTAGTATTAAAACAACAAAAGAAACAAAAAAGAAAAAAAAAACAATCGTGGTGATTTATAAACTCCCATGAAAGCACAGTAAAACCTAGAAGGTTAGTCAAGGGCATTCAGCCTTCCTGCCTAGCTCACTGTTCGAGGTGAGAACACTCCTGTCCCTAAACACACACACACAACCTTCCATCATATCACATTTTACAAATATCCCATGATGCGAGGACTCTATGACCCCGATGTGCAATGTGCTGGTGTGTGAGTGCTGGCAGGTGGGGGGGCTTGGTGATGCGTGGAGTGCATTTGCAGTACTACTGTTTGAGTAAGTTTTATGTCACCATGTGGTTGCACATACATGCATTTACATAGCTCTATCCTGAAACTTCAGAGGACATTTTTAGGATAAAGGGTATAGCGTAAAACATTCAAACATGCTCTGCCCATTTGCACGTAAACTCTGCAGTGGAAATGCCTCCTGGTGACTATGATGTATTACATGTCACTGGAACGCATCCCTGTAGAATACTAATGCAAGCATCTGTGAAAATTGTAGCAGCATTTGTGTGTTGGTGAATTTCTATCAAGTTATGAAAAACATAGGTTTCAGAGGAGGACATCACTCTTTGGTTTTGCACTTTTCTTTAGATGTTAATTGAGGAGTTAGAGTGATAGGGTCACATTTCTTGTAGTGTGGGTTAAAAAGAGAAAGGCAATGGTAAAAGTTAACCTGGAGTTTCTGGATTTAAAATACTGTAGGAGGCTAAAAATTACTTGGCTACAAAGGCTGAAATTTGATGTTAAAAGGAGCCTATGGCTGCGTTCAGCCTGTAATTTCTTTATCTTCTTCTCCTGTGTGAGCAGCCTTAGAAGGACATTGAAAGGATTTGTGGTGGTTAAACTCCATCTAACCCCCAAACCCACCTGAGAAGGGTCATTGAATGTTTTTACATTCAATAAGCAACTTGTGGTGTATGCTGTTGACAGTGCTGGGGCATTAATCATAGTGAAGTAACAGAAAGAAGTGGGAGTGCAGTGAAGGATGAGAGAGGACTGAGATCTGCCAGTCTAGTGATTTGCAGTGCATGTCAGCTGATGTCAGAATAAGTCTGAATTTACAGGCATCATGAGTATACCTTTGTGTCTGTCGGCATCAGCTTGATGTCTAAGACAGTAAGGACCACGAGATTTTGGAAAATTGCAAAATTGCAGAAAGTGCAGAATTTCAGTTTTATTTTAAGTATAGCATTAACTGTTTAGGAATTACAATCCTTTTTATACAATGAGCCTCATTTTCACAGGCTCAAAAGTAATTGGACAATTGGATGGCAAGCAGTTTTATGGCCCTGTGAGAGCTGCTCTCTCATTGTCTCATGAATTATCAAGCAGACAAATGATTTGGAGGGATTCAAAGTGTTCATCTTTTCAATGGAAATCTAAATATGAGGTCAAAAGAAATGTTGATACAAATGAAGTAGGACATGATGGTGGGGGCAATATTATGTCATGGGCATGTATGGCTGCCAATTAAACCAGGTCAGTAGTGTTTATTGATGATGTAACTGCTCATATAAGTAGCAGAGTGAATTCTGAAGTGTACAAGGCTATATTCTCTGCTCAGATTCAGCCAAATGCTCTAGAACTGATTGGATGGTGTTCCACTGTGCAAATGGACAATGACCCAAAGCATATTGCAAAAGCAACCCTAGAGTTTTGCAAAGAAATTGGATATTCTTCAATAGCCAAGTCAACCACCTGATCTCAAATCAATGGAGCATGCTTTTCAGTTACTGAAGACATAACTGCATGTAGAGAGACCCACAAACAAGCAGCGAATTTAAGTGACTGCAGTAAAGGACTAGCAGAGCATCGCGAGGAAAGAAACATGGTATTTGGTGATTTGGTGGTCTATGAGTTCTAAGTATCAGGCATTTATGCCAAAAAAATACTAATTTAATTACTAAAGCAATATTCATTTGAAAACTATGTTAGTTTGTCCAACTAATTTTGAGCATTTGAAAGAGAGGATCAAATGTAATTCTTAAACAGTTAATAAAGTACTTTCCCAGCTCTTTAAATCCAAACTAAAAGTCTTGATTATTTGATCTGCATTCCCAATAAAATATTGTGGTGGTGAATAGAAGCAAAATTAATATTTCTGCATATTTTGTGTCAAAGGAACAAACTGTCTTATATTTTTTAAAGAAATTTTTAGAAATAAGTTCCAAAAAAGAACAGGTTTTCTTTGGAGACTGACTGCTTTTTCACTCGGTTTTTGTCGAGACTTCATCAGGGCTAATGCTGCTCATATTAGCTCTTTTTCTTTTCTTCCCTGTGAAAAACAGAATCGTGGCAACTGCAACTTACTGACATCTGCACTCGTTCCAGTGTTGCACCCAAAAAACACAAAACAGTTGTTTTTAAAAACCACCAACCCACTTAAACCCCTGACTATGGCACACGGTTTGTCCTCTTTCATCTCTTTTTATGTGATATACCCTGGTGATTAATAAACAAATAGATTTGCCTTTCATGTGTTACTGTTCAGCCTCAAATCTGTTTGATGTTTCAAGGACCGCAGTGACATGGAAAAAAAAAATGATATATATATATCTTTATTTTAATAGTTATGTCAACTAGTTGCCTCGAATTAATTGAAACACTTTTAACATTTTGATGGATTGATTTTGCAGCTATTGACTATAATGACAGCTACTACTAGATTAACAGATAGTATCTGCATTAACATTACTAATAATTTTACTAACATTACTAATCAGTTTATTGTGACCCTCAGTTTTTTAATGTATTTCAGTTGTTACAGCTAGTGAAAAAACATAAAATTTTGTAATGTTTCATTTTCAACATAGATATTCAAAGAAATAACAACAGGAAAAGGGATATTTATATTCTATACACATTTCAGTTAGAACATATTATTGTGTAACGTAAACCAAACTGAATGCAGATTTTCCAGCACACTTTTTTTACATTCTCACTGCTGATTCATATAGACATGTAATGTTCAACTGCTTTCTGGTCACCCATATTTAATATTTATAGATAGATAGATAGATAGATAGATAGATAGATAGAGTATAGCATGTAAATAATGATAACTAAAATGAATGGTGAGACATGTAATTGTGAGTAAAAAATTGAAAAAAGAGGAAAAAGCTGTAATTTTTTAATATTTTTTTAAAAAAAAACCTTTAAGCTAAATTTAATGTAGTTGTGTGCATTGCTCAGATACAGTGTTGTTTTATTATAATTTTTTTACAACAATGGTAAATAAAATGGAAGCAACCAAAATCTGATTAAATGGTTATAATAAAAAAGTGGTTGTAACCAATGATGTGCTACAATTTCCATAAAAGGAATGATAAATCAGGACAGCAGCTGGAACTCTGCTGGGCGGGTGAGTTTGTGGGCTCAGAGGGTGTGAAGGAGATAACAGTCCTATAAAATGACCAGCCTGATCCATGATCTAACAGAGGCCGGTTTTATATTGTTCCAGTTTCTTCTTTTTTGTGTCTAGTAGTAGTTGTGTAAAATCGCACATGCACATTGTGTGAAGACACTTTTAAATGCACCACAAATATTTACATTAAAAATAGTGGATCTGGGCACGGGTTTCATTTTATGTGATTAAAGGTGTGAAAATCATTATCGAGTTGTTCTGAGTAATCACCTTTATTCTATAAAATATTTAAATATTGTTATAACATTTCAGTAATGGTTCAGGTCACTAATAGTTTGAGCATGACAATTGACATCGCAACTACATGGTGTCTGGCCTCAGCAGTAACCAGTTGTCAACCTAAATAAAGGCTTACGGTACCTATCTTACACAACACTCTTAGACTTCTCATTTGGAAATTACACAAGGGACTATATTTTGAACAAATTGTGTTCCACCCCTCCAACACACTTGTAGAATCAACACCAACATACTTTGGTGGTCTTCCAGTGAAATGTGGTGGCCCAACACCGTACTAAAATGTTTATGTTGTTCATCCTAATTTTTTTCTTTAATTTGTTACCAATATGAATACAACATGCAACAGTGATATTTCTATCTAATCTCTGACCTCAACCCTCCCCGCATCGAAACATATTGTTTAGCTCAGCCCAGCAGGTAGAGCAACATTACTAACCTTCCCTCCAGGAATAAACCTGGACTGGGCTTTGGCATCAACATAGAGGATTCTATTATACCTTCATACTGTGGTTTGTTGCAGATGAAGCAAACTAATGCTAGCAAAGGTTTCTCTGTTTTTATTAAACCAGATGACAGTGCTTTAAATTATTTTTTTAATTTTTTATTTTTTTTTAAGTTTGCATACAGCCTAGAACATATTGGTTGGTAGAGAGTCTAGACTAAACATGGCTGCAACGAGACATAGCAATGTAACATTGTAACATTTCTTGTGGTAAACAACATTAATCTTCTCTGAGCCTTCTTAGAGTGGGGATAAAAACATCACATTTGTCCAGAGGGTTGGACATGATTTATGCCACCCTAGCCATCATTAAAATTTGAAGGGCTCCCTTTCTCCACTTTGGAGAATGAATGTATTGCAGACTGTCACGGATTTCATCTACTTGTTAGAGAGTTTATAAGATTCACATCTTACGTGCAAAACTCACATTTTGGGCTGAGCATGATGCAAAGGGAAAGCTAAGTCAAAAATGGAATTATTTTATTCTATAGGGAGACTTGAGGTCAATTTAAACCTTTTGACAGATATTCTGATGACAATAAAAGAATCGCTGTATACCTAGACCTAAATTATACCTCAATTTTGTCATAATCTGGTCATATTAATTTGCTTTGATTGAAAACAGATGTATGAACCCTTTATGAAATTTAGCAGTGCTCCATTAAGTGGTGCCATCTTTTTAAATGTTTCTCTGTCTTCAACAGCTACTCATCTACATCGGTTGTTCCCACATATCCACAATCATCTTATGCGTGTAATTTTTTTATAGAACGACTGTGGCCATTTTTACAGGCGTAATGTCTGTTTGTATGTAGCACAAAGATTTAGAAGGCTCAAATTCACATTAGTGGAAACAACTCCAACATTACAGGCAGGAAAGTACAGAAGTGACCCCCTGGCAAGGTGACATCCTGACTTTTACCCTCCCTTGATAGCCTAGGATGAGAAGGGAGTGGGACACAACAAGCCTTTCAGCCACAGCCAAGGTTTTGATGTTCTGAGCCAAACACCGCTGCTTACTAAAGATAGAAGGCTCTTATCAATTAGTGGCTGAAGACACCCCACTCTCAGCACCTTGGTCAGATAATTCGCCCTTGTGCTGGGCGATTGGATTCCCACCTCCCTATTTGTCTACCCCTCCTACTGTCCTTCAGAGTTTGGCATTAGCACTGTTCAGTGTCTCTCTTTACTGCAGATACCAGAGGTAACCTTAAAAGTCCAGTACACAGAAATAGTATAGAAACACAGCAATTAAGAGTACCTGCTTGTGCTTATTAATTCTGGCAGATCTGTTAAAGTGTGTTAAAGTTGGAGATCTTGGCAAAAGACATAAACTTAGACAAGTATGGGGAGCATGTAGTTTGCAGTATTTTGCTTGTTTGAGTGACTGATTTAGTCATTTATGACAGAACTATGTCATTTGTTTGTTTTGTTTTCATTGTTTTATGTTTGTAACCAGAACTGAGGCAACTAAAACCTATGTTCTTGGTTGAAAATGGAAAAAATGAAAATGTAACATCTAAATATTTTACAGCGGATAGATACCGTCTGTGCTAACGATCCATCCATTGAAGAGGCTTTTGCAGTTTTTGAATAACAAATCCTTAGAGAAGTTTTCATGTTCTTTCACTGTTTTAATAAACATCAGAGCCTGTACTGCTGGCAACTTGATTCAACTCCAGTAGTGTTCATCTAAAACCTATCCTTTATCAGGAGTACAAATCCAATCCACTGCCTTGAAAGATTTATAGATTCATGCAAGTTTTACACCACTGGGAGCGCTAATGGCTTTTAGTGCAAGGGCCCTAAGGAGTCATTGTGCATGAAAACCAGAAAACGCAAAGCAGCACTTAAGCTTCCCCACAATGTCAGGTTTCTGTCAAAAGATGCTGTTGACTTGGAATACTGGTTCTAACCAGTGGTTTTTTTGACTGAGAAAAGACACGGACTTCATAGGCTTGTGTCGTATGCTATCTCTTAATTTGTCAGTCAGAGTTCTCTAACTGTTTATTCCTGTAGAAAATGACCAATCTCTCATTAAAATATATACGTATTAAGTTAATAATAAATGTCTAGTCTGTATGGTTGCATTGCTTTAAGAGCAGATTCTTTTGCACATAGTGTTTTATATAAACAAGTTATATTCCTCGCTTTTTTAGACCAGAGCCTGTGCCAGACAACACTTGAGAGGGTGATGAGAAAGTGCTAAATGTCTCTAAAAGAAGATGCAAGTCAGATATGCACCAAAAGAACACAGCACACCCAATAAATCAAGCAGCATCTCCTGTCACAAACTTGTCACCTTATTAGGGATAGACAACTGCAATGACAGAAGGTGTGTATGGCTGAGATGTGGCAGGGAAAGAAAACGGCGCAGGGCACAGGAGAGGTTGGACGCTTGAAAAAGAAATAACAACAAACACAAAAAGCAAAGATTTCCTTTTAGCCAGTTGCTACCTGAGTGCTGAGTGAAGTTGTATACAAGTCTAGAAAAAGCATGGACATGGAATAAAAAATGGCACTGCTTATGATTAATAATTCAGTGGATCGCAATGGCACGAAAATAACGGGAAAAAGCACTGGCACTGGACTTGACATCACAGAAAAGCTGTGTTTTATCATGCTTGAATGTTGTTGGCTTGTAGTATGTCGGCCAGAGTATTTCAGCAACACAAGTTTTCCTTTTTTTTTTCCAAGATGTCTCCCCCTCATATCCACCTTAACCTTTTGTTACAGTGCCCTCACACTTCGGAAGGATATGTCAGCTCATTGCTTCTCCCGCTGTGACAGGTACAACACATTTCTGTTCTCAGACTGAAAATTCTTCAGAATTATATTTTCAATTATGGAGATAGAGTAACACCCACACACTCATTCCATGTAAAACATTTTGACCTGACAAAGATCCAAGGTGCACTGAAATATCTAGCTGAAGAAGAAAAAAATTGAACTGTGGGTTTGGAGTCAGTGAGTGGGCATTACTCTCATTTCATTGTTCTTCTTTTATAATATCCCTTTAGGAAAAATAACACAAATATCTTCTTCTATTGTGGTAATTAAAACATATATAAGATTTTTTTTTAAATCACTGTGACAAGATTACAACGTATTTGCTAACAAAGACATGACAGAATGCATGAAAATCCATGTAAAGTAATGAACTTGCTCTTTAAGATTCTCGGAAAATACTGCAGCCAGAGAGATTTTCACAGAAAGTGTGTGTCTGTGTGTGTGTGTGTGCGCATACGCTCATAAATAGCTTATAAAATCTTTTGATTAAACTTTAATCAAATCTCTGTTTTGACTCTTTCATAATGCTGCCAGTCAATAGATACTTGCACCCTGAATCTCAAAGTCTTTAATTTTGTGCTTGTGAGCAGTGGAGATTTAAAAAAAGGAGCTTCATCTATTTCATGAATGTCTTTGCACTCCAAATTATGTATTTCAGCACAGTGATCCTACACACACAAGCAGTGTTGGGGAGTAACGGAATACATGTACCGCCGTTACGTATTTAAAATACAAAATATGAGTAACTGTATTCCGTTACAGTTACCGTTTTAAAAGGTGGTATTCAGAATACAGTTACTTTGTTGAAATGAATGGATTACACGGCGGTATTTTTTTGTTTCATAAGGCTATGAACTCTATATTTTTGGTGTCCACGCCGGTGGAAACCCAAACAAAACACGCATTAAGAGGCTCTAATGTCTGTGTCTCAGTCTCGCGGCCCATGTCACCTCTTCTTGCAGCCCGCATAATGACGTGAAGAAATATTTAAAAAAATTATTCACAAAAATGATTTAATATGAAGGCAATAGGCAGAGTGTTACAGGCATAGCCCTAAAGAACGTAGCCTCATGGGCAGTGTAGTCCGTGCTGCAGGGAGAATGGACTGCCATACCTGTTATGTGTCTGTGAGCACCAGGGAGGGAGAAAAAGAGTCGAAAAGTAAGAGATGTCAGCGACCAGAAACGGGAGATGGAAGCATATAAATATATAATATATATATATACAAAGTTGACCCAGACAACAAAGTAAAGCTAGTTTTCGGCTACGAGCCGGAACCCCACGTATTAGCCAGAGGTCCCTTTACGGTTTCATGCCTTTACGGTTCGGAGCCGCGGACCTGTTTTATATTCGTTTTATATTATAATAGTTTTCTATATGAGATCGCTGCAAAAAGTGCAGCCTTACCTATTGTCCACCCTACTGTTCCTCATTTTATATTAAGATTTAAAAATCTAGTTGGTATTGGTATGGCGAGTAACTTTCAGTAAAAGTAACAAATCACACAGCAATAGTACATTCATGTAGTTGTAAAAAGCATGATAATATATTAAGTAATCCAAAGTATTCAGAAAACGTTACTCTCATTGAGTAACGTAATGGAATACGTTACAAAATACATTTTAGGGCATGTATTCTGTAATCTGTAGTGGAATACATTTTGAAAGTATCCTTCCCAACACTGCACACAAGTGATCTCACATACACACCAAATCACAGCACATTTAAAATCAGATAAAATCAGACTTCACATGTCCAAAAGCACGTTTTTACATTCAGACCAAAATTAATTGTTTAGTTAAGTTCTCTTGCTGGATTTTTAAAAAAGGAAAAAAGTAGAGTGCAAAGTCATCGAGCCTTAACTTCAAATACCTGAACAGTCTCACATGAGTTGATCTATCTGACTTGGAAACACAGCTAGAGTACACAGCTAACTTTTAAGAGTTCACTGTTGCTGATAAGCAATTAGCTTCCAATAATCCCCAAGAGCTTAGAGGCTAACAAACACAGTTACAGTAACTCACTGACCTTGCTCCTGCACACACAAATACCTCCCAGCCTAATTACGGAAATTAGTTAGGGAACTCAATCAACAAATACCAATTACTTTCTACATGCCAATCAAGAAACTACATTTGAGCTTTCAGTTCTTATTTCATTTACAAATAGATGCCTTTGATACTTTTTTTTCTTTTACACTTTCTACATCTATATCTAACTAAATTTTTCTGACATTTGCTATTAGAATCCACCATTTTGATCAATATGATAATTAGTGAAATGAGCAGAAACTCAAACTGGATTAGTTAGCAAGTTAACAAATAATAAATAAAAAATAGGTCTTTTTGTGTCGACCCAAAATACACTACCTGAATTTGTGTTTGTGTGTCTTTAGAATTGAATTATTTTTGTCCAATCAACCTGTAAGGCTAAATTAAGAGTCGTGCATGCAAAGCAAATAAAATGTACAGCCAGTAGGTTTGTGCAGCAGAGTGATCAACAAAGCACTTCATAAGAATTTGTTTGGAATCAATTTGCTTGATAAAAAAAAAAAGAAAAAAAAAAGCAACAACTGGGAGAGTTTGAGTTGGAAATTGAGAATAGGAAGCTGCACTGAAGTTACCAAGGCAGCACGGGTATGCTGTGCTAAGCCCTGCAGTGACAAATAACTACACTTTGTAGGAATACAGGTTAATCATAAGAAACAATTACAGCAAGGTCATTATAACTGATACTTGCAGATTGTATTATTTTGGAACAGTAATTGCACTTTTAATGGTTGGAACAGTCACTGTGCTTCATCAGCCATGAAAAACAAAACGCTTCCAAACTTTTGCCAGATAAACCTCAAGTCACCTTCATAGCAGACTTGAGAATAAACAAAAACACAAAAATAAACATTGCGGGAAGCATCTGTTAAACATTCTTTGAAATGCTGTACTTTCTGGGAAAAACTAAACCAAACAGCTTATTTCAAAATGGGGAATATATTGCACGAAACAAAATGAAACAACACTGTTTATTATTTATTGTTGAGAGAAGATAATGATTGCAAAGGCTTAATTACCTGCATTTGGCAAACCAAACACAGGTAATTATGTACCGGTAACAGCTAAATTTAACATGTTTTAAGTTTCTAGGTTTTTTGTTTTTCATTTTAAGTAGAGTTAGCCTTGCAGTTTACATCTGTAACTAGTTCACTTTATGTCAAAACCAGGCATGCATAATTTTTTATGGAAAATCTTTTATGGGGCGAGTAGATCAGCAAATGTTTCCTAAATTGCTAGAGTGTTCCCTTAATAGTTAGATTTTAAAGCCATTTTCAAAGGATAGGTAGCAAACATTTCAATCACATTTTTTGTTATGTGGTTTGCAAGTCCCCACCCACTCTGCTCGGCTCCGTTCTGTGCTTAGACCTCCTTTCATTTGTGTCCATCAACAGATACAAATTCACGTGGGAATCTGGGAGTGAGGACCCTCTGATGTGTTCCACACTGCTGCCTCCCTGATAGCACTATTTACAGCGAAAGACAACTGCAGCTGAGTGCTGTGGAAGATAATTAGACCTATGCTATGACCTGCTTGTTTTACATGAATAATCTGCTCAGCTGAAAAGGCAGCAAACCTATAGATTTATTTACCTGTGGGGTGCAAAAAGCATATGTGGACATACCAGGATTGTATGTTTGACTGGTTCAAGATGTTTTGAAGTTTTGTGACGTTTATTTGGTCATTTCTGACTTATTTCTGATTAAGAGATTAGTATTTATGTGATAACCGAGACTCTGCCCAGGTTTGTTTCTATTCATTAAGTGTTTGAGAAGTGCTTTTCATCCATTTCATGTATGTCTTCTATTTAAAACAAACCAGTTTCCCACAAAAAGCATGTAATGACTCAGATTTCACTTGGACAGGCACATCTGGAAAGGCACCATCAGTTCTGAAAGATACCACATACGGTATCACATGGCTTGGTTGTAGGCTAATTAAAGTGCTTAACTGGCCTGCCGGAAGTCACCTTTTTCCAAACATTTGTGTTACGGAGCAAAAAATGAGCCAGGAAGAGATTTATGGTCTGATGTTAAAAGAAGAGGGAATTCCACACAGTGCTAAACATGGTTCTGATCCAACTTTTTTTTATGTGTTGCTGCCATCAAATTTAGTTAACTTCAAATCAAATTTCTGTCCATTACATTAACAAAAAGAGTAGCAGTTATATTTGAAAGTGTGTTGTCTGCAGCATTTTAGCTGACTGTTGACTAATGCCGATGAAGCCGGTGCTTCAGACCAATCAAAACTAAACTACACACTGAAAAGAGCAGCAACACTACCAAAGACTTTGGGAGAGATAAGCACAAATGACTGAAAATCGGTGTTCTTAATCCTGTCTTAAAGCCTTTCATTTCCAGTGAAGTTATTAGCAAACACAGACTCTACCTGTACAAACACAACATTAAACTTTCCCTCTGCAGTGAAGTCAGACTTCTTATACAGGCTGTTAGTAAGTTCAGATTTAAATTTATCATTTAATTTATTTAAGAATAAATTAAATTGCATTTAGCTGCATTTAATTTAATTTAGCTGCATTTAATTTATTTAAGAATAAATTAAATTATATCAAAATCAACTTCAGTCAATAGAATTAGCTTAGGTGAAGCTGAGTAGACAGTTAAGAGCTCCAGCAGCCGCTATTAATATTACTATATTGCTGCAGCTCCAAGTGGATATTGCAGGAAATGCAGTTTCTGACACTGTGCTGGCTTCGTTATTCAGCTCCAGAAGTTGCTTCTTGGGGGGCCAAGACTGTCTGTCCTGGTTAATCAGTTTATAAAGTACTAATTAATCAGTGGCACTTGTAACAGTTGCTCTTCTAAAAGACAACAAGGAAGAATGAGGAAAACTGAGGAAAATGATTAAACTGAGACATTTAGCTGCAGACATGTCCTTATATAGCTGCCTTTTCTGAGGGACCTGAAGGTCCAAAGAATAGACATTCATTACCCTGTAATACCATCTTTAGGCAAGACGTTGTACCTGTACTATACTCACAGCATACATATTATTTTCACAATAAAAATCTATGGCATTTTCATGAAACTAACCTGACCAGTGAACACCAGGAACTCTACAGTATGTGCCACTTTTTGGGGAATTTTGTATCTAAACAATTAAACCACAAACTGTGCATCATTAATTTGTCATTTGCCATTATTGTTTCATGGTAAAAGCCATGTTACCTTACTCCTTCTGTTGCAAACTAAATGGACCATCTGTGTAAACACTAATTCTCACTTAACTGCTTAAACACAGACATTCCCACCGACATCAACCTTAATGGACAATGTGTAGTCTCATATAACAAAAGGATCCAGACATGCAGGGGTTAGATTACTGGCTTTATGGTGTCAAAGTGCACCTCCAGTGTGCACTTACATGTGCACATCAGCAAAAGTGACACAATATTTTGACAAATAAAGGTCAACATTTGTACTAAGAAAACGTCATAGACATTAAAGAGTAGCCTATTGTCGACATAACTTGGCAGACAGTAAATAAACTATAACACAGTTTGATATTCTCTGAGAACCCTCTGCTCTGACTGCTTCACGGTGCTAAAGGACCAGGGAAGGACAATAAAAACCTTTCTTGCCTCTGCAGAGAGAGGTCAGGAACTGAGGTCAGATTTATATGTAGATGTCACAGAGATTAGCAATCATGTTCAAGAGCTTTCTAGTCAGGCAGTTGCATGCTGGCATGATCTCACTGGAGCACTGACTCACAAGTAGAGACAACAGTAACAGTGTTTTCTCAGGTTTGCTGTACATATATAATATTATCTGGGAACCTGCATCTCGATGTGTTTTAGAAACAATCTTTAAAGCAATTATTTGCAAACTTCTCTGACATGGATTGTGACTGCTTAAATTTGTGAGTAGCCAAACATAAATTAAAATGCCATGTCACACTAGTTAGTGGTATCAAACAAGGTATTACTCGCTTTCACAGTGAGACAATATATGGTAGACAGAAGCACCATCTATTAGCAGAGAGCTGCCTTCACTAGTCGCATCTTTGAATACTGATGTAATTTATTCCCCACCTTCCCCCTGAGTTCTGCCACATCAGCTGCTGAACGGTTCTTTGATGTTTCTTTTGTAAAAGCAGTACAGTCTCAGGACCTCTTTGATTGTTTGAAATGTGCTGTGTGTTCACTATTAAACATCTGTTGGCAATTTTACTCTTTTAGATGAAGGTTGTGGCACCATTGTTGACCTGCTGACTCGCTTCCTTTTCTTTGGATGACTGTCTTAATTTCCATTTAACTAAAACATTTGAACAGATATATATAATACATAATATAAGACATTTAAACCAACAGGAAACAAACAGAGACTAAAGTGACTGTGGGTCAATTGAGACATGACAGATAAACTTTGTATATGTTTATATATACACTACCAGTCAAAGGTTTGGACACACCTTCTCATTTAATGTTTTTTCTTTATTTTTACTACTTTCTACATTGTAGATACAAACTGAAGAAAGCCCAATTAGACTTTACCAGAAAACATACTTACATACAAACAAACTCATCACTCTTCTAGCTCCTTGTTGGAAAATTGTCAAAACTGATGCTCTTTAAAAAGAAATAGAAAAGGAAAAGAAAAGAAATGTTGGTTTGGTGTGATTTGTCAAGACTGCATTATTTTTTTCAGTTTAGGTTGAGTTAAGTTGGCTTAATTAGCTGCTTGTCCCACATGCTGCCTCTCTGATGTGGTAAGGTGTATAATAAATTGTGAGTGTGCAGTTTGTGTTTGACAGTGAAATTATCCATCTCTCTGTTTGCTGTGTGTGTGTGTGCGTGTGTGTGTGTGTGTGTGTGTGTGTGTGTGTGTGTGTGCGTTACCCGATTAACAGACTTATCCATGATAAAAGTAGTAAATGCAGCAGCAGTGACCCACTTGCCCTTGCAGCCATCAACACAACATTTAGATGCTTTCTTTTCTTTGAGATATTAATTTTATTTTATTTGCCAGAGCTGCTCTAACTTGAACAGTTCTGGGAAGTAAAACAAAGAGCACGCTGCGAGGCAATTGGTCATTCTTTGATTGAGGGCATCTAAAGCGAGCCGCAAGGTAGGCTTCATTCCATCAATTTGGATGAGAATGGCTGGAAGGATAAATGATGTTAAATTTGAAGGATCACAACAATTAGTCTATGATGTAAAATATTAAACTACTGTCAACTGATGTGATTATCTATAAGCGAGCTTTTGCTCAGTCTGTATCTGTAGTCTCTCCCTGCTGCTTTCTGTTTCACCATGTTTCACGTCTTCGCTGTTTGTTTTTTTCTGTCTGTTTTGCAGAGAAAACACATACATGAAGTGAACCGGAGCAAGAGACTGAAAAACAGCAACAGATGCTCTCGCAGTAAGCTGTGCTGAAACAAATGTACATAACTTGGGTTAAAAAACAATCTTTGGTTTGTTTTAAATGTATTATTATTATTATCATTAATAGTTTTCTGGGATAGTGGACGTTCTTGCTTGTTTAGATTTACTTTTAGACTACTCTTTATACTGAAGAATATTGTGAATCTTGTGTATTTTAGTTTTATGAAATTGACTGCTGTAAATCGTTTCTGCATTCTGGATGTCAAACCCAACCAGGGGCAGGGGACTGAAATTAGCAATAGCTATAAACTCTGTGTGCAGCACATCAGTGTCATTATTTGCATTGGAACGCTGTCAAATGGCATTGTCCCTTTTAAATAAATAAATAAATAGAAACAGAAAAATGTGTTAGTTCATTTTACCACAAACCCTGTACTACACCAATGTCAGCACAAACAGAGATTATGACTTCATTTTCTGTTGCATTTGCTATTGCTCTTTGTTCTTGACTTTACCTTTTTTGTCTCTGTTTGTGTAGGATTACGCAACAACTCTAGCTGGCGAGGAATTTGCAGGCAAACTATGTGGGTTGGTTTTGGAAAAAACACATAAAGTCATAATGTTGAAGACACAATAAAAGGCGAATGCCTCTCAACTGCAACAAGCTTCTTCAATATTTCCTTGGTTACCATGGCTACTTGTATTGTCACAACAATGACATCCAGAGAACCCGCGGTTTCATTATGTCTATTGGATGCCTTGATGGACTCCTGTTGACGCTTTCAGACTGCTTTGCATAATAAAAAATTACCTTTAACGCGCACCCTCTTTGTTATACCGCGACCAAGCATCGGTATGTGATGGCTATTCAATATGGTGCCCATTAAAGAAAAAAATGCTCTATTCCATTAATGGAGATAAAAGAAATCCTGTCTTATTTTGATAAGCGTCATTAATTTAAGTGAGAGATACATTCCACTACTACGAGCCACTACTATGGCTTACAGGACTGCCTGCTCAGCACTTAACCTGCTAAACTTATAATTGTTTCATCTGCATAACTTTCCTTCCAGGTGAACATAGTTGTCAAACCTATAACCTATAAGAGGGGGATAAATTCCTGCCCTTTTTTCCATGCTGCCCCTGGTTAAAACTAAGTTACTTATTAATTTCAGAATAAGTGACACCAGAATTCCTGAGAAAGATACAGCTGCTCCTCCACCTTTCTGTCCAAGGAGACGACTATGAAGTCAGTGAAGGAGAACATCCTCAGCTGTGTTTGTGCATAAGCAGCACATTACTGAAACTTTTAACAGACTCTGCCTGCACCAAAAGCGATGACCTCTCCCGCTGTGCCTGTATCGCCAGCACATCTGCCGCCGTTGCAGATGACGACAAGAGTCTGTTTGATCAGCAATAGCAGTCTGAAAGACTAAACAAACTCAGCAAAGATCAACCTGTTGGAACCAGCTTCAAATCACTGATTAGGGAATCTCCTCCATCCCCACCAGATTAACTACTTGAGCCATGACCTGATGTGTCCATCACTGAGGTGCTTCAGCTCAGAACAACAGTTGTGTGACAAGAAATAAGTATTTCTGCAAAAAGTTGGAAACCAGAACTCGTACAGTTTTTCTTTTTTTTTTTGATGTTAGGTTGTTTCACAGCTGTATCCTATGATTGGATTTTTTTTTCCATTGCAAGTGACTCAATCATTAACTTTCAATCTATGCATTTGAGAAAGGAAAGATATTTTGCAACACTGAGCATGCAAAATGTAAGGGTTTTTTTTTTGGAGGTTTGGCTCCAGTGAGAAGCAACATCATATTGCAGAACCCCAGATGAAGGTATGTGTTAATGACTGGATCCCCCTCAACTCTGGATTCTGGTGGAGATGGGTCAGAGTAAAAAAGTTAAATAGGAAGTAAAAAAATAAAGCAGGAAGAATAACTCAATAGAGGGAATAAAAAGATTTAAAATGACATAACAGATCTTCCTTTTTTAAAATATTACTCACTGATGATTTTTATCCTGGGATGAAAGGTTGAAATGTGCTTTTGGTTAAATCTAGTACAGTTACAGAATTGGACATTATCCCTATTAAAAAGCCACGAGATCCACATTTATTCATGATCTGTTGCTCATTATGACTTGGTCACATAAGGTTTTAAAAAAAATGTGTTTTTAAATCCATCTCCATCTTTTTTCCCCCATTTCTGTTCCGCTCACACACATTACACTTTTTATTGTTCTGCTCTCTGTGTGCAGCCCTTGCAGTGATTTTTGCACTAAGCAACTTTTGTGCAGTGTACTGTTCAAAAGAAGACAATGTGATTGTAGGACAGGCTCAGCAGCAAATCCAAGCAGAGATCAGGGAAAATGCTAGGATGATAAAAATAAATAAATAAATACATAAATCAATAAAAATGCTCTTTGGTCTGACAGTTTTCAATGATGATAACTAGGACTCAGGGTGTACCAGACAGCATTTTGTTTTGGCCCTGAGTTTGATTGACAAATAATGGCCCCACAGTTGTTGTTTTTCTTAGCTCGGCACATAGTGTGTAACGGACACCCATTTCACCAGTTTGTGGCATTGGGGAATAATTACAGGAGGCCGCCTGAGGTAAGGCCTGGCAGAGTTTGTTCGTTAGTGATGAGGGAGAAGGGTGGAGGAGAGAGGCCTGGGAGGGTAGATATCTTCGCTCTGCACAACAACAACACAAAAACGAGAGGGTTCTTGCTATAGCTGAGCTCAGTGCAAACTAAACACTTTCCTTAAGCAGAACCACTTCTCTCAGCCATATTCCACACGTTGCAGGCGTTCTGTGGCTCTTCTGAATAAATAAATATCATAATGCACATGAACAACCTGCATCTATTTCATATTTTCCTTAATTGTATGGAGGTTTCTGGGGGGGGGGGGGAATGCCACAAGGGTTATGGTTACTTCCACATGCATGCACACTTATACCATGCAGCCATTTAAATTAACAAATCCACCACAATAAAATAAAATGCACAGGTATGCATCATGCAGCAAGAACGCTGAATGAACCGAAGATGTGCAGCAGAGCAGTATTCATTCACCAAAGTATGCTGAGTACAAAACAAAGACGAATAGGACAACTGTAGGCTTGACTGACAGAAGACATTTTTGATGTTGCGTTAGTGTGCTTGTTCCATCATCTGTTACCTGGTAAGAGAGGTGGGAAGTAATGAAGTACAAATACTTTGTTACTTTACTTGAGTATTTATTTTTCTAAGAACCTTTTATATTGACTCTGTACATTTTTAAACAAATATTTGTACTTTCTGCTCCTTACAATTTCAAAACAGGTTTGTTACTTTTGGTTTAACATACTTCAACGTAGTTATTATTTCACCACTGAAAACCAATGTCAGCCTAAACAGTAATGTATGAAATGTAATCCTGGTTGCATATTAATCACCAGAGGCAGAAATTTGCCTCTGGTGATTAAATAATAAATTATTTATTTAATTTATTATTATTTTTTTGCCACAACACCGAAACGACTGCAGGTGTACTTCAGCATCTAGCTAGCTCTACAGAAGACGAGCGGGCATAAAGGGAGAAACATGTCGTAGCAGGTAATTTCAAATTCAGCGTTTCTATCAGCTCGACAGACATCAGTAAACATACAAACTGTTTGCATGCAGTTTGTCTCACAGTGTGTGGCTAGCTAAAGGGGAAGAGAAATAACTTCACTCAGAGATGGAGAAAGATGAGACAGAGGACAGGAGAGGGAGAAGAGAGGTTAGATTTAAAGGTAAGAGCTGCTCAGTGTAAGACCCAGCCCATCAAAAAATAGCCAGAAAATTCTGTTTTTTTGGAACTGAGATGTTTATTAACCCTTATAACAAAATCTACAAAATTTTTTTTTGCTATATCATGTTGTGTATGATATATTTGTATTATATATTTATTATATATTTTTTGTATCGCATTTGATACACTGGGCATATTTGGCAACTTTTTGGTAACAACAATGTTAATTTTAGACAAAAAAAAGAGTTTTGTCCATAACATTTTGAAATTATGGCAATGGTATTGATCATATTGATGAGATTCTCAGAAACTCATGTATCAAATATGATACAAAGGGCATTATAGGGTTAACCCCGTCCCACTCATTTTCCTGTTCAGAGGCAAAGTCGCTCTCTAAAATGTAAGCAACAGAAAATAGAGCTATTTTTCATTTTCCTTCTTTTTTTCTGCTCAAGTTCTGCTTAACTGGTTCAAGCTGAGTACATTTATTATAATTAAAATTTAGACTAAAATAAAGTTTGTATGCCCAACTACAAGTATTATTTTATTATTAGATTAGTATAGCACATGGTTCAATTAGCTTTGCACAAAAATAGCTGGCGCCTTGACGCCACTGTTGTTGTGATTTGTATATAAATAATAAAATTCAGTTGAATAGAAACATCCTCCAAAGAGCTAAGTTTTACTTTTTTGCCTTGAGTACATTTCAGAGCCGGTACTTTTTCATGTTTACTTGAGTAAAGAAGTTAAATCAGTACTTCAACTTTTAATAGAGTAATTTTTGCTATTAGTATCTGTACTTCTACTTAAGTATATAATTTCTGTACTTTTTCCACCTCTGCCTGTGAATGATTTAAAATCACACCAGAGAATATTATATGAAATCCAGATCTTAAGGCATTAAGAAGTACAGAAAACATTCTGAGAAAGTAAGATTAAAAGAACAAGAAAATAAAGAAAGACGTTCCTTGTACTAACATAGCTCTGAAAAGTTCAAGGATTCACCAGTCCAGTGATGACTTTTTATCTTTTTATGATAGCTTTTCATCGTTGTATTTTTACTCAGTTGTATATAGCATTTGTATTCTATTTTTATCCTATTGTATATTTTATTCCATTTTATTTTACTGTATATAGTATTTTATTTTATTCTATTCTGTACAGTTGTGTACTGTATTTATTCTTATTGTATTCTAATGTTTGCTTCATAACTTTTGCACTGTCCACTTCCTGCTGTGACAAAACAAATTTCCCACGTGTGGGACTAATAAAGGTTATCTTATCTTATCTTATCATTTTAATCAAAGACCGAAGACGTTATGCTTTGTGTTCACTCTAAAGCCCTTTGAGGCCAGTGCGTGTAGTTTATATCGTTTGGATGGAAAGTACACAAATACTATTTACATTTCTAATAAAAGAAACAAATTGAACATTGAACTTCCCTGATTTTCTGATTGTCACTTGTGGATTGTTTCCAGTTTCCTGTTCCAGTGGGTAAGGCTGATAGATCAGACGATAGGTATATGGGAGCCCTTAACTCATGTGGCACAAGTAAGTTGAGTGCCTGCAGTGATTATGCGTTTGCACTGCAAGAAGATAGGCATTGGACACAAAAGTCACCAGCTGGACAGCTGGGGTTAAAAGGCTTTTGTTATTCAGACATACAGTTAACAGCAGGAAACCAGTTAACAGGCAAGGCAACCTCAGAGATAAGAACACTAAAAGAAAAATAAATTCAACCCACAGCATCTGACAAATGACTTATATACTCCAACACTAATGAGCTGAATCAACACAGGAAACTGTCTAGAGTGTGAGAGCAGGACCTAAAAGGAAAATACACAATACTAAACAAAAAACACATAGACTGGTACACTGCTGAACCACTTGTGACAAATGTTAACAATGTACAAACTCTGAAAAATAACATTCTCCTAAATGATAATGTGGCATTATAGCAATATAACAAGGTTTAAGGACAGGTCAACCTATACAGACTTTAATACAAAAGCCTGACAGTTATTTGTAAATGAATTTTGCAACATGAAGTCCGTGCATATGGTACTATAGCCTATCTTTTCTTTTCTTTTCTTGTCTTTTTTTCATTTCTTTTCTTTTCTGCCCATTAGTAATTTTAATAGAATCCACATTTTCCTGCCAGAACATGTTGAAACTAACACATAATACACTCGTGCTGCTAGTGCTACTCTTGAAAACACTAAATTTGCATTTCATGTTGCCCTCTTTTCTCTAGCTGCAGACTGGCTTCCAGCATCCTATTTCTAGTACATGCATGGAAGTACCATGAAAGTAGCCTAACACATTTGCTTTGCTATATTTTTATTAAAACAAAAACTTAGCAGCACAGGTGGATTGAGTTGATGAAGTGTTCCTTCTTGCATCTGTTTTTCAGTAACGAGTCGTATAAGAAGCCACAGATGGAGGCCTAGAATTTACACTGGAGTATGAGATGCAATTAACTTGTAAAATTGTTGCAACTGCACAACAATAAACAATATTTTACAACAATAAATAAACATTAATTTCAATTTTTTTTCAATAAAAAAAGAATTTTTTTCCAATTTCCAATTTAACTCTTTGGAGTTCCAGGGTTGTCCAAAACTCCGCTGACATGATAATCCTTAAGGTCACCCAGTGCTTTATCACCCTGGTGCCACCGAAAGCTAATCACTGTATAAAATCCACTGTTTAAAAACTCATCACAGCTATATAATATGCATTATATAATCAGATGGCACTTACCACTTGACCAAACATGACCTACAGAAACCAAGAAAAACAACAATCTTATTGGCATAATGCAATAACTGCTATGTGTTATGTAGCAGCCATCGCTGCCTGTAAATGTAATTTTCTCCTTAAAATATTTGAAAACTGTGTTTGACTTTTTGTGTTTTGGAGGACAGAGTGTGCAGGCAGGAGAGTGTGGATGAATATTTGATGTATTAGCACCACGCAGTCAGGTAACACTATGCACAGACCTCCCCATCCGAGAGTACTGGGAAAGGTATAGTCAGGATCAAAGGGAACGTGGAACATGGCAGAACGAGGGATCTCAGGGCTTAAGGGCTCATTAAGAATATTACGAAGGTAAGGCTGGGAATTAGGAATCTGGGTATTAGTGCCAAGACAGTCTTAATACAAAACCCTAGAGGGAGGGCTTATGCATGTTTTGCAGGTACAGGTAGGAGATTTAGCTGCAGTTAAAAAGTACTGACCATGTGTCACCTTAGGGCGTGTATGCTTTGATAACTTTGAAATATAAATATTGCACACAGTGGGAACACTCACAATTCCTTAATGTAAAAAAAAGAACAAAGCAAAGTTGCCTATTGCCTGTCATGTTAGCAGTTGTTACCTGGCACGTCCTCTGTTGTAATGTTCTGTCATAACAGACGTGAATAGTAATGCATTTTTAAGTGTCTTGTAGCAGTGATAGAGAAACATGTTTGGCAAAACCATGTATTTAGATACTGAATTAAACTTCCTGCAAATTTAAAGTTGGAAATATAGAGTAACCAGGGCAACCAGAGCCTGGGATGTCCACTATTGATCAACCAATGACGCTTGGAGGTTTACTGCAATATGAATAGCCTTTCTGTGAGTATTGCATTTGCTGTTGTACGCATATATTTTAAAATTTGTTCCAGTTTGTGTTATAGTTTTATAGTTTTTGTTATAGTTTATTTTGTATTTTGAATGCTGTTTTGAAAATACAAATTAAGTGTATAACCTCAAAATGTTATGTAAAAATATAACATAATTTCTGATGGTCATTACATGTTAACTAAGGCTATGATTGGATATAAAGACACAAGGAGAGGTAAACACTACAAAGTGATGGGCCTGCGGGAAACTTGCCCAGTTGCCTGCTGTTATTCCTGTACCATATGTTTAGTATGTTTTTGACACCTGCAGAAAAAAGTAACGTCACTGTGTTGTCAGCTGTCTTAGATGAAATAATTCACCATAGGGGCATAGAACTGAACTCATGTGAAAGCAGCACTGAACAGTTTAAACACTACTTTCAACTCTTGGTCAATGGTGAAAACAGAAATCAATCTATCAATTAGACCAACCATTAGTAGAGTTTTAGATGAAGTGAGGATGGCAAGCCAGCTGTTCGCGTAACATGTTTCCTCTCCTTTGTTATGAAGTTATGTGTTTTTTTCTGTTATAATGAGATCAGGCAGGTATTCATGGTGTCCATATGCACTGTCAATGCCCAGGGGCAACACTCATTGGTGTATTTAGCAAGTGGAGAAAAAAGATAGAGGGGGTTAGACTGCACCACCATCTGGGCAACGGTGTCAGAATGCAGCAGTGTATAGATGGAGAGCTTCATCCACAAACCTTTGGGGGTTAGCAGTAGAGGCAAAGCTCTCATTAACATCAAAGCTAATCAGATTCTGAAACATGAGTCTTTGGCAACCGTGGCTGTGTATCAGTGTTGTGTTCATTTGTAATGAGGTGACGATGATTGAGCAGACCACGCAGACCAGGGGTGAGGCTTCGTCATGCAAGAATGTTTCTAAAATAATGCATCGTCTTGGTAAATTGCTGTGAAGAAAGGGGATTTAGTCAAGAAAAAACAATCCCAGTTGTTTACAGTCTGTACAGAAACAATTAAATTTGATACGTGGCCAAATTTTTAGATGCACCCCTTTCTATCACCCTAACAGCCAGGCTCGGTTCTCCTGCAAGTCAAACACTGATTTTCAGCACTTCAGCATCTCGCTAGCTCTACAGAAGAGGAGGAAACATGAAGGGAGTGACTTTTTTTAAGCGGCAGGTAATTTCAAATTCAACGTTTCTATCAGCTCAACAAATATCAGCAAACACACAAACTGTTGGTGTGCAGTTTGTCACACAGTGTGTTGCTAGCTAAAGGTCTAGCTGCTGTATTTCACAGGGAGAGAAAAGAAAGAGCGCTAACTTCACTCGGAGATGGAGAAAGATGTAAGACGACAGACAGAACAGGATAGCAAGAATTATATTTAAAGGTAAGGACTTCCAGTGACCCTTGATAAACTGCAAATGTAATGAATGTAATGTCATCATTTTAATCACATACTGGATCTGTGTTTGATGTGTTTTGATAAATTTTCTCTTTTTTGTGAAACAAGGATTTCAGTATGCAGAGAATTTCAGATGCTCAGTACTCACTCGATATGTTCACAGATTTTTACACTCTGCAGAGTTTCAGAATCAGAATACTTTAATAAGCCCTAAGGAAATTATGTGTTTTACAGGGCTTTGCATACTATTCAGCTCACTTACAGTATAAGAATGCAGGTTTTGCTTTAACGGGCCCATAAATGTGTATACTGTTTTTATGCATGTAGTCCTGTGAGTTACACAAGAAACCCATTACAGCCAGTCAAGCACCAAAAGTCAAGCACACACAGTCATAATAGCACAATGAAGACAGAAACTGAGGAGCGAGATACTGTATCACTGTGTGTTCACACTTAAATTAACAACGAGAATGGTATTCCTTTTCAAAATCTAGAATTCCCTTTTAAATGGGTACTTCAGCAGTTTGGGAAATACACATTTTGACTCACATGGCGAGAGTGTGACGTCCACAGACTACATGTTTTAAGACTATCAGAAGGGGGTTGTTGGCGTAGATGGCATAAAGACTTCAGTTGTGAGGAATGAGCAGTCCAAAGAACATTAGCTCTCTCTAAAGATAATCAGAATCACAATATTTTATTAATCCCATGTCATCGTCATTTCACGCATTAGAAAAAAAGTCAAGTTATGATTTCACAGCTAGACTGTAGCCTGTTTTCCTGGGTTCCTTTTATTGAAATATCTCATTCAGAATATCCTCCATCTGTCTTTTTATTTAAAAAATAAATAAACAAAAACAAGTACAACCTACCCTATTATAGAATTCCCAAATTTGAACTAAATCAGCACCAGTACATGATTGGATATTATCATTTGAAGGATGTATAAAGAAAAAAGAGGAGACCAGAAAAAGTACAGTATAAATCAGTTCAATAATGGTTTAAATAAACTAACACAACAGCTTACCATTCAATATCAATGATAATAGATGACTGATATTATTGTTGTTGTCTTTATTTTAGTACACATTTCAGTAACAGTATACAAAATACACATTCTGCCTATTTTATGCTTTAAACATGTGGTTTCAAATTATTAGGTGACTCTGCACAGACATGTGGTCAGACATGTGAGGCTGTCTGTGGCATGAAATGGCATTCAAAAAAATCTGCATTGATAGCAAACATAATAATCTGACGTGAATTCATATTATATTTTTGATAGCTGGCTACCTTCTTCCATGAACCTCTTTTTTATAAAACAGGGACAAAACTTTTCATATTCTTTATTCTGCATTAAAGACTTGAGGCATATTTTTATTCTTTTATAATACTCTGCCTCTTAATCTTGTGCTCGCAGTTGTGTGGGATGTAGGGGAGCAGGTCCCATTGGCATTTGTTATTTAATTGTTAATGTTAAGCATAAGGTTATGTTACTTGTGTTTCATGTTGGCCTCACTCTCCTTGTTAACATGAGTCCCAGGGTAAACTTTGTTACTGTGCTGCATGATTCATCAGTGCACTCAGGGTCAGGCAATATATGCTCTGTATTTCTCAGGCATGAAACTAAACACTTAAGGCCTCTGTCAGGAGAATACTAGAGTAGTTGACACTGTTCTTGGACTGCGAAATATTGTCAGAAACACAGTGGGACATTTTATTATATTAATGAAATACTTTCTTCTATTAGAAATTCGAATTCTTAAAAACTGGATTTAATTGCATCATTATTATTATTAATATTATTATCTAATTAGGATAATAATTGTGACTCTTGTGACTCTTGGCTGGACAGTGAGACACTTAAAATAAAAATAGCTAAAGCATATTTGCACATGATGCCATAAAAATAAAAAGAATTAATACCGGCCTTGTGGGGGAAAAACGTTGACAACAAGCTTTGATGATTTTTCCAACACAGCATTTGAAAGGGAAGTGTTTCTCTCCAAAGTGGAGAAGGGTTCAGCTGGAACAACTGTAGTTAAGCAGTTCCCGTGAAGAGTGTAACAGATGGTTTACTGTCACATTGATGCTGGCAGCCATAATCCTGTATGCACTCTGTGTAGTTTTTTCCTTCACATTATCTTGAAAATACAACATTAACAAGAGCATATTCTACCTTTGTGATTCTTTAATTGTTTAATGCATTCAAGTTTTATTTTTCATTGTGACAACTTGCTAATGTTATGATGAAAATTGAGGTTATTGTTACTGTATACAGAGCAGTGCAGAGTCAACCACGTAGGCTGCCATTAGTGACATTTTTCCATCTCTATTGAAAGTGCTGAGGGCTGCTACAGCTTTTTTTGAAGCCTTAAAGTATTTCTCATGAACACTGTAGCTGGCAACGAACTAAGGATATGAACTCTAATCAGCATCTTTAATGATACTGGAACTGAGGTTGTTATGCTAGTTTGACATTGAGGCTTCCAAGAAAGAAAACAACATTACACAAAACATACCTTTCAGTTTTTTATAGACCACCGGTGTTTCCAGGATTGTTTAAATTGGGTTTCAAATAGTAAATGTTTTCAATTTAAATGTAATTTAAAATTTTCAGCAGCTTTTCATTGAACATAATATTATCTAACATTAAATAGTTGTATATTTAAAATGATGCACTGAGGAGGACAAAACTGTGATCTGTTACTTGCCATCATCCACCCAGTGGCTTGGCATAATGCTGGGATTGTATAATAACAAAAAAAATGATAGTTTATTAACTTATTCTTGTTATTCAGAGACACTGCTGTGAAGAAGTTTCATTATTTTCTGCTGATGTAGTCTAATAAAACACATGAAAGATGCATTTTTACAAACTGATATTTGTATCCTCAATATTTTATTTTTTATTTAATGTGATAAGTTGCACTACAAAGTAGGTGATTCTTTTAAATGACTCTGTTAGTGATACAGCGGTTACCTGTTGTTTTCCTCCAGGCATTCTGATATATTGTTTGATCTTGTGGCAGCAGTTGCAAAGATATAACACTTGTAATGTTCACTTGACTTTCTTACCGCTTGCTCCCCCAGGGAAGTGTTAGAATTCCTTTCTTTCTACATCTTAACCTGTATTAATGGCTCATTTAGCTCAAGCTCTGTCCACCCACTGTAAAAGTCAGTTGCTCAACCATGCCTGAAAAAGCCATTATTGAAGCCTACGATTCTATATAATTTCAGAATGGCTCTGGGAACATGACAAAACTGATTGCACCATTTTTTTAAACCCCATGTGGGCATCTAGATTCTGGCCTTCTCCCCGTGTTTGCGTGGGTTCTCTCCGGGTACTCTGGCTTCCTCCCACAGTCCAAAGACATGCAGTTAGTGGGGTTAAGTTAATTGGTAATTCCAAACTGCCCATAGGTGTGAATGGTTGTCTGTCTCTCTGTGTTAGTCCTGCGGCAGACTGGCGACCTGTCCAGGGTGTACTCCGCCTCTCGCCCTATGACAGCTGGGATAGGCCCCAGTCCCCCGTAACCCTGACAAGGATAAGTGGAAGACAATGGATGGATGACATTAGAAAAAAACAGAGGTTTATGTGATAAGACACAATACGGTAGGGCTCCATCCGTAACATACATCGACACAAGAAAAGATTCAAACCAACATGACAAACAGAGACTAAAGTGTCTATGGTTCACTTGAAACGTGACAGACAAACTTTGTATATGTTTATATATACACTACCAGTCAAAGGTTTGGACACACCTTCTCATTTATTTTTTTTTCTTTATATTTACTCCTTTCTACACTGTAGATAAAATCTGAAGATATCAAATATATGAAACAAGGTATATGGAATTATGTGGCAAAGATAGGAAATTCATCCGAGTCACCAACCTCAGAAATCGCAAGTTAACAGCACCTCAAATTAGAACAAAAATAAATACCACACTTAGTTCCAGTATCAACACATCTCTACATGAACTGTTCAGAGGAGACTGCGCAACTAAGGCCCTTACAGGGAGTGCAGAATTATTAGGCAAATGAGTATTTTGTCCACATCATCCTCTTCATGCATGTTGTCTTACTCCAAGCTGTATAGGCTCGAAAGCCTACTACCAATTAAGCATATTAGGTGATGTGCATCTCTGTAATGAGAAGGGGTGTGGTCTAATGACATCAACACCCTATATCAGGTGTGCATAATTATTAGGCAACTTCCTTTCCTTTGGCAAAATGGGTCAAAAGAAGGACTTGACAGGCTCAGAAAAGTCAAAAATAGTGAGATATCTTGCAGAGGGATGCAGCAGTCTTAAAATTGCAAAGCTTCTGAAGCGTGATCATCGAACAATCAAGCGTTTCATTCAAAATAGTCAACAGGGTCGCAAGAAGTGTGTGGAAAAACCAAGGCGCAAAATAACTGCCCATGAACTGAGAAAAGTCAAGCGTGCAGCTGCCAAGATGCCACTTGCCACCAGTTTGGCCATATTTCAGAGCTGCAACATCACTGGAGTGCCCAAAAGCACAAGGTGTGCAATACTCAGAGACATGGCCAAGGTAAGAAAGGCTGAAAGACGACCACCACTGAACAAGACACACAAGCTGAAACGTCAAGACTGGGCCAAGAAATATCTCAAGACTGATTTTTCTAAGGTTTTATGGACTGATGAAATGAGAGTGAGTCTTGATGGGCCAGATGGATGGGCCTGTGGCTGGATTGGTAAAGGGCAGAGAGCTCCAGTCCGACTCAGACGCCAACAAGGTGGAGTACTGGTTTGGGCTGGTATCATCAAAGATGAGCTTGTGGGGCCTTTTCGGGTTGAGGATGGAGTCAAGCTCAACTCCCAGTCCTACTGCCAGTTTCTGGAAGACACCTTCTTCAAGCAGTGGTACAGGAAGAAGTCTGCATCCTTCAAGAAAAACATGATTTTCATGCAGGACAATGCTCCATCACACGCGTCCAAGTACTCCACAGCGTGGCTGGCAAGAAAGGGTATAAAAGAAGAAAAACTAATGACATGGCCTCCTTGTTCACCTGATCTGAACCCCATTGAGAACCTGTGGTCCATCATCAAATGTGAGATTTACAAGGAGGGAAAACAGTACACCTCTCTGAACAGTGTCTGGGAGGCTGTGGTTGCTGCTGCACGCAATGTTGATGGTGAACAGATCAAAACACTGACAGAATCCATGGATGGCAGGCTTTTGAGTGTCCTTGCAAAGAAAGGTGGCTATATTGGTCGCTGATTTGTTTTTGTTTTGTTTTTGAATGTCAGAAATGTATATTTGTGAATGTGGAGATGTTATATTGGTTTCACTGGTAAAAATAAATAATTGAAATGGGTATATATTTGTTTTTTGTTAAGTTGCCTAATAATTATGCACAGTAATAGTCACCTGCACACACAGATATCCCCCTAAAATAGCTAAAACTAAAAACAAACTGAAAACTACTTCCAAAAACATTCAGCTTTGATATTAATGAGTTTTTTGGGTTCATTGAGAACATGGTTGTTGTTCAATAATAAAATTATTCCTCAAAAATACAACTTGCCTAATAATTCTGCACTCCCTGTATGGTCAACTAGCTGCTAAGAAACCACTGCTAAGGAAAAGCCACAAGCAGAAGAGATTTGTTTGGGCCAAGAAACACAAAGAATGGACATTAGGCTAGCGGAAATCTGTGCTTTGGACCAATTTTTGTCAATTTTTGAGATCTTTGGTTTTACCCACCGTGTCTTTGTGCAATGCAGAAAAGGTTAACGGATGGTCTCTATATGCATGGTTCCCACAACGAAGCACGGAGGAGGAGGTGTGATGGTGTGGGGTGCTTTGCTGGTAACACGGTTTCTCAAAATTGAAAGGCACACTGAACCAGCATGGATATCACAGCATCCTGTAGTAACATGCCATCCTATCCGGTTTGTGTTCAGTTGGACCATCATTTATTTTTCACCAGGACAATGACTCCAAACACACCTCCAGGCTATGTAAGGGCTATTTGACCAGGAAGGAGAGTGATGGAGTGCTGCGCCAGATGGCCTCCACAGTCTCCTCACCAATCGAGATGGTTTTTAGATGAGATGGACTGCAGAGTGAACGCAAAAACGCCAACAAGTGCTCATAATCTCTGAGAACTCCTTCAAGACTGTTGGAAAACCATTTCAGGTGACTACCTCATGAAGCTCATCGGGAGAATGCCGAGAGTGTGCAAAGCAGTAATCAAAGCAAAGGGTGGCTGTTTTGAAGAATCTAAAATATGAAACATGTTTTGAGTTATTTCACACTTTTTTTGTTTACTACATAAATCCATATGTGTTCATTCATAGTTTTGATGGCTTCAGTGAGAATCTACAATGTAAATAGTCATGAAAATAAAGAAAAAACATTAAATGAGAAGGTGTGTCCAATACTTTTGACTGCTTGTGTATATATTGTTATTTTAATTTCAAAGGTTCTTTAGAGCTGTAATCATTTGATTTCAGTTCACGTGCAGGAGGGAGGTCAATGGTCATGCAGTTTACAACTTTTGAGAAGTGACAATATGAACATTACTTTTATTCTTGGTGAATGAAAGGACAACAGAGCAATGGTGCAAACTATATACTATATACAAGAACAGACTGCATTATACTGGGTTCTTTGGAAAAATTTACACAGACATCAACTGGAGTGATGGAAAAGCTGAATGCATGCTGACCTCAGCCCAGCAGCAGTTAACAAAAGCAGTGATGAGCAGTACGGCTTGCAGGATACTAGCCTCCATTTTTACCTGCACATGTTTCTACAATAATGGAATAATTGTTTATATTGTTAAATGGTAGTCATGTGACAATGCAGGACATGTTATAAATTTGTTTCTCTAGGGAGTAATTAAGTAATTTAATGCATTACTTAAAAAAGTGAAATGTATTGTGTAATGCATTCCGTTTTTTGAGTAATGAGCCACACTGGATCTAACTAGCCATCCTATAAAGTATCTACATATCCTACAGAAATTTCTGTGTGACATGGCATATTTCCTAAAACACTGCCTTTTTGTTTTCTTTTTATGTGTTCCGTGTTTCACTAAATCAAGCTCAAGAAACAATTAAGATTTTATTGCAGTGTCTGTATAACTGTATCTCATTACACACTGCATGTGAAAACATAACCTGACCTGCTTTAAATCAGTACAGAACCCTGGTGCTCAAAGCCTTATTCCCAGCAGGAGAGAGCATATTGCACATATTTTAGCTGAGCTACACTGGCTGCATCTTCAGTTCAGGGTTGATTTTAAGATTCAACTATTCATGTTTAACACACTTGCTGGTCTGGCTCCCAGCTATATCACTGAGCTTTTAAGTACCTATGAGCCAACGGTTGTTGCTTGAGATCATCAGGAAGGTCACTCTTTGCTGTACCCAAATCTAATTTAAAAACTCAGGGTGACCTTGCTTCGCTATCAAATCTGCAAAGGCTTGGAATGACCTCCCTGAGGAGACAAGGTTTCACTAACAACTTCCAAATCTACTCTCTAAATTTTGGACTAACTTTTTCATAATCTAAATGCATCTCGTGAACACTGCTACTTTAATAGGAATATCTGTTCAGTTTTTTTTATGTGTCTGTGATCCAACGCACAGTCTATAATTTTGTCCTTTATCACTCTACATCCAAATGTCCAAAAAGGCAATCTCTTAAGAAAAATAAGGGTAAACAAGGTAAACAAGTCTTTATCTATTCACAAAAGGCAGGGATTAAGAACAATAAAGAGCACAAAATGAGTTTTCAAATGGCTGCTACTTGGGTTAAAATGTATTTTAAGCTTTGTGTTCTTGATACCACAATAGCCTAAGGACAAGAGAGGGAGAGAGAAAGAAAGAGAAAAATGTCTATGTTTATGGGCACTAGCACAAATGCACAAATCTGTTGACACTTCGATCATCCATCTCTTGAAATCACAATCATTAGGTCAGTAATCTCCTTACTTTCCTTACTCTGTTTGCATTCCCTATTTTCAGTTGGGGGTGGGTGACACCCTTCAATGATTGAAAATAAATCTGTAATACATTTTGGCAAGGCAATTAATATTGCAACAGGGGAAGCAGTTTCAGAGGTCCATCAAAAATGCACTGAATAATTAATCCTGAAAGCTAAGTTCAAAACCAATCCATGCTTGTAGTACTGCTCAGTGAGTGAGCAGCCAGATTCTGAACATATGAGATATACACCGTTAGTGCCCTGATTAACGGGGGAACTCACATGCATAGTCTGGCAACAAAACTTCTTTTGATTTAACATACAAAAACAAACATGAAAGTTTATCATTTAACATGCAAACCTTGAAAGACAAATAGGTGAACGGGTGATGTAAGAGGGCATTAGACGATTTAAACAGGACAAAAGACGTAAGAACTTACCACAGATCATATTTTGCATAGCTATTATGAATGTTTTGATAACAAATACTGCAATATTAAGTGAGTGCAAAACATATCAGGCAGATTTTTTTCATCGGCTTAAAGTTTAAGTTTTGTGGTTTAATAAACTCTAGAGCTTTTGCTTTTTGCCAAATGACAGCTGGACCTTCCTTAATTCCACGGAACGTTATATTTGTTCAGGAAGAACGTGCTGTTATCAGCTGATCACTGTGTACACAACCCACAATCCATCCCAAAAACATCCTTGCTACACCAACTGCTGTGCACTCTGTTGCTTGTTAAAGCTTTATTGCCACCTACCCAGTTTCCACCTGTGCCAGCATATCTACTTGAGCCAATGGTAGCTCTTAAAGTGATAACACAGCACAGTGTTTCTACCCTGCTCATTATGACTCTTGGCTATACCAAGAGCACATCCACTGGATAAGCAGGAAATATCTTAATGCCAAGAATGAATCCATCACCCTTTGCCCTTAAAAATAGTCTATTATTAGTAAACAATGTTTTGTGGCAAATTTGTTTTAAATCAAAGAGTGTACCCGCCTTCCAACATTAGATAATTTCTCCAGCATTCACTCGCTATATAATATTGGCAGCAACAAACTCAAATTGAATACATTCAGAGAAAAACAGGAGCTCTTCTGCAAGGTCTGAGCAATCGCAATCCACTTTTCTGGGGCCTTGTTTGAATTCAAATGTGTGAAAAGAAATGCACAGTGTGGCGCAGCTGGAATCAGACTCACTAGAACTGTTTTTAGGCCCACTCACTTCCACTAGCTTTGCTTAGAAGTGATACAAATTGCATTACATGGTTTCTCTGATGCATTAATTTCAAGGACTGACAGTGCAGTTTGTCCTAACAGTTTCTCCATACAAACATGCAGCTTTGCAATACTCAGTCGAGTATGTTTGTTGTCTGCTGTCAACATACAGTATAGTATATGGGCCCAAATGCACTCTGTGCTTTCATCTGTGTCTGTATATTTCAAAAAAGGCTGTTGAAGCACTCAACATTCAGCACCCTTTTTGCTTGTTCACATCCTCTGGGAACACAGATTATATATAACTTTCAAACAAGTAAAATGCATTTTAATTGTAAAACAGTACATTATTGGCAGCATACCAATTTTTTGTGCTATACAGCAAAATACAGCGCCTTTATCATTGGTAATAGGTTTTCTGCTGCTCATCTTAGGGGATTTTTAGGGTCATAAATGTATCTAGTGTGGAGGGGTGGGGGAAGAGAAGAAGAGTGGTTCATTAGTTAGGACTGTCACCTCTCTGCAGGACAGTTTCTGCATTAGAATTCAGAAAAGGTCCACCTGTGTCTGTGTGGGCTGCCTTCCATGATAATATATGTTAAGTTAAATGGTGATTTTAGATTGGATTCCAGCATTGATGTGAGCATGAATGGTGCTTGCACTGTGGTAGACTGGCAAACTCTCCATGATGTACCCTGCATCTCACCCAGATAAGCTCTCACCAACAAAGTAACAATGGCTTGGATAAGCAGGTGAGAAAATTAATCAATTGATTAGCATTTTATCATTGTTAATATTTCATATGTTCGTTTTTAAGTATAAAAAAGGCAACTTGCAAAACACCTCACAAATTACAGTCAACATTTGAATCAATGTTGATGCAGAAGTAAATGCCAAATGTGTTAATGTGTTAAAACTGATATGAATAAATGAGGTGTTAATCTATCCATCTACTTTAGTGTAGACTGTACATTTTTAACACATTGTCATTTAAATCATAGATTCCATTATGTTTGTTTACATGGCAATTAGTTTAAAAAAGAGAAAACTGCAACAATCATATTCAAGCACTTTGGCGACAGTGGGAAGGAAAAACTCCCTTTGAGCCAGAGATTAATAACAGCGAATAATTAAATGCAGAGAGGTGTATAAACACATAGTGAGTGAAAAAGGTGACAGAAGAAGACACACTCAATGCATCATGGGAATCGCCCGGTCACCTGATCCAACTATGATTATATGCTTATAAGGAAAGTTTTAAGCCTAATCTTAAAAGTAGAGAGGGTGTCTGTCTCCCAAATCCAAACTGGAAGCTGGTTCCACAGAAGAGGGGCCTAAAAGCTGAAGGCTCTGCCTCCTATTCTACTTTTAAATACTAAGCAAGCCTGCAGTGTGAGAGTGCTCTAATGGGGTGATTTGGTACTATAAAGTCATTAAGATAAGATGGGGCCTGTTTATTCAAGACCTGGTATGTAAGGAGCAAGATTTTAAATTCAACTCTGGATTAAACAGGGAGCCAATGAAGAGAAGCCAATAAAGAGAAATATGCTCTCTCTTTCCAATCCCTGTCTAGCTGTAGCATTCTGGATCAGACCCAATTAAGTTTCTTCTCAGGGATTTGAATCCTTATTGGGTGTCTGTATGTATGTACTGACACCAGCCGCTCCATTCAGGTTACACAAATATGCTGCTTAGTTATGCAGTCCTGCACATGCATCCTTGCAAATGTGAAATGACAGATTTAGCCAAAGGGATGACCCACTGGCAGATCACTGTCATTGGCTTTCCCCTGTGGATTAATTTGTCATGAACATTAGGGATATCATCCTTCAAGTCAGCCAATGAAAGTCATGGGATTGGCAGATAAAGGGCATGGGGGGTTTCAAGAAGGCAGATTCATAGGGCTTTGTATATATTATCAGCTGTGACATATAGCCCGGGGCAAGTGTGTATTGCCCTGAGTTAAGGTAATGGATACCTGTCTGTTTAATCATGCCCCAATAAAACAAGAAAAAGTGAGAAAGAAGATACAAGGATACAGGTTATATTGTAAAGTGTTTCCAAAGCAGGAGTGCAATTATAACACTGACAAATATTAGCATAAATATGTAAACACATATTATATTATGCTATATTATTTGGACAGCGTGGTTATGCAACAATTAGCATGTTGCCTCACAGTTAAATTGTTATATGTTTGAGGTGTTCTTCTGGTGTCTGCTTTATTTCCACAGTCCAACCATGTTTGATTACTTAGTTATTCTGAATTAACCATGGATGCAGATGTGAGTGTGGATGGTTGTTTCTTCATTAGCCCTGTATATATACGGGTGGATAAGCATTTAAGAAAATCTATATATGGATAAACTGTGTATAGTATAACTCAGCCACCTATTAATATATTTAAATTAGTTCACTGTTTCATTGTGGTCATTTCGGATAACATTTTTACATTTGTGTTTTCAACTGAAACCAACGCTGAAAATTTTTATTATTCATTTATTTACATTTCAGAAACAATAGAAATAAAAAGAATCACATATACAGCTAATCCGCTAATGGTTTGCCTTTTACGTCCTTTTGACAAGTCTCCCTCATATGTATATTGTGCAATATCATCTTTTATTTTATCCATTTTTATTACTTCAGATAATTCATTTTTATCATTTTATTTTTTTATTTCTACATCTCTGGGTCTCTGTTATCATTATTAATTGGTATTATTTGTGCCCTTTTTTGACATACGTCTGTGTTAAAAAGTCACACACACACTTGCATGTCTATATCAGGCTTAGTTTACAGAAATGCTCTCATTATTTTAGGTGTTTAGCTTTTGTAATATAACCACAAATCTAAGGTTAAACTGATACACTGGACCTGCAAACTGGAGAACACACATCTTTATGTTGCGCCTCCTCAGAAGGACTACCAGCAGAATAAACAAGACTATTTTCTTTTGCAACAGGTTCACGGTTTGCCACCACTGACCTCCCTCAGGAGGAGATCAAGTGAAAACGTATGAAATAAATAATGAAATACTGTAAGCCTATAGAAATCGATGAAGTGGAGGACTGGTTATTTTCAACAGTGTATGTTGTTCTTTGCATTCTAATTCATCTTTCATCTATGACCATAATTCTTTCTTCTAAAACTAGTAACTTCTCATTTTGCATTGCCATTTTGGAGACTATAATTTTGCAAGAAACACAATAATGCTGCCTTCATCATCCCCCCCCCCCCCCCCCCCCCCCCGCCCCCCCAAAACACGCTCACACACACACAAACAGAGCAGCTTTTTGCTCCTGCTCCAACTCCAGAAGGAGTTGCTCCCTTTTCCCGCGCTTGACCACTGGTTGTAATCTCGTTTTACTGAACTCTAAGGACCCAACCGTCTTGTTAGCTCCAGCGCAAAGAACAAGTCCATTCATTATCCGGAGCCTGATGAATGACTTGGTCAGACAGTAAGGGAAAGCCAAGGTGTAAATGTTCAACCTCTCATAAATCACATTGACGGGCAAGTCTAGACCTTAACCTACATGTACTCAGGAGTGATGATACCTTTGTATATTCCTACCCAGTTGTGTAGAAAAATAGTTTGAGAATAGTGCTGTGCTTCTGTCTGTCTCTGAGTTGTGTCAGAATATGAATAGCAGAAAGAACTCATATGCTGAGACTGCGAAAATTCCCTTTATAATACGGTGTCAAAAACTAGGATGAAGTGGAATGATGTCAGTCACAGATGCTGATTTTTCTTAGCTGTTTTTTGTAGTTTAGAAAATCATGTTTGTATATTATGTTTCTCAGGTATTTTGCATTTATTTTGTATAAACTTGTAGTTTACATATCTAGCACAGAAAAAAAATTCTTAATTTAAAATGTATTAGCTCAAATTAACATCTATCTCTAAAACAAGCAATGACAAAATAAATATCATTATCTTTATAGTGGTACAATTATTTGCAAAAAAATGTCTTCTTAATTTTTTACATTTTTTGTGGTTTTCTTGGTTAACAGGCACCAAAACTTCCTATAAACACATCAGCACTGCAGCTGAACAACCTTTTCACAGTATCTATTTCAAAATGTCATCATACTTGTCAAAATAACATCACACAAAGGTCAAAACCCCCAATCTATCCCCCTCCTGAGACCACCTACTATAGTGGTAAGGTGCAAATCGCAAAGCATTACTCCTAGACATGCATGTGACACTATATTCCACTATAAATATGTAGTTGTGTATTCTATACTGCCACTATATAATTCAATGAAGTCTTCCTTGAGAAGCATTTCATGACCTTTTTTGTAGTCAAATATCCTCTGCATTTTTTTAAGTACACAAATGAAATAATCAAACCATATAGTTTTCATTTTTGAAAGATGTCAGTGAAGAACATTTTCCTGTTTGGAATGATATAAATTTCTTAGAAAGCTGAAAATATAACTAGAAGTTATTTGATTCAGTCAGTTTGTCACCATTCTCATTCTGAAATATGTACCACGTAAAAATCTTTAATCTTGGCCAGGATTTGAAAACAGCTGGATAAAGTAAATGGACGTTGTTGAAATGAAACAGATATAATACTAAATGAAACATCTGGTTGCTTAACATTTTTCTGTGAGCTTTACCTGTAAAATTAGGCCAAATCCTTGTACAGCTGTTGTCTTTAGCCATTGTGTACAAAATGTTTTTTTAGGACTAATATGATTATGTTTTTCTGGTCAATTACTTCCTTTTTTAAAATTTTGAAACTACCTGTGTTTTGTTCATGTCAACATGCCATTACTGGTGCACACAAGAGAGGGATATTGGAGATATTTGGAGATATTCTATTACATTTATGGAGCTGACAAGCACAGTTGAATAATTGTAGATTATACAATCTATTATGAATAGATAGTTTGAGTTTAATATTCTGACTCTAAATATTTTTAATGTTAATTTAATGTCAATGTTGTGCAATTAGATGCAGAATAGCCCATCTAATCGTCAACATCTACCCTACTCTAAGGTGTTTAAGTGTAGATGTAAATAAGTTTAATTATTATAAAACATTTTTGTAAAACTTGAATGAAATATGGTTATTTCAACTTGGGAACATTTCTGAGAGAACAGAAGGATTTGATGCCCTAGTCACTGGTATAATGTACAGTGATATTAGTAACTAACAGAATAGTTTTTGTAAAAGAGTTAAAGCAAAAGAATCAGTTACGAAAGCTTTAATAATTTTTGTAATTCGTTTTTTTATTGGTTTATTTTTTTGGCTAGTTGTTGGGTGCGTTGGCAGGTTGGTTGGTTTTTGTGTGTATGTTTGTGTTGTTTTGGCATTTTTCCTTTTTTAAATTCAGTTTGGTTACAGTTAGGTTCTAGAGTGAGCGTGCTCTTTTCAGTTTATCTTGTATTTTCTTTAGAAATGTTCATTTTACTTTAGTTGTAATTAGTTTCAGTGTTAGTTTTAGTTACATTATTGTACACTGGGCATATGCCAGAGGTAAGATTTAAGAATATTAATGCAGATATTACAATGCAAAATAATTGACTCACTTTTTTTGACATGTCTCAATAAGCATGTCCATCAAAGCATCATTAAAGGTAAACTAAAACATTTAACCAAATTTAACAAATACTAAAAATAAGAATACAGATATTTTGTTTAAAATTGTTATTTTTTATTTTGGTTAGTTTTCCAGGTTCACAATTTTTTTTACTTTTCTTTTTTATTTCAGTTAACTAGAATGCTATTTTTCAAATCTATTTTTACTTTTTAGTTCATTTTTAGTTCACCATAATAATCATGGGAAGAACATTTCAGAATGCACAACCTGTTAGATTTCAGGGAACCCCTGATACCAAGAACAGAAATCTGATGATCAATTGCAGTCATGAAGGCAACAGTTGGATAGCTAAAAAAGTAAACAAACAAACAAAAAATTGATAATCTATCATCTATATCTATTTTTATTTCAGACGTGTATCCATGCATGCAAGAATTTACCACTACCACTTGATTCAAAACCTGCCTAGCTTCAACAAGTCAAGCTGCTGATGGTTAATACAGTGGGAAATGCTTTTTTGTCCCTTAACCTCAACTAATTATGATTCGAAATGCCACCACCTATTGGTATTATCATTGACCATGTGCATCTCTTTATGTTCACATCTGTCACAACAGAAGTCCATATAAGGTTATTTTTACAGCGATGAGTAGGGATTGGTACCCAAACCCCGTATGAATTTTCACCCTGAAAAGTGAATTAAAAGTAGTAAAACTGAAACTACGTTTGAATTTTTCTTTTTCAAAAGCATCTCTGTCCCAGAGTCCCTGCACAAGGAAAAGAAAAACATTTGAAAAAGTCAAGACTGACAAGTGTTGTTAAAAGATTGATGTATTGTTCTTTTGTCTGTTGCTATACTCTTTATAAAAAGTAAAATATTGCAAGTAACTCAGTCTGCTGTGTGATATAAATAGCTTTTCAGGATGGCTCGTTCTAACACAATTTTTTGGGCGATAAAAAATTGCACAATTGGGTTCTGGATATTTAGTTAAGAAGATAACATCATCTATTTTCTGCATTACATGCATCATCATTTATTTTTAATGTTGATGGATAACTCTACCAAGTCCAGTTGGCAACTTTTAACCCTCAGTCAGTCACTTGTGGACTCAATTGATGGACTGACATTGAAACAACAAAGATTTTCATCAAGAGTTAAAAAAAAATAAACAACACTTAAACGTCTTGCAAATTGGATTGCATGTGTTTTCCTTTCCAAGTACCTACAGTCTGTACTGCCTATGGTAGAGCTATGAGATCATAGCTGGACAAGCGCTTTGTTGTCTTTATGCACATTAGTTGATGCTTAGTGGATATTTTAATTAAATGCTATGGAGACATTAAAATAGACAACACATTTTCACAGGCATTACATAAACCTTGCTACTGGAGAGTGTGACTTTGGACTCAGTGTCATTTAAGGAACATTGTGTTGGTCTCTCCCAGAAATGGTAGCATGTTACTGCCTTGGGTGCATATCCACCTTATCAGTTTAATTGGACAGCTGCTCCGAATCAAGATTCAAACACACATGCCTACTTCCTTGAGTCTGATGGCTCCTTTATTGTGACAAATATGGGGGCAATTTATTGGTCTCCCTGGACAGTAAATAGAAGGTTACATGCAGCACCAGAGCTTTAATTGCATTGTCAGGAGAAGGTAATGTCTAGCCATGGCAGCTCTGATGTGCATACATAAACTCAGATGAATGTACACACCCACACGCAGCCTACAGTTTCTATGCACACACTGTTGTGTAGTGTTTAAACAATATGCACTAGCAGGCACATGCATTTGTGTTTTCAAGAAAATAAGATATTTTGTAAAGATCCTCTCTGTATAGATTCTCTTTTGCTTTGGTTACACTTGAGTGCACAACATGAGACATATACGGAGATACAGACACACAGCTGTTTGCATTCTGATAACACAGTCAGGGCATTTTTTAACTGCTTTCATCAGTAAATCTGGTGTTCTAGGAATATTAGGCTGACATGTGAAACAAGAATGGTGGGACTAGGACAGAAGTCAGATGAGCACCAAAGTCACTAATCTTATGGAAATATTGGTGTGAGTTGTGTTATGATTATGGTCCGTTAGCTAGGATTCCCGATTTTCACTGGGTTTGACTTCTAGAATGGGAACTCCTGTAGGTCGCCAGCTGTGATCATAAAGTGGTTAGTGCTCTGCATTGTAGCCGTAGAAACCATGGTTCAAATCCAGGTCATGGCACTCCTTTTTAAAAGCGAAGATTATCACACAACTCTTAATCATTAAGGGCCCAGAGACAGCTTTCGTTGGAACAAAATTAGGAATTGGACATTTAGCAAAGCACAGCTGAAACAAGCCTTGGTTGTACATGTACCGTGACAATAATGGGCTATTAACTAAACTTTAAAGTAAACATGAAGAAATGTCTTGTCATCAGTGGTGCAGAGCAGTGGCTAGGCAAATGGCTCGAGTGTTTACCTGTAGCTTATGGGTCACATTAAAGCTAATATTACACTTATATCATATTTATATAAGTGACTATAAAGTGTAGGAGAAAGGCAAACTTGGTAAACTGCTAAGAGAAAGTCCAAGGAGCTTGGAAAGAAAAGCCTCTGGACGTCTTGAAGTTTCCTTGAAGACGTTTCACCTCTCATCCAAGAAGCTTCTTCAGTTCTAAGAGCAATTGGTGGAAAGTCCTTCTGGGACTGAAGCATCTTCAAGGAAAACTTCAA
This sequence comes from Oreochromis niloticus, assembly GCF_001858045.2. NCBI lineage: Eukaryota > Metazoa > Chordata > Actinopteri > Cichliformes > Cichlidae > Oreochromis > Oreochromis niloticus. Next base: position 15,406,494 of record NC_031965.2, read on the forward strand.
GAAGTCCAGATACTTTTCTTTTCAAGCTCCTTAGACTACGATGACCTGGATGACTGAGAACCTTCACAGACATCTTGCTAAGAGAAAGCCACTTTTAACTGTATTGAAATATAAAGCAACGCGAACACAGTAACACAAGCCTATTAATTCTCTGCTAGTTTTAAATCTGTCCTTAAAGTTTACACAGCGCATGGTTGTCTATCATCATCATCATGACCTTTGGGCATATGATTAATGGGAACAGTTGCATTAGCAATAGGCAGGATGCCCAATCCCTATAGGAACACTGTCATCCAAAGTAAATTACTGTGTTTTCAGTTCTGCGGGTAATGTGGAAACATGATTGAGTTCATTTGTTTATTTGCAGGAAATATTTACATTCAATGGTTTTTTTAGACATTTTATAGGAGATGTTATTTTTCTCTTGCTGAAATATAAATAAGTAATAAAATATAAATAAAATGCACTCCATTTATCTCAGAAACTTCAGAGCTCATAGCACCTAGCACATATAGTCAAGTGTAAGTGTTGGCATGCTGATTGGGGACAGTTACCTGATTATTTTAGTCAACTTCCATGAATGTATCTCAAGCACACCAATCTGCCACCAATGGGATGAAGTAGAAAGTATGTTTAAACTTTGACTTGAATTTTATTAAATTCCCACGTCACAGTCCTTTAATGTTTCAACAAATTTAGAACTGATAATTTCATCAATAATGTGATTTGATTTTTGAAAGCATGTGTTTATCGTTGTTAATCAAAACTGATGGGCAAAACTGCCAAATAGGTGTTGCCAAACATGAGCTGTGATCTATAAAAAACAAACTTAGTATAGTTTAATGGAGCCTCTTTTTTGCATTTAACTAGTGGGACAGATGAAAAAAAAAGATTTTTTTTTCCTGTCCATCCTTACAGCCATGCTTTTACCGTGATCAGTTCAAGTTGCCATGGTGACTGTGCCCTGCTAAACTGCTTGCCCCTGCTCACAGCTATATATTTAAAATTGTTCTTTTCTCTGCTGCTGTCAGCTGTCATTTCAGTGTCAGATTAATGCAACCCTCCTCCACCCTATTCACCTCCAGTTTTCATCAGGACCAGTGTCCATGAATGCTTCCACTAAGCTCATCAGTAGTCCTGCAACACAATATATCCATCCTGATTTTTAGCATCAGTCTTCAATCTTGTTCCACTATCAACAGCTCAAGGCATCACCATCCTCTGGCTGAGTGGGATCTATGGCAATCTTGGGTTGAAAAAGAAAAAGCAAACTAGGCCACAGTTTACTCTTATTTGACTACATCGTGTTATACATCCGAGTCCTTTCCTTTGCACACTGAGCTTTAACTGGAACAAAGCTGGCATTAAGTTATACTACTTGGTCTGGATGTTTCTCATTACGCACTCAAGCTGCACAGCAAAGGGTGAGGAAGCATTTTTTTTTATTATTATTAATCAGCAGTTAGCATTACCTTTGGTACCTGTATTATAAGTTCTTCACTTATTAGCTAAATACCATTATCATATCTTTAACATACATGCTGGGTACTGAAACAGAAAAAAAATGAATATGACGTTATGTGCCAGAAAGAAGTGAAAAGTCCAATGCATAACTCTCTAATTGGGGTCTGGTTTGCCATGAGGGTGGAAGACCACCAGAAGGATGGAGCACAACTGGGGATAGAAGTACTAAATAGGAAGGAGCAGATGGTCTACTCTAGAGGACAGACACCCAAACACATGCAACAAACTGGACACCATAAAAGTTGAAAGTAGGTGCACATTTATGCGTGTGTGTGGATCTCTGCATGTGCATGTGTGTGAGCATGTGTAGGTCTGTGTGTGTATTTCATATATTTATTCCAGGATTTTCTCAGTGATTACTGCGCAATCAAGTATATATACATATATATATATATGTATATATATGTAAACCTTTATGGATGATGCATGTAAGTCATATAACATAATAAATGTGCATGTATGTCTTTGATAATGTATGTTTATTAATAATAATTGATAATTAAGGTTTTTGTTTCATTGCTTTATATATAGCAATAATAGAATGCTCTTTGTAATATCAAAAGGTGCTTTTTCCACATTTTGCTTGTTCTATGTTTTCTTACATTTTCTGTAGGTTTTATCATTACTTTAGAGAAGCGCAGAATTAACAGCAGCTTTTAATTTTCTCCATTTTCTCATAGGCATTCTAGTCACAAGAGGACCCTGATTGCAGTGTTTCTCAGTGCAGCTGTAACTACATTTAGGGCTTTTGTTGTTGCCAATGACTGTCCCATTAGAAGACTGTTAGTGTAACACATAGATTTAAAAACTACCCAGCTGAATGACTGGGTTATGTTTGACAGGTAGCCAAGCAATAAATTGTGGAATTTACACAAACCTATAATTATGAGTCATTCAGTATTACAGAAGCTGGGTGTTAATGGGGTTGGTTCATCTCCTGATAAATAATATGATCTGGAGACAATATTATGGATTAAAGTGGTATATTCCATCTATGGCTTCAGTAACATTTAAGAATTTTGCTGTGTAAGAAATGTACTTTTTTTATTGTTGATTTTTCTGCTGCATGTGAGGATGGTTTCTGTTTGCTTTAACACTGTATTCAGTCTACACACTGTGTGGGAGTGATTGAACATAATGGGCTGTTATGCAAATTAAAAACG